>NC_138053.1:70628272-71293272 GCF_964194185.1 Rhinolophus hipposideros | reverse complement strand
GGTCTTAGTTTCAGGGAAACACAGTATTTTATGGACTCTCTTATAATAACTACTTCATTATTCAACTTTTCATGAATCTTATGTCTTGTTCCCAAGAGAGTTTATAAGCTTTTTAAGGGAAGGAGTATACAGACTTTTTCTTAGTCCCTTCTCATGACATGTGTATGTACAAGGTCAGCTTATTAAATATTTGAATGAATACATTTAAAGTCAACAACTCTATGCCAAGATATAAGTAGATATTTAACTTCTTAATTAAAATGGAAAAACTATTTATTGGATTCTTGTTAGGCACTGTGATAAGGGCTTAAAAATCTTATTAGTTAGGTATTATTGGGTTTATTTTTTAGAGGAAAAAAAGAACCTGAGGACTTAAAAGTTAAACATTTTGTTCAAATCACATATAAATTGCAGTGCTGGTATGCACTTTAATATTAAAAGCACTCATAATCGGCATTGATATGGATGCGAAATGTTTAAGTGAAAAGATAAAAGTGCTCTAAACCAGAAGGTTAATCACCTACAACTCAGCAAATAGTAGGATGAAAAAAATTAAATACCCGTGTGGCAAGTTTCCATTCTTAGATAACTTTGGATACTTATTCAGAGCACTGATGCCAATTCTGGAGCCGTTGTCAACTTTTTAAATAAAATGCTGTCTTCTCCAATTACCTGTCTTGGAAGGATTAATTCTTTCAAAAGCTAATAGCTTGAGTCATAAAAAACAGAATGTTGGAATTAGAAAGGATTTTAGAAATTATTCAGTCTAACTTATACAATATCAAATGAGAAATATAGACACAGGAAGAGATTTGCCCAAGTGTATCCATCCAGAAAATAAATAGTAGAATCAGTAGTGTTTTTCCACAGAACAAAAATAATAAACATTTTTATTCTTAAGAAATTAGAACAGTTTATTTTCAACAGCCTACATAAGAGTGCTGGAACCTCACGTGTTGATTGACAGAGAACAAATGCAAATGAATTGTCAGCAGC
The DNA here is from genome assembly GCF_964194185.1 of Rhinolophus hipposideros. Classification (NCBI taxonomy): domain Eukaryota; kingdom Metazoa; phylum Chordata; class Mammalia; order Chiroptera; family Rhinolophidae; genus Rhinolophus; species Rhinolophus hipposideros. Next base: position 71,292,276 of record NC_138053.1, on the reverse strand, counting down.
TAATTCTTTATCCTGATTGACAACAATGTCCTCTACATTGATCTGAGCCAGCTGGATAGAGGACATAGGGAATTTTGTTATTATTTTTACTTTTTTTTTTTTACAATTAGTTCCAGGATCCATCCTTTCACATATTGAACATCTGCCATGTACCTGGTTTTATAGAGATAAATCTCTGGTAGTTGAAGCTTGTGACAAATGATCAAATGGTACAATAACTATCTAGTTCCTAGACACTGGTAAATATAACTTAGATCTTTAAGAGCAGGAATTCCATCTTGCTCCTTTTGAATTTCCAGGAAACAGCTGAATACGTGATACTGATTGCCTAGAGGAATGGTGAATGCTTTCCTGTGCTGATCCAATTAATACTTAATGATTGCTTTCTGTATGCTAGACACCGTGCCTTAAGCTTTTACCTATATGACTCTTACTTAATCCATACCCAAAACAAACAAACAGAAACTTATGAGATAAATATCATTCCCATTTTACAGACAAGGACAGGTTTAGAGGTGGTAATTTCAGTATCTCCTGTTGGTTAAACTGATGCTACAACAGTTGTTTGCAGGTCTAAAACCCTTTTAAGTCATACTGCTTTTTCTCTCGCACTGTCTGTTAAAAGCATTTGTATCGGAAGCCGTCTGAGCAAACATCCTTCTGCTGCTCAGACAATTGTACATTCATCACGGTAAATACAACTTTGTGACCACTAGGCAGGAGGTGACCGCTGATGACAGTCACAAGTTTAGAAACTGGTTTTTAACAGACATGCTTGATCTAAGTTCCTAAACAATTATTGCACTTCACTAGGAGGTGGTACTATTCAGTCAATGAAGAGCCATAGAATGTTCAAGATAGCACCGAGATAAGACATTGCTTTTTCCTTTACAAAAAGCCATAGATATTTATGAAGCCTTGTCCCAGGAGGACGGAACTATGTAATATAACAAAAAACACTCAATGTCTAAGGAAAAATATATTGCCGAAAGGATAATATGGGATTCGTGTCTTGATTCTGAACTCCTGGACAGCACGGTCCACGTTTCCTTTATCTCTAAAAAACCAGGTACACGGCAGATGTTCAATATGTTGGTGGATGAATGCTGGAACTAATTGTTAAAGCAGTAAAAACAATAAAATTCCCTTTGTCCACTCTCCCTGTTCCATAGCAGGTAAGGATACCTGAGAAGGATGAGGATTTTTAAAGAAAATACTTAGTCTTGGCTTGTAATTATCAAATTTAATGATTATGATTTTTTTCTTGTTAAAAGAAACAAAGTCAGTTATAGCCTTATTAAGAGTATCAGAAAGGTGCATAGAAAAAAACGTTCTTGTCTTTAACAACCAGTTTTTCTAAGAGTTCGCAGAGAGCAGTTTAACATTCGTTAAAGTACGTGGCTGATCTGTTTTGTCATTTACAGTTTTGGTTCAACTCCAGTTAGTCTTATCTTTAAATCATCTAGATATTTAAATGTGATTTTCATAAAAAATAAAAATAACTTTATTAGTTAGACAGCTGTAGCGATCTATATAATGTACTGTGCAGGCCTGACTTTTGAGAGCAGATATAAAAAGCAGCACAAATTGGGTTAATTTATACTCAAACAAAAGGTCAGCTGGCGAAAAAGACCTCTATGACCTCATGTTCAAATCCTGGAAGCTATAAATCCCACTGAACTACTTAAGGCTTTATTAAGCAAGCCCAACAAAAGATAATCAACATTGTAATTATTGTTCAATTATAGGTGGAATAATAAGTCTGGTTTTTATTTGTCAAAGCAACAGGCCTTAAGTCATTTGCAAAACCATTTTAATGAATAGTAGAAAGCTGTAGGTTACACAAGTAATTCACAAAAAATCATAAAGCTAAACACTTAAAATTGGTCGAAACCTTAACAGTCTCCATCAAGCCTTTTGGAAGTCAAGGTTACAAGGGTAACTAAAATGCAAAACTCGAGGACAAAATCCATTCAGGTTTCACAATCTTCAGTGTCTCATTTTATCAAAAAGTTCAGCCAAAGAGGGAAGAAAAACTGAAAAACCTGTAGGACTCCAAACCGCAAGTTAAGTGACCTTGATTTTTTTCTTGTGAAGTGTCTCAAAAACAAGAAGCAGGATGTTCTGTAAACCAAAGTTTAAAACCTGAGTAACACTTTATGGTGTATTTTATCAGTAATTAAAAAAAAAAAAAATGACTGGAAGAAAATTCTGTCCTTAATTATTTTAAGATGTATTTGTGCTTCATTGCTCATGCAACACATAATGTGATGTATGTTACAAGGCCCTTAAAACCGATTATTAAATAATTTTAAAGTGCTGTATTTCCTGAAATTCTGCTGAGTTATTGCTTCTAATCATTGATTGGAAGTAATTTTGAAAATGCATTTTTATTGACTTCTTACATTTAATACTTTGCAATTGTTGATAATGTTTCTTTTGTAAATAAAAATTATAGACGTTGCCAGTTAATTTTCTTTTCTAAATATATTTCTGTTATTGATTAAGAAGTTAAAAACAGAATGATAGAATGACACCTTTTGAAAAGAATTGAGTCCCTCTTGAAATGTAAACTGCTTGTTTTTCTGTCTGAATATATGTTTTACATTTCAAAAGTCTGTGTTTTTGGATTTGCATTCTAATTGGACAGCTTTGAGTGAGCAATCCCCAAGGTTACAGAAACATTGTATAATCATCCTATTGGAGAAACTTCATAAACACAAGGCAAAACTTCCAACCCTCCAGTACATTCCTACAACATGAATTGAGGAGAATGACTGTCATGATAAAGCCAGAAGAGTGTCAGTTGGCCTCAGGGGTTTGGTTTTGTGTGTGTGTGTTGATAGAAACAAAGAGGAAGCTTTTTGTGGTAAATGTGGAACCCACTGAAACCTCTGGTTTTGGCATTTCAACAAGGAGTCCAACCTCTGGCAAAACACAACATTCTGTTTCTAAGAAAAGAGGTTTACAGAGCTCAGAAAACCTTGGACATCAAATAGCTCTTACAAAACAACAGTTTGATGATTTAAGTGTAAATGAATCAGAAACATATGGATTAAATTTCTCTTAAAATACACATGGGTTTAAAAATTATGGGTGAAAGTGCTTGGCAAAATGAGTTTTTAGTTTTACTGAATCCAAAAGGTTTGAAAAATCGTTGAAGCTGTTTGACAAACCCAAGGCACAGCTGGATTCTTCAGGGTCTTATTGGTAGTACCAATCAACTCTGACCTCAGACACTGCAGGTTTCTGCCCCATTCAAAGGTGAGTCAGACGCTGCCTTACTTAGTTCCTTCTGGTCGCTACAATAAAATGGGTGGCTTATAAACAAGAAACATTTATTTCTCATAGTTCTGAAGGCTAGGGAATCCAGAACCAAGGCGTCTGCAGATTCTGTGTCTGTGGAGGACTTGCTTTCTTCTTCATTGACAGCCATCTTCCTGTGTTCTGACGTGGCAGAGGGGCAAGGGAGTTTTGTGGAGTCTCTTTTATAGGGCCGCTAATGCCATTCCTGAGGACTCTATCCTCGTGGCCTAATCACCCCCTGAAGCCCCACTTCCAGATACCATCACAATGAACAATAAGGATCAACATAAGTTTGGAGGGGAGGTACAGACATTCAGTGTAGAGCACAGGCATTCTTGACATTGCGGTGTAATCACCAGCAAGGTGGAGACACCAACAAACTCAGGTTATAATAGTTTAAATCATATGTTAAATTAAGGAATATTCTATTTACATCCAAATCTTACGATCATTGTTTAATCATTCCAGGAAACCAGAAAGAGCTCCCAGGATTTTGAAGTCAGGTCTAATCTCATCCCACTTTTGCAAAATTCAGAAGTGCTGGTTACCTCAAATGGTAATGTTTTCTCAAGTATGGCGTGTAGATCATTGGTGTCAGAAACACCAGGGTTCTTATTAAAGACGTAGAATACTAGTTCCTTGTTTAGATCTACCGTGTCAAAGTCTCCAATAGTATACAAGCTCTGATTTTTATGCCCTCTAAATTTTGAGAATCACATTGGTAATACACGAAACAGGTGCTGTTAGTTCTCACGAGGGAAGAGAGCCATCATTTCTGAGTAGCTAAGCTGAATGTCACATTAGTTTGATTTCTAGACTGGAAGATCCCCATGGTCAGAATCTGTCCACACACCCTCAGCATTGCATCCTCAATCCAGCACCACTAATAAAGTAAAAACAAAGATTTTCAAATACATTCAGTGAAGCTAAAGATAATTTTTTTCTTTAAAACTTTTGCAGGCAGGAATATACATTTTATACAAATACTTTGAGATATGTTGATGGGGTATATTTTGGTGGTATTAAATATTGCTCTATTCAACATTTTATTTTCTATCTATTTGTACTATTGGATCTTACAATGTAAATGAGAGAATGTTGAAGTAACTTTGTATACCAGAATAACAGAGAAATGTCTTAAAACATATCGCAACTCTTCTCTAAGTAGTATCAATCCACCTAAACTGATCCTCTTCTGCTAAATCTCATGAATAATTCTGTCAGGGGAGTAAATGTTAAATCCAGGATACAGTATCTTTACAAAGTTACTTGCTTAATGACTCCCTGTCTGTATCTGGTATCACAGGAACAAGCAGAAAGTTTATCCCTGTAAGATGATACTATGAAAGAAAAATAAGTGATGAATCACAACCAGTTAAAATATTTATGCCAAAAGATACAAAGAAATGTAATGACAGGAAAGAAAATAATACCTGTGATTATTAAAGGCATTATTTTTAGGTATAGTTGCACATGTATTGTTTTTTTCTCTGTTGATAAAATAAACATTTCGTGTTTGTTAATTTTTGGGAAAAAAACCCAATGTCTGAACAGAAATATTCTCACAACCCAGAATCAATACAAATGCTAATAGTTTGATAACTGTCCTTCCCCATCACACCACCACTGGTTTTCAAATGTCTTTATTTGTATGCTCACACAACATACACATGCCCACACATTTAAAAAATATGCTAAAATTATGGGCTTACAATTGCAACTGTAATTTTTCTAATTAATCCAACAGTATTATTTTCCCATGTTAGCAAATATTCTTTATTGTAATGATTACAAGAGCTCATCTAAATTATGTAACTTTTCCCCTATTTTTATACATCTAGGTCATCTGGCAGTTTTACTTTTATAAATATATTCTCTGTTGACTATTAAAGTGAATTTTAAGGCATATCCCTGATGACTGTCTTAAGAGGAATTCTTAATTTAGAATTGATAATGATAGTAACTATTTATAGTGCACTTTCCATAGCTCTGACCATGAGCTTGTAAACTTTACCTCTCACAAAATACCTGTGAGGTAGGGATTGATTTCCTATTTTACATTCTTGAGGTTGTAAAGCTTAGTAGGAGGTAAAGTCAGAGTTTGAATCCAGGACTGGTCCTTTCTAAAGCTTGTGCTGTTCACTTACCGTGTTTCTCCGAAAATAAGATCTAGCCGGACTATCAGCTTTAATGCATCTTTTGGAGGAAAAATTAATATAAGACCCGGTCTTATTTTACTATAATGTAAGACCGGGTCTTATCTAGCATAATGTCATATGAGAGCAGGTCTTATATTAATTTTTGCTCCAAAAGACACATTAGAGCTGATGGTCCGGCTAGGTCTTATTTTTGGGGAAACACAGTAGATAAAATTAAGGTGTTAGAGTATGTTTGAACAATTTTAAGGCCAATTTCAAATCATTTAGAAAGCTTAAACCAATTTGTATATTCTATGTGAATTAACAACATTAATTTATTTGACAAAAAAAGAAACATAAATTTTGTTTAACTTCTGATTTTTTTTTTATTAATGAAGCTGAATCTTTTTCATATGTTTATTTTCATTTACATTTCTGTGAAAAGTCAGTTTTGGTCTTTGTCCATTTTCTTACTCATAGTCCTTTTCTAATTGATATGTGAAAAAAATCGTTTAAATATTTTTCCCATTTTGTCACTTGTCTTTACTTTTTTGTATGGTATTTTTGATATACAGAAGAGTTGCATTTTTATGGAAAAAAATATATATTTCTTCTATGCTATTGATGGATATCATGTTTAACAAGTAATTCCCTCTTATTTGTACATAAAGTTGTATTTCTGTTTTATGTTTCATTTTTAACATTTAACCCTAATCCATCTAGAATTTGTTTTGATATGCAAGTACTATTTGTTAAATATTAATTTATATTCCTCATTATTTTGGATTAATCCATATAGTTTATATTTTTTGTACGAAAGAGTATATAATCTGTGAATAGATTTTTATTTCCCTCCTTCCAAGTCTTGATTTTAATGTTTTTTCTTTTCTGATTTCACTTGCTAAAACCTACTGTATAGTGCACAATTGAAGTAAGAGTAATGAGTATCTTCATCTTGTTCCTCAGGTTTTGTGCTTTTTCCTGGAGAATACTTCTGACAGCAGCAGACTTCTAGCAGCAGACTGTCTATGTGTTTATTTTTTAAATAAATATTTATTGACCACCATTTATTAGTTAGCCCTTCTTTTATGTGCTTAGGATACAACTATGAAAAGTACTTTCAGACTCAAGGAACTCATTGCATTATCATTATAAATTATCTTCTTTAGGTTAAGTATATTTCCTTGCATTACTAGTTTACTTTTTTTTGGTCATGAATGTGCTGAGTTTTGTCAAGTGTATTTTTTTCTTTTCTAATTCCCCGTCCCCCCCCACACAATTTGTTAAGGTACTAATCAACATTTGCAGTTTTTCTAGAATTAAATCTTCCTGCATTTTCAGAATAAACACAACTTGATTGAGATACATTGCTTTTAACAAACATTTTTTTGATACTATTGCAAGGTTTGACAATTAAGTTCACGAACTTGTTGCAACGATGTTGCTAACTTTTTTTTTTTGATATCAGAGTGATTATTCATTATGAATTTGTACCAACTGGACAAACAGTTAACCAAGTTTACTATTTGGAAGTGCTGAAAAGTCTGCATGAAAAAGTTAGACGACCTGAACTTTTCTCCAACAATTCATGGCTCTTGCATCATGACAATGTCCAGCTCACATGGCACTGTCTGTGAGGAAATTTTTAACCAGTGAACAAATCACTGTATTAGAACACTCTCCCTACTTACCTGATCTGGCCCCCAATGACTTCTTTCTTTACCCGAAGATAAAGGAAATATTGAAAGGAAGACATTTTGATGACATTCAGGATATCAAGGGTAATACCATATTTCCCCAAAAATAAGACCTAGCTGGACCATCAGCTCTAATGCGTCTTTTGGAGCAAAAATTAATATTAAGACCCAGTCCTATATTATATTATATTATGTTATATTATATTATTTATGTTATATTATATTAATTATATTATATTATATTATATTATATTATATTATATTATATTATATTATATTATATTATATTATATTATATTATAGACCTGGTCTTATATTATAGTAAAATAAGACCAGGTCTTATATTAATTTTTGCTCCAAAAGACGCATTAGAGCTGATTGTCTGGCTAGATCTTATTTTCGGGGAAACACGGTACGACGACTCTGATGGCCATTTTAAAAAAAGGGTTCCAAAATTGCTTTGAAGGGTGGACAGGGTGCATAGTTTCCCTAAGGGGAGTACCATGAATGTGACTGTAGTGATACTCAACAATGAAGTATGTAGCGCTTTTTCTAGGATGAGTTTGTGAACTTAATTATCCAACCTCTTATGGTAATGACACTTATTTACGATGAGATGGATTGTAAATTTCTGTTTACATTTTAATTTAGATATCTAATTTTGTTATCAGAGTTGTATTGACTTTATATAATAGAATAGAGATGATGTCTTATTCTATTTTTTGTAAGAAGTTAGATTAGAAGAATCTGTTATTTGAAAATTGGTAGCACTCATTTATAAGACCATCTGGAAGTAGTGTTTGCTCTGTAGGAAAACTTATAGTGGATTTACTTCTATATTTATAGGACTACTCAGAATTTCTATTTTTTTTAAAATCAGTTTTATCCACACATTTGTTTTTAAACCTATTGCTATAGATTTATTGATATATTCTCCTATTCTTCTTAAAAGTTTAATGTTTATATTCTGTTTCATTTTTTAACATTTATGTATCTATCTGCTCTCTGTGCTTTTAAAAATAATCACACCAGAAGTTTATAAAAATTGAAATATTTTTTAAAAAGAATCAACTCTTGTTTGATTAACTTTGATATTACGTTTACATTTTCTTTACATTGATTTCAGCTCTGATATTTATTTTCTCTTCTTATTTTTTAGGTTTTTTTTCTTTTAATACTATGAGCATTTGTTGTTGTTCTTTCTCTAGTTACTTAGTTATTAATTGTCAGAATTTTAATTTATTCTTTTCTAATATTTGTATTTGAGTTTGCATGATTTTCTTGAAACACTACCTTAAGGACATCTCATAATTTTGATATGTGGGTTTTCATTACTATTTAGTTCTTATATTTTGACATTTCTGTATCACTTCTTTGAACCATAGTTATGTACTAGAATATTTATCAACCTCATTGTATTGTGACTAGACAAACAAAATATCTGTAGGCTATCCCTTTGCTAAAATTTGTTGAAACTTTGTTTAATGTCCAGTATGTGATAATTTTTTATGACTGTTCTATGCATACTTGAGAATAATGTGTATTTTTTAATTGTTAGATGTAGAATTCTCTGTGACCAACAGAAAATTTCTATATATTTATTATTCAAATATTCTATCTCTTTCTTGACTATTTGACATATCAATAATTTAAATTTACCATCATTAAAATAAATGTTTCTCGTTATAATTCTATCAGATTTGTTTATATATTTAAAAATTATTATGTGGATACACATTTAAAATTATTTTATCTTCCTGATGATTGGTTCTTTAATTACATGGAAATATTCTCCTCTCTACTCCTAATTATGCTTTTTAATACTTTATCTGGTAATAATAGTATGTAGTAAAGAATTTGTTCTTGCTCAAAGTGAAGTCTGGCCTTTGTAAGGTAACCTCTAACTTTTGGTATTTCCCTAGAAACAGGAGTGTCTTTGTTAATAATGGAAGCTCCTTGAGCAACACTCCATAATTTATGCTTATGAGGTGAGCTATGGTGGATCCCTTGGACCAAATGGTATCAGCTGGACCTGAGCAATGGAGCAGGGATAGCTGGAGATTTGGTTTAGGCACTTGTGAAATCAATCAATCAATAAATCATGCTTATGTAGTGAATTCCCAATAATAACTCTCAAACTGAAAATGGGGTGAACTTCCTGGGTTGGCAATACTCCATGTGTATTGTCACACATCAGGGCTGTAGGGTAGCACGTCTTGATGACAGTGAAAGCTTCACAGTTGGACTTACCCAGATTCTGCCCTATGTGTCTCTTCCCTTGGCTGATTTTGATGTATCTTTTCTCTGTAATAAACTACACATGTGAGTGTAATAGCTCTAGATGACTTCTGTGAGTACTTCTAGCAAATTATCAAAACTGAACATGGTTTGGGGAATATCCTCCAACTTGCAGCTTTTAAGTCTTAGATAGACTTGTCAGTCTGAATGATTATGCCCTCAAATCTTGTAGTTTGGCTAACTCTGGGTAAATAGCTACCGTGTTTCCCCGAAAATAAGACCTAGCCGGACAATCAGCTCTAATGTGTTTTTTGGAGCAAAAATAAATATAAGACCCAGTCTATATTATGTTATGTTATGTTATGTTATGTTATATTATATTATATTACATTATATCACATCACATCACATCACATCACATCATATCATATTATATTGTATTATATTATATTAAAGACCAGGTCTTATAGTAAAATAAGACTGGGTCATATATTAAATATTGCTCCAAAAGATGCATTACAGCTGATTGTCTGGCTAGGTCTTACTTTCGAGGAAACATGGTATATCAACTTTATTTTAGAAAGTAGTTTCTGGATATCTTTTGTTTAGACTTTTAACTTTCAATCCTTCTTTGATAATTTACATATTTGGACTTGTTCCCAATAACTTAAAAATTTCTACTTTGCCTTAATTTTCTGTTTCCATTTTGTCCTTTATTATTTTTTTAATCTTTAAAATGACTTTTTTTTGTTGTTGTTCTTTTTTTATTCTACTTTTTTTCTCTTTACTGGTTTGGAATTATACACTTTGTTTTTATCCTTAGTCTAATTAGCTTAAAATTCTATCATGCACAGATTCCTTAAGCATAAGAAAAATAAAAGATATTATTTTACTTTCATTTATTCCAATTCTAATGAATTTGTTTATGTAGATCTGAGTTTCTGACCTATGTTATTTTCCTTCTTCTTCAGAAACTTCTGGAAATATGTCTGTTGGTGATGAATTTCCTGTTTGGTTTGTATGAGAAAGTCCTATTTCTACTACTACTACTACACACACACACACACAAACAAAAACAAACAAAAAAAACATTTAATTTTTTTACATCAGCTTTAGGTTCACAGAAAATTGAGAGGAAGGTACAGAGATTTCCCATATACCCTCTACACGCACATATCACATATGCACTGCCTCCCCCATTACCAACACCCCTCACCACAGTGGTATATTTGTTATAATTGATGAACCTACACTGACACATCATCATCCCAAATCCATAGTTTACATTAGGGTTCACTCTTGGTGTTGTACATTTTATGGCTCTGGACAAATATACAATGACACATTCATCATTATAGTATATGGAGTATATTCACTGCCTTAAAAATATTCTTCTCCAGTTATTCATCTTTTGCCCTCCACAATACCTCGAAAACACTGATATTTTTATTGTCTCTATAGTTTGCCTTTTGCAGAACATCACATACTTGGAATCATACAGTGTGTAGCCTTTTCAGATTGGCTTATTTTGCTTAGCAATATGCATTTCAGCAATGTCTTTTCATGGCTTATAGCTCATTTCCTTTTAGCACTGAATAATATTTCATTGTCTGAATGTATCATACTTTATTTATCTATTCACCTTGGAAAAACATCTAGGTTTCTTCTAAGTTTTGGCAATTATGAATAGAGCTGCTGTAAATATTTATGTGCAAGTTTTTTTGCAGACATAATTTTTCAACTCCTTTGGGTAAATACCAAGGAGTGTGATCATATGGTAAGAGTACATTTAGTTTTGTAAGAAACCACCAAACTGTCTTCCAAAGTGGCTGTACTGTTCTTCATTCCCACCAACAATAATTAGAGTTCTTATTGCTCCATATCTTAGCCAACATTTGGTGTTGTCATTGTTTTCAGTTTTGGCCATTTGGCATGGCCATTGTTTTTAGTTTTGGCCATTTGAATGGTTGTTTTAATTTGTATTTCCCTAATGACATATAACATTGAATATTTTTCATATGCTTATTGGACATCTGTATGTCATCTTTGGTGAAGTATCTGTAAAGGTCTTTGGACCATTTTTTAATCAGGTTGTTTGTTTTTTTATTGTTGAGTTTTTAAGGTTTGTTTTACACTTTGGAAAATAGTCCTTTATCAGATACGTCTTTTGCTAATACTTTCTTAAAGTCTGTACGTGTCTTCTAATTCTCTTAACATTGTCTTTCATAGAGCAGAGTTTTTAATTTTAATGAAGTTCAGCTTTTCAATTATTTCTTTTATAGATTATGCCTTTGATGTTGTGTCTAAAAAGGCATCACCATACCCGTGGTCATCTAAGTTTCCTCCTATGTTATCTTCTAGTTTTATAGTTTTGCATTTCAAATTTAGGTCAGTGATTCATTTTGAATTAATTTTTATGAAAGGTGTAAGTTCTGTATCTAGATTATTTTTTAATTTTATTTTAATTTTTGCATGTGACTGTCCAGTTGTTTTAGCACCATTTGTTGAAAAGAGTATCTGTAGTTCATTATATTGCCTTTTTTCCTTTGTGAAAGATTATTTAACTATGTCAATGGGGGTATTTCTGGACTCTCTTTTTGTTTCATTAATCTCTTTGTCTATTCTTTACCAATACCACACTATCTTTATTACCAAAGCTTAAGAGTAGATTTTGAAGTGGGATAGTGTCAGTCCTCCAACTTTATCCTTCTCCTTTAATGTTGTGTTGGCTCTTCTGTGTCTTTTAACTCTCACTATAAAAATTAGAATCAGTTTGTTGATATCCATAAGATAACTTGCTGAGATTTTGATTGAGATTGCATTAAATCTATAGATTAGTTTGGGAAGAACTGACAACTTGACAATATTGAGTCTTCCTACCATGAGTATGAAATATTATTCCATTTATTTAGTTCTTTCATTTTGTTTATCAGAATTTTATATATATAGCTCTATTACATTTTTTTTTAGATTTATATCTAAGTGTTTCTTTTTTTGGTATATAGGAAAGCAATTGATTTTTGTTTATTAACCTTGTATTCTGCAAACTTGCTGCAAATGCTTATTAGTTACAGGAGACCTTTTGTTGATTCTTTCAGGTTTGCTACATAGATGATAATGTTATTTACCAAAACAGACATTCTAGTATCTTCCTTCCTAATATGTACATCTTTTATTTTCTTATCTTGTCTTATTGCATTATCTAGGACTCTCCTACAGTTTTGAAGGATAATTTTACTGAATATGGAATTCTAGCTTATATTCTTTTTAACAGTTTAACTATTTTACTTCACTGTCTTCTTGCTTGCATGGTTTTTGATAAGAAGTCTGCTATAATTCTTATCTTTATTTCTGTATTGAAAAGAGTTTTCCCCACCCTTGTTTATTTCAAGATTTTCACTTTGTCTTAGTTTTTTTTTTTTTTTTTTTCGATTTGAAAAGGATATGCCTGGGTATAGATTTTTTGGTATTTATCCTGCTTAGTGTTCTCTGAGCATCCCAAATTTGTGGTTTGGTGTTTGCCATGAATTTGAAAATTTCTAAGCCATTATTATTTTAATTATTTCTTTGCTTCATTTTCTCTATCTTCTGTTCTGGTATTCCAACTATGTATATGATACATCTTTTATGTGATCCTGTATTTCTTAGATATTTTTTGTTGTGGTTTTTTTTTTTTTTTTAATTTTTTTCCTAGTTTTTCTCTTTGCATTTGTACTGGTTTCTTAGGGCTGCTCTGAAAAATCATCTGAAACTTGATGGCTTAAAATGAGAATCTTATTTGCTCATAGTTCTTTGGTCCAAAATTCAGGTGTCAACGTTGTTGCATTCTCTCTGAAGGCACTGAGAAAAAATATTTCCTTGTCTCTTGTAGCTTCTGGTAGATACTGGCAATCCTTCCTGTATTCTGACTTGTAGATGAATTGTTATAATCTGTGCCTCCATCTTCACATCCCTTCCTCCCCTGTTTCCGTGTCTTAAATCACTTGCCTTTTTTCTATAAGGAAGGGATTTAAGGTCCACTCTATCTCCAGAACAATCTCATCTTAATTTAGTTACATCTCCAAAGACACTTTTATCACATAAGATCACATTCACACATTCCAGGAATTAGGACTTGTACCTATTTTTCATGCCCCCCTGCCCTCCACAACTCACTACTACTTTTCAGTTTGGGAGGCTTCTATTGACCTATTTCTAAGCCCTTACTGATTCTTTCTTTTGACTGTGTTATTTTTTAATAACAAATTTTAATTTCTGATATTTTTATGTTAATTTTTAATTTACTTCTTAATTTTCTAAAATATACAATGCATATTGTATCCATATTTTATGGCTCTCACTTTCAACATCTGCAGAACTTGGGTGTTGTATTAGTCCTTTGGGGCTGCCATAACAAAATAGCACAGACGGGGTGGCTTAAACAGCACAAATTTATTTTCTTACGGTTCTAGAGTCTGGAAGTTAGAGATCAGCATGCCAACATGGTTGAGTTCTAGAGAGAACTCTCTTGCTGGCTAGCGAAGTCAAGAACACTTTTTCACTGTGCCCTCACATAGCAGAGAAAGAGAGAAAGAGAGAGAGAGTGCGTGCTCTGCTGTCTCTCCCTCTTCTTATAAGGGCACTAATCCCATCATGAGGGTGCCATCCTCATGTCCTCACCTGAACCTAATTACTTCCCAAAGCATATTCCAATACAATCACGTTGAGGCTTAGGGCTTCAACATGAATTTTGAGACGATACAATTCAGTCCACAGCAGGCATCTAAATAACTTGTATATTATGTCTGGACTTTCTTACTCATAGTAGCTGCCTTGTGGAAATGTTGCTCTGGAGAAGCAGGATGGTAGTCAGGAACAATCCTTATCCAAGATCACTTCAGCCCTCCTCAAGACAAGATTAGTTTCCCACCTTCCTGTCATTCACCCATAACAGTTTTGCTATAATCGGAATCAGGCCTCAGGGTACCTCTCATTCCTGGCCGCCTGCCGGTTCAAGGAGTCTTCCTGCTGCCCCGATTCCTTGCACTCTAACCCCTTGCTCAGCTCCGGGCTTCCAGCCACTGAAGCTCTGGATCCAGCCCATTTTGGAGGTATTCTCATTAATAAATAAACACACACACACACACACACACACACACACACACACACACACACACACACCGGGCATGCCAAAAAATGTATACACATTTTAAGAGATGTTAGCTATGTTCAAGCAGTAGTTCACCATAATCAGAAGTGTCTGGATACTGATGGTAACCACTTTGAGCACCTCTTGTAATTACAGAAGTCAAATGTGACTTGTATTCATTTTTTGTTATTGGTATATATTGAGTATTACAATTAATACAGTTTTTTCCTTTCTTAAAATGTGTATACATTTTTTGGCACCGTGTGTGTGTGTGTGTGTATTTGCTTAATGTATCTATGCTAAATTATCATTTGTGTGTACATTATATTTATAAAAGTGATCGAATGATCTAGACTCTGGATCATTACATTAATGTCTAGGTCATTCATTTTTTTATACCATGGTAAATTGAAATATAAGAATTAAAAATAGTGAATTGTTTTTTTAGGATTTTATTTTACAAAGTTGCTGGTTGAGGGGAGGTAAGGTAATGGATAAACTATCAGGTAATTCTGACCATATAGTAGAGGAAATTAAGTTTTAGGAGGAAAGGTACTTTTACACGCCTTTCGGGACTACAGCGCAGCCAGGGAATTACATGGCTCTGACTTTTTTCCCCCTAAACAACAATTTCCCTTTCTGAAATATAAGCATATCATGTTTAGTCTGAAGTGAGCTCAGAAATTTGTTCATGATATGGCACACATGGCTGAAATGGAGAGAATCCAAAGTTATATGGGAAATACAGACATGGTACAATGGTTAATTGATAGCTTACTTTCAGTATCTTTTCTCTTTAATGAGCTGAAATTAAACAGGAACTTCTGGTGTTTTTATGTCATTTTGTTTACTTATACAGATTTGTTTTACCTGTACATTCTTTATGCTAATAACAAGATTTTAAAAACAGGGGAAAACACTTATGACATAATAGTAATTGAATAAAAAGGAATATGAAATTGTAAAAGTATGTGGGATTCTAGTGGATTTTTTATTTAATTTTCCCCAATGTATTATTTTGAAGAAAAGTTAAAATATGGGAGAATTGAAAGAGTAATAGAATAAACACCAGTACGTATTTCACCTAAATTCAATAATTGTTAACATTTTGACATTTGTTCTCTCTCTCTCTCTCTCTCTCTCTCTCTCTCTCTCTCTCTCTCTCTCTCTCTCTCTTTCTCTCTCTCTCTCTCTCTCTCTGTGTCTCTCTCTACACACACAACACACACACACACACACACACACAACATGTATACACACATTCTTATTAATGTGGAACTATTTGAAAGTAAGTAGCAGGCATCATGAAATTTACTCTTCAACAATTTAATACTTATCTTGTAAAAATAAAGACATTGCCCTAAGTAAATGAATAATTCCTTAATAAAATAAAATGCTTAGTCCATATTTAAATTTCCCGTTTCCCCAACTATCTTTTATTGATTCTTATTTTCTACATAGAATCCGATCAAAGATCATGAACTGCCTTTGGCAGCTATGTCTCCTTAGTCATTTTAGATCTAAAACAGTTTTTCCTCTTACTTTTCCTATGACATTGACTTTTCAAAGAGCCCAGGGTAGTTTTCTTGTAGTTAATCAACCTTCTTGATCCAATTGTTTTCTTACATTATAGTTTAATCCTCTACTTTACTTCTTGTTAACTGGAGGTCCAGAGACTTCATTAAATTCAGGTTAAATATTTTTTGTAATAATACTTCATGGTAATGCTGTCTACTTCATACTGCACAGCATTAAATGAAACAATACTAGGTAGTCCCATACTAATAATGTTATGTTTAGTAACTTAACAAGATGATTATTTCTAGATATTTCCATTCTAAAGGTACCTTTTCTTTTCTTATAATTTGTGTTTTGGGTGGCTATACTTTGGTACCAAGTGATCTTTCCCTAGTGATATCTTCCTCTAATGACTACTTGTATAACATAAATTCACAATCCTTGCCTAGACCATGAACCAACTCTCCATTTTGCAGAGGACCAAGACAAAGCTCATTGCTTATGGCTGAAAAATCCCAGCTTCTGGTCATTAAACCATAGATCCTTAACCCCCACCTCTCTTCTTACCCTTGTATCTTCCACACTTAAAATAACTTGTGGTATCTTGTACATTTAAAAGTCTTGCGTTTTGTATCCTCACTTTTCCCAATTTTTCTTTCCTTTTTCTTGTATTTATTTTAATTCAATATTTCTATGTGTTTTGATGCTAGGAATTGTATTTAAGTTTATCTTGGACCCAAGGCAGATACTTGAGTTCAGAAATATAGAAGAAGCAGTAGAACAAGAAACAGAATAAGAATAAAAGAATAAGAATAAGAGGAGGAGGAGGACAGAAAAAGGAGGATAGGAGGAGGGAGAAGAGAGGAAAAAAGAGAGGAAGAATAAACAAACAAGTCAAGGGCCAATTAGAAAGGATTCTTGGACAGTAGCAATTTATTGTTTGCAGTATTTGTATACCTCCTCTTACTTCTACCATAACAAGGATACTTCTTGATAGGTTAGTTCAGTTTTTGGATGGAGCAAGAACAGATATGCTATGCTTATGTCAAAGGCAGCTGATAGGGTGAGGAGGATAAGTGGGAAAAAGAGTTAATGACTTTCAGGCTTCTGGCTTTATAAACTGGAACTACTCATATTGAAATGATTAGTTCTTTTAATAAAAATCATTACCACAAAAATGATATTTCTTTTATTTCAATAAATTCAATAGACATTATTTATATAAATGAGTTTTGATTTCTCTACTGTTTTGAATCTCTTCAATGTTGAAACATTTGCGTTCTCTGAAGATGAACTTGATTTTTGAAAACAGTTGGAAGTTGTGAACTGAGCCTGGTAACTAAGAATTGTGAAATAAACAAAGTAATACCAGTTTGGTAACATCATAAATATTTTCACTGAAAGTAGACAAAATACTAAAATTGATAAGGAACCATTATTATGCCATAGTTTATACTTATTTATGAATATCATATGCTGATGGTACATAAAGTTTATTGATTTATTGTTAGTTTCATAACCACATAAACATTGTATTTTCATTGTACCAGTTCAAAACTTGAAAAAGCATTTTTTAGTAATTATCTTATAATTGAGAATTAAATAGATTACTTCTTTCCTTGGTATCTCTCTGAGGAAAGATAGATATTCTTCCTCTTTGTACCATCTTTAGCTCTTTTATCATGCCATTCTTGGTAAAACAACAACAACAACAACAACAACAACAACAACAAGCAAACAAAAAGAAAACATTGCATGCCTTGTTATGGATTGATTTAAGCCCAAGATCCAGGACTGAGAGTACTGGATAATTGTGTCCCATTGTACCAATTTAACATAGGCTTTCATGGTGAAAAGTTCATGAATTTAACTGTCTAACTTTTATATATATCCAATATTCTCTGCTGCATCAGTCTGGCCAGTCTTCTCATTTTCCTTTTCTGCATATAATAGTTACTAACTCATTAAGCATGCGTGTATTAATGATACCTGGAATATCATAGCGTGGTTTTCCCCCCAAATCAGATCCTGTGACAGACTTGAATGCAGGTAGCTTTTTGAGGAGGTTCTCACAGGAAGAAGAAGAGGAGGAACTGATAAAGGCTATGATTTTAATTTACCACTGTTGGCACCTGTCAGTGTGGGCTCAATCCCACTGATAACCCTTTGACCACTGTTAAGAATATGCTTGTGAATTATACCACAGAACAGGGAAGCTGTTTACCAGTGACTCATGTCCCTCATTATTTTGTAGGTTACTCTTGGGACCATTAAATTCCCAGAATTCCCCAGCTGTGGGCAGTCTGAACAAGTTTCCATGGATCCAAAGAAAAGTCTCAGACAGTGAAGCAGAGAGATTCCCCATCAGCAGTTATAGAAAATGTCCGCCTTAGCTTCAAGTGAACTCAGAGGTAAGCTGGGGATGGGGAGCAAGGCATCCATAGCACCTGCTAAAGGAATGGATTGACAATTTTTTGAGGACTGAAATAGAAATAAATGTCACTTTCTTGATAATTCTGCCAGTGCCAGATCTAACCATGGCTACCCATATCATTTCATACGTCATCATGGCTGTTATTATTGTTCTAGACAATTACTGTAGTATAAAGGTTTTGCTTTGTCCATAAAGAGAGAATCATTCAGTGCACTTTGAAGAATGGGATGGGAGAGTTATATAGGAGTTCTCCTTATCCAGACTTTGCTCACATAGAAAGTTTTTCTTTATATCTACATATATTTTTCATAATTTGTTTTAAAAAATGTGTCTTGGACTCTTTCACTGATGCAGACTACAGTAATGTTTTCCAAATTAAGTAGTCATTTTTCATTTTGCTCTAATATCTTTAGGAGGACAGACCAAAGACATTGTTTACAGGGTTATATAATCTTTAAGAATTCATTTACTAACTATTCATGGAAGTGTTTAAGTACTCAGATATGAATCTAAATTTCTATGGTTGGGAAGTTGTCCCTGAAGTTTTTTTTATTTGGAGATACATTTTGAGTTAGAAGTCCTGTGAGAACTATTTTGTTTGTTTCTTGTTTGCCTAGTTTTTGTTGTTGTTGGGTTTTTGTTTGTTTGTTTGTTATTAGACTGTAGTGTGATACTTCTAACTTGTGTTTTGGGTAGATTCCATGAAGAAGACATGTGTACTTTTTTTTCTTTTTGGTAAAAAGTTATTCAGAGTATTTGAAACATCAGGAACATAATTTGTTTAAAACTGCTTTAGAAATGTGGGTTGATTCTTGTACTGTGTACTATGTAATGGTCTTTGGTACACCTGCCTTCTATTTTCATTGATATGTATTGAAAGGATACAAAAGATTTTGATGATGACTATATTTTCCAAACATATCTGATTGATTGAGATTTGAGAAAAGCTCAAGTAAAGCAAAAATGTTAGACAATTCTTCATTGGACTCTTGTTATACTGTGTATAACTTGCATAAACAAGGGAAAGTGAATCTTTTTAGACCCCTGTTTACTCATCTATTTAATATACATATTTGTAAATTTAGTACAAGATGATCTCATAGATCCTTTTATTCTCCAAAATTGTGTGATTTTTTTTATAGGTATTAGAGACTTTTGCCGTTTCAGATGTTTCAAAAAAATGCTTTTCAGCTAGTTTCCTCATTAGTTCCTAATTAGTGCAGATAGAGCTCAGTCAAATGAGCAAGATATCCTTAGACACTCTTTAATACTCTTGTCATTTCTTGTAAAGATGCATCTTTAGTCATCCAAATTTTATTACCAATCAACTTTATGATAACACAAAGGGATGGGAGATTGGTTAATGTCCTCTAACACTCCCAAACCCCAAAAATGTTCTATGGGGTGTAAAGGAGAGAAAAGAACAGTGAAGGGAAGACAGGGCAGGAATGCAGCAGCTGTGTTCCTGGCATTCTCCTGGCCCAGGAAATTGAGTTAAAGAAGCAGGGGCTATTATCATAGTGGAATTGCTGACCATGTCCTTTCAGCAGTTCCAGCCACCACAGCAGTCAGGGTCTTCCCCTTGGGTATTTAAACTCAATTAGACTGTGGCCACCAGGTGGCGCCAAACTGCAGCTATGTTCCAGGTGAATCCGAATCATTTAGTCTCATGGGTCATTTCATAAAACTTGCGATAATCGGAATCCGAATTCTAGAGGACCTTTCTTTTCTTTGTTTTACATTTACAACCCCATTAGAATAAATACTGTCGGTTTTGATAACTCTCCTCTCTGCTTATAGGCAAAATTGAAAACCTTTAGCATCGTCTAAAACAAAATTAGCCTTATTTTTCATTATCATCTCTTCCTCTTCACCCTGATCATTCATGTAGTAAAGTCACATGGGAACAGCAACTATTTACTAAATTTCCACTTCCCCATGCCTTTGCAAATGCTGTTCTTCTGTCTCAGATACCTTTCCCATCACACTTGTTGTGCTCTAGATCCAATTAAAACTGCACCGGAAAAGGGCAAATTAAAACTAGATCCAATTAAAACTTTGCACCGGAAAAGGGCAAACCGGAACTCATCTACCTCAAAGGACATCTACCTCGGTCCTCCTCTGTGAAGTCTCTTATGTCACTTCCATCTTTAAAGGCAGTATCATTAATTCCGATTTTCCTGGTCTTCCAAAGCACTTTTTTCATATTTGTTATTATGATTTCTCACTTTAAAATATCATTATTGGCTTTTATCAGTTTGTCACTTACAATATAAACTATTCAAGTATAGGCAGAAACCATTCTTTTCATCTTTGTGTCGCCAGTGTCTAGCACCACATCTATCACATACTGTATCTTCAATAATTGTATATTGAATAAAGAAAACAGTATTTGAATGAAAATGTATGTATATCTAAATTTGTAAATTAGATAAAATGTAAACAAATTAGGGCAGCTAAGTATTTAAAAGGAGCAGCTGGTGATCTCCTTATAAATCAAATAATCCTTTTCTAATGTCTATGGGCACTGCATCCTTGTTTTCTTAGTCTCTTTGCCATGTCTTACAGAAAAATATTCATGAGTATTATGTCATGTTACACATCAATGGTCTGAAAATATTTATGTGTATTGCTCTTCCCAGTTAGTTGGTTTATAGACAGAGTAAATATACTTGGTGGTAAACAAAATTCCTCTCCTCGTGGTCTTCTTATAAGAGAGACTGCCATACCATATACCCCCTAATTCTGAATTTCCTAGTCCAAATCTTAGCTGCAGTAATGACCATTAGATGGTCATTGGCATATGGCTTTTTACTGATACCTAAAATGCTCCAGCTGTGTTCAAGATCAGAAGGTAGTTTATTTCAAAAATTGGAAAGGATCTTAGTCCGTATGTCTCATTTTCACAGATGAGGGAATTTTGACATAGGAAAGTTAGATGGATTCTCTCACAGCTTATTAATGGGGGAATTGCAAGCAGAATCCCATTTACTCCCACTACACCCTTTTGCTTTCCTTTGACCCACAGAATTAATAGATCATCATGATTTACTTAGTTTATGACTTGGATTAACAAACATATCTGAACAGCGATAGAAGGAAAATGCCTACGAATGGCAATTTAATTATAAACCATAGGCTAAAGTCATTCTCTCAACCTCCTTCCAGCAGAAACTGATCTTCATACTCACCTCTATTTAAATGTTATGTTTTTTTTTAAGCTCATCTCTGTTTCTGAGAAGCACTTACAGGTCCTCTGCAATCCTTTCCACATTTGGTCTAGTCTGGGATCTGACTTTGGCAGTTAAAGGACTTGGAGTGTCCCACAAGGGACTGTTGGCTTTCTTATCTAATCTTTGGTGCATCTAGCAGCACAACAGCCTTTCCATGGTATCAGTCTTCCAGCAGAAGGTTGTTTAAGGATACACAACTCCTGTCACTTTTATTGTGTGGTCGAGTAAACAATTTGAGGCATTTCCAGCTCCTGACTACGTCATGTATTTGTAATTTTCTTTTTGTAGCTCTAGTTTGCTTTTCCTTTTTAGGGCGAGGTTCCAACTCAGAAGATCCAGCAAATGTTTTCTGAGTAGGTGTGGCCTTCCTCTGTTTAGGCAACACAGATTAAGAAGCCTAGAAAAAGCAATTCCATGTTGTTTTCTGAATTTTCTACCTCCGAGTTGTGAAATACTTGGAACAGCAGTTCACTTGGCCCAAATTTTTCACCTGTTTCTTCCTCCTCCTTCTTCTCCTTTTTCTTCTTCTCTTTCTCCTCCTCTTCCTTTTCCTTCCCTTTCCTCTTTCTCTTCCTCCTCCTCTTCTTCCTTCTCTTCCTCCTCTTTCTCTGCTTCTCCTCCTCTTCCTTCTCTTCCCCTTTCCTTTTCCTCTTCCTCCTCTTTTTCTCCTTCTCCTCCTTCTCCTTTTTTTCTTATCTCCTCAGTGAATTGTAAACAGAGTTTTAAAGAAAATGATTCTATTGCTATGTTGTATTTCCTTTCAATCACACATTAGATGTTGGGATGAAGCTTTGTACACCATGGACCTGTCTTGTATGAACAGTTAAGTACCCACGAAGCCCTGTAGTAGGTACCTATGAGGGCTGATTCCAATTTTGGAACCTGGGTAAGCCCTGAGGGTAATCCAGGACTGTGAGTTCCTTCTTGGCAGGCCAGGCCACCTGTTAACAAATCAGAAACATGCAGGGAGTTTACAACCACTAATCAGACAGAAAATAAAGTTGTTGATGCCAGAAGCTTTATAAATTACAGCTCAGTCTCGGGAAAGGGGGAAATTAAGAGTGTAGAAACTGGACAACTGCAGCAACACCTGAATCTAATAACAAACTGGAGCCTTTTCAATTGGCAGAAAACTTGGATGTGGAAAAGAACAATTCTGTTTGCCTTTGGCCAACGAACAAATGATACTCTGTGATGCTGCTCATCAGAATTTGATCCTGACCTCACCTAAGAACAAGTTATGCCCATTGATTTTTCTCACTGAGCGGGCAGCAGTTGCCCCACGGATGACTGCAGTTCTGTCTCTGAGCTTTTCTTCCTACTTCCAGGGTGGTTTCTGTATGCAGATCCTCAGCAGATCACAGTCCAACGTTAGGGTTTTATTACTCGGTTAGGAAAGTGAGAAACTCAATTAGCTTTTTATAACATTAAATATATTCAATTGAAATATATTCCATTTCTTCTGAGGAATTAATTTTTCTAGTTTTATTTGCTATTCAAATGTCCACTTCTTTATGAGATGATGGAGTGGAGAGTAGATGGTAAAATTTTCATTTAAATATCTTTGCTGGCAAAATTACAAGTTGGCAACCCCAAGTCATTCTTCACAGTTTAATGGTTCTTAAAGAAACAATAAGCTGAGGAATTGTTAAAGTTCACTTTAGTAGATTCATTTCAGTTTAGCAGATTTCTTCATTGACCAAAGAGTTGGGACATTAGACCAAGAATGGGGCTTTTCTGCAGCAGGTTTTGTTCGATCTAATGTTCTCCAAGGAAGGGAAGGTGGGTGTGGGATTCAACATTGGGTTGTATCTTCCCTTGATGACTAACCAGATCATCATTCCTGTATGTCTCTTTATCTCTCTTGGATGTCTGCACACCTAGAATTAACTATATTAAAGACTACGTTCACAGATTCCCCTTTGTCTATGCTTTGTGCGTACTTTCTGATCACATTCATGAGTACCAGTGTCGGTGTTGGCTTGACCTACCTCTGCTTAGGCAACACAGACTAAGAATGCTCAAATAAGCTGGCAGACACAATCAGGGGGCCATACCTCTTTCCCCACTTCAGCTCCTCCCTACTTCTTATTTTCTCCTTGGACTCTCTCCCTTCGGTTCCCCACAGCTATTTTCTCTCTTTATGTTCAGAGCCCCAGTCTTGATTCTGGCTGCTCAAAATCCTCTGTTGTGAAAGTCGCAATCAGATCTGTCTTGGCCACTCCACCAAGAACTAGCCCATTCCTGAGTCCTCTGCTCATTAGACTCTCTGTCCTGTGTTTTATTCTTAAAAGCCCGAAACCAGGCTTGCTCCTGACAGCTAATAAAATGAAACTTATTAGTTAGTGACTGATTATGACCTAATATGGAAACACTGTTGGGAGTATTTGCTTACAACGGTTATAGTGCATTAACCTGAGGACTGAGTAAAAGAGTGCAATTTTGGTGTAATGTGTTTAAATATATACTCTGACTGCCTGCTTACTTTATTTAAATGTAAGCATATATGCTATTATGGTGTCTGAAGTTAGTAATATTAGACATTTAAAAAAAAAAACACCTCCTTTCCCCCTCTTTTCCTACTCCACCAGTAATTCCTGCTAATTCTTTTTATTGATAACTTCCTCAGTAATGTTTATGTTAATTCTCAGTTGAACCACTATGATGGCTTTCCAACTGATTCCTTGTTTCCAGTTTGGCACGCTACTCCCTCCTTACTCTTCACTTTCCTGTTCCCCAATCAACTATTCCTCAGTACAACCATCAGAGTGATTTTTCTGAAATATAATCCTGCAGCTTAGAAGCTCCCAGCAATTCCCTGTGGCCTATCACTGTTATCTTCCTGATCCTTCTGGCCTCTTGGCCAGTGAGAACCCCAAAGAACTTAGGGCATTTAATAATATCCTACTTTCCGAAATGCTTCTTCCTCTTCCTAGAAAACTCATATCTTCAACTTCTACTTATCTTAGAAGACATAGTTCCAATGTCACCCCTCTACTGTTTTTTATACATGTGCCTTGTACATCCTACAGAATATGGCATTCTTTATTGTAATCATTGATTTATCTGCCCACCTCACTAGATAGTGATGCCTAAGGCTTGGATCTCTGGTTCTTTCCCTTTATATTCCCAATGCTTAGCTCAATCCTTGGTGTTGAGAAGTTGCCGCAGAAATGTGTGTTGAAAATATGCAAGACTGCTCCTTCAGTAATAGAACTTTCCCATGTGACTTTTTTTTAAGTAAAGGCTTTCTCTGTTCTGCTAAGGGTCCTTATTATGTGATGTCTATAATAAAATGCAAAGACTTTTGGATACCAGGCACTTTGATTAGAACCTGAGAGGAAATTTACTCTACGTCCCTCATTTATGTCTGAGGTCCTGAGCAGTGATGTACAAGCACCGCTCTTCCTGCCCCCTGTTCCATCTTCCCAGTTTGTGTTTCACAAAATCACCTTTTCCCTCATCTTCAAATCCCCACATTAGGAGGTGGTGGAATGGAAATTAATAGGTAATACTGGATAAATGCTGTTTCTTATCCATCTGCCCCCATGAAGGATACAGGAAGCAAGCGAATAAGATTCTATAGGGTTATAAAAACAGTAACATCTACAGCCGAACTTAAAAGACACTGGAGGTTGAGATCTACTTTCCATTTCCAACTATGCCACTCTTTATGTAAACAGCCACTTAATTTCTCTGGATCTTACCTATAAAATGAGTTGGATTATATGACTGTTGAGAAATCTTCTGACTCTAAAATGCTATGTTATGTCTTTGCTCATATAATTACCATGTTTATGAGTCAATCAAGCATAAATGGAAATGCTACAAAGATAAATCCAGTGATGAGGAACACTAAAAGACATTTAAAGTGGAATAGGTCTTAAGATCAGGTAATGAACTACTGACATACTGCCATTAAAGATGGGGAAACTAAAGCTCAGAGAATCTGAATCCTTCCCAAAGGTTATCCAGCAAAAACCTAGCTGTCCTTATTCCAAGTCCAGTGATCTTTCATATTTTATTATGCTATGGTTAATAAACTAATAATATAGGAGCAAGATATAAGATACAGCTTTCAAGATATATATATATAAACTGTTTAAAAGCAAAAACTGGGTAAAGATGGGAAAAATAATGTCCCTTTATAAAAAGAAAACAAAAGCACTTTAAAAAAATGACAGGGACAGGAAGGCCATTTTTACTTCATTCTTCCCTCACAGATGTCAGCCATGATCTAATCATTTGAGCAGACAATGATGTGATGGGAGGCAGAGAGCCACAGCAAAGTGGAAACAGATAAAAACGTCTGACTCAGACTGGATGAGTTAAATCCATTGATCTTGATAACTTTCACAATAAAGAACTTAAGGAATTGAGCACAGTCATAGCTGAGTCATATTTTCAAGAACTCACAGAGGGCTTAAAGTTGCCTCAAACTGGAATATATCATATTTATTATTTCAGAAGAGGATTATGCATCATCTTGAATATTGCTGATTTACCAGAAGGGAGACAGATACAAACTCAAATGTTAGTTTTTCAATGCCTACGAGATAATAGGGTTGTAATCAACTGAACTGTGGGAATGGACTCATAAAATATTTGTCTGGATGTGATTTTAGGATTATGTGATATGTAGCTTTCATTTTCAGATGAGTCAACTGAGCCTTAGAGAAATTCAATCAGAAATCCTTAAGAGTTCATTATCTAATTTAAGGACAGTGTGGCAAGTCTGGGAAGCTGAGGTGATGAATAAATGTAATACTTATTGATGGGTTTTTAATCTCATCTAAATGATTTTCTTCTTTGGGATGGGTGCTTTCTCGTATACGTCAGGAAAGGAGGCCATAACTAGAGATTCTGACACCACACAAATATGAGAAAGAACCTCTCAGCTACAATTTTCAAAATAATCAAGACAGTGACATACCTGGAGGTTATGCTGCAACAGTTACACTTCAGACAGTGGAAAATATTTCTTTAGTCCAATAAATACCTGCTACATTTTCACTTTCCTTTCGTAACTCAAGCTTCTTAAAACTTTAACTCTGAGTGAGTTGAATGAGCAAGAAAGCTAGTCTTGTATCAGACAACTTACTTGAAGTGAACATTGAATATAAAAACATGGCTTTACAAAGTATTATTTTTCCGATTCAGAACAGTCCTTGTTAAACTAAAGGAATTTTAAGTTATTAAGAGAATGGCACTGGATTCCTTTCCTTTGACTTCTAATTGGTTTATCTGAAGACCTCTCGGGCGTAGAAATTCACTTCCCCTAAGTTTTTCTGAGATACTTTTTGAAAATCATTGGCAGGGCCATGCCTGAGGTGGGGAAAGAAAGAAATTTCAGAAACAATGTGTCATCCCAGGTGCCTGTTGCCGCTCCGAAAATATGTACTAGAATGAGGAACCAAGTCTTTCCTTTATGGGCAGCACTTCTTTATGCTTTTTGTCTCTCCAAATGGCCTACCCTGATCAAAATTCTATGGTCCTGTATTTTACTTCCTTAGGACCTTTTTGAGTGACAGTTTTGCCAATAAAATAAATGAATTCTGACTATCAGTTACTCTATGTTTATACTAAATTATGATTAGTATGCTATAAGTAAGTATTCATATAAAAATATTTCTTTGGAAGAGAATACCTTAAACTAAAGATGTCCCTCTATTTCTGCTGGAACTCACATTCTGTTGCTGACTCGTGGAGGGAAGTACCATAAATTTCTATAGGAGAAGAAGAAATCAGGTAACCCAAGAGGTTATCATGGGTAAATGTAGGAATAGTATAAGTCATGAGAAAGAACATTAAAAAAATTTTTTTAAAAATTTAGCAAACACTTGTTAACTCCGTTAGAATCTAAGGGAGTCAGGTTTGTAGGAAACAGATGTTTGAGAACAACTCCTTATCTGATTCTTCATTTCCATTTCTGCTTAGACATCTTCAGGGACCTAATGGTTTGAAGATAGTCATTCTATTTTTTGAGAGCACCGAAGTTTAATAGTATATAGAAAAAATTATATTGTGTCAAACTATATCTACCCCTTTTTTAATCTATTGTTCCTACTTTTATCTTCCATGTCAACGTAGAACAATTCTCATACCTCTTCCATATTCCATCTCTTCCAACAGATTTGAATATAGCTTTTGTATTCCCTAGTACATGCTTCATAGAGGTTTCATAAATATTTGATAATTTGTTATCCTGGAAAGTTTACCTGTATTCTGAAAAGTGTACTTGCTATTACTCAGCAGCTGCACTCTGATGAGGGGAACTATTCTACAGTATTGAAAAATGTTTAAATTTTCTGTTAATGTCATATGAGTGTAAGAAGTTAACTTCAATAGTTTTCTGGTCAGACATATTGGTTCTTCTAACTCAATATGTGGAAGTCTTCACTTATATACACCTGCTGGGATAGACTGTGGGAAGACCACAGACAAGTGATTAAACGAGATGTTTCAGGCGAAGCATGCTATTTCTTCTTACTGTATAAAATAGGGAACATTTCTGAGTCATTGCAGTCTTGGAATGTAATACCAAACAAATGAGAACCAGACCACAAAGAGTGGGGCCAAGGACATCATTACTGAGTGAGTAATGTGAACAACTTACATAAACTGTGGCTGAAACTGAGTTTTTAGCAGACGACCATAACCTTTTCATGGCATCAAGAACAGTTAAAAGCTCTCTAATCTGCATGTTGTCCTTCAGGAAAGAAAAACTCATCAATCCAATTCATAATCTCTAAGACCTGCATTTTTTCATTAAGTTTTAACCCTATTTTTCTCTGATTCTTCTCCCAGCAGTAGAAGTAACTAAAGAGAATTAGCTGAGGTCCAAATATGTTGCTTTTATCGATCATAACAAGGGAAGCATGTTACAGGTTAATACAATCCCATCCTTTAAAGCTCTGTGGAGTGGCCTGCTCTGAAACTTCAGCAAATGGATTAGTTTATATATTTATTTCGAATACCTAAGTTTATCTTTTAGTTTCTTATCTTTTAGGAAATATATTTTCATTTGTATCGGAATCGTTTCTTCTTAATCATTATGAGCCACATCTGTACACAATCCCATTTCCTTGAGATCTATCTTCTTTAAACAAACAAATGAAAAGCAACACGGCTTTTTACCAGGTACTGTCATTAACATGGAAGCAAAAAACAACAGTAACTCCTCCTGGGAAGATTAGATTTTTTCCTTTCTGGTTTTACTCTCCATATAAAATACTAGTGTGCAAAGCCCTGCTTTTTCAGTCGTATATTCAAAACCCCTAGTTATGTACCAGGCATCACTAATAACTATGTCATAGCTGAGTCAGTTTTAACATTCGGGATACTTTTTTATTCTCTGTTTACATTTGAATGAGAGTCTAACTTGTTCCTGTGTACTTGGGAAGAAAAAAAGAAAAACAAAAAAGGAAGGAAAAAAGAGAGTTTTCTTGAAGACTATTTGGTTTTCTTTAAATTTAAATCTTGACCCAATCTCTCTCTCTCTCTCTCTCTCTCTCTCTCTCTCTCTCTCTCTCTCTCTCTCTCTCTTTCTCTCTCTTTCCCTCTCTCCCTTCTCTATTTCACTCTCCGTACTGTAGTGGCAGAATCTCAGCGCCGACCGCAGACCAACTAAATCATTATCTTGACTTTAATAAGAGCTTTGGATAATGCACATGTACATTAAAATTTGTTAAAAGGTGTTTTACAACTCACTGAATAGCTAAACGTATGATTAATATAAAATATTTGCACCTTAAAACTCCTATTGTCCTATTCATCTACATGTTTCTCTTTTTTTGCCCAAATCTTTTCAGTATTAATTTTCTTCTATTGTCAGTTCTTGGGGAACAATAGCAGTATGTAATCTCAATATCCATGCATAGAATCCTTTTAATATCTTGGCTCTTCAACTCTTGACCTTCTCTTTTTCAGTCATCTTCTCCTCCTGCCCTCTCACCATTTGGTTCCAAGGTCTTAAAACCCTGAAACTTTACCATCATTGAAAATTGCTAATTCACCATAGCATCAATTTTGATCATTCTACTCGTCATTATCATGCACAACTTTTCAATTTCACTCTGTCTGGTACTCAAAATTTATTGATTATTTTTATTCCACCAGGATATACAATCCATTTGATTCTGCCACTCTTTCTTTTGCATTACTCTCATCACATGTTGGTGGCCATTCTTACCTGTCCTAAACCCCATAGTCCATCAGTAATCATTCCCTGGAATCAATCTCCAATGTCCTTGCACTTTGTCTTCTTTCTTTTTTTTTGATTAAAGTTTATTGGGGTGACAATTGTTAGTAGAGTTACATAGATTTCAGGTGTACAATTCTGTAATACATCATCTATATATCACATTGTGTGTTCACCATCCAGAGTCAGTTCTCCTTCCATCACCATATATTTGATTTCCTTTACCCTCATCTACCAATCCCCTCTTACCCTCTCGTAACTAATAAACTATTGTCTGTGTCCATGAGTTTTTGTTTCTTCATTTGTCTGTCTTGTTGTTTTTGTTGCTTTCAGTTTTAAATACCACATGTCAGTGAAATCATGTGGTTCTCTACTTATTCTGTCTGACTTATTTCACTTAGCATTATAAACTCAAAATCCATCCATGTTGTCACAAATGGTACTATTTCATCTTATCTTATGGCAGAATAGTATTCCACTGTGAATATATACCACAACTTCTTTATCCATTAATCTATCGAAGGACATTTTGGTTGTTTCCATGTCTTGGCCACTGTAAATAAAGCTGCAGTGAACATTGGAGCATATATATCTTTATGGATAAATGTTTTCAGATTTTTTGGGTAGATACCCAGGAGAGGGATTGCTGGGTCATATGGTAATTTTATTCTTAATTTTTTGAGGAACTTCCACACTGCCTTCCATAGTGGCTGCATCAGTCTGCATTCCCACCAACAGTGTATCAGGGTTCCTTTTTCCTCACAGCTCCTCTAACACTTGTTACTATTTGTCTTGTTGCTGATAGCCATTCTGACTGGGGTGAGGTGATATTTCATTTTGGTTTTTATTTTCATTTCTTTGATAATTATGTTGAGCATTTTTTCATATGTCTATTGGCCATTTGTATGTCCTCTTTGAAGAAATGTCTCTTCTGGTCCTCTGCCCATTTTTTAATTGGATTGTTTGTTTGTTTATTTTGTTGAGTTGTATGAATTCCTTATATACTTTGGATTCTAGCCCCTTATGAGAGGTGTTGTTTGAAAAATCTTCTCCCATTTGGTTGGTTGGTTGCCTCTTTATTTTGTCGATGGTTTCTTTTGCTGTGCAGAAGATTTTTAGTTTGATAGAGTCTTGTTCATTTATTTTAGCTTTTTCTTCCCTTGCTTTTGGGGTCAAATTCATGAAATGCTCTTTGAACCCAATGTCTATAAGTTTAGTACCTATGTTTTCTTCTATGTAGTTTATTGTTTCAGGTCTTATGCTTAGGTCTGATCCATTTTGAGTTAATTTTGGTACATGGTGACAGATAGCAGTCTAGTTTTATTCTTTTCCACATGACTTTCCAATTCTCCCAGCACCATTTATTGAAAAGGCTGTCTTTTCTCCATTGTATGTTTTTGGCTTCTTTGTCAAAAATTATCTGTCCATATTTATGTGAGTGTATTTGTCTTGCTTTCTTATACTGTACTTATACTGTACCTTCTAAAAGCTCATCACTTGCTAACTTAAACTTCACTTAGTCCTTTTAAACCTCAGCACAGCTCAACCTGGCTGAAGAAAAACACAGTATTATTCTAATGGTCTTACCTTACAGACCATTAATCTTAAGTAGGAACTTAGGGCTGCTAGACAATTCTGTATTTTTCTGTCCCTTTAGGCAATCACTCTTTTTTTACTCAGACGGTGTCTCCAGCACAGTCTCTCCTCCAATGATCATGTCTTCCCTTATCCTCACTCTCAGTGGATGACAGTTTCTGTTTCACAAGTATAGAAGCACTAAGAAGAGAACTATCCCCCATACACATATATCTATATACCTGCAACTGGGTTCCTTTTTTTTTTTTCCTATTAAGAAATATAAACTGTCCTTATTCCTAGAAAGGTCAATCTCTTCATCTGAGCACTAGATGCTTTGTTTTTTTTTTTTTTTTTTTTGCCTACTTCCAGACTTAGCTATGGAAACTCTCCTCTCTCTTATATGATCCACTTTTCCCTCTTTATTGGATCCTTCAATATAGAATATAGTGTAATTTTTCCCATTGAGAAAATTCTCCCATTTCTCTCATGAGGCTCATACCTTGAAAGCTATTTGTCCCATTTCTATTTTTCATTTTACAGGAAATCTCTTTGAGTTATTTATATTTGTCTCCAATTTCTCTCTGGCTCTTTATTAAATTCACCTCAGTAAGGCTTTTGTCTCTAGCTCTGCACTACAACATTTTTGTCAACATCTTCAATGTTCTCAGTCTTTCTAAATAAAATAGTCAATACTCAGTTCCCATTTTGCTTCATCTACTAGCAGCACTTGACACAAACTGAAAATTTGATCTCTCTTGAAATCATTTCTTTACTTGGCTTTCTGGGTATCACACTTTCCTGGTTTTCTTACTTAATTGACAGTGTTTTTCTCAGTCTGCCTTACTGGCTTCTCATTGTTTCTCAAATTTGTAAATATTGATGTGTCCCAGGGCTCAGTCCTTGATCCTTTCTTTATCTGTGCTTTCTCATTTGGTGAGATCATTCATTTCTAATTTTCTGTCTCTAGCCTTGGACACTTCCCTGATCTCTCAGCTCTTATATGCAACTGCCTACTCAATTTCTCCACTTGCATGCTGAGTAGACGTTTAATACTTCACATGCCCCAAACTGAACTCTTGTTCTTCATCCCAAAGCCTACTTCCACCTACAGTGGCAATTGCATTTGTCCACTTGCTCAAGCCAAGTCATCCTTGGCTTCTCTACCAGCAAATCTGATCAGCATTGCCATCAAAATGTATTCTAAGTCTGACCACTTTTTCACTTTACCTCCTACATCCAAGCCTCCACCATTTCTCACTTGTATTATTCCTCCAGACTAGTTTGCCTACTTCTGCCTTTATCAACCCACCCTCCAGTGTCTTCCTAATAATCACAGCGATCCTTTAAAATCATTTCAGATCCTACTCCTTCTCTCCTTAAAACCCTCCAATGTGCTTGTCACACTCAGAGAAAAGCCAGACTCGTTACAGTGATTCTAAATTACCTGCATCTTGTTATTTTTCACCTCATTTCTACTGCTGCTGCTTTTTCATTCTAATCCAGCCATAGATATCCTGTCTCAGGGCCTTTGCATCGGCTATTTCTTCTGCCTGTAATATTTTTTCTCAAGTTTCCCAAATTTTTGGAAGCCCCTATTTCTCTAATCTGCTTAATTTCTTTGCATTTATCATACTGACATCTATATCTATATCTATATCTCTGTCTATATCCCTATCAATGTCTGTTCTTATTGATTGATTGATTGATTAAGATCTATCCCATTGACAGAATTTAACCTCCGCAAGAGCAATAATTTGAGAAAAAATTTTTTTTACTGCTGTATCCTCAGTGCCTTTTTCAGTGCCAGACATATATTTGTGCTCAGTCTGTATTTTCCAGTTGACCAAATGAACATATGAATTATCTATTAGCCCAGTTCTGCGGTACTAGAATCGTTTGTACCTCAGACTTTCTGAGTTATTCCAAGATTTTAATCTAATCATAGACTTATATATATTTTTAAAACTTTGTAAATCATCTAATTCAATACCCTCTCCAATGATGAAATGCTTACAATGTTTTGTTTTATTTTTGGATGCTGAGCACAATTGTTTAATGGCTATTCACTGGTGGCTGCCTTTTTCAGTATGCACTCAACATTGATGAGCCACAGGGAGCCCTGTTTTTATTCAAACTCCAATGCCAATTACATATTATTGTGGTGGAAAAACATTTCGATTATTAATAACTATGAATTTTTACAAGAACTTAGTAAAGTGCTGTGTACCCTGTGGGTGCTTAATAGTTAAGTAGTGAATGACGATGGTAATTGAATCCACCTGAAATTAATTATTTTATCTTAATCAATTTTTCTCCAGGCTGATAACAAGGCAAGCCTGTTGCAATTTGTTTTTGGTTGTTACAGTATATACATGCATAGTGCCCCCTGGAGATCCCCAATATATGTTAATTAACGATGAAGGGGATAGTACTCTTACTGGCATCTGTTACGGATTTTCAAAGAAATCTCCCTAATATATTATCTTAGAATTTATTCAATCTAGAAACATTTCCAAAACATATGTTTATAGTTTTATATTTTGAACTGTTCCAAGAATGAATTCTCTTCACTGGTGTTCCAGCCTCCTGCCTGTCTTCCCTCCAATCCATTCTTACATCATTGTTGTGTTGCATTCTTGAGTCACGGCTCCAATCAAGCCATTTTTCTGCTGGAATAGTATTGATGGTTCCCTACTGAATGCCAAATAAAGTCCAAATTCATCAACATATATGTAAAGTGATGAGCCTACCAGCTACTCCATTGCTTATATCCAATATTGCTCAAAACTATGTTTTGTGAAACACTTGAGTCACATGGGATGTTAAAAGTTATTCTGTAAAAAATTATTAGAAGCCAAATAAGTTTGGGAAATACTGGGTTAACATAAAACCAGCTTCTTGACTCCAGGACTTTTCATAGTCTTTAAAATTCTCAATGTAAATTATATATAAATATATATATATATATATATATATTTACAATTATATATACAATATATATATTATATACATATTTATATAATATATATAAATATATATAACATATAAAAAATATATAAAATATATATAAATGTGTATATATATATTATATATAAATATACTTTTCCCCACAAGAGAAACTGCTATATTCTGCAGGATTCTACTCTTCTCAGGCAACCCAGTTTAGGAGATGCTAAACGTAACTTAACTCTCCGCTTATCGCTTATTACCATGCAGTACAAGATTCTATTCATCACCTGACCAGCTGGCTACAATTCTTAGTACTCCCTACAGCCTCTTAGTATTTCTCAAAGACTGACCATAGAATAGCATTTTATATTGACGATAATCTGCTTAACTTGTGTTTACCTTCAAGAATTCAAGGGGAGGTAGGGAAGGCTCATCATGGAAAGCTTTCTTGAAACCAGTACGTGTCATAATACCTCTTTATCAGAGACATCACTACATTATATTGACATCATCTGTTTAGATGTTTATTTCTTCCTCTGCCTCCAGTGCAGTGGATATAAGGATTGTGTTTTATTCATCTTCACATACTTACTGCCTAGTATAATATCTGGGAAATAGCAGGTACTTGATAATTTTTTGTTGAACTAAACTGAAGATAGCAGATGACTTATAGATTTTGAAAAGCAGTGTCGTGCGGGGTGGCCTGTGGGGTCTCTGCTCCCGCTCCCCACATAAGAACGCAGGACATGGTGAGGCCAAAAAGGAACACCCAGGGAGCCATAGAGGGGGGGATCATACTACTATATTCTCGCTGACGGCTGGTTGGAGAAACAGGAAGCAGGAGCCACACTGTTTGCAACCCTCACTGCACCGCTTGCAGACTCAGCCACCATCTTCTTGCTAGCCCCCATTTCTTCTGCCAGCGTAACCTCAGCAGTTATATTAGTGGCCAATGGCTCACTGGTTACAGCTGATGGCCAACTAGCCACAGCTGATGGCCATCCAATCACAGTTGATGGCCATTTACTCCCTGAGCCAGCACCTTTCCACGTGAGGCTGAGAGCCTGGAAACTGCTTTCTGGAGCTTTGTCCCCACAAGTAGACTGTGGAAACTATTTGTAAGTTACATTTTACATACATGAATATATTCTGTAGTTTAGATGGTAACACATGTATGTCTTTGTGAAAATGGAGGAAATCAGGATAAATAAAATGATTGCTAGCAAATGTCATCCTGTGTAAGGTAGGCATGCTCTATTTCAATAATCAACTACATTTCTTTCTATTTTGACATATGTTGTGGGTATTGATAAAAGAGCGTTGAATGTTATTGAAAAATATTTTGAAATGCTTTCCATGGACTGATGTTGCTAGTAAGTTTAGTAGATAGTGATTTCATCAGCTCTTTTATAGTAGTGTCTTAAGATGTTTTGGTAAATGGTAGTAGAGAAAGAGGCAATGCTGATAGCTAAAGAAATTCTTTTTGTTGCTTCTTGAAGCTTGGCTGAAGCTGTGCAGGCAGAGCATGGATGCAGGGAGAACCCCAGCTGCATCTCTTTTTTCCCTCTCAGCCCATAACGGAATAACTGCCAGTATGCCCAAACCAAAGGTCTTTGCTATGTGCTACAAATATATTCCCTACACCAGGAAGGTATCATGATCTCATATCAGAAAACCGAAAAGTAATTGTTTCATTCTATGCCAGTTGATTTGGACTGTTATTGTCGTGCAGGGTCTCAGCTCCCACTCCCCGCCCAAGAACGCAGGACATGGTAAGGCCAAAAAGGAACACCCACGGAGCCATAGATAGGGGAGTCAAACCAATATATTCTCGCTGGCGGCTGGGCTGGAGACACAGGAAGCAGGATCTACATAATCTGCCTAACAGCAGTCCGCGCTTGCCAGCCACCATCTTCTTGCTAGCCCCCATTCCTATTCCTGCTAGCGTAGCCACAGCCGTTATATTAGTGGCCAATGGCCTACGGGTTACAGCTGACGGCCAACTAGCCACAGCTGCTGGCATCTGATCACAGTTGATGGCCATTTACTACCCGAGCCAGCACCTTTCTATGTGAGGCTGAGAGCCTGGAAACTGTTTTTTGGGGTTTTGTCCCCACACTCCACCCCTACAGGGTCTCGCCTCACAATCTACGCGACAAGCGTCTTCTGCGAGGGGCCCTGTGCAAAGAGCCTGGAGGTGAATGCACTATCCTGAACACAGCCAGGCTCTCTGTGCACAGCCAGGGTTTCTCAGGGCACCACCAGTACTTCTGGGCACAGCCAGACTTCCTGGGCTTCTTAAGGTACCACCTGTCTCCCCGGCACAGCCAGGTTTTCTCAGGGGACCACCACAGTACTTCTGGGCACAGCCAGACTTCCTGGGCTTCTTAGGGTACCACCTGTCTCCCCGGGCACAGCCAGAGTTTCTCAGGGCACTGCCACTCTCTCTGGACACAGCCAGACTTCCTGGACTCAGCCAGGGCCTCTCAGGGCATTGCCACTCTCTCTGGGCACAGCCAGACCTCCTGGACACAGCCAGGGCCTCAGGGCACTGCCACTCTCTCTGGGCACAGCCAGACTTCCTGGACACAGCCAGGGCCTCTCAGGGCACTGCCACTCTCTCTGGACACAGCCAGACTTCCTGGACACAGCCAGGGCTCTCAGGGCACTGCGACTCTCTCTCTGGGCCTCTCGGGGTACTGTGCTGGAACAACAGCGGCTCACATCAAGGTGCTTACATATTATCAATGGTGGCCAGTCAAGACACAAAAGCAAACATCTCAGCTCCCACTACATGGTGGTGTGTTCCCAAACAGTCAAGCGTCCATTAAATTAGGGATGTAAGGCAATTCCCCATAGTCCATAGTCATTCGCCAGGGCTGTCCTGGGGGTGAGGGATGACCTTGACCTCACCCTCATCTCCCAAGGAGGACTCAGCAAGCGTTTCCTCCTGGGACTAAAAGTCCTGCATCCGGGCTGCCTCAGCAAGCAGTTCCCAGCCCACAGGACGGCAACAACCTTCGCTTTCTCCGCTTTCTCCGGCCTCTGCTGGTTGGGGAACCATCCGCATCTTTCCACCCCTCCACGGGAATCGAGCTCTCCGGCAGCTGCTCCTCCTGGTCTTCCTCAGACTGAGCTTTCATACGCACAAACTGCTCCACTGCCCTTCGGAAAGCTTTGGCCAGCACCGTATCCTGCCGACTACGCCATGTGTCACGCAGGGGACCCTGCTCGCTGCGCCATTTGTCGTGCAGGGTCTCAGCTCCCACTCCCCGCCCAAGAACGCAGGACACGGTAAGGCCAAAAAGGAACACCCACGGAGCCATAGATAGGGGAGTCAAACCAATATATTCTCGCTGGCGGCTGGGCTGGAGACACAGGAAGCAGGATCTACATAATCTGCCTAACAGCAGTCCGCGCTTGCCAGCCACCATCTTCTTGCTAGCCCCCATTCCTATTCCTGCTAGCGTAGCCACAGCCGTTATATTAGTGGCCAATGGCCTACGGGTTACAGCTGACGGCCAACTAGCCACAGCTGCTGGCATCTGATCACAGTTGATGGCCATTTACTACCCGAGCCAGCACCTTTCTATGTGAGGCTGAGAGCCTGGAAACTGTTTTTTGGGGTTTTGTCCCCACAGTTATATTCCTGAAAATTATTAATTTTCATGTTTTCTGAATAATCATGTGTTTAGTGATAGAAGATTCAAAGATAGGTTAAATAATTTCTGCCCTCAAAGAATTTATAATATAATTGGAAAAATAGGATAAAACTTCAAATAACTATAAAGCAATGCAACATAAGATACCTGCATTTTGAATGATACAAAATGCTTAAGAATTCAGTGCAAGGGAATTGCTTCCAGATGGGCTTCTTAGGGAGGTCTTTGTGGAAGAAGGAACATTTGAACCAGATTGTGGTTCAAGTTGGTTATAGAATTTTGAAGACTGAGGAAGGAATCAGGCATAAGTAGAGAACAGACACAGGCACAGAGTTGGTAAATGATGGAATAATGTCTAGAAAATCTCCTGTAATCCAGATCAGTTTTAAGTGTATAATTTGAATAGGGGTATAGTAGAAGAACAGACTGGAAGATGTATTGGATTAACATTAATTAAATGTTAGATTTAAATGGTAGGTTAAATTCATGTATTTATTTGTTCGCTTGTTTTTGTAGAAAATAAAAAGCCACTAAGGATATAAGGGGAGAAAAATTTCTCATCTTAACAGCAGGTACCATAGTTTCTCATAAGGCAAAAACTGTCTGTCATGGAAAACATGTCATAATTTCTAAAAAGAAAGGCAGAATAAATACATGCTAAAAATTCTGCCTCTCACAGTAATGCTGAATGTGCATGCTGGGGAAAATGGGATGGCAGTTTGAATACGCTAAGTAAAATAGTGCAAAATTCTCCACATTTTTTTGTTAAAAAACAGAAATACTGATATATTTAAAGAAATATTTTGTTAATCTTTTATATTAAGAATACGAGTGGCAGTATTTTAAAAAAAAGATTGGTAGAGGAAAATATAATTTAAGTCACTAGCTAAAAGATAGATTTAATTTTAAAAAACATTTGAAAAAGCTATATGCTATTTACAAGAATCGTTCCATGAAGACTCAATGTAGAAATATTACAAATAAAGATGTTTGAATTAAAGCAGAGATTCTTGATTGTTTTTGGTCTCACAACCATTTACACTCTTAAAAGTTATTGAAGACCCAAAAGAGCTTTTAGCTATATGGTTTACATCTATTTATATTAATTTTACTAAAGTTAAAACATAAACCTAAAGAAATATTTATTCATATCTTTTAAAATAACAATAATAAACTCATTATATGTTGATATAAATAACTTTTTTTTGAAAAATGAGTACATTTTCCAAAACAAAAAATAAATTATTGTTAACAGTTGCATTAATTTATGTTTTTGCTAATCTTTAATCCCTTGGTTAATAAAGGACAGGTGGAGTCTCAAATCTGTGTCTACATTCAATCTCTTGTCATACCATGTCACATAGTCTTTGGAAAACCCCACTGTTAATCATGACACATTGAGAATGAAAAAGACAAAGAACATCTTAGTTTTATTAAGAAAACAGTTTGTCTTTGCAGAACCTCTGGAAGAATCTCAGTGACCCTCAGAGATACCTGGACCACATTTTGAGGTGCTAATTTTTTAAAAAACTGGAGGACAATGTTAATATCAGGCAAAATCAAATTTAGTGTAAAAAAATTAAAAAGGACAAAGGGGGAAAATTGTTGTACATAAATAAAGTAATCCTCAAAGGAGATATAATCATTATAGACCTTCATGGACCTAAATCAGAACCTGAAAGTATATTAAGCAAAATTTGATCTAATAACAGAGAATTAATTACAACTTCATAGTCATTTCAACAGATTATAATCTCACAGAATCAGCAGATAAAAAAATAATTATTGACATAATTTGCTTAGTGATATAATCGGTAACTCTGAGCCAATAGATATATACAGAGATTTTGGCAGGGCCAAAGCAGAGCACACATTGTTAAAAAACAAACATGAAAAATATTTCATATTTATATATTTGAAAGCCTAAATAAAATCGTCAATTTTCTGGAAACATGTACATTACTAAAATTTACCAACATATTTTTTTAAATATAAAACTTGATGGTAGTTTAGGCCATAAAGGGAATCCTCCAAAATTTGAAATATTAGCACTTTTTAGATCATGTTTTCTGAACATGATGCTTTAAAATTAAATACAGTAATAAAGTAAAAAAGTAAAGTAAAAGTAAAGTAATAAAGTAAAAAAACAATAAGATAGTGACAAAATTTTCACTGTATTTGAAACTTTAAAAACAGACTTCTCAATAATGCATTGTTTAAATAGAAAATCATAAGAACAATTATGGGATCTTTATAACACTTTAGAGTATAATTATTACCTTAAATTTATTTATTAGAAGACAAGAAACACGGATGGTAAGTCAATTAAACAATCAACTCAAGCTGGGACTAATAATATAATTAAATAGAAAGAAGAAAATAAGATGGATAAAAATTAGAAATTAATAAACTTGAAAACAAACTAATAAAAAAGCAAGTTAACAAAAACAAAGTCTTTTTTTCTTAAATAATGAGAGATAAAACTCTGCAAGGTTGAAAAAAATTAGGAATAAAATGGGTTGCACAGGCAAGATAGTGTAAAAATTTCAAAAAGAGAACATTATGACCAACTTTATGTTTATACCTGTGAAAAACTAGATGAAATCAACAATTTTTTTTGTAAACACATAAATTCCTAAAATTGATAAAACTGTTTTTTAAAAATATAACTGGACAAAACAACATATAAGAATTGAATAAGTAGCCAAACTTCTCTCCATTTTTTAGACTGCCAAGACCCAGTGGTGTTATAGGTAAGTTTCACTAACATTTCTGAAATATAATTTCTCTGTTATATACAGCTTCTTTTCTAGGTAAGAAAACAAGGAAGAGTGACAAAAGTCAATTTAATGCAGATAGACAAAATTATTAGCCAATTTTATTTAACAAAAATCTTAAGTAAAATGTTAAATTAAATCCAATAATATGTTAATGCATATACACAGACTTATACACACATATGCAAACATACATTACCAAGTAGACTATCTCCTAGGAGTACATGAATGATTCAGTATTATTTAAAAAAAATCTATCAATATAGTTCACCACATTTAAAGATTATGTGAGAAAAACATACAAGTATGATTGGATCAGATTGAGACTGAAAAATCTGATAATGATTCATTGCAAAAACGCTTAACAAACAAGAACTAAAAGGGAATTTCTTTCGCTTTATAATAGGTAGCACCTAATAACCTCCAGTAAAAGCCACACTTTCTGGTGTAACTCTAGAAACATTTCTATTAAACTCAGGAACAAGATAAAATTACACCTCTACTGAAACCAGTTCAGTAATATAAGGGGGAAAAAAAGAGATAAAGAACATGAAAGAAATTGATATAGTTTTTAGATAGTATCATCTAAATAGAAAATCCAAGATCATGAATGAATGAAACCAGAGATTATAAGAGAATTCAGAAAATCTATAAAATCAACATAAATAAAACAGAAGGAGGCTAGACTTTAGGTAGTTAGTGCACAATAAGATATACAGATGATGTAATATAAAATTGTACACCTGAAACTTTCATAAGGTTATTAAGCAATATTACCCCAATACATTTAATTAAAAAAAATAACAACAGTGCTTTTATACAAATATTACTAGTGCTCACTGCTTTTGCTTTCCTTCTTGGATAACATAGACAATTATATTTTCTCAGCTTTCTTGTTAAACAGAGGTATGTGACAAGATCTTTCAAGTGTTATTTCTCCTGAAAAGCTTCCTAGAAGTGGGACTTGCTTTACTTATGAATGACAAGTGTCCTGCTGTACTCAACATCCTTACTCTTCCTTGAAGATGAAGTCTATCTTACTTAGCTAGCACATCCCTTTATGAACAATTCTCTCTGAGAAGACTCTTCAGCTCAATGCCAAAGGAATTTTGTAGAACCTTTGTGGGTTCCACCAAGTTATGTCCTGACATATTTAACACTACCAGTGGATATAGTTTAAGTTCCATCTGGTAAGCCTAATACTGATGCATGTCAATATTTCCACTTAAATATAATTAAAGACTCTAAATACAAGTAAGAAATCAATAGTTAATATGGATGTTCTCATTAAGAACCTTTCCAGTAAAAGCACTTTTAAATTTGAATGCAAAAATCTATTGTGAGGTCAGGCATTTGGCCTGTACCCTTAAATGACAAACACACCTGTTCACCTCTAATAAATATAAATGGCCATAGTACAATGTAAACCACACACAAAAGTTTATTTTAAAATCTTAGCATGATTAAAAGTCAAAATATTTATAATATTTGGTATTGGTATGTTTTGTTTCTCTCTTCTAATTTCAGCTTACTTTCTTCCTAGAGTCTGTAGCTTTTTAAGATGTTTGGTTGTACCAGTTAGTTGAGATTCCTTAGAGGAGCCAAGGCAGGGTCAAAGTTGATTTTCTTGATCACTGTGGAAAAGGTGACACTGGTTTTAAAAGATGCTAACTTTGGCAATATGGAGCCATTTGTGATGAGACCATTAGTCAGCATATATGCCGAATACTAGAGATGCCCCCTCCCCACCCCAAGATTCCTGTCCCCTTGGTATTCAATCAATATCTCTGGCACTGCTGTAATTAAGTTTACTAATCAACTGACTTTAAAATAGATTATTTTGGATTATCTGGGTGAACCTACTGTATCACAGGGATCCTTAAAAACAGGAGGAAGGCAGTCAATGAGATGTGTGGAAGGGGAATTCAGAGAGAATCTAGCATGTTGCTGGCTCTAAGATTAAAGAAGCAGATTCTTCTCAGAGCCTCAGCAAGAGGCCCATGAGCTGACCACCTGATGACATCATTGTGGGATCCAGAAAAAAGAAACTAGTGGAGCCAATCCAGATTTCTGACCTACAGAACCATGTGATAATTAATGGGTTTTGTTTTAAGTCCCTATGTTTGTGGTAATTTGTTATAGCAGCAATAGAAAATAACCAGCGTGATATCACTTTGAGGCAAGACTGTGGGGAAAGTTTGTAAGTCAATGTGATGTCACTTCAGGAGAAATTATAATAAACCTTTCTTTTACTGAATAAAACTACAAGTGAGCATGTTGCTTAATATCATTTGACTAAGTACTTAAGTATAGCTCAATTTTGCATGTCAATTTGATAATATGAAAACCCCCGATAACAAAACAGAAAATTGGAGAAGTATTTTTTGTAAGTTTGTTTATATGGAATATCTATTCACTTTTCCTAAGAATCACATTGGAGTCCTCTTACCACTGAATACCCTTCAAACATTCAATATGATTCCCTTTTCAAAACTGAAGTTTATTCACAGTTTTCAAAGACATATCTATTGACTATGATTTACCAGTTTATAAGGTGTCTAGTTCCAATATTTTATTATTCTTCAAAGTACTTCACTTTTGAAAATCAGTTGCTTATTAACACTAATTCCAGCAAATACATTATAAAGCAAGAAGAAACCAAATGTAATCTTACTGACTGATGAAGCTCGTGACATTATATCTGGAATTATAAAATTCAAATGTCTATGTTTTTATTTTTATCTAAAGGTGAAAGTATTTGCTTTACCTATTTTATAAAAAGCTATGAACTCTTTAGGAACTGATTGTATAAACAGATTAAACACCCTACATGAACTCTTCTGATAAAAATACAAATAAAGAGAGGTTATTTGCCCATAGAGCTTAGTGACTATTTCAGTTGTTACTTAGGTCAACTTAGCCAAAGCAAAAGCTTGTGTCACTAATAATTACATGGGCGGACTCTTTCAATTGTGCTGGACTACCCCGGGGAGTAATTGGCAGAGTTGTTTGTTGGCCTGTGGGGTAACCTGCACTTTCTGACTTTTCTCCATTTCCTGTACCTCTAAAGGAAATCTGACCTGACGTGCTTGGAAACTCTGTCTACTGACTATGACCTTGTATAATGTGAGTTTGCTGGGCCTGCTTTGAAGAGGTGGTCTGACTCTGAGCAGATCCCCCTGGCTTAAAAAAGAAAGCTAATTAGGCACTAAGAAAGGTCCCATTCTTTGGAGACTGAAAGCATTCCATTTGGTTTGTTCACAGTCAAGTGGTCTGAAACTCTTAATAGTTTACAAAAAAAGTCTCATTGAAAACTAATAAAGCCTTTGCATTTATTTGTGTTATATTAGAATAAGCTAAATTCTGTTTTTCTAGTATATACTCCAATTTTGGGGTAATCTATTCTATCTCTAGGACAGCAATCTTGACATCAGTTACTTTTTTAGTTATTGCATCAGGTTTTTTCATTTGAACTAAAATGTGAATGACTCATTGATTAAATTAAGATCTGTAGCTTTATTTTGCTTTGCATACTAAAATGTTACTTAGAAAATTAGGTAAAATTCTCTGCCTAAAGGCATTGGAGGTAGGGGAGCCAGTTATAAAGCAGATCAACAACAAATAATCTTTTAATGCTAATAATATCTTCTATTTCCTTTTGTTTTTCTTCAAAGGAACTTAACCTATCACAGGAAGTATCTTATTAAAATGTCCCTATAAGCATTGTAAAGGAAGAAGACAATTTAACTCACTTTAGAGCTAGGGAAACTGAGAT
Source organism: Rhinolophus hipposideros (assembly GCF_964194185.1). NCBI lineage: Eukaryota > Metazoa > Chordata > Mammalia > Chiroptera > Rhinolophidae > Rhinolophus > Rhinolophus hipposideros. Next base: position 71,247,643 of record NC_138053.1, on the reverse strand, counting down.
GCTGGGAGTTTGTATTATATAAAATATATATTAGATGCTTTTGGGTCTCACTCTTAGGAGAAAAACTTGTTCAGTTGTAAACTTTAGTCCCTTTTTCCAGGAAATGACCCAATGAAATCTGATCAAAGGCTCCCTCCCATTTGACCAGTCAGCCTGCCCTTCCTCTATAGCCCTCTGTTTACTTCCAATTAAAATTGGTGTCAAGCCCTCCCCGGCTGATGACACAGATATTTCTGCACTTAATCTTCTTGCCTGAAATGGATGAGTCTGAGGTTTCTATTCTGTCCTTCTAAGCCTGCTTCTTTGATTAGCAATGGCCCTGGTTCCAATTATCATGGAGGTCCTCCACCTTTATCCACACCAGAGAACCAGTGCCTGCAAAGACAAGTTTAGGATGGCTGCTTTCTTCTTTATTTGATTCATTCTTCAACTTTCCAAAAGTTTTATGGCTATCACTTTTTTCCTTCTTTCTTTTGGAGAAATGGAAGTTGTGGCCAACCCTAGCATTTCTGTGGCTTAGGATGGACTGGGGCTGAAATAAGAGTCACTTGTAAAAGTAGACGTCTTGAAGTTTTGGGGACAGAAACTGGATGAAGAAGCATAGCCAGAGCACAGACTTATGATGGATTAGATCAAGGTGGCAAGTATCTTAGGCGATGGAAATTTGCTGTAGAACATTTAGGTGCTATGTAAGTTACTGAAGAAGGTAGGGGACAGTACAGTCTATTTCAAAAGGGCCATACTGTCAGCTCGTTAAGCACACACATGGAATCCTGAAGAAGGGTTAGTCCTTCATTTTTTTCATATTCAAGAGATATAGAACTGATACAGACTCCAAGTTGGCACAGGTTATTAGAGACTTCTCTGGCCTATAGACCTTGCTCCTGAACTACATCAGGGCATGAAGCTTGGCCTTACTCTCTTAGGGCAACAGATTGCTGCCCTTGTTTGACAAAAAATATCACTTCTTTTAGACCTTCTCCTCCTCAACCTTCCTATAGTTGCTATTGTTCAGCCTTCTTTCATTCAGCCTCCAGTGCAATCATTTTCTTCTCTGTATATGTGGGAGATGGGAGAAGGTAAGTCTAAAACTGAAAGATTCAGATTCTGAAAGAAGACAAGGAGAAAAAGGAGCTTTCGGGATGGTCTAACAATAAGATAAAGTACCTAAAAGCAATCTGACCTTTAACACTGAGAAAATCAACATCAGGTTCAACCTTATTATAAAAAAAAAAAAAAATCATGTTTTGGAGCATCTTTCCTGGCTTTAAGTTACGTAACAAAAGGAGCTAGGATTGGACATGAATGGTGGTCACATAGGCAGTAAGAGAGAAAAGGACAATAGTGCCACCACATTTGCAAGTGGCTGACTTAATTTGCATTGTTTATATTACATATTGCTTTAAATATTTTTTAAAATGAAAAATAATTTTGATGTTCTCTTTTGATGGAAACGATCAAAATGAATGAATGAATTCCATGCTTTTTCCCCCCAAAACTGTCTTTTTAATATTTAAAAAATATTTAAACATTTTTTCATTATATTTGGCATATAATATTATATTAGTTTTAGGTGTACAACATAGTGATTAGACATTTGTATAACTTACGAAATGCTGACTCTGATATGTCTAATACCCACCTGACACCATTCGTCATTGCAATATTATTGACTATATTTCTTATGCTGTACTTTACATCACCACAACTGTTTTTATAACTGGCAATTTGCACATCTTAATACCTTCCCCTTTTTCATCTCTCCCCCAACACCCCTCCCATCTGGCAACCATGAAAATGTTCTTTATAAGTTTGTTTCTGTTTTCTAGTTTGTTTTATAGATTCCACACATAAGTGAAATCATATGACATTTATCTTTGTCTGACTCATGTCACTTAGCATAGTTCCATCCATGTTGTTACAAATTGCAAGATGTTATTTTTTTATGCTGAATAATATTCCTTTATATATATGAGGTGTGATAAAAAAAATGTTTAAATTAAAAAAAAATCATTACATTAAAAGGCGTTGCTATTAATCCTCCTCAATATGCTTCCCCTTGCTTCAAACACACTTTTCCTATCGTTCTTGCCACTGAAACAGTTCTGGAAGTCTTCTTTTGTGAGTGTCTTTAGTTGCGCTGTCATGGCTGCCTTGATGTCCTGAATCCATTCAAAATGTTTACCTTTCATGGTCAATTTGACTTTGGGGAAGAGCCAGAAGATGCACGATGCCAGATCCGGTGAATAAGGGGGATGAGGACACACTGTAATGTTTTTATTTGACACAAATTGCCATACCAGAAGTGATGTGTGACATGGAGCCTTTCCGTTGCGATCAAAACATATGGTGAATGCTCTTGCTGAGTGCCATCCAATGGAAAGGCAGGTATCTTCAATATGGGAAGCGGTGCATGGAACCTTACTAACAGTATTTGACAAGTTTCAACTTGTTTGCTATAGTCATCAGGTATGAGCTAGGGTTGAGAGAAGGTGTGTTTTAAAGTGTGTCATAAATCATCCTCCATCATGGCAACACTCCCTGTCACACATTGCTTCCAGTATATGGCAATTTCTGTCAAATAAAAACATTGCAGTGTGTCCTTATCCACCTTATTCACTGGATCTGGCATTACGTGACTTCTGGCTCTTCCCAAAGTCAAAATGATTCAGGACATCGAGGCAGCCATGACAGCACAACTAAATACACTCATAAAAAAGGACTTCCAGAGCTGCTTCAGAAAGTGGCAAGAATGATGGGATAAGTGTGTTTGAAACGAGGAGGAGTATTTTGAGGGATGTTAATGGCAATGTGTCTTTTACTATAATAATTTTTTAAATTTAAACATTCACTATATTGTTTGATCACACCTCGTATGTATCACATCTTCTATATCCATCCATCTATCGATGGTCAGTTTGGTTACTTCCACATCTTACCTATTGTAAATAATGCTGGAATGAACATAAGAGTGCAATATTAATGTAAATATTTTGAAATAGGCCTTGTTGGCATACTCTTTACTCTCTGAATCATTAAGAGCCAATTGATTTACTAGTTTGTTTATAAAATATAAAGTCAAAGGAAGAGCAGAGATCTCTGTATTAGTCGGCTGTGGTTGCCACGACAAAATGCCACAAATTGGGTAGCTTAAACAACAGAAATTTATTCTTCACATTTCTAGAGGCTGGAAATCCAAGATCAGGGTATCCACCCATCTAGTATCTTCTGAAGCCTCTCTCCTTGGCTTGCAGATAGCCTCTTCCTTACTATCCTCACAAGGCCTTTTCTCTGTTCACCTGCATCCATGGTGTTTCTCTCTCTCTCTTTATAAGTACACTAGTCACATTGGATTAGGGCCCTCTTATGTGACCTCATTTAACCTTAATTATCTCTTTAAAGACTTCAACATGTGAATTTGGGAGCCACAGTTCAGTCTATATGAAGCCCTCACTCTCTCTGTACCCCCAGACTACCTGTTTCTGTGAAGCTCGGACTCCGAGTCATACCTGTACCTTGTTTTCTGAGTCTTACCATCTAATATCTGTGAAAGGAATCCTCTGATTCCCACTGATGACAACAGCAGCCACAGCTGGAGACAAATTCCATGTGATCCTCAGTTAACCTGCAAGGGAATTCTGCAGCATGGGCCACAACTGCAACAATGGGACATTTCTGTTCATGAAACCTGTAAGCCTCTAACATGACCAGTTAATACCTTTTTTTTTTTTGCATGAAACATTTGGTCAGTCAAAAGGGATTTTATTATCATTATTATTATTAGTGTGTCTTCTCTCATTCTCTGGAAAAGAGTCATACAGAAGAAGGTGGTATGTGACCTTTTGGACATAAGTGGCAGTTGGCAAAACTTGATTCTTGTAGAAAATGCTATTATAGTATGATTATGTCTTATAGCCCAGAATATCACTTTGAGAGATTATAAAAATCTATCTGGACATATTCAGAATAGGATAAGAGAAATCAGTACAAAGACATATTTTATCATTTAGAAGATGCTGAAAACTGAGAAGAATAAAATGAATGGTTGAAATTGTAACTCTTTGTTGTTCTTTGTTAGTATTGCTTCAAATAGATAAAGCCTAAAATACATACGGTAAAAAGTACTGAATGAAATTTTTCAGTTGTAAATGGTAAAATTAATAGAGAGATGTAAAACGAGGTAAATATCCAGAGAGATGTTAACGATTTTTTTTTCTAAGATGGATTATTTAAGTTGAGATTGATAGTGAATTGAAAGAATGGCAAAAATAGAATTCAGGACAATTCTTCTTTAAACTATGCTCTAGAAATGGGGAAATAGATATATCAAACAGGACAGAAAATGTTTTCTAGGGGCTGTTAGAAGAGTTATCCATTATGTTTATTGCTTAACATTTTTATGGGTTGATATTGATTAATTCCAGGGACACTCGACTGCTTTACATATTGCTAAAGTTGTGTTACTGTTATTAAATCTTACTAACTTACTAATTTCTATAATTTTATTATCAATATTAGGAACCTCTTTGGGAACTATGCCATCTTTATTGCCCTCATTTTTGAAGAGGAAACAAGGGGGAAGTTATTTAGTTATTATGTTACTATGTTATTTATTAGTGACAGTTCAAGTTTTGCAATATCTACATCTTTTTGGAAATCCCCCATATATTCCCTGACCTAGATTTTAAAAACAAATAAAATAAAAGCCATGTTTAATTCTTAAACCCAGAGGTGACAGTCAAAACATTTAACTCCCAGGAAGGCACAAGCAACATTCCATCAGGATGGGGCACTAAACAGCTAGGCTGGATGCCAGCCATAGTAAACATTGTGACCAAGCTAAAGTTTACTGGCTGAATATCAGCTTGTCAAGTGGCACTTCTCATTTTGTTGCACTGTTTTACTCTCTTCCAAGCAAATAAAACAAAAATTAAGATCAGATTCTGCTCTCAGATGTCTTTTGATGGAAGTCAGAGTTGGGGGAAAACTTTGGTTGATTTCAGTAAAAATTGTCTTTACATAACAGAGGGTAGAATTTGGCATTAAGAAGCATGACTCCCTATTTATGCACTATCTGCAGCTGTCTGCTACCAATCTTGATAAACATTTGACAGAGCAATATTCATAAACAAGGCATCCTTCCAACATGCAAAATACTTCTTGTTTCATAAATTTCAAAAATAAATTAAATAAAAATCTTGAAAAAAATTAAAGGAATGGATAACAAAGCAGTTTATATTTGAAGCAGAGAATATTATAAAATTCTGTGCCAGCTCTTAATAATAGAAACACACACACTCACACACACACACACACACACACACGTGCGCGTGCACACACACAAAAGGATTTGTCTTCTTTTTTAAGTTTTGTACATCGTGCTCGCTTCAGCAGCACATATACTAAAAGTTTTGTACATCACATGCATTGTTATGTTTGCTTAAGAAAGATATTAATATCCCTCCAAATCATCAAAAAACAAATGAAAGGAAAACCTTAAAAACCTGTATTTATTATATTATTTTGTAATTTAAATACATATTGCTATTAAATATATTCATATCAACCTCTACAAGTATATCTACAGCTATGTATATATTTAAAAATAAGTTTTATTGATGCAGGTTTTGATGACTCTATTGATAGGAAATGAAAATATATTTGTAATATCTTATCCCTACATTACTTTAAGCCTCTTTGTGAAACTGGATATGATCCCTGGTCTCACAACCCCATAATATAACCCCTGGCCCACCAAAAGTCTCAACTAATTTTCCTTTCATTTTCTAACTGTAGAAAGAAACACTTACAGACAGATAAAATTGTGGTAAGTACTGGTTTTATTTGCCCAGTTCATCTTGATAAGTAAATCAGATCATGTCATTTCTCTGATCAAATCCTTTAAGGGATTATCTCGCTCAGAGTGAAAGCCCTGTCCTCCAATGACTTAAGGCCCTACAGGATTTACTCCCTATCCCCCAATGTCATCGCATCTCAACTACTGACTCTTCTCCCTTGACCTCTGTTTCTCTTCAGCCATACTTGTTTTCTTGCTGTTCCTGGAACAGGGCATGCGTAATTCCACCCTCGGCCTTTGCCTCTGTGATTCCTTTGGCCTGAACAGCTTTTGATCTGCATGGCTGCTCCTTCCCTCTCAGGTTTTTACTCCAATAGCAGCTTCTCAGAGAAGTCTTTGTGGGTTTATCTTATCAACATTTACGTCATTCTTTTCGTTCCCCTTTCCTGCTCTGTTTTTCTCCTTAGAACTTATCACTAACATTCAATACATTTTACATATGTAACTCCCCCCCACCATAATGTAAAACACTTCATGAAAACAATACTACAATATTTTGTCCCCTGCTGTTTCCTCTATGTCTAGAACACTGCCAACCACATACTAAGTGATTAATATTGAATCAAGGAATCCTTCGCCCCTCTTTGATTCTGTATTTCCCATAGGGTATTTATTCCCTGCTGTGCTACCAGGGTAACAAAATATTCAGTGTTTTTCATTTCAAATTTTGATAACTTGTGTATCATTGATTTTTTACATTCATTTTGATATTTTTAAATATTGTATCAAAATATTGTTTATATTAATTACTGATTTGTTTTGGTGCCCTTTGTGTCTGAGGCTTTACAAGCCTCACTTACCTCATTCCTCTCACCATAATTCTGGCCTTTTTTTTTAAAAAAAAAAAAGGTTTCCTTGGTCTAGTACTGAGTTAGACAAAGGGAACCAACCAGTCTTCTTTACTAAAAGCCACCTCAGCTCCTTCAAAATACTAACTTGTAATTTGGCTTCCCAAGAAGGGGAGAAATTATGCAGCATTTTCCAAACTTGCTTTAATTTGGAACCCTGCACGATGGAGCATTTTGTGAAATGGGGGCACATTGATCTTTCAAACTAATAGTCTCTTTTATTTTGCTCAAATTCGAGGTCTTTTATAGCTTTTGAGAGGAAAAAAAAACTAGTGTTGACAAAAAGGGATGAAGCGTAAAGCTCAAGAATAACAGGTTCAGGAAAATGTAGAAGTGACACAAGTTTATTAATGAGAGTTGTGAAATATATATATATTATTCTTTCCTCAACATATACACTCAGGAATAACTGAGGAGAAACTCCAATAACCTGGAGCTGGTGCCTACTTCACCTCAATTCTTTATATATCGTGAGCAGAGCTCCAAATCCTCCCAACCCCCAGATCCAGAAATTATTTTGATAGCCACAGGGCATGGAGTCGCTTGTACTCAAATGTAAACAAATGTATAACATACATTTGAGAAATAATTCAAGTTTATAAGAGAGTAATAAAACAGAGATAAAATACACATTTGAAAGAAGTCTAGACATTGGAAACCAAAAGGAGTCAAAGTAAACAAGGTAATGTAGACATCTAAAAGGATATTCCGATATACATCTGAAACAAAAGAGAATACAGCATGTGTTCAGAAGAAAATAGAGAGCTTTACACTGAGGGAATAAATTATCAAAGTTTATTGGTTGAGGTTTTAACTTTTGGAATACTTGACCTGAAGTTCTCTTGATTGGGGAGAGTCTGATTTTGATTTTCCCCATTATTGCCCCCTCAGTGATGGACAAATCATTAGGTTATCATTAAACTATAAGAGATACTGAGGGAGGGTGGCATGGCTGTTAGCTGGGAAAGAGAACCTCCCTCCTAGGCAGCAGGAAACTACAGTTGCAAGCAAGGTAAAGACTTATGAATACCATGGTCAGTATTTTGCCTGATTTCCCTGACCTTACCAGTAGTCTTGAAGTTATTTGCTCCATATCTTCCCAATTCTTATAGACTTCATTTTGGTCTTTACTTAGTCTTGGACGCTACAGATTAGCCTCCTCTTTTTTCTCTTTTTTTCTTTTAGTCAATGGTAGCCCTTGACTTCTTATAGAGAAAGCCTCAGGACATGGAAAGAATATTCATAGTGTAACTAAACATGGGAATAGCCCACTCCCTATGTAGAGGCAATAAAATTAATTTGCAGCAGGTTGAAGGACCCTAACCTCTCAATTGTACTTGGATTTGTTTCCTACCTGGAAGTACGTAGGATGCACACTGATAAGTAACTCTACTGAAAAATTTAGAGGCAAATTCAGTATGTTTAAGTGCTATGTAACCCCTTTTTCTGAGTACAGTATTGAGATTAGGATAGGAAAAATCTGGGGCCATGGAATGGTAGTCTGAGTATAGCCAAAATTTAAGATTTAATCTGGTGACAGTGGAACAGATGTTACAAATCTGTCATTAAAGAGTCTAATGGTTGGTTTGGTGAAGAGTTAGAAAGAGGCAGTTTAAGAAGAGATAGGAAATCTTGCATTAATAATAAGTATAGTTAAATAGAAAATGTTTAAGTTTACTTAATTATCTTGTAAACACTTATAGCACTTGTATTACTTTTCTATTTCTGCTATAAAAAATCACTGTAAATTTAGTGGCTTAAAGCAGCACCCATTCATTATCTCACAGTTCTATAGGCTAGATGGTTTCTCTGCTTCAAATTTCACTAGGCAGAACTCACAGTTCTGTTTCATTCTGGTGGCTCCAAGGCTCTGTTTCCTTGCTGACTGTCAGTTGAGGGCTGTTCACAGCTTCTACAGGCACCCACGTTTCCTTGGCTTGTGGATGTCTCCATATTTAAAGGTAGCAATGGCAGGTCAAGTTCTTCTCCTGTCTCTCATTTCCCTTGCCTCTTCTGTTACATTTCTTTGAATTGAGATAGGGAAGATCCTTTTAGTTGGCACTCAGAACGTAAAAAAAAAAAAGGGCTTCAAAAATTAATTGATTAAGCTTGCTTAGAAAATCTGAGTGTGTGTGTGTGTATTAGTCATCAGACATGCTTCCTAGGGAGTTATATATAATTAAATTCTAACTAATGAGCAGAATAGAATTCTGAAGTGATTTTAAATATTCTAGAAAAACTTGGAAAGTTTCAGAGCGTTGGTGATGGGAATAAGGTATAACGCCTCAAATTAGAAAATCTGTATTCTAGATATCCTGTCTTTGAAGTCTCCCTAAAATTATAGCCATGGATTATAAACTTTCTAAGTCCAGTTGCTGTTTTTCAAATCACATTTTGTAACATTGCTAGACTACTTTTAAAAAATCAAATTAAATTCTCTTTCTTCCGTGTTTATAATTCCTCAATGGATATCCTATGGATACAGAATAAACTGCAAACTTCTAAGTAACATGTATAGATTTCTCATTATCTGTATAATGTCTAGACTCATATCGGAAGGCTCTCTAATATACAACCTAAACTCTAACTGCATCAAACTTCTTGCTATTTATGAAATATATCATGCTTACTCATAACTCATGACTTTGTCAATGTTGCTTGTTTTGATCAAATGCAGATAAGGAAATCTACCATTCCTTCTATTATTTCAATAGTCAACAAACCTACTATTCATGTACTCAGTGACAGACACTGAGAACACAGATCATAGGCATACTTGTTATTTAAAAAAAAGCATAAATACAGGTCAACAGACAATGAAGTGTGAATAGGATCTGTGGTAGACAGAATAATGCTCCCCCTAAAGATGTCCAAGTGCTTCCTTGCATGGAAAAAGGGACTTTGCAAACATGATTAAATTAAGGATTTTGAGATGGGATGATTATCCTAAATTATCCAGGTGGGTCCAATATCATCACTTGGGTCCTTTAAAAGTGAAGAACCATTCCTGGCTGTGGTCAGAGAAAGAGATGTGCTTAACCATTAGGATCAGAGAGATGTTATGTTGCTGGCTTTGAAGATGGAGAAGAGAGGCTAAAGCAAAGCCAGGACCTCTAGGAGCTGGAAAAGTCAAGGACATGGATTCTCCCTTAGAATTACAGCAAAGTATGTATCCTACTGAAATCTTGATTTTAGCCCAATGAAATCACTGTTGGACTTCTGATCTATACAACTGTAAAATAATAAATCTGTGTTATTTTAAGCCACCAAGATTGTGATAGTTTGTTATAGCAACAATAGAAAAAAACGAATACAGAGTGTGTAATAGAGTTTATATTTACTGTATTTCATTGGTTCCAAGATAGATTTTTTCCCCCAACATTGAACAGCTGTGAAATTGGGTAATATCTTACAATTGTTGTAATCTAGGAAGCATTTATGACGTGGTTGGAATTGGCATTGCCTACCCATCAAAATTTGCAGAATGGGTGTCAGTGGCTTGGGAGAGAATCCTGAAAACAGTATTGGATTATATTTAAAAGAAATGCTTCATTACCAATGCTCTTAATGGAACAAAGGATACTGTTGTGTGAAAAATACAGTTATTGATAACTCTGAGTAGAAAAGTGATTCTGTAATAGTTAAGATGAGATCAGACTGGAGTCGAGTGAGCCCCTAATCCAATATGACTGGTGTCCTTATAATAAGAGGAAATTTAGACACAGAGATGGACACACACACACAGGAAGAATGCCCCTTCCAATCCTCTGTCCTCCTGAGGGGAGAGGGTGCTTCAGTGACCGATGAGTTTGGGGAAAGTAGCAGAGAGTTTCAACACCTTTCTTTCCTCATATCTGCCTAGCTGCAGAGAACATGGATTCTTATTTGCTCCTAAGTGGTGAGCTTCTCAAATAGGCTCTGTCTCTGTGTCAGCTCAGTGCTGCTGTCTATACTGGGTTGGTATATCTAATTGAGTGGTAAATATTAAAAGACCTACCTGGACCACAACCTAAACCATATTCTTTTGTATCACTTTCATTAACTAAAAGGGTGGCATTTTGACCTCTGTCTGCTTGACCTCTGTGTTTATCAATGGATTTGGCAGGCAGGGAAAGTGTAGTGTCGTTTATGATGTTGGTGATCACCAACATAAGCTCTCAAGCACAGTGTAGAGAAGAGAGATATAAATACTTTGATAGAATACAAAAGAGAAATACATAAAAGGGCTGTAGAGGTATAAATGAGAGCAGAGGTAAGTCATCCAGGGAAAGTAAAAACAGCACACAGACATGGAACACAGAGACAGAACCAGGCACCTTCACAGAACAGGGAAATTTTATTGGGACGGAAGCTCAGATAAGATAGAATCGGTAGGGGGTGAGATGAAGCAGGAAAGAGGGGCACAGAATCTATGAAGCATTTAAAAATAAGAAACAGCAAGATTAAGTTTATATTGTAGATAGAAAAATATAGCAGCAATGAGACAAGGAAGGGGTTAGTACGAGATGCTGTAGAGTATATGCTAGGTCTGATTTTCTCTTAAGCAATTACAGTGGGTGATACCAGTGGTAGTGACACATAGGTACTCAGGATTATTTGGTTTTATTCCTTTCAAACCAATGAACAGAGAAAATGATGAGGGAAATTTTTAATGAAATGATCTTTTATAATTTTATTTGTGAAATATTTTTACCTATAAATGTCTGTTGGTTCAAGATACAGGGATTTGGCTACAGGTAGAAAATATATGCCAGGTAGAAGAATAGATATAATACTCTTGTTCTGCTGGCTATAATGAAACAAAAATTAAATATATATATCCGTGATAAAACTGAACCTCATAGTTGGAGATACTTTTATTCAAGTGAAAACAAAACAAAACAAAACAAATCGTAAATGTGCCACTTGAAAATGGCAGGAGGGCAGAGTGAAGGAGGAGAATTCTTTACATGACTAAGAAAATTAGCGTGATTCTAGACATACTTGGAGATGACAATCCCAACACATCAAAACAGAGCAGAGAAAAAAAAAAGAAGAAAAATTTCACAAGTAACATGAAGTATACCTAGCATCATGAAGTAATTTAAAAGCAGACTCAAGAGAGCCTGCTATAATCAGGTAAAGCACAGAATTCAGCACATATCAGCATCTAGCCCATCAGTCTTGGCAGCCAAGCTCACCTGGTTGGGGCTTCATCCCCAGAACCACTGTATCACATATAGTCTAATTCCTTCATGTTAAGAGTCAATAAAACTCAATTCCTAGAATTTTCTTTAGAGCAAATGAAAAGGGTGCCCTTTTTCTTGCAGGATATGAATCTGAAAGCATATTGAGCTGGGACACCTACATTCATTTTTTTAATTATGAGGGGTGAATCTGAGAATATGAGAAAATGAGACTGGAGTCAAGATAGTATAAAGTAGATCCAAGAAACAGAGAGACAAACAGGGTCCTGCTGATATTGTCTGATCAAGTGGCACATGAAGTCAGTCATCCCCAACTTTGCTTCTTCTTTTTTTATTAGTTTCAGGTGCACAAGACAAAGTAATACTTAGACATTTATCATTTATATCCCTCAGACTGTGTGGACCCCGTCCTCCAATCCACTATCCCTCTGACATCGCACCGAGCCATTACATTTCCACTGTCTCTATCCCTAATGCTGTACTCTGCTTCTTGTAAGTATATATATACATATATATACATACATATATATATATATATATATATATATATATATAATTATAGTTGGCATTCATTATTGTTCAGCTTCAGGTGTACAGTGCAGTGATCAGGCATCTACATCATCCCTGAGGGGGTCTCTCAAATGGGACACGTGTCCATCGGATACCCTACAAAATCTTTACAACATTATTGATTACATTCCCCAAATTAATTTTCAAAACTCTGTGGCCATCTTGTGGTTACCGACTGTTTTCTAATCCCCTCACCTTCCTCCTTATCCCCACCCCCCGCCCATCTAGCAACCCTCAGTTTTTCTTCTTTGTCTCCAAAACTGTTTCTGATTAGTTCATTCACTTATTCTTTTCTTTAGATTCCACATATAAGTGAGATCATATGGTATTTGTCTTTCTCTGTCTTACTTATTTCATTTAACATAATGTTCTTTAGGTCCATCCATGTTGTTGCAAATGGTAAGATTTCTTTCTTCTTTATGGCTCCGTAATACTCCATTGTGTAAATGTACCACAGTTTTTTAATCCAGTCATTTACCGATGGGCATTTCGGCTGTTTCCATGTCTTGGCTACTGTGTATAGTGCTGCAATAAACATAGGAGTGCATAAATATTTTTAAATTGGAGTTTTGGATTTCTCCAGATAGATACCTAGGAGTGGAATTACTGGATCATAAGGTAGTTTCATTTTCAGGTTTTTGAGATACCTCCATACTGTTTTCCATAGTGGCTGCACCAATCTGCAATCCCACCAACAGTGCACAAGCGTTCCCTTTTCTACACTTCCGCGCCAGCACTTGTTGTTTATTGATTTATTGATGATAGCCATTTTGACTGGGGTGAGGTGGTATCTCATTGCGGTTTTTATTTGCATTTCTCTGATGGTTAGTGAGGTTGAGCATTTCTTCATATGTCTATTTGCCATCTGTATGTCCTTTTTAGAAAAATGTCTCCTCAAGTCCTCTGCCCATTTTTTAATTGGGTTGTTTGTTTTTTTGGGGTTGAGTTTTTTATAGATTTGTGATATTAACCCCTTATCAGATATATCATTGGCAAATATCTTTTCCCATTCAGTAGGATCCATTTTTGTTCTATTGATGGTTTCCTTTGCTGTGAAAAAACTTTTTAGTTTGATGTAATCCCCCATGTTTATTTTTTCTCTTACTTTCCTCGCGCAAGGGGATATATCAGTAAAAATCTTACTCCGGGTAATGTCTGTGAAGTTTTTTCCTATATTTTCTTCTAGGTATTTTATGGTTTCAGATCTTACATTTAAGTCTTTAAGCCATTTTGAATTTATTTTTGTATATGGTGTAAGGAGGTGGTCGAGCTTCATTTCTTTTGCATGTGTCTGTCCAGGTTTCCCAGCACCATTTATTGAATAGACTGTCTTTACCCCACCGTACATTCTTGCTTCCATTGTCATAGATTAAATGGCCATATAGGCATAGATTTATTTCTGGACTCTCTATTCTGTTCCATTGATCTATGTGTCTGTTTTTATGCCAGTACCATGATGTTTTGATTACTGTAGCCTTGTAGTGTAATTTGATGCCAGGTATTGTTATACCTCCCACTTTGTTCTTATTTCTCAAAATTGCTGAGGCTATCCGGGGTCTTTTATGGTCCCATATACATTTTAGGATTATATGTTCTATTTCTGTGAAAAACGTCGTTGGTAGTTTGATAGGAATTGCGTCACATCTGTATATTGCCTTAGGCAGTATGGACATTTCAACTATATTAATTCTTCCTATCCATGAACATAGTATGTGTTTCCATCTATTTGTATCTTCTTCCGTTTTTTTCTTCAGTGTCTTATAATTTTCTGAGTACAGATCTTTTACTTATTTTGTTAAATTTATTCCCAGGTATTTTATAGTCTTTGGAGCAATTGTAAATGGCATTGCTTTTTAAATTTCTCCTTCTGATGTTTTGTTATTGGTATATACAAATGCAACTGATTTCTGAATATTAATTTTGTATCCTGCTACATTACTAAATTCATCTATCAGCTCTAATAGTTTCTTGGTGGAGTTTTTAGGGTTCTCTCTAAATAGTATCATATCATCTGCATATAATGATAATTTTATTTCCTCCTTACCAATTTGGATGCCTTTTATTTCTTTTTCTTGTCTGATTGCTGTGGCTAGAACTTCCAGCACTATGTTGAATAGAAGTGGAAATGGTGGGCAACTTTTTCTTGTTCCTGATCTTAGGGGGAATGGTTTTATTTTTCCCCATTGAGTATGATGTTAGCGGTAGGTTTATCACATATGGCCTTTATTATGTTGAGATATGCTCCCTCTATTCCCACTTTCTTAAGGGTTTTTTTTTTTATCATAAATGGCTGCTGGATTTTATCAAATGTTTTTTTCTGTATCTATTGATATGATTGTGTAATTTTCATTTTTCATTTTGTTAATGTGGTGAATCACATTAATTGATTTGTGGATGTTGAACCACCCTTGCATATCAGGGATGAATCCCACTTGATCATGGTGTATGGTCTTTTTAATGTATTGCTGAATTCTGTTTGCTAATATTTTGTTGAGGATTTTTGCATCTATGTTCATTAGCTATATCAGCCTGTAGTTTTCTTTTTTTGTGGTGTCTTAGACTGATTTGGGGGTCAGGGTGATAGTGGCTTCATAAAAAGTGTTTGGGAGTCTTCCCTCCTTCTGGATTTTTTGGAAGAGCTTGAGGAGAATAGGTGATAATTCTTTTTTGAATGTTTTGAAAAATTCACCTGTAAAGCCATCTGGTCCAGGGCTTTTGTTTGTTGGGAGATTGTTGATTACTCATTCAATTTCCCTGATAGTAATCAATCTATTCAGGTTTTCTGTTTCTTCTTGAGTTAGCCTTGGAAGGTTGTACGCCTCTAGAAAATTGTCCATTTTTTTCAGATTGTCAAATTTGTTGGCATGTAGTTGCTCATAGTAATTTCTTAAAATTGTTTTGTATGTCTGCAGTCTGTTGTCACTTCTCCTCTTTCATTTCAGATTTTATTAATTTGGGTCCTCTCTTTTTTTAATGAGTCTGGCTAAAGGTTTGTCAATTTTGTTTATCTTCTCCAAGAACCAACTGTTGGATTCATTGATCTTTTGTATTGTTTTTCAGGCTTCTATTTCATTTATTTCTGCTCTGATCTTTATTATCTCCTTCCTTGTGCTCCCTTTGGGCTTGTTTTGCTGTTCTTTTTCCAGATCCCTTAAGTGTGAAGATAAACTGTTGATTAGTGATGTTTCTTGTTTCTTTAGGTAGGCCTGCAATGCTATGAATTTCCCTCTTAGGACTGCTTTTGCAGCATCCCATAGATTTTGGGTCGTCGTGTTTTCATTTTCGTTTGTCTCAAGATATCTTTCGATTTCTTTCTTGATATCCTGCTTGACCCATTCATTATTTAGTAACATGTTATTCAGCCTCCATGAATTGGTGTGTCTTCCAGTTTTTTTCCTGTAGTTCATTTCTAATTTCATAGCACTGTGGTCAGAAAAGACAACTGGTATGATTTCAAGTTTCTTAAATTTGTCAAGACTTGTTTTGTGGCCTAACATATGGTCTGTCTTGGAAAATGTTCCATGTGCACTTGAGAAAAATGTGTATTTTGCAGCATTGGGGTGAAATGCTCTGAAAATATCGATTAAATCCAAGTGGTCCAATGTATCATTTAAGGCCGTTGTTTCCATATTGATTTTCTGTCTGGAAGATCTGTCCCTTGTTGTCAGAGTTGTGTTGAAGTCCCCTACTATAATAGTGTAATGTTGATCTCTGTCCTTATGTCAGTCAGTATGTTTTATGTATGTAGGTGCTCCTAAGTTGGGTACATAGATGTTTACTACCGTTATGTCCTCTTGTTGGATCAATTTCTTTATTATTATATAGTGCCTATCTTTATCTTAATATGTTCTTCATTTTAAATTCTATTTTGTCAGATATAAGTATTGTAACTCCACCTTTTTTCTCATTTCCATTTGCATGAAATATCTTACTCCAACTCTTCACTTTCAGCCTGTGTGTGTCTTTTGATCTGGGTGAGTCTCTTGTATACAGCATATACAAGGGTCTTGCTCTCTTATCCACTCAGCCACCCTATGTCTCTTTATTGGAGCATTTAATCCGTTTACATTTAAAGTGTTTATTGATATGTACAGAGTTATTGCTATTTTTAAATTTGTAGTTAGATTGTTTTCATCTTTGTTTTATTTATAGAAGTCCTTTTAGTGTTTCTTGCAATGCTGGCTTGGTGGTAATAAATTCCTTTAGTTTATTTTTTTCAGGGAAGCTTTTTATGTCTCCATCAACTTTAATTGATAGCCTTGCTGGATAAAGCAATCTAGGTTGTAGGCCTTTGTTTTCCATCAATTTGAGTATCTCCTGCCACTCCCTCCTGGCCTTCAATGTTTCTGTAGAAAAGTCATTTCATAGTCTTATGGGAGTTCCTTTGTATGTAACCCTCTGTCTTTCTCTTGCTGCCTTTAGGATTCTCTCTGTCTTTAAGCTTTGCCGTTTTAACTATAATGTGTCTTGTTGTGGACCTGTTTGGGTTTATCCTGTTTGGAACTCTCTGCACTTCCTGGGTTTGTATGTTGGTTTTCTTCATCAGGTTAGGGAAGTTTTCAGACATTATTACTTCAAATATGTTCTCAATCCTTTGCTTCCTCTCTTCACCTTCTGGTATTGCTATGATGCCTATGTTGTTGTGTTTGATGTTATCCCAGATGTCTCTTAAACCATTTTCATTGTTTTTTATTCTTTTTTCTTTCTGTTGTTTTGTTTGGATGATCTCTGCTAACTTGTCTTCTAAGTTGCTGATTCAATCCTCTGCTGCATCTAACCTGCTGGCCATTCCTTCAAGTGAGTTCTTAATTTCAGTAATTGTGTTCTTGAGTTCTAACTGGTTGTTCGTTATGATTTCTACATCGTTCTTTATGTTGTCTCTAAGCTCCTTAAACATTCTTATCATCAGTGTTCTGAAATCTGTCTCTGATAGGTTGGTTAGCTATGTTTCATTTGGTTCCACTTCTGGAGGTTTCTTCTGTTCTTTTATTTGGGACATGTTTCTTTGTTTCCCATTCTGGCTGACTCTCTGTGTTTGCTTTGATGTATTAGGTAGATCCCCTAGAATTCTTAGTTCTTGCTGGGTTATCTCATGTAGTATGTGTCCTTTATATTTGACTTGCACTACTTCATTCTTCTCCTCTGTTTGTGCTCCAAAGGTGACTCTTGTGTTGTGTATATTGTCCTGTTAAAGAAGATCTTTAATTGCTTTTCGCTTGTGAGTAGGTGGTGTTAACTCCTAGTCTGACTAGTTGTGAGACTTGGCTCTGCCCACTGAAGGGTGTTCTGCAGCATGAGGGTTGACTGCTTAAATGTGGTTTGGCCTCTATGGGCTCTTGGGCCTGTAGAGAATTCCCTCTGGGTGTGTCACTTGTAGGTCAAACTTGGTAGTACTCTGGTTTGGTCTGGAGTTGGCCTCTGGATATGTTGAATCTTGTGCTTCTTAAGCTGGGCCCTGGTAGGGCAATTTCAGAACAATGCAAATCACCAAGCACAACAACAACAACAAAGAAAAAATCAAATACATTCACATGTAAAAACAAACGACAACCCAAACTCAACACAGGCAAAGATATCAAAGATATAAAGACAAAACAAAACAAAACAAAGCAAAACAAAAAGCAGCTCCAGTCTTGGCTTAAGGCCATCAAGTAAACCCCAGGTTATCCTCTGCTGTACCAAAGAGTCCCCGCCTATTGTGCAGGCAGAGCCGTTCACCTGGTGCCCCGAGTGTCTTTGGGACTGCAGATTTAGATGTGTGGGGCTGAGGGGTCTGGATGGTAGTTTTTACAAAGTCAGCGCAGTTTCTGCCCTTGCCTGTACATATGCACACTGAGAGTAGCACCACCAGCTGTGTGTCCAGTTCTCCTGAGTCTTAGGGCACTTCTTCCTTGTCTGTGTGTTTGTGTGTGTGGCGGGTGGGAGATTTCTGAGCTGCTAAAATCTGGGAGCTGCATGTGCCACTTACTGCTGATCTTTGGGAGTGCCTTCGCAGTTATACTTGCCCTGCCCTAGGCAGGCCAGAAAGGGTGGGGGCTGGGGATGGAGGGGTGTGCTCTCTCACAGCACAGACTTGTCACACTCCTCCCGCAGGCCAGAAAAGGAGATGCCGGGGGCGGAGGAGTCTCCCCTCTCCCAGCCCAGCAAATCACACTCTTCCCTGGGCCAGAGCTGCCCGCCAGTCCTCCCAGAGCCCAAGCACCAAGGCTCCTCTGCAATCTGACACCACTCCTCAGTTCAGGGTCCAGTCCAAGTCTCCGGAAAGGGGGGACACGATTGGAAGAGGCGGGGAGGGGCCCAGGTATGGAGTCTGTGTTCCCTGCCCACCTAGCTGCCCCCTCAGCGGGAGAGATCAGCTGTGGGACGCAGGGAAAGAGCCCACCTCCTGGCTTTTGTGTTCTCTGTTCCGTACTGGGATCCCCTGCGTCTCTGTAGCTGCGGATGCCGGCCTCGTTTCCACTGCTGCAGATGTGGGCCGCATCCCCAAAGCCGCAGGTGTGGACTGCGTTTCTACCACCGCAGATGTGGTCCGGGTCACCACAGCCACAGATGCGGGCTGCGTCTCCACTCCACTCCCTTCCTTCTTCCCCTGCTCGCCCAATTTGTGCACCTTCATGTAATCCTTCCTCCAGTCTCTTAGCTGTTCTGCATGATGAGCTGAGAGTCCTTTGATGGGTTATATGTCCTGTTTGTGATAAGATCCCGAGGAGAACTCAAAAAGTGTGCCCCGCTGCCGCCTTTCCTATGATGTCACCTATCCCCAACTTTTCAATTGCATAAACCAATAAATCTTTCTTCCCTTTAGGATGTTCAGGTGGGTTTTGTGCGTTCACAACTGAAACATATCACTTGCTCTACCATGTGTATCATCTTTGTGCCATTGTATGGTCCTCAGCTTCTCTTAGGTTACATCCCCTTCAAAATAAAGGGGATAGACTACTGCCTGAATGATTTCTAATACTCTTCCACGTATATTTTTGTATGTCTCCTCCATGGCTAGTAGCAGAATTTATGGCTTTTGACTTTCAAGTCTGGGCTAGGAATATATTCCTTAAAAAAACCTTTTAATTGTGTGCGAGATATAGAGGGCTTTTACTTTACAAAGATTATATAATTCTTTTTATTGACTCTCATATTAGAGAACTGGAACTAATTTAATTTCTGTGTCATAAAACAATGTAGTTATTTATGAACATTGATTTTAGGATTGCTTAGCCAGGCCTTAGCCCTATATGAAACATGAGAAAATAAGAAGCAGAGAAAATTAGTTCTTTTTAATAATATTTAATACATATTCTGATTTTCCAGCACCCATTGACCCACTTAAAGTAAACATATCCATGTTTCAATATCTACCCTAACATCAGAAACAAAACAAAATAAAACAAAGCAAAACAATACATTCTGGGCAAGTGAGACGATTTTTGTTCTCTCTCCCTCCCTTCCTTCTTCTCTTCTTTCCATTGCATTTAGGGTGGTAGGCATTCTGCAAGTTATCAAAGAAACAACAGTGCAAAAACAATCAAAGATATTTTCATGGAAACTTAGAGTGAGGAAAACATACAAATCAAATGACCTAATGAATGGTTATTATACATAATGATATTTTCTTTGAAGGCAATGTACAGTGTGCTGTGCAAGTATGAAATCAGGGGAACTGACATGGTGAAAGAGGAAAATCTCCCTAAAAGAGTGTTATTTGGGCTAAGATCCACAGCAAAAATGGAATTAAATGGTGAAGGGGATATTGGTGCTAATGTATTAGGCAGAGGGAAGAGCATGTGTGGCTTTGAGATATGAAGGAACATAGAATGTTTAAAGAATTAAAACAGAGCAGTTTAATGTGGTTAGGCTACAGTCAAAAAGAGAGAGGCCAAAGCAGCGGCTAGAGATACAGTCAGGGGCAGTTGGTCATGCAAGATTGTGTTGGCCATGTTAAAGGTTTAGGTCTTTACCCTAAGGACAATGAGAAACCATTAAAATTGGAAACTAGAAAGGGTACAATCAAATTGGTATTATAAAAGGTCACTTTGTAGTATAAAGTGATTTAAGGGGATGTATTGAGAGTGATTATATTCAGTGAGATCAGTGAGAATATTTTATTAGTAGATCAGGCTAGAGATAATATTCTTGGGGAATGTGAGGTCGTGGGAAGGAAATAAATCAAGCTACACCGAGGAGTAAATGGAGTGGGCTTCTTGTCATTTACCTTTGAATCCTAAGACTCTAGCACAATATCCAATTTTAAACAATGAACAAAATAATTATTAAATTTAAATGTAATTTAAATTTAAATATAATTTAAATTTAATGACATACAATTTAAGGAGAGCTGACCCAGACATAATTATTTAAATAAATATTGACGTATACAACCCAGTCATTTTCTGTTAGGAAATGTTAATATAGGCCTATTAAAACATAGAATTGAGTCATTACCATATGTAAACAGCCAATGTGGCTTATTTAGATCCAAATCCTTACATTTCACTCTTAGCTGTGTAGACAGCCACTGGCTGTGGTTTTCAGTTTAAGTACTCAGAGTTCCTTGCTTAGATGATGACTCTTCTGGAAACTATTCTAAATTCATTTACTTTAAACATAAGGAACCATTCCCAGGAAATAACAGTCTTTTTGGCAGGAATTTTTATCACCAGACTCAGACATTTTACAGAATGTAACAAATAAATAGTATAAATGTTGCATACTCAACAGGAATTTTAATTTTAATTAAAGTCCTCCCCCCATTTTTAAACAAATCTTGTTAAAAAATATATCCGCCTCTTAAGATGATTGTAATTTTAGGGTAATGTTGTCTAACAAAAGCCAGAATTATCTGTGATCCAATGTAAATGTAACATCTTAAGTGCAAAAAAGTAAGATAAAATTCAGTGAATAATAATATTTTAGAGATAAAAATGATCTGAAACATTTTAATTAATAAATTTATTACATTTATTTCTCTGAGAAATTTGTTGGAAAGGAGTCTCTCTTTTCTGATATTCATAGGATTTATCTCTAATAAGGTGCAATATTTAACGTAAAGTTATATTAAGTTGTGAAATTAGCTCCAAAGGCTAAATATGAAGCCATACATGCATATCTGCATGAAGACTAAGAATTTCAAGTCATCTTTAGTTTATAAACCCTTTCCTCATACTAAAATCATTGATACATCATTTTTTTTCCAGAATGTTATGTGAAACTTAGTCATCAAATATATATGATTTTTTTCTAATTCCCAATTCATACTGAATGTGCCTTCACTGGATTGTAAAACTTCCCCAAATCTATATACTTGCACACTTAATTTTCAAAAAAAACCCTCCTGACCTACCCTCCAAGACCTATCGTTTCTGTTGTTGTAGGCTCTGCTTTCCAGTTGGAAGGCATGTCACTTCTTATTTCGTATCCCAGGAATCTGCATTTCACATTGCACACTGTGATTATTAATTTTTTGGGTCCACTTGACTGGGCTAAGGGATTCCTGAATAGCTGGTAACACATTATTTTTGGGTGTGTCTGTGAGGGTGTTTCTGAAAGAGATTAGCACTTGAGTCAGTAGACTGAGTAAAGAAGATTCACTGTCACTGATGTGAGAGGCAAGAATCCAATCCATGAGGGCCCGAATAGAACAAAAAGGGGAGGAAGGGCAAATTCTCTCTTTTCATGAGCTGAGACATCCATCTTCTGCCCTCAGACTACCTGGTTTCTCAGGCTTTCATACGCAGAGGAATTAAACCATTGGCTTTCTTGGTTCTCCAGCTCACAGAAGGCAGATTGTTGGACATCCAAGCCTACAATTCTCATAATAAATCTTCTCTTACATATCTCTATATATCCTATTGGTTCTGTTTCTCTGGAGAACCTGACTAATACATACGCTGGCCTCAACTGAGTTACTGAAGGTAATGTCATCAAGGCAACCCTTTTGGATGTCATTACCCAGTCTAATGCCAGTTGCTGCCAAGTATTTTTGTTTCCTCTTATCATCTTTAATGCCTCATAGTTTTCCAACTTTGTCAAACAGCAAGATTATTTGTTCTTTCTTCTCCCAAAGTTTTCATCCCAATGTATCTATAGGATTAATCAATTCAGTAACTCCCAAAATACATGGGCTTTTCTTTTTTTTTGATATGGCTTATTTCTAAAATATTTGAGAAATTCTAATTCAATCTCCTCATTTTTTTTTTTTAACAAGAAAACTTAGACACAAAAATATACATGACTTACTCAAGGTAACACAGTGAGTTAATGGCAGGACTAGGACTGAAACACATACTTCTATGCCCTGTAAAATTTTCTCTCTACATATATAAGCAAGGAAGGATCTTAAAGGCATAGGGCTAAGAATATAAGTTAAGAAACAGATTGATACACATAACATCATTTATGTAAATTAAAAGTTCAGGTTTTATTAAAGTGGCAATACACATTACATAACTTAAGGCATTTGTCATTGGGGTGAAGGGAAGGGCATGAAAAGGGACCATGGGAAAAAGTGTAATAAATAACTAAGACCATGAGGAGAGACTTTGCACAGATCAAATGTGATAATGAGCCATGAACTGAGTATAATTTTCTACTGACTCCTTCCTTGGGTAGCCTTTTATTACAAAGAATACAGCTATCTTTCTGTCACTCGTAACCCAAGCAATCCTACCAAAAACAACTTATACTTTAAACTTTTGCACAAGTTTATAAAATTAATCAGTCATCTAAACTAAATGAAGTGTGCAGACCTCAACTTGACAGCCTGAGAAAAGGAAAGATGCCAGTGAATACAGAGGGGGTTGGGGAAGTACTACCATCCTTTATAGCAGAAAACCGTACTATTTTTGTCAGTTGGTATAGTCATGACATATGAACACAAAATCTGACTGTGGAATAGAAAGCGATCTCAGTTTAAATGATATACTATTGACCAATGTAATCACAAATACGTTATTTTTATCAAGAAATAAATACATAAATAATTTCTCTCTCTGCTCAGCTATTTTATGATAATCTGTTCCTATGTGCTTTAAAATAATTTATAATTCATATCATTGAAATTATAGATGCCATACCAAAAGGGTCACTATTACAGACTTTTAAAACCTAATGATGTGCTTTTACTAAAAGAAAACAATAAAATTTAATCAAGGACAAACAGATTAATTATATTTGAAGATTTGAAGATGTGCTTCTAAAGAGCCTTTGTAAATTAATTTTTTTTTTACTTTTTTTTCAGCACAGAACAACATTCTTTCCTTCTGTTTACTTGGAAAGAAAAGAAATAAATGTGAGAAATACATTTTTAAGAAACATAATAGAAAAATAGATAAATATATTAAGATAAAAGAGTTTAACTAGCATTGATTATTTTTTTTACCAAAATGACATATTGGTCTTTCACACTCAGTGTTTAAAAGTATACATTTAACAGATATTTTATACATAATGTATCTCAGAAACACTATTTCTACTTTATAGTTGATTAAATCAACAAGGAAGACTATTGACATACCTGAAGTTATATAGAGAATATAATTAAAACCACATAGTCTCAAGGTTAGTCGTAAAGTATCATCTAGAAATTCATGATATAGTAAGAAATTAGTTTGCTATTAAAAAGATAAGAAATTTCTAGACCCTCTCAGCTATTTTATGACCAGTTAATCTCTTCCCATGTGCTTTAAAATAATTTATAATTTATGTTACGGCAATTACAGATGCTATACAAAAAAAGCCCACTATTATAAGCTTCATACATTAGGTAGTTTATTTCCCTCCTGTCTTTAAAACATATTTCCACCTCTGAGTATATTAACTCTATTCAAAGTAACATTTTTTTCTTAGAAAATGCTGTCTCTAAATTGTAAACTATTCCCTAGTCTGCTTTTAAATTTACCAGATAAATTACCATTTTTAATCTGTTTCCAGAGAAATAAAACACAATTTTCTAAGATTATATCCTCAACTACGTGTATTTTATGACTTTTGGTAAAGTTCTGGCACTAGCAACGTTGTCCTTTGGACAAAGAAACATCTGAGACTTAGTTTTATTTATTAACGGTGATTAAAATTCAGGGGGAAAAAACAAGTTTTAACGGCAACAAATAAAAATACTGAAGGGGCCATTGTACCATTGAAACCAGCCTAACACTCTAAGTTAATAATATTTTATTAAAAGCCCTTTATGTTATATGTGCATGTTGGTTCAAGGGCCTTTTATGTTCCCTTCAGGCCTAACATGCTTAGTTTTGTTTGAAGTGAGATTGCTCCAAATCCTCCTGCAGCCTCACTTACATATTCCCTAATCACACTTTCTTAAACATTGTTAAAATGTTCATATATTATATGATAGTGTAATACATATCAGGAAAGAGACCAAAGGATAATTTTGCTAGAGCATGTAGAGACTTCAGCATGTTTTTATATGCCAAAATGTTATTTATTTGTTCAGAGATTATTATCTTTTAAAAGTTTGTAGGGCAAGTCTTTGGAATTCCATTTGATTTTCTATTTAAATCCACTAGTTCGAATCTGAAAAATTGTACACAAGAACATTGCCTGCAGTTTCTTTTCTATGTTTAGTAACTTAGGGTAAATCACTTAGCATCTCTAAACCTCACTAGTTTAAAAAACCATTCATGTAGTTTATATCTATGGCCAAAGCAGTAAAATTGTTGGACCAGAACTTCCTTTTGAGATGATCTAATTCAAACACCCTCATCTGAGATGAGAAAACTGTGACCTTGATATGCTAATAATTAATGTGTTTTACGCATGTTAGAAAATAAAATGACTTCAGGAATATTTGCTTCAATAAGTACCTTTATAGTTATGCTATGAGGGGTTACCTCACCTTTATGTGGAATTATTTTACAGTACTTTATGGAAGCATTTTTTCAATTGTATCTGACATAATAAATCAAAAGTGATCACTAAAACATGAAGTAAATAAATGTCACCTTGAGCTTTGTATAACTGATTTGAGACCCATAAACTATTTAAAATTTATTAATATTATTTTTGTTTGTTTATATTGGATTTCCATTCCTGAGTAGAATGTAATCTCCACAGAATTATTAAAAGTCATATAGATTTGTGTTGTTTCTCCTTTTATGATGGAGAAACAAAGATATCTTTGGCAGAATGTTCTAGTTCACATACTTTATTACAAATAAAATGCAGGTTTCTTTTATTACCTGGGAAAATTCCAAATAGCCTACTCTTTACTTTCTTTCAGGCAACAAAATGATTACCTCGAGTAACAGAGTGGGTTGTTCTAAGAACATTTCTGGAAGTACCTCTTTGCATTAAGCAGACCCAGCAAACATGTCCAAGAAAACCTAGTTGAGATGCTATAGGTAATGGCTTATGAGTAAACCTGGTTGTAGAAATTCTAAATGGTGGAGGGGAGCAAAAACATATGAAAAACTGTCCACTGTGATCTTTTTATTGTATGTTATGCTCTTCCTACACCTAGACATTTTTTAAATGGGTTATGGTGAGATATTTAAGCACACAATTTTTAATGAAGTTATTCTTCACTCCATATACTGAAAGAGTAATTTATACCTCAGTTCAGTGACTTTCCAATATTTAATCATGATTCATATAATAAAAGCATTTTATATTGCAAACTAATACCTGAATATATGCATACCTGAATATATGATTGTGCATCTGTGTGTTGATAAAACATACTGAGACCAAAACTAAAATAAATCAATATCTTTACTATGTATACTACAACTTTATGTTCTCTCTTATAGTCTATTCCATTCCATTATATTGAAATGTACTGATAATAACCTACTGAAATGATTGGTCATAAATATATTAGTTTGAAATACTGACTCTGATTTGAGAGAAAGGTATAGGAACCTCTTTCCTTTATATTCAGAATAAGTGTTGGGCCTAACTGAAAATGTGAAATTCACCTATTTTATGTCTAGGAATCACCTTTTCCTTCCTTTACCCAACACATGATTTTCCTCCTCTTACACTCCCACCCTCGATAGATAGCTGGGGTGGCAAGACCTAAAGTTGAGGAAGACATAGTTCTGCAGAAAGAACCCACAATCTAGTGGAAGAGAGTCAGCCAAACCTTGTCTGCTTTTCAAACTCTCCATGAGGCAATGTCCTCTTTGCCTCAGGGCTTTTGCACACCGTTGTTGGTCTATTTGAAATAGCCCTGTCCCACATTTTTCACTTTGCTAAGTAGTCAGCGTGATCAAACATTCAGGTTTCAATTTGAATGCTCCTTCTTCAGGCAGGCTTTTCTGAACTCCACAGTAAAACCCTTCCAGTTAGACAGTCTCAGTGTGCCCATTTCTATTTCTTAAAAAAAGCTATATGTTTATTTGTATAATCCAGTTCCTCAACTCTACTTTGAAATGTGCAAGAATACAAATATTCTGATTGTCATTGTTTTGTACCCAGCATATCACACAATACCTAAATTATAGTGTTTAATCAATATTTATTGAATAAATACATGAACTAAAAATAATATAAAGTTATATCTAGCTCTCGGTCTTTCACCTATCTATGAGGTTAAAACTGACATAAGTGGATCAAGGAAGGAGGGTCTTAAAGAGTAATAGTAAGAGGTAGGGATTCAAAATCAGCCTCCCTGTAATTCATGCTTCTTGGTTCCACAGCTCCTTTTCATATCTTCAGAGAATGCCTTATCTTTCTTCTCCATCTTGGCAACCTCCCTAGTTCTCACCACTAAGTCTTTTCTTCATTAAGCAGAAAATTTTGACTCTTTCTTCTCTCTTACCCCATCTTCAGACCAAATTAATTTATTCTACCTCTCATTTCTTGAACTGATCCTTTCTTTTCCATCTTTGGCATCACCATATTATTTCATCATTGTTATTTTTCTTTTTTTTGCCTCAATTATTGGAAGTTTTTTCTAACTGATCTCCTTGTGTCTTCTCTTACAACTTTCCAGTCAATCCTCAAAATTCCTGTCAGAATGATTTTCCTAAAGGGCAAATTATTTCATATCACTTTCATTTTTAAAACCCTGCACCAACAATTGTGCCTTTAGAAAAGCACAACCTCCTTTGCACTGCATAGAGAACCCCCCATTTTTCTTCTCTGAGAAGTCTGTATTCTGGAAATGTTGAGGTTTCTGAAAGTGCTATGCTCTCTCTTACCTCTGTGCTGTTTTCAAAGCTCTTCCCTTTCCTTGGAATACGCTTCCTCATTTTGTCCTAAAAAATTCCTTCTTATTCTTCACAGGCCAACTCAGAAGTCTCTCCAACTCCATATAACCATGCCATTCCTGTTCCCCTTAGAAACAGTTATTCTTTCCCTCCTCTCTGTGTCTGCAAATATTATTGAAAATATAACACTGCATGTAAATGGTGTCATATAGATCTATATGATCTCATTTCTACATAAATGAGAAATCTATATGATTTCTCATTTAAGCTACTTGACATGACATGGTGTCATTTCCTGAAATTCTAATTTTTATTGGATACTCTTTAAAAGGAATGCTCCAGAAAGAAACTGTGTCAGTTCAAATCCTGGCTCTGTCATTTACTACCCTTGTGATCCGAGGCAATGTACCTTATGTCTCTCTACCTCCATTTCCTTATCTAAAAAATGGGAATATTAATAATCATATATTTAGGCCCCAGATTAAATGAGATAATGTATGTAAAGTGCATAAAATAGTATCTGGCACTTATTAAATGCTCAATAATTTAATAATTATTAGCAATTTTATTATTATTTAATTTTCATATTAAAAGATAGTCCTCATAACTCATCCTAATAATAACAATAATAATAAAATAATAATTAACACTACGATGATCATTTATACCATTATTATATATGCTGCCAGAGTCTAAAGAGAGAGGCATCTTAAAAGGATTCTCATGTTACATGAAAACTGAATAAGACAATTATGAATAACACAGTAAATCATAAATATGACATCAAATATTTGTGTTCATTATAACATAGCACTGATTGTCATGTTTACATTAAAATTTCATGTATTCTCACTCCTCATCTAAAGATATATCTATTGACCTGTATATGAACAGCAGGAGAAAGAATGAGAGATTTACAGAATCAAAATAGGCTAAAGACTGTGAAAATGAACTTTGGACAATTGAAGGTATTATTACTTTATTTTTTAAATAGACAGCTATCTCTTCCATGTCTATCTTTGGAAAGCCAGACATTTGTTATGAGGTAGGCATAGTCATTTTTAAGTGATTTTTCCCAGCAGTCAGAAAACAGTTTGAAGCTTATAATTGACCACGAATGACTCATGGTCACAGCTTGGTCACTTTCTCATTCTTCACTTTGATATGAATAAAAATGAAAAAAAAAGTTGCAACTCTATAAGACAATTAACTTCTGTAATCATTTAAAAATAACTTTTTATCTGATTGCTAAACTACCCATGTAAAATTCTTTAACATTCATATAAAATTAAAAACATTTTACTGCAAATAAATGCTAACCTAAAAAAAAAAAACACCAAGAAATTGCTCACTTTGTGAAAGTTTTTAAAGTCAGTAACTATAAAAGGAAGTAGCAATTTCAGGTATTGGATAGTCTGTCGCTATTGGAGCTAGTGTCTAACATGTCAATTGGGCAAAATGCTAAGTTATGGTATATGAGACTGAGTCTGCTGCTGCCATTTTGTTGTATTGTATTGTACTGATGATACCTCAATGTGTGAGACTGTGTCATTAGATGCATTTCTGTTCCTGGGGTGTATGCCTTCTCGTTGTTTAGCATTTCATAGGTAACAGTGCCTCTTAAAACTTCAGTTTTAAACAATTTGGCAAGACTTCATGCTAGAAATGCAGAGCTGCATTTTCCCCCAAACTCATAGTGATCAGCTAAATTAAAATCCCATTTATATCATTGGAAATGTTTCATAGGTAACATTAAATAATGAGAATAAAAGATAAATTTAAAAACATTTTTTCCCATTGTGTTTAACCATTGGTGACATTACTGAGAGTAGTTTTAGTGGCACAATAGGGGTGGGGTTCGATTACAAGTGAGTTGAAAAGAGAATGGAAGATAACTAAATGAAAGTGAATGTTAAGACTGTGACACAACCTTGACTGTGCGTAGAAGAAAGACGTAAGGAGGGGCCTTGAGAGGGAGGGACGCTTTATGAAGTGATCCATTCAGGGGAGGAGGAATAGAAGTATAAAGATAACTTTAGACAGCAGTATCACCTCAATGAAAGGAAAAAGAGGCAAAAATTGTATGCAGGTAGATAAGTAGGTATGTTGTGTTGGGAGGGTGAAGTTTAGCATATTAATGCCTGAAGGCCACTTTTTTTTTTTTTTTAAGTTGAAAATGCTAAAAGTAAAGGTGATCTGCGTGGGGCAGTGTGCTTAAGACAGATGCAACCTTTCTACCAGTTGCCCTAGACAAGCCACTTTCAATTCCCTATTCTTTGTACTTTTCTTAGTATTTTAATATACTTGTTATTATTCTGCTTTTGTATTTATATGTGTCATTCTGTGATAGCTGTTTATATGTTGCACTTTTTTCTGTTTCACTTCCCCAAACGGTTTTTTTTTTTAATTTTATTACTGAAACTATAAAGAAATAAGAAACAAGTAGAAATGAAAACATATTAGTTATATCTAGTTTATCTAATACAGATGAAGAATGCCTATAGTTATAAGTCTGTTTTCCAGAAAACTGAAACATACCCAAACTAGAAAATCAGGATTAGAAAACTAGAAAAAAAATCACTTTTGATGGGAAACTTTTTAAAGGGTTTGATAACAGTGATCCCATCTATCAGTAGTTATAGGAATGTACTTTCTTATTATGAGCTCTTTCATTCTTTTCCCTGGTCTCCTAATAAAGGGTGTGGTCAAGTCCCAGGTGTATAGGCATGTTAGGAGTTGTGTGAAGCTGACACACAGAAGTAACAAGATAGAAAAACACTATCTGGCTTATGAATAAAATTAAATTATCTATTTTTAATAAATGTCAAGATCAGCTAATAAATGGCTCTAATATGAAATACTCATATCGCAAAATGTATGTCCTCCCAAACTTCACAAATCACTGTTATTTACATTAGAGTATCATTTTATATCATAAGATGGTGACACTCTTAGATATCTTCTCATTGGCTACCTAATAAGACTCTCCCTGTCATCTTTCCAAAGATTCCTGATAGAATTTAGAATAGTGGTTTTGAAATATTAATGTGCTTAAGAATCATTTGGAAATTTTGTTAAGAATTGGAATGGATGGACCATACTCCCAGAAGTTCTGATATCAGAAAACTGCTCTTGGTAGCAAACTCTCCTGGTAATTTGGTTACATGGAGTCCTTGGTACACACATCTGTATGGCTAATATTTTCTATTTACCTCTATCAACTTAGCTGGGAGCAGGCTAAATATATTTTTAATTATCATACATTGGTATGAGGTAGGTTTTTAAAACTAATGGTCAATCTTCCTCATTGACGAGTTTGAATTTTTTTTCTGCTAAGACCTAATCCTGGCCCTAGGGCTGTTCTATTAAACAACATTATGCATTCTATACTTATTTATATAATTTCACTTATAAACATATTATAAACTGTTATGCATAACATTTGTGTACTCTTTTCCAAATGATACACACTAAATTCAGGAAAGGAGGAATAGAAGTATAAAGATGAAAAAATTCACACTAAATTCAAATTGATTAAAAATGTGTTATACTTTCTTACCTTTTTAAACAAAATAAACCGAACATAATTTAAGTGATTCCTTTTATCATCTATTGTTAAATTATTAGGCAATATAATTTTGGTTTTCTTTTACATTTTTCTGTACCATCTCTTAATGTAAGACTGTCAGTTATTACTTTTCTTGCTGGCATTATGCCTGCTTCCTGAACTCTACTGAAGAATTGTGTTGAGAATTCATAGGATGTTTTCTATACTGATTTTATATCATTTTCATATTTAATGATATCTTTTTATACATGTCTTAATTCACCCAACATATAAGGTTTTGAACAAAAGCAATTCTAATAGTCTTTATATTTTTTCTTGTACCCAACAGTGTCTTGCCAATAGTAGGTACTCTGTAAATACCCATAATGTAATAAAGTTAAGTAATGGTTAATAAATGGTAAATGGTGAATAATTGGTAAATAATCCAAAAGGCTATAAATGAGGGGCTAGAATTAAAGTATATGTCTTCAGTGCAGGAAATTTATGACATTCCTTTAGGATCTTTTGTATTACTAGGTTTCAGAGAGTTGAGTTTGATTGAAGACTCAATTATCTTAAAATATTGTAGTTCTGTTTTTTGTCATTATAAGTAGATGTGTTCCCTGTCTACACAAGTTTTTATATAAATGCTTTTTTTTATTAATTATCTTAGTTCTTTTTTGAAAACAAACATTACTTGTTTTTAAATAAAATCTATTTATTTTGAGTAAGCAAGTAAATAAACAGAACCATTTTTTTTAAAAAATTCTAGCTTCTTTATATCAACATGTATAAAAATAGGTCTTTCTATTCCCTTAGTAATTTATTATCACATTGCAGAAAATAGCCTGTCATTAATCTATAACATTATAAATTTTTTTAGAAAGCACTTTGTAATCCTCGAGCCTGACATGGTAAAATATTCATATTTACTAACGTAAGACTCAAGAATATATCTTAAATTTATGTTACTTCTTACAAAAACTCATATTTAGATTGTATTTTAGATATCATCTTTAATACACTATTTTAATTGAAGTTATTAGCATTCCTACATGATAAGCCAAATTTTATAATGTGAATATTTTGTGCTATTATTTGAAATTCTTTGAGCCACCAGTTTATAAGAATCACATTATTTACATTAATATGAGCCAATGATCTGTATCTTCGCCAATTGTTTATTAGAAGAGAAGAAGGAAGATGGCATATAAATAATTTATTTTTTTCCTCCACATTTGTTTAGTCATATGTAAAGAGTTACTGATAAATTCAAATGAAAAATAATTCAGGTATATTAGAAGTTTCCTAAATCAGGAATGAATGGCTACTTTTAGTATAAAGTTATACTCAGATTATTGAATGACTTGCTCATGTATACTAACCATTTCTTTTGTAGGAATAAATTCATGTTGGGAAAAAGAAAATAAATTACAATATTATTTTACATGTTTCTTTTTTTAGAAACCCTGAGTCATTTTTATCATATTTTTGTTAATTTTAGAAGTAGAAATAATTTTAAAAACCTCTCATTCAATTCAAGTGAATAGTCATTGAGTTTAATATTGAATTCTCTATGCATTTCTTGATAGGCCTAGGTAAGCATAAACTTTATAACGTCTCTGTTTTATTGAGTGAGTACATAGAAGCTGCTATAATTATGTAGAACTACACCCTTCATCTAAAACACACTTCTATAGTCCTTACATAGAAATTATGAAAAACACATAGCACAAATTTGATTTAGATAAGGTAAGGCATTCTCAACTTATCCAATAGTTTGGGATAACCATGATAAAAAGCTGAACTAGATTTATGCACCTAAAATTTGCCGCTGCCTGTCTTTTGCTATTACCACTGGGGATTAGGGATGGGTGAACACAGCCATGTTTTGGGTTCGTCAAACATCTTGAACTGCTTTTCCAATGTTCTGGGTTAGGCAAAACCCAAAATGTGTTTTGCCAAGCACATTTTCTCTTAATTTTTAAACCCAGGAGTATTTTAAGGTAAATTTAATCCATATGCTTTTGATTCATTTACACTAAACTCATCAAAATGTTCTGTAGTATGAGCTATTTGATGTGCAAGAAGCTTTTTGAATATTTTATAAGCCTTTTAAAGTCCAATTAATTGGACTTTTACACTCAGCTAGGCCAAGAGCAAGTGAACTCGACCTCCAAAATGATCAAGTTTGGTTGCAAAGTCAAAAACATAAGGTTTGCAAAGGTTCTAAACTTGGCTACACATATTTCAATTCTTGGTGAGAATATATATTAGTATTACTTTTGCAGAATGTAGATTGTGTAACACAATGAATAGTGAACAAAATACAAAATAGGGCATGGAAATATAAAGAAGCCAAGTGACAAATAATTCAAAGCAGATTGAATGTCTGTTCTTTAGCAAGACCATGCACGAGCTAACATAATAGAGGATGACACTGCATCTGTTTTCATTTTTCTTTCTTTTGGGAAGACTTTCTTCTTTTTGGATTGTATTTGGAATTTTCTGCAAGTTCTCTCCCATTTCTATCTTTTGGACAGTCACAGAACTTACAGACAGCGTTGTAGCACTAACATTATATCGAAGAAAATTATGTTTAACATAATATAAAAGGGTTAATTGTTGTTATGAAAAAGCTAAAATAGATTACTAACTGTGTTTCGTGAGATATCGTTGTACCATTATAATTTTTAGATTTGCAAAGAAATAATGAACGGGTTGTGATTCATTATGAAATTCACAAATCAAACTTACTATCAAAGTCCCGACTTTTGTAAATGTAGACTGTATGATACTTATTAAAATTTTTAATAAATAATATTCTCTGATTACATATATATTAATTCATTTTTATCTCTCTCATGTTATTTCTATGTGATTTGGAAAACCAGATCATGTTTAAGATGGATTTGTACATAATGGTAGTTAGGGGCTTAGTTGTATAAATAAGAACACTATGTAGAAAGGCAGAATAAGCAAAAATAGCATAAAAAAACTGTCATGGAGAAATCATTTATCACATGAGAAAGAAATGAAATCTTGTTCTTACTTTTTAGTTATGAAAATTTCTAAAAATCAGACCCAGACATTGAAAAAAATTAAATAAAAATCAATAATAATTTTAGCATAAGCTTTGACAGTTGCACATGAGAAAAGTTTGTTTTTCCTACTGTTGTTGGCTAAAAAAGCACTTTAGTGGCTTTCAAAATATTCTGCTGTAATGACACAAATGATAATAAATATCTTTATAATTATTATCTCAACCATCCTATATTCTCTTTCAGCACTTTCTCAGGAATGCGGAGGAGCGACATAAATGAACACATCAATGGAGAGGGGACGGTAGGAGTAACTATAATGAAATTCTTTACTAAAATGATATACTTGAACATTTTCTTTTCCCTTTCTCTATATGCCAATTTCTGTTTAATAATGCCAGACTTGGAGTATTGTTTTGAAGAGTTAGGGTTTTGGCAATAATATATTTTAATTTTTAACCTTCACTAACTCGTTAATTTTAAAAGTTATTTAATTTTTCTTTAACCTCAAGTTTCTCCTCTGTAATACAAGGACAAAATATAGGTTTCTTAAAATTACAGAAAATGGTAATATATATGAAAAGCTTAGCATGAGATAGACTTTAAAGCCTGTGATAAGAGTCAAATAAATAGTACCTGCAAAATGAATAATCTACTGCTGTTTAAATCCTCAGTGACGGATTATCTACCACCAGGAAAGATAATATATATTCCATTTGTTCAAGTTTTTTTTTCCTGTGACAACTTGGCTAGGCTACAGTCACCAGTTATACAATCAAGCTGTAAGCTAGATATTTCTATTAAGTATTTTCCAAATATGACTAAAGTCCAAAATCAGTTAGTTGCTTTTAGGTAAGAGAAATTATACTATATAACCTGAGTAGGTCTGATTCGATCAGCTGAAAAGACTGAATAGCAGAACTGAGGCTTCCCTGATGAAAAAGAAATTCTACTTGGGGATAGCAATATCAGTCCCTGATGGAGCATTACGACTGGCCCTTCCTAACGGCCAGCCCTATGGATTTGGGGCATGCTTAGCCAGTTCCCACAATTGCATTAGCCAATTCCTTGCAAAAAATCTCTTACTATAGATCTACTGGTTCTGCTTCTCTGCTTGAATCCTGGCTGATATAAGACTCATGCTTGAATTCATTCAGGAAATACTTACCAAGGGTTTTCTGTATACCAAGTATTTTTCTAGATTCCAAGGATTCTGTAGAGAACAAATTAAATATTGCCCCTATCATCATTCAACCAACAGAGGATATTTCCTTAAACAAATTATAGGATAAATATATATTTAAATTAAAATAATAAAAAGTGCTTTGAAGTAGAAGTACAAAGAGATAGAACTTTATTTTCAGTTTAGCTTTTTTAGTTTTCATATGGAAACAGTTAAAAAATTTTCTAGTGAATTTAAATCAGACTAATATCCTAACTCAGTGACAGATTTTTGTTTTTGTGAATCTAAAGTTTCTATTTTTAAAATGCAAATATAGATTTTTCTTCTAAGTAAAAAAGATATAAAAAATTTAAATTTTCTGAGTTTAATGTATTCATTGAACAAACACGGACTAAGTGCTTTTAGGTACATGAAACAGAGGTGAACAATGCATAGAAGGGCCATTTTACTGGCTTTAGAATCTATTGTGTTGTCTAATTGATCATCATTGTTGATATTTTTTATTGTATTAGGTTGGTGGAAAAGTAATTGCAGTTTAAAAGGTTAAAAATAATTGCAGTAACCGCTATTACTTTTGCACCAACCTAATATCATCATGTAGCTAGCATTCATGTGACTACAACATAAAAACATAATACTTTCAGTGGGAAACATTTAATCATTAAATGTTTTTAATCAGAACAATAAAAGGAAGCTTTGAAAAATAAAGCATTCTCATTATTATATTTTAAAAATATTCAAAATTTTGAAGTTTGTAGTCTCCCTACTGTATGTTTCCTTTCTATTCAGAGTAATTAAAAAACATGTTTGTAAAAAGTTAATTTAAAACATTTAGAAAAATTTCCATTTTTATATTATAGCCATTCAAATATTTCTAAAAATCCAAATATCTGTATTTAATTATATATTATAAATAAATTTTATTAATTAATTTTATCATGCCTCGTGTAGACATCCTTAGATCCTCTCCAATATGCCACTCTGCCCAACAATTGGTTCATTTTCTGAGTAATGATGGAACCCATTGCTTTATTGTATGAACCCTCTAAGCCGACACATTCTTCTCTAATTAGCCTAGATTTATTGTCTTTTGAAAATGCAAGAACCCACAAATTAACAATATAGAACTCCTTATTAATTCTCATGTGAAGGATTTTATGTAAAAAAAAATACCGTAATAAGAAAAGTCCCAAGATCCCCAAGCACCTCATTTAAATGCTATGTAATTTGAAAACAGCAATTAGAGTGATTCTACAAGTTACCTCTCTTCAGATTTTCTCCTTTGTAAACATACCCAAATAAATACAATGTTTACACTCACCCAAGCAACAAATCAATAAGGAGCAAAGTAAGAAAGAAAATACTGAGGACAATATGTAAGCAGTTAGAAGACAATGAAATCTTGAACATTAAACAGCATGATCCATAATGAACAAATCATGCCAGACCATGATAATAGGCTTGTTTGATAGAGTTACAAAACTAATTGGATAAAGAAGATGGAACCGACGTCATGCATTTGGGCTCCAGTGAAGCATTTGAAACAGTGGATCATGAACTTTTACTTGCAAATTAATTATAATTGCTTTGGATGAGAACAGATTCAATGGATTGGGAACTGGCTAAAAGATCATAAACAAAAATAATAGATGACAATGAATCCAGTTGGAGGATAATGCAGCAGGTTTTCACAATACTCACAGTTTCCCAAATTTGTATTCATTATTTCTTAAAGACTATTTTTCCTTAATAATTTTGAAGTGAAAGTGTTTTCAGGGGTACACAATAAAGTACACAAAGTAATCAGACCTAAATATAATATTGCATATGAATGAATATTTAATTTAGAATTTATGTTTGACTTTAGTCAATTTTTGAAAATGTTTGTTATGTAAAAAAGTATGAGTGTTTAATATTCATGCAATAATTAATGTTCATAGAACAGAATATTTTAAATGGTATCACTTACTGGCTAGGTATTATTAATTTTACATCTTACCTGCTCATTAAGGTAGGCTCAATAGTACATATATTAGAAACATATAACACACAATGGGATTTATAGATGATGTAATACAGAATTGTACACCTGAAATCTATGTAATTTTACTAACAAATGTCACCCCAATAAATTAAAAAACAAAACCAAAAAAACAAAAAAACACACAAAAAAACAAAAACAAAAAACCAAAAAAAGAAACATATAAAATAAATAAAGTAATCTAATTTTTAAAAATCCTGATTATAATTTCTCTACATTTGTTCAAATTAAATAGATTTTATAGTAACAAGAGAACAGCATACGTACAACATTTAAAATAAAATACGTATAATACAAACTTTAACTGGTAGGAGACTATCAGAAAATAGCTCTGAAAGTTAGTCTTTTATGAAAGAAGAACATTATCTGTAGATTTATAATGGAATATGGTAGAACAGTTTTTCCCAAATGTAGGCTACAGGATATTTTGAGTTATGCAATAATGTTTTAAATTGTATGAATTTATGTATATTATTTAAAAAAACAAGTGATTAAATCCATAACATAAATATTACTTAAAAAAAATAAATTAAAACAAATAAGTCATCTCAAGAAAAACATTCAGTGAAAAATGGTATAGTAGTATAAAATATGGTCAAAATCCAGTTAATTAATATACAGAAGACTAATGTTTCATAAAAGTTGCAGGTAAAAGGCCAATATTGCCTTATTCATTGAACCGGAGATGTTTTTGAGTATATGAAAGGGTACATATTGAGATGATACAGGCAAGCTTCTCAAGGAAAAATAAGATTAACATTCTATATAATCCAATACTTTCCTAGCTCTCACAGACAGAATATTTAATTAAACAACACTCCATTAAAAATGTTTGCATCACAGCAGATAAACTCTCTTAAAGTCTCTTGAAGTTTACTTAGATTTAATCTACTGAAGTGACGAATTCTGACTTATTGACCTAATTTTAACCATCAATAGGATGAAATAAAATCATATTAAACCTAGAGTAGAAAAAATTTATTATCACCACTTATTTTTATTTATAAAACCTAGAAAGATAGAGGTATCAAAGAGCTAGAGTAAAACACATACATTGAGGAAAAAGGCAGATTTTAAAATATTTTGTCCAAGTAGAAGCAATGAGAACTTTTGGTTTGCACAATAGCCTCCCGAGGGTAACAGTAGGTTTTACATCACTAGTTGTACTTAAAATTCACCCTGTTGAGCATTGAGTTTAACATTTAAGAGAGTATTCTCACAGGAGAGATTAGATGGTCTGCCATGCCTTTTCCTTATTTACATGATTTTGTTGTTCTAATAGTCATTCTTTTGGAAAACAATTTTCTGGCAATTTGAGTGTTTTTAGTTATATCCATGGGAATTATTTGGCAGTGTTCAGCTAGCTGAGCTGTCGTCTCCAAACATGGTGAAATAAGGAAATGGCACGCCATGGATCCTAGCCTTTCCTCAAACATTTCTACTTGTAGAGGCAATGCTAATAATTCTCAGCTTTTGGAGACGAAGAAAAGCCCTGCAACTTACCTTGTAGATGAAATAATAATAATGACATTAACCCTATTTATTAATATCTTCTGCTTCACTACAATGCTTGGTTTAAGTTAGGTCATAACCCTCCCCTTATCACGTTTTTGATTAAAATGTTAGCATATATTCATTGATGCACAAATTCCTTCATTTAGAAAATGTTTTGTCTACTCTGAGAGTTGTACTAGATGTTGAATACACAGCAATTAAAAAGATACACATCCTTGATGCCACTGGAGGGCATAATCACACTAATGAATAACTATAATAAACGTAATGTGTTCTAATTAGAAAGTAACGGATGTTTGGGGATTTTATTTGAGGAATACTCGATGCAGCTTTGATGGGGATCATAGAGGCGATGATAAAGAGTATCTCAGAGCAAATTATGTGAGTGTATATGTGTGTCTGTGTAGCATATATACCTGTACGTAGCATGTTATATGTAATATGTATATAAGCTTTATATATATAGCATGCATATTCTACATATATCTCATATATGTTAAATATAACACATAACATATATACACCACATACATATATATGCTATATATACTAGGCAAAGACTATAGGTTGTCTGGAGGCTCCAAGGTAAAAGAACATGAAACATTTAAGATGTTAAGAGATGTTTAATATGCTGCAGAGTAGAGTTTGAAAGAAGGATGGTGAGAGTGATGAGAGATGAGGCTCCCAGGGCTCCAAATGTTGGCTACTCTACCACTCCAGGGGCACTATTCTTGTAGACTATGTCAGCCAGGTCAGAGACGTAGTGACCTAACTTAGGCTAGAGACAGTAAGGATGGAAAGAAATAAATTGAGTCAAAAAATATTTAGGAGGCAAATTGAACAAGACTTAGTGATAACATATGGGAAGTGAGAGAGAAGATATTTTGCTTAATCAATTGGGTGGGTGGGTGGTACTGCCTTTATCTAAGATGAGAAACATAAAGGGACGAGTCAGTTTCAAGTGAAGAAGCTTTCTTAAGGTAGTTTGAACAGATGACTTTGAAGTATGCATGGGAACTCTAAGTGGTTATTTCTAGTAGCCAGTTGGATAGGCAGGTTTGCAATTCAGGAAAGGAATTTAGATTATATATATATATATATGTTTAAATAGATGATAATTAAAGCCATAAGCAGTGATGAAGACTGCTAAGAGAGAATATACAGACTGAGATCAGAAAGGGACTCAGTACTCATATACTCTGAATATCAGCAAAAATTGAAGGATAAACACAAGAGGAGGAGACTGCAAAGAAGCATGAGACACAGTAACGGAGCCAGAATGAGTTTTTAGAGAACTGATTGATATATTGAAAAGTGAAAAAATCAGCATCAAAAATAGCAATAATTCCTGAAATAAATTTTATAATCCTAAATTAGAATATAATGAAAGGAAAATTAGTCTTCTTTTCTGAATTAGATAAGGCTATAGCTATATAATTCTAGATTTATAATATTGAAAACTATTAAAGATTGTCTACTGGAGTAGATTTTATAATTTACTTTGATAGTCCAGGTTTCAGCTTAATATCCATGTAATTAAGATTCCCATTCCCAAAATAGTATAGAAATGTAGAAACTACATATATAGAATATAAATGTGGTTTGATTTTTATAAGCAAAGACAAATAAATGCTGTTGAATGTATTTCTAAACTATTTAGGGAAATGAATAACAACTGGCTCATTTTTGATAGTTGAAACTATTAATTTTCAAGAAATTAAATGAAAACATGGATAAATGAAAAACATACAAATCCCCCAAAATATTGGTTTTGTCCTTAAATATTTAGGAGGGCAGCTGAAAATATTAACCTATGTTTCTGTTCTTCTTCCTCAGCCCACTCTGTTGTGGAAATAGCAATGAATAATATGACACACCACCGACAGGAGGTAGAAAATAAAGAAGCCAAAATCATGAATAAGGTAATTCATACTCTGAGTAAGTAATAATTATTTACGTATAATTTATGTTTTTGGCACTTTGGGAAAATGGGAAGGGAGAGTAACTTTAGTGGATGCATTGTTCTTCATAACATACATTGCTATGAACAATATAACACAGTCCTGTATGTTGCTTTGAATTTGAAGATGATGCTTTATTTTGATCACTTTCATGTTGTATATATAGAAATCCAGAACAAGTAAAGCAATCAGTTCATCAATTCGTTATTTTGTTTACATGAAATCAAAAGAATTAGCTTGACTGATTCCTTCCTCCTTGGATGTTTGGGCCTTAAATATGTAACCCAGATGTCAGGTGGGGCCACCTAGTCCTCCTTAAGATCTAGATATGGTTGTCTTGAATCTTGGTACCCACCTCATGGATGGCCAAAACTCTTTTCAAAATGTCAGTGAAATCCAGGTAGCTTGAATTGTTAATGTTTATTCTTCCTCCAACCTCCTCTTTCTGTATTTCCTGTCTTTTTTTATTCATCATATTATCCCATATTTAGACTCTGAACTTTTTTTCCCTGCAAAACAAAAATGTAGCCCACTCACATGAAACAGTCATGACTGTAGAGAACTTTTTGGAAGACTGGGACAAAGGGGGATTTAAGAGTGCAAAAATATTTACACAGTTGTGGGAAGAATTACTTCAAATTTAGTATAAGGCCATCTTGATTCCTTCAACCATCCTTCTCAATGGGCATTTTCACCAGTCCTTCAGCCCTTCTGCAATTGTGCTTTGGAATAAATTCATGAATTTATACTACATACTCATACTATATACTCAAGATTTAGATAATAGCATTGTTTGTAACAGTAAAAATTGGAAGCAAAGTTTCCTTATATAAGAGCCTTATTTAATCAACCAGAATAATCCGTACAGTGTGATTCTGAGCCAACACTTAAAAATAATAAAAATATGTACACACTTGAAAAGTTTCCAAGAGATATTATGAAGAAAAAATAAAATAAAATCAAGGTGGAAAGTGATGTGTATGGTATGTTTCCGTTTTTGGAAATAAACACATTTTGAACTAGAAGGATATCCCAAAACTATAATAGTAGTTCCTTCTAGGCAGAGGTGCTGGGTTAGTGGGAATGGCTTTTCCTTTTAGTTCTATACTTTAGTACTGTTTAATTAAATTTAAGTTAAATAAATTATTTTAAGTTAGTGAAAACAACACTGGGTTAATTTAAATATAATCTTATTATCTCATTTAGAACAGGTTAGCCACTCCTTTAAGGTCATTAGAAAAAAAGTTGCCATTAGAATAAAATCCAAAATCCTTCACATATCTCTCTCCTACATGCCCTAAGCTCTCGCCACCTCCTTCCCCACCAACTTGCCAAGTCTATTCCCAAATGAGACCCTTTGCAGCTATTCTTGCTTCTGATTCTCTTTTCCAGCTGTCTCACCTCATTTGGGTCTTGATTCAAATATCACCCCTTCAAATATGCCTTTCATCCTAAGCCCCCTAGCTCACCTAGACACTCTGTTTCACTGATGTTTTATTTGCCTCATAGTAGCACTTAATTGATCCTTGAAACTGTGTATGTGTGTGTGTGTGTGTGTGTGTGTGTGTGTCCCACTAGAACATTAACTGTATGAGAGCAGTGGGCTTTCCTGTTTTGTTTATTGCTATAACTTAAACGACTAATAGTAAGCACTCAATTAATGAATGCATGAGTGAGTGAATAAGGGGATGAATAAATTAAAGCTGACTGGTCATTTGAATGTGGGAATTATAGAAAAAGAAAATAATCAGGTCCATTATTTCTATTTAGGTGACTGAAAGTTGCCTGATGATGGGACCACTATCAGGTCTTCATTTGTCTTTATTCTTAACTAAATGCACATTTGTCTTTTTGTTAGCGTGTGCCTTACAAAGCTAATAGCCTATATTACATCATAGAAAGGGAACTTTTTAGTGTCTTTCTCCATCGACCAATAACAAACACTAATTCAATACTTTACAAATAAATGTAATAAACAAGAATAAAACAAAACAAAACACTTTGTTTCCCTATTTTTCTCAATTTGTCTCCTTAAAAGAAAGGTGCAAAGTCTTGATATTCAAAAACTAGGACATGGAAGGAAATCAGGCTTGCTGTATCCTGGGAGATCTCCAGTGCAGACCAGTGTCTTTAAGAAGTCTCCCTCTTCTCCTTCCAGATGCCCTGACTTAGGAATGAACCTTCCCCAACCTTCACTCCCCACCCATATATGGCTACTGGTTCTGTTTGCTAAATAATCTTTACTGCCAGAATTCTATTTGTTGGGATAGTACATTCAAGAAAACCTTTTTAGAATAGTATTACATGTGTATTCAGATATGTAATACAATTGCACATCAAATTACGTTGAGCTCTTTTCCCTTTTAGTCAGAGATGTGGTGACGTACTGAAAAAAAGGACTGTGCTGAAGGTTAAAACAAATAAGTGTTAATGTGGTTGCATACCTCCAAATTACATGGCCATTGACTATATACAAATGTTTCCCATTTTGACAGGCCTCTAGTGCTGAATCATATGGCAAATCATGAGGCTCTCAAGCATTCTACTTTCTCTTTGATAAGAAATAAAATCATTTACACTTTGGCTGAGGGGCCTGCCTCTTTTGCTTTAGCTAAACCTATATAAAGGATGTGACATTGAAAATTGAAATGATATCTTGATAATATTACTTAAAATGCCACTTTGCCTGACTATACCAAGTAATTTACCAGAGGTGGTTGAGGAGAACTTTGAGCAAGCCAAATAAGTGACTTTTCTCAATTTATAGATAGCCTCCGTGAGTTGAGATAGAAATCAAATGTATTTTTACTCTTATAATGGGTTTATCGAACTTCTTACTAAGTGACTAAGTGAGTGTATTTTTTCCTGACTTAGTAAGTGAGGTTTGATCTGAGGCAAAACAGCTCCTACAGTGTTTATTTACCAGATGGGTAGGATAAGGCAGCTGGGGTCCCATCTCTGATGGTGCTTTTTCCTTTGGTACTTCAGCAGCTACTAAATCCTGCTGTGCTTTGTATTGCTGGCTGACAAGAAACAGAAGCCCCTTCCCATAAGTGACTGGTGGCAGATGGATCAAGCCACTGAAATGCTATGCCCCAGACTTTTATCTGTCCAGCTGAACTGGGTCATTACAAAGTGTGCTTTCACACATTGCTTCTCTTAAGGCTGCAATTTATGTGTGGTGTGGGCAATAGTTAGTTTAATTTAGCAACTTTCTTTTAAACATTTACTATCTGCCTGGCAGCATGCTGCTTGCTTTCCAAAGGTTAGAAAAGACATGGATACAACCTATTAGCTTGGTGTGTTTCGTTTTTAAAGAGAGTAAATAACGTAAATCTAGGAAGACATATCACTGAAATAAATCAAGATCACTTGATCTTCAATTTTCCTGTATGTTAACAAACTCTTTCAGGGGTAATTAGTAAACAGAACAATTAGAAAAGAGAAATGAACAGGATAAACATGAATAGATATTTGAGGCATGAGAAGTCTTAAAAATTTTAAGTACACATATTGAAATTTAAGTAATGGATATTATTATTTACTTTCTGGGTTTAGATGCAGAATTGCAGAGTGGGGACAGATTTATTTAGTTCTGAATTTATACCCTGTTTCCCCGAAAATAAGACCTAGCTGAACAATCAGCTCTACTGCGTCTTTTGGAGCAAAAATTAATATAAGACCCGGTGTTATATTATATTATATTGTATTATGTTATATTATATTATACTATACTATA
Organism: Rhinolophus hipposideros; assembly: GCF_964194185.1. NCBI lineage: Eukaryota > Metazoa > Chordata > Mammalia > Chiroptera > Rhinolophidae > Rhinolophus > Rhinolophus hipposideros. The sequence goes on along the minus strand of NC_138053.1, from coordinate 71,202,988 downwards.
CTATACTATACTATACTATACTATACTATACTATACTATACTATACTATACTATATTATATTATACCTGGTCTTATAGTAAAATAAGACCAGGTCTTATATTAATTTTTGCTCCGAAAGACCCATTAGAGCTGATTGTCCGGCTAGCTCTGATTTTCGGGGAAACACGGTATCTATCTACCTTTCTATCTATCCATCTACCATTCATCTATCTATCTGGTCACATGTTTTGTATTTAAAATTTTCTCACCATTTATCATATAATCCACAATTAAATATTTTCATTTAAACCTGATGATTGAAGAAAACAGCTCTGAAGCAAGCATATTGCCTAAGACTTCCGATCTAAGAAAACCAGTTGGTGGGCAGTACTTTCAAAGGGTAACTGGCAAAAGTTTCAAAAAAAAAAAAAAAAAAGGAAAATCTTATTCTGCTGCTTGTAGGAGCCCATAAAGTCCTTCCTCTATTTAAAGAGCTTGCTCACTTTCATGTGTGTCATCACCTTTTTTTCCTTAAGCACTTTGGGAGACATTAACTGAAAAGCATTATCTGATTTCCGAATTGCACCATAGCCCTAGGCAGGAAGAAAAAGTGGGAGCAGCTTTGTTGACTCGTTATCTAGATCTAGTGTATAAGAATATCTTATTGCATCTAACTTGAAATCAGCTTTGTTTGAGAAACCCTAACAGGTAGAAAAATTTGGTGGACAAATTAAATAAAACCCAAATTATGTGTGCTGTTTTATAGACCATTAGTTATTCAAGTACCCAGCAATAAAATACGTGGTCTGTCCTCTCAATTTTAGATGATCCATGAGTCTAAAGACTCATCATACTACTTTATATGAGACTTAATGGAAAATGTTATGTCAATTACATTTATTTGGATATTGGCATTCACTTTAATTAGCATGTAATAGATGCCTTTTAAAATATCCAACACATTGACATAATTTATTTTTGAACTGGAATAAGCATAGGCAGGCACATTTTGGTGTAATTGTACTTATTCTTTCTAAGTTAATGCTTTGGGGAAGAGATGAAATGTTTCCTTACTAAAAGAAGAGCCGAACAGAAATGCCACACCAATCTGAATATGAAGTATGGAAGGTGACTAAAGTGACAATTATGTCCTTATTAGAAAATTCATTGCTTTCACACATTTTAAGAGTCATAGGCTGATTCTGAAGGATTCTGTGTTAAGTGACATGGACCTGATGAATTTTATTGAAATTTGAAGTAGCTGCGTCCAATTCTTTGACTTATGGACATTGAGAGTGTTATTTGAGTTTTTCAAATCCACGGATTTCACCCAGGAATTTGAACTCAGTAGGTCTGGTAGAGCCTAGAATCTATATTTTTATAAGGGCCACAGACATGTTTGGGAATCCTGCCAATCAAACCTTTGCCAGAGTGTATGTGTGTGATTTGTGGCTAGTCTGTGAACTGAAACATGATTGATTTAATGTACAGTCCCAGTTTCTTAATGGTTTTGACTCCTCTGCTGCGTTCAAGTGTTAGTGCCTATTTAAAAAATACTGTCTAAAAATAATTTCCTTCTTCCCCATAATTTCTACCTCTAAAAACATATTTATCTTTGATACAAATGCCACCACCTCCAGGTGGCCTTCCGTGCTTATAATAGCTGTAAGTAATCTCTTCCTACACTGACTGGAATTGGGCTTCTACAGAAGTGATTTCACTAATATGCTTTTTGGTATGATATGTGTGTCTATTTCAGAAACATGTCTTTTAAATTATTGTGGAGTCTACTATAAGGATTTTCTCAAGAACATTACCACATAGTGTCACCCTGAGGATCAGAACAATTTTTTTTTCTTAAGAATTTTTGTAATTTTCTGCAGGCAGCATAGCAGAACAATTAAGAGCATAGACTTTGAAGCCAGACTGAATATATTAATATCCCAACGTCATTACTTAGAAGCCATGTGACCTTGGTCAAGTTACTTAATCTCTTTTGCTTCAATTTCTTCATTTGTAAGATGGGGATAAATATAATGCTTACCCAATAGGGTTATTATGAGAATTAAATGAGTTAATGTATGTAAATGCATAGAATAGCAACTAGTATTTTATAATTACTATATTAGATATTTGTTCTTATTATTTGCCATAAGTACTTTGTTTTTACATTATGAATTCTGAGAATTAGTTCATCAGTTTTATCTCTTCACATTGACTGAAAGTAGATTTAAAGCCAAGTTTATGACCTGATCTTAATTAGGGAAGGGGCATTTCTAGCCTTACTATTGCCCCAACTTATTGTCTCTTCTATTGCATTTCTTATCTCCCACTTCATTTATGCAATCTTGTATAATGTCATGAATTCATGGAAGCTCCTTAATATTCTTCCTGAACAAGGATACAGTAAGTAAAAAATAAATAAGTACATGTTTTTTCCCTTTATCCTGCTAATTGAACTGCACAAAAATATGAAGGAATTAAAGGATACCCTCATTCAAGAACAAAACAAAATATGGAAAGTTGGTATTTATACAGAAAAGTTTGAGAGGGAGTAAATGTGTAGAAACAAAGAGGATCATTGTTTGGTAGTATACAATTTGCTCTTCTGTCATTTAGAGAAATATACAGTTTAGTGCAGCTATCTGGTGTGATCTTCCATAGAATTTTCAATAGGCAGATGCTCTTTTTGTGACACAGACAGAAATTTCAGAATCCCTGAGAGACATTAGAGTAAAATCTGACAACTTGGAAGCCCAACGCCATAATATTAAAATATATTCTGGGCAAATGCAACACAGCTATTCATGAGTCTCTCTGTTTCATTACTTAAGTGGCATTTTTTAAACTGCTGTCTTATGCTGAAAATTTTAACCATAAGAACCACCAAAACAATCCTCTTTGCCCCCTTTGTAAATAGTACTAGATGACTAGGGATGGATTTCCACCCTTGAAATCTCTCAAAGGCTCAGAATGTTTTTGTAAACCACAAGAGCTTTACTTCTCCACCAGAGCATTATGTCTGTGGTTTATAATGTCATCTGGACTTCTTGATTGATTTATACCATAGTTATCCAGCCGTCTCAATTCATCGACTTAAGTATTTTTCTCAGCTCAAGTCACCACGTGTCCTGTCAAATCAAGACTTCTCTTTAGTTCCCAGGAATGCCCTGTGGCTGGAATTCTACAAATTCCAGGTTAGGACAAGGTCTCTCAACTCCAGTGACTCATGTTTCTAACTTTTATTGAACAAAACTATTTGCCCATATGACTTACAATGATGTTAAAATTGGCAACAACATGTTCATTTGGGAGGGTAAGGCTATCAGAGATGGCAAAGATCTATCTGCTTGAACATTAGAACTCCTACCAAGTACCAGTAAGCCCATCTTGGAGGGGAGTTCTGGAACCCAGGCAGTAAAAGATGAGCATCACATATGAATTTAATTGCCTATCATTTTACTTTACTGATATATTTTTCATATGTGCAGATCCTATATTTTCTGCCTATTAGTAAGTACAGAAACCAAATAAATCTGTCGTTTCAAAAATGTGTTACTATTTATACCGTGATTATAGGTAAAAGAAGTAATTCCACAATTTATATCCCGGTATACAAATAAGCGGAATTGAACAAAATTGTGCGTGATAAGCTACCTTTTACAGTAAAAACAGAACTGCTCAGTAAAATAATGATGCTCGAGTAAAAATGATAGTTGGATAAAATTGTAACAGTATTCTTGGTTATTCATGGTAGGCATTTAGATAATTACTATGGGGAACCAAAAAGAATCTGGAAATATTTTAAGAAATTCACTAAATATATCAAAATCTTGGCTACTAAAACATTTATTTCATCTATTATATTTCAAGTGCTTACAAATGCATTGATTTTAGGTCAGTACTTTTACATGGTCTATTTGAAATCTGGGAGAGAATTCTTGAGTTACAAATGTTAGTGGCCTCATGAAATTTCTTGCTCTGCAAGCAGATTTCTCTTCTACCCTGTGATTTGCTGAACAAAAGTAGTAAAAGTTGGAGTGTAGAATCTTGCTTTTAGAGTTCAGCCTCAAAGAACAATTTCGTCAGAGTAAAATTTGGAGAATAATATTGGCAATACTTTTGAGCATTCTTACTTTCAAAAACTTGATTGAATTTCCACCACCATCTTTCCACCAAGTATCTGGCTGAAATGAAGATTTAAATGTTCTTTGTTTCTGATAATAGCAATTATGTCAATGCTTTTGCTGATTTCTCTTTGTGTCTTTTATTTTAAGTACTAGATATTTTTTCTTTTTATAGTTTTTAGGAAGGAGAGAAGGGAGGGTGAAACAGTACACAAAGCATGGATTTCAAAAGATAGACGTATATGTTTGAAAGGTAATTTATATCTTCAAATGCAAATATCTCCCTGATCTAAAATCTTAAGTTGTTTAATACAAAAAAATTCAAATCTATTTGTTTATGAAATCTGAAGACATAATGTTTCACTAAGACATTGTTTTTAATGAAAAAAAAAAATGTATCCAGGTTGATTGAAATTTCATGTACTTAACTGCTATTTATGGCAATACATTTAGAAAAGGAATTAAACACACTTTACAATTTCAAAAGGCAAAATTATTTGTAGCCCAGTCAGAGCCACTTATGTAAATTAAATTCACAGCCATGCATTGACTTTACATATACAGTGTTATTCTTAGAATGCCTTGAGGAAAATTACGATTATAATATAGAAGAAAAAGATAATACAGCCTCGTCAGAAAGCCAATGGCTGTCCTTAAAGGACTCTACTTTTGGTTTTAGCCTCTGAACATCCAACTTGAGCAGTGTACATTCTTGGGATAAAACTTTATGGCACTGGATCGGATTACAACCCCCTCGTTGACTGTTAAACATCTTATGGTGGAAATCAGATCTTATTATTCTTCCTACTCACTTTTCCATCTTCACTGTACCTTGCATCTTTTCTTAAATTTCTGGGCATAGGAAGGCCTCCATTAATACAAGGCTCTCTAGATTACATTATAATTGTATGTGCTAAATATATAATTTAGAATTTCTTTTCTAAATGGTGAGAGAACCCACAATGAAACATGATCCTCCTTTTACTTGGCTAAATTTCTTAACAGCATCAATATCAATAAAGATCCGTTAAAATCTAGAACTGGATTGAATGTAGCCTTGTAAATTCTAGACATGTGCTTTAGGTAAGCGTCTTAACCTCTCCCAGACTCAGTTTCCCCATCTTGTTTATGGACATAATACCGACCTCATATATTGCTGTTAGTATTAAGTAAGATAAATGTCCCTCGAAATAAGACCTAGCAAGTAGATATTACTCAATAAATGTCAGGTTTTCTCTTGTGATTATTTTCATACTCTCTGTCTTCCTCCTTCCACAGCCAGATGCACAACATTTACAGCCAATATCACTTTTTGTGCTTGATATTATACTATAATTTACTATTTTCTGCTTTATGTTTATATATTTTCTTTAGTTCTGAAAAAAAAAGATAAAGATAGAGGCTATATTTCCTTGTGCTATTCCATGTCATATTAACAGAGTATTGAGTACATGGTAAATATTGAATACACCTGCATACTGATTAGTTGACATAGGCCAAGACTTCTTAAAAACTAGTAGTTTTGACAGATAAATGTTCTCAGATGTATATTTATTACTATGGGTAATTAAGAGTTGACCGTGAGAATCACATCTCTAATAGTTGTGGGTAGAAAAAAAGAAAGAATTATTTGTTAAAATGAAACACATTCTCAGCTGTAAATAGTAATATTTACTAGCAAATATCCTCTAAGCTCAAGTTAAAAATATTGCCATTTCCAGTAATGTGTCCTCATCTGAGTAGCTTATTCCATTATATGGGGTTTGAGAAGCTTTTAGGGATGGTGGAGTGAAATTCTCACTAGAGATTTATCTAATGGGAAATAGCTAGAACAGATTTAAAATGTTATAATTCACTGAAACAATTGCATTAGTTGCACAAAAATTTCTCTCACTTTTATATCATAGGGCTTCATGCAGGGAAGCTTCTATTCCATATACTAAAACATGCAATTTGTGGTTTGGAGATTGTAGACACGTGGAAAATTATGATTTCCAATTGTATTGAGAGGAATCACTCTTTTCCTAGTAGTGTTTATCACGTTCTTGACAAACTATCCATCTAAAAATTGAAGGCCTATTGTAAATAGCCTATAAGTTATTTTCAAATGGGAAATAATTGAAACATAATTTCATTTATTCACCACAAAATATTTTATTTTCTTCTCTTCACGGCCTAAAAATATAGTGTGTAGGTGAATGTAGTTTTCATTAACAAAGACAAGAAAAGTACATTTATAATACAATTCAGATGCTAATAATACAAAAATTCATAGAAGACCACTTTCTTTGTAAATTGGCCTTTATGTCTGCCAATAATATTGTTAAAAGTTAATGTAAACTCTAGGGTGGGATGTTAAACTTGCCTATGACAGATTGGAAAAAGGATTCTGGAACTTTTCAAAGGTAAAAGAAAATAGGACTTGACAGATTAAAGAGCCCTGAGTTGTGCTCACCTTCCTCCAACTGCCCTTTATCAGATGGATTCATGCATTCTTACCATTGGAAAAGACAGGCTGCTACCCATGACAGTAACCAAAGAGCTTGCTCAGTGTGGCCTGGCATTAGTGGAGGAAGCACGGGAAATGTTTATTTCCCCTGTCACTGTACTGAAAGAAATAGACAGCTGTTGGCCAGTGGCTTATCTTAAAATAGCTTCATTAACAGAAAAAAGTAAGTTGCAAAATAACAATATAGGGACTGAAAAGTCTGAATGCCTAAAAATGTGAGACATCTGACCAGAGATCGTATTTACTGGGTAAATGTGAGTTCCTTTGCAATTTTGCCTTATTTTTAACAAGGGACATCTCTAGATTCATCTCTAAGTAAAACTTAAAAAATATTTCTGGATGGTTATTTTCTTAACTTATTGATTAGAACATTTAAAAAAACTTTTGACATTAGTTTTATTAAGGTATAAAGTTTATAAAATAAAAAAGCACCTATATTAGGTGTACAGCTCCAGAGAGTTTTGAATAAACATTTATCTTTATAAACACCACCCTGATAAACACATAGCTCACGTCCATCATCTCAAAAAGTTCCCCTTTATTCCTTATTGCATTCAATCCACTCCCTTATTCCTAACCCCAGATAAACACTGATCTGCTTTGTTATGCTATGGATTGAATTTGCCTCTTCTAGATTTCATAAGATGTAATCCTCCAGTGTGCTTTCTTTTGTGTCTGACATCTTTTATTCAGTGTAATGTTTTTGACCATCATCCACATCATGTGTATCAGTAGTTTGTTCCATTTGTGTTGCTAAGCCAATTGTACAACTTGCTTACGGACTCACTTGCTGGGGTATGTTTGTGTAGTGTCCAACTATATACTATTATAAATAGAGCTGTTATAAGTGTACATATCTTTTGTAGGCATATGTTTTCACTTCGTAGAGTAAATACCTAACAGAGGAATTGCTAGATCACATGTTAAGTAAATTTTTCACTACAAAAGAAACTATCAGCTTGTTTTTTAAAGTGGTTATACCACTTTACATTTCCCACAAACATATATAAAAGTGTAAATTGCTCCACATACTCACTGACACTTGATATTTTCAGTCTTTAAAATTTTCGTCATGCTAGTAGGTATGCAGTGGTAATTCATTGTAGTTTAAACTCACATATCCCTCAATATGAGACTTTTTTTCATGTGCTTTATTTGTATGTCTCCTTTGGTGAAATGTCTAATAAAACATTTTTCCATTTTTGGGGGTTATTCATAATATTATTATTTACTTGGAAATTCTTTACACATTGTAAGATATATGGATTGTAAAGAATTTATTTCAGTCCAATGTCTTTTAATTTTGTAATGGCATCTTTCAAAGAGTAGACTTTTGGATTGTATTAAAGTATACTTTATCCATTTCTTACATCTTAGTGCTTTTGGTGTCATATTAGAATATTTATATACTTCGAGGTCACAAAGATGTTCTGTTATGTTTATATCTACAAGTTTTATAGTTTTAGCTCCTACCTTTAAATGTATGATAGATTTTAGGTTAACTTTTCTATATGGTGTAATGCAGGGCTGAGTTTCATTATTTTGGGCCTATGGATATCTAATTGTTTCAGTATCATTTGTTGAAAAGACAATCCTTTAAACTTAGAACGATAGTTTTAAGCACCTTTGTAAAAAAGTCTATTGAATACATACACACACGAGTACATACATATATATATATATATGTATATATATATATATATATATATGTATCTACTTCTGGGCTTTCTCTACTATTATATATATATATATATATATATATATACATATACATACACACACACACACACACACACACACACACATATAGCTCCCTTCATTCCTTTTTGTATATATGTATATACACATATATATGTATATATATGTATATACATATATATGTGTACATACTTATATACATATATATGTGTGTATACATATATATATATATACATATATGTGTGTATATATCCTTATTCTACTTCTACACTACCTTGATTAGTGTACCTTCATGGTATGTCTTTAGATAAGTGTGTAGAGCATATAAAACATACTATAAACAAGGCTCTTGTTGGATTCAGGTTTGCAAAACAAGTTGTTTACTAGTAGGGATGTGAGCCAGGAATATGGCTGCACCTGTGTGATACTGATAAGAGTGAAGTGAAAATAAACATGTTTTTGTGTGACACTGAGCACAACAAAATTGAGTGATAAACACGTTCACCGAAACCACTTCTGGTTCTCACCTAAGATGTAAACAAGTCCAAGGAAAAGAGCATAAAAGCAGAGCTCGAGAACAGTGCTGTGAATAGTCCAACTGAGCACTCTGGCTAAGACCCTCTGCGACGTGCAAACTGAGATACTCAGGGACACTCCAAAGTTTTCCTTGCAAGACCAGCTTACCTCAGACCCGTCATGGGCCCAGTTGCCTCTCCTGGACCAGGGACCTTACGCATCTTGACTGACTCTATCACTTGGTTCGTTACTAAATTCTATTCTATTCTGTATAACCTTCTGTGCTTACCAGAGCATTGGCCTCTGGAGGGACATTGGTTCCCGAATAAAGCTGTGTTACTCACTCTATCTGAACCTGTGTGTCAGGACTTTGTTCCCCACTCATGTCATGAGTACCACACAGGGATGTAGGGCCCTGCCAAGGGGTTAATGTCCCCTTGGCTTTCAGGAAGAGATTGAAAAGTGGCGACTGTCTTTCTAGGTGCTTGTGACAATAAGAAATAAAATTTCTCTGAATTTGTCCTAATTTTTTAAAGAATTAGCTTCTGGTTTCATTGATTTTCCTTTTTGTTCATTCATTTTTTTTTTTTTAATCTCCTTAATTTCTATTTTTTGTTATTTTCTTTCTACCCACTTTGGATTTAATTTTTTCTTCAGCTTCTTAAGTTTGAAGCTTAGATAAATTACTTTTAATTTTTTAATTTTCTAATATGTGCATTTTAATCTATAAAATTTACTCTAAATACCACTTTAGCTATACCCCTTGCATTTTTATAACTGTCTTTCTTTCATTACAATTCATTTAAAATTTTTCTAATTCTTCTGTGATTTCTTTTTTTGAAATTACAGATTATTCAGAAGTGCATTGTTTAATTTCAAAATATTTTAGGGTTTCCTGATTTTTTTTGTTGATTTCTGAATAGATTCATGAGTGTAAGAGAACATACTCTGTATTATTCCAATTTTTAAATTTGTTGATATATGTTTTATACTCTACTGTATAGTCTGTGTTGGTGAATGTTCCATATGCTTTTGAAAAGAGTGTGGCTTTCGACCTTGGTGTGGGTAGTGTTCTAGAAATGTCACTTAGACCAATATGTTAATAGTGTTGTTCAATTTTCTTACTTATTTTTGTGTCTCCTTATTTTCCTACTTCCTGAGAGAGGAGTATTTAAATATTCAACTATATTGTGGTTTGTCCATTTCTCATTTCAATTTTTTATCTCTAGATATTTTATTGCATGTTTAAAAAATCTTTTGTTTATCTACTCATTATTTTCAAGTGTTCCTTTAAATATTTAGACATCTATAGAATAACTGTTTGAAAGATCTTGTCTACCAATTCCATTATCTCTAATATTTTTGAATCTGTTTCTGTTGACTGATATTTCCACTGTTTATAGGAAACATTTTCCTACTTTTACACATGTGTAGTCATATTTTATGTGATTCTAACATTATGACTGATACATTGTTGAGTCTCTGGATTTTATTGTTTTCCTTTAAAGAGTGTTGTGGTTTGTTTTGACAGGCAATTAAGTTAGTTGCAGATAAGCTTGAGCCTTTTGAAGCTTGCTTTTAAACTTTGCCAGAAGCGGGTGTGTCTAGCATAGCCTTTGCTATAAAGCTAGTTTAACTCTACCACTAAAACTACTCCCTACTAGAGTTACTGTTATGTAACCTGTATATTTACATATGCCAAAGTTTGTTTCACTTTGGCTGGTCAAATCTCAAATGTCTCTTCCCTTGTGTTAGTTATTGGAATTGTTCCGACTACCCAATTGTTCAGCTCCCAAGTAGTTATTCTTTCTCTGGTAGTTACCTTTTCCCTGGCCTCATGGAGTTTCACCCTACACAAAAAGAGCAGAATATACAGCTGTAGACCCAAAGGGACAATGCAGACGTCTGGAATTCTTTCTCTGCATCGCACTCTCCTTTGTGGTCTTCTGCATACAAATCTTTACTACTTTAGTCTTGCTTAACTCTAATATCTTTCTCTTAAATCAGTGAGACTAGTGTGCTCTGCTTAGGTTCTCCCTACTTTCTCAAAGCCCAGAAAACACTTACAGTCAGAAATCTGAGGCAATTATAGGGCTCACTATGTTTGCACCCCATCTTTCAGGGATCACGATCCTGTATGACCTGTTATGGAATGCCTGGAAGCAATTGTTTTATATATATATTTTATGTAGTTTTCTAGTTGTTTACTATATGAGAGCCAGTTCAATACCAGTGACTCCGTTACATACCAAAATGGAAATCTATAGGTAAACATTTAGCTTGTAGTATGTTACAAAAATGAATGGAAAAAATATGTAGTGTGGTTTTATTTTTTAAAAGCTCAAAACCAATCAAGACTCAACTGTATTATTAAAATATTCATGTGTAGGTGGTAAAAATTTAAAGAAAATGTGAAGTATCATAATTACCTAAGAAAGAGCCTTTTGTCATGTTAAAAATGTCCTGTCCTTTACTTAATATTCAAGGCTTTCATGGTTAATTAACATCCAAGTATAAAAAGACCCTTTGGCTTTCCAGGAAATGTTTACATTTTCTTTTCTTTCCCTTAGAATATTTAGTCCATTTCAGTGACCAGGTAAAAGATTCTGATTCCCAACCATGAAAAAAATGTTTGTTTTTTTTCCTCCTGGTAATTGTGATGTAAAATGATTGAAGTCATTTATGCCAATACTCGGTCCCATGTGCTCAATGGAACGATCAGTCAGTTTTGGGCTCTGGGTAAGGTGAGGCCAAATCCTTTCACTGACCCATGGAGTAGCTGCAGAACAACAACAATGTGAGTTCCAACACATTAATTAGAGGGAAGCACTAGGCATGAGAGGTTGTTTTGAATTTATTTGTTTTGAAGTTTTACATCAATCAACCCAATATAATGTGGCCTCTCCAGTGTAAATTGTTACTCAAGGGCTAGGAATGTAAGGGAACATGCTGCATTTAACCCACAATCTTTGCTTCACTGATTCTCGACCCCTTTTGTGTCTCATAAGAAGGAAAAGGATACAGCACTTCCTAATGTGAGAATGGCGTGTCTTGTCTCCATTGTGCAATATTTAGTGCTTACGGATATTATTCAGAGCCATTGGATGGTCCAAAATTTTATTAAGAAAATAATCAACAAGCGTAGGAGGTCCAGATATTGCAGATGAGAGCTTGAACACTAAAACTCTGACATATTTCTTGTGAAATTGTTCAGTGTGTAGTTGCACTGTTTCATTCGGACATCTCTGAGTGAAATGCCACTAAGTTCAGCGTCAAATCACTTCCTTCATTTTCATTCTCGACAGGGACCCTATACTTGTTATATAACATTTGATACATATTTGACTCTTACTTTAAGGAAACTTGGACTAAATGTATACTTTAATATTAACTATCTTTGTGACCTCATGCAAGTTCATTTTTTCTTGCCTGAATTTTCCAGAGTAAATAGTATTTGCCTGAGGGAAACCGTAAGATCTTTTCTGATGCCAATTACTGAGAACTGCTCATAATAATAACCAGCATTTATTGAGGATTTAAGTCACGATTTTGTTCTAGGAACAATGATAAACAGTGTACTACTCCATGAAGTTGAAAGCCATACAAAGGGAAATGATTGCAATTAAATTATAACCAAAAGGTATAAAAGTAAATGCCTAAGATAAAGATTGTGTCAAAAGACAAAATGCGAGCAATAAAATTCACATCGGAAAGTATGAGGACTATAATAGGCATTATAAAAATTTGAATCATATTGAATCTGAGTACAAAGGAAAGAAAGAACAGGATGAAAACAATGGAAATGAAAATAATAGGTATGGCAAACAGTGAATTGTAAATGACCCTAAAGAAAAACTATAAAAATTGGAACAATTGATGATCAAAATGTTCATTAATATGTAAATAAAAACTTTTGACTTTAAAAAATATTTTAAATTTGAAGACTGAAAGGACTTGTTTCTGTCAGAAAAGAGAAAGCAAATATATACTCACATGTAAACAGATATTTGGAACGTTTTTCATTTTAAGTCTAGGTAAACATTCTGTTAGCATCCAGGAACAAAACTGGGTTGTGTGAAAACAAGCAAAATTTAGGTTAAGATTCTGACTTCTTTGTAATATTAAAAGCCAGAAACTAATGAAACAAAAAATCTATGAAGTTTTGAAGCAAAATTTGTGACCGAAGGGTTTTATCCTTAGACAAATAGTTATTTGTGATGACAGCAGAAAAACTTTCTTGGTTGTGTAAGGATTCCCAAAATACATCATCCCGAATATGCGTATTTTTAATAGAAAGTGATTTTTCCCTAAAATGATCATTCTTGGATTTTAAGACTAAGTAGTCCAAAACTGACAAAGCTTTAGACATTCGCTAGTGATTTATCTGTATAGAACCTACTGCTTGCAGCTTCAAACAAAATAGGGTTTGATTAAATGTTAAGCTTCGTTCTATAAACTCTTAGTTACCAATTTAACTATCTGAAAAATGACCATATAACAGAACTAGTCATTCAAAAATTATTTGTCTACCTCTCATTACAGAGGTTTATAGTCTAGAAGGAGAAGCGAACCAGAAAACAATTATATTATAGTGATTAATGCTATGGTAGAGGAAACAAGTGAGTGACACAAAAACACAGAGAAGTAACTCCTAAGTACTGCCAGAGATAGAAAGCATTGCAAAAGAAACAGCACCTAAGCTTAAACTTAAATGATAGGGAGAAGTTAAGTGAAACAAAGTAATGCCCATCAAGGAAAGGCTTTAGGAACACTCACAGGGAGGAGTTTCCTGTTCCTAGAACACAGGGTGTGATTGGAGGAGTGGTAACAGTTATGCAAGGCCAGTGCTTAATCATTTTGTTTCTGAGTTTGTATTTTATAATTGAATTCTGATAAGACAATAGATTAGGCTCCAGTGGCCCAGAGCCTCAGCTCACAGGTGATTTCACTTTCCGCTGTGCCTCTGAACCCCCTGAACACAGGCTCTCGCATCCCACATTGCCTTGAGCCCAACTCAGCCCCGGGGTTGGTGTGGGGGGATGCAGCAGCCACGTGCATGCATTCGTCTCAGAACAGACTCCTTGGGAAGCTGAGATGGTCTGCACTCCGGATGTAAGTATCCTCATGCCCAAGGAAGCATGACAGTAAATACCAAAAATCAAAAGGCTCAGACAAAAAAGACAAAACAAAAGCCACCATGACAAATCGAAAGAGAAACAATGGCGAGTCTCTGTGTTCCTAACGCAGAAGCTACCAACTGCATACCCCTCAGTCATTCGTAACCAAAAAGGCCACAGAGCACCATGCTTATACTTCTGGAAAACAGGCTGACTTTGGAGCTACTTCTGGCAATCCAAGGTCCCTCAACAGGGTTGGCATTTTTTTTTTAGGTTATGGTGTTGTTCTTCTAGTTTGATCAGCAAACACTGATGGCAACATTGTGGCCTTTGAAACGTATCTGTCATGTTTTCAGCTTTTGGAACCCTTAGTGGTCTGACAATTGTACACAGTGTATTGCAAAAGCCACTCAACAATGGGCTGCTTGTCAAGGTATTCATTGCACCCTCCATGCTTCCACCATCCCCAGGCATCTCCTGTTCTTGAGCATTGAAATGGCTTCCTCAAAAATGTACTCAAAGATATTTCTGCTATATTTCTGCTTTACTCCCTTACTTCTTCCTGGTACACACATGTGAATAAGACAGTTTATCACTGAATATAACTAGCATCTGAAAATAATCATTTTCTCTCGTCTGTTTTCTGCATAATGATTAGGACTAGAGGAAGGGAGGGTTATAAAGACCTATTCTGAAAAATTGGGATTCCACCTTAACTATTCATAGATTTGATGCTTCTTTCTTTCCCCAAATGGCAACCAAAGTATAGTTTAGTTGGAACATTCTCTAGGTGGCAGATCGGCCATAAGGGACCAAGAAAATTCAAACTTAAATCTGGTTCAGCAGCTAGATGCTTGTTGCTGGATTGAGCTAGTCCTAGATCCTAAGGGCAATGCCACTTGGTTGAGTACACTTCTCATCGAGTCCCTCCTTGTGAGCCTAAGTGGGAGACATAATGTATCCCTATAAGTTTATAAAGAATGCCCTTGCTCCTCTTGTGTTTGGCCCTTCTGGATGATGAAAACTCTGGGTGCAAGTAGAAGATAATTGGCAGAAAACTACAGTAAAATGGGACACTGATTTTGTGGTGTTGGAGGAAGAGCAACATCACCTGCATCAGGGGAAGGGATAACTTAGACACCAGGAGCTATGGGACGGGGTGATAAGAATGATCTCTGTCCTTCATCTCCTGCCAGATGACTCTGACTGCAACTTTATCACCATTCCCCTTGACCTTACTGAGAGGTCTGTCAGAAACTGCTGGGGATGGCTCTAGCTCTTGCACTTCTCATGCAAAGCCCTGTCACCTGCAGATGTCTTCCCTAGCCCCATTCCCATAGCTGTTGCTCAGTCATTCTATGGTATAGATCAGGGGTGTCAAAACTGCGGCCCGTGGGCCAACTGCTGTCCGCAATCCATTGCTAATTGGCCCGCAGCAAATTCCAAAAATATATTTAGTTCACTTAAATAAACCAGGTGAGGCAATACATACTTCACCTCGAGTGAGTGGCCCGGCTGTTTGTGTATTTTACTGCATATGGCCCTTGGTGAAAAACGTTGAAAAAAGTTTGGACACCCCTGGTACAGATGAATGTTTCCCGGCAGGTGGCTTGCTCAAACAGAACATGCCGAGCTACTGCCCTTAGGCAGTCCTTCCAAGAATAAGGACTAGACACGACTTTTCAAATGAACTGAGAACCCTAAGCCTACCTGCCAGCTAGGGGACTATATTGGAGGCACTGTCATCTGGTGACCCCCAACTAATGGAGGTTTCACTTGGGGAGCCCAACAATTGTGAACACTTTCTTTTTAAGGGTTCCATGTGTAACTTGGCACAGTACTTCTTGTGTGGAGGCCAGGCATTAAGTTGCTGTTACTAGGGCAGTGGCTGAAGACTTATCATTCCCCAAATCACAAAGACAGTGAGGAATTCCATGCCATTCACCAAACTATCAGAATAATTTTTTTGTCAGAAAGGGTTCTGAAAGCCGTAGAATTTTTTTTTCTTTTTAATCTGTTTTCTTGAAATTATTTCCTTTGTTTTTCACTATTGTTTCTCCTCTTGGCACGTTTTTGTTCTGGCTTTCTCTTTTTCATCACATAAATCATTCCATTGCCTCCCATTAGGGCAGATGAGACAAAATAAAATTGCCAGTTGGGTACATATTAACAGCCACTTAGAGGTGTCTACTAGACACACGAGGCCAATTAAATTCAAATTAATTAAAATACAATAAAATTTAAAATTCAGTTCCTCAGATACACTAACCATATTTTAAATGCTTAATGGCTATTGTATTGAACAGTACATATATAAACCTTTTTACCATTATAGAAAATTATTTTGGTTAGTGATGATCTAGAACAGCGGCAATCTGTCAACTCAAATTATGTAATAATAAATAACCATAAAATGTTAAATGTACCGCTAGCCTCTAAACCTAGGCAATGCTGTATTATAGCAACTGACTTGCTGGAAATTAAAATATTATAATATTCTACTGATATAATATTTGTTATAAGGATAATTGTTTCTTTCAATCATAGAAATATTACTGCAATCCTATTTTAATTTAGGTTTGAAACTTAAATAAAATAATTTGTGTTGTTTTATTATTAGAATAAAATATCACTTAAAATTTGTTCATATCTAAGTATTGTTTTAAGGAGAGATATTTGACACATTTATACCCCCTTATTCTTCCACCACCACACAAACACAATAGGTCCATAAGCAGGTTCCCAGCCTGAGCAGACTGAATAGTTGTCTATATTCTGTCATAGAACCTTTTATCCAAGTAATAGTATTATTTATCCATAAAAAAATACTGTTATATATTGTTGTGGATATAAATATCCAGATACTTCCAGCCCTTTCACCCCACTAGGATTTGGTGGCAACATTTATTTTGATTAGAAGCATTTCTGTTTTACCCACTGACTGTGAATGGCTTGAAGACAAACAACTACAAGCAAACACACAGCAAATGTTTTCTGAACACTCACAGAGTGCCATACACTCTTCTTTGAAGATAAAACAATGAACAAACAAACATACAAGTACATATTTTCTGTGCACCCTCAGTCTGATGGTGACTGTCTTTCTTATTGACTGACTTATTTCACACTGTTCTTGGTAATGGAGTAGCTTCTACCAAATGATTACATAAACTGACTTGAGGGCAAAGATCAACGCTTTATGTAGACAGATGGTTCTCAAATGGAGTGATTTTGCCTCCCAGGGTATATTTCACAATGTCTAGAGATATTTTTGATTGTTACCACTGGGGGAAATGCTACTGGCATCTAGTGAGAAGAGGCCAAGGATCCTTTTAAACCTCATACGATGCCCAGGACAGCTTCTCACAACAAAGAATTAGTTGGTCCAAACTTTCAATTGTACCAAGATTGAAAAACTGATATCAACCAAAGGTGCATAATCCAGAGATAGTGGACCCCTACGAGGCTTTATAAAAAAAAAAAGGACTCTATTTGATGATCTAATAATTTTCAGAGATTGTATGCAAAATGATGTGTGTTTGCATGTGCACTTATATTCTAGAAAAAGAAGGTCCTTACTTTCAGTAAACCCTCAAAGAGGTTAAGAACCAATGATATGGATAATGTAAATTCTCTCTACCCCTAGACTTTGCATAGAACCTTAATACCTTTTGCTCGAAAGTCGAGTTTTCCACGTATCTGTTTGAGAAAACAGTTTCATTCCACCTATAGTAGGTCCTCACTTAACATCACCAATAGCTCCTTGAAAGTCAGGTGAAACAATGTATAATAAAACCAATTTTACCACAGGCAAATTGATATAAACGAGAGCTACGTTCCTATGGCATCTCATCAATAGTATAATGAAATAATATTGAACAAAACATTTTTCAAGGACCTGTTGCCTATGTATATTTTTAACCTATTGGTCTAACCTGTGATCTCAGGAGGATAAAGTCCTGGCCACTAGAAAATGGAAAGATGCTATATGAAGGATAGAATGGAATAAAGACTATGTGAGCAGGTGAAACCGTCTAGGAGTAGTGCTTTAAAGAGAGGTGTGATGGGTTAAATTGTATCCCTCTCCTTCAATTCACCTGTTGAAGTTCTAACACCCAATCCCCAGAATGTCACTTTATTTGGAAATAGAATTTTTGCAGATGGAATTAGTTAAGCTGAGGCCATACTTGGTAAGGTGGGTCCCTAATCTAATATCACTGGTGTCTTTTAATAAGGGGAAATTTGAACAGGACATGCATACAGGGAGAACGCCATGCGAAGAGGAAAACAGGAATTAGGGTGAATGCTACTACAAGACAAGACATGGAACCACTAAGGTTGTCAGCAAACCACCAGAAGCTTGGGAGAAGCATGGAGCAGATCTCTCTCCTCATAGTCCTCGGAAGGAACCAACCCTGCCAACACCTTAATCTTGGACTTCTAGTCTCCAGAATGATGAGACATTACGTTTCTGTTGTTTAAGTCACCCAGTTTGTGGTGCTTTGTTAAGGCAACTCTACTGAACACAGGCAGGAATATTTTCCCCAATTTACATGGGAATAGATTTACTATCCCTTCTTCTAACGATGCTGCCCTCCTAGATTATGTGATAGAAAATAATAGTATAACATAATATATAGCTCTAATATGTACTGAGAATTTACATACCATTTACTATGAGCCCACTTAAGTAAGGGATTATATTATTTGCTTCTCACATTTTACTAGAAAGTTAGGTTCTGCTATTATCTCATTTATATGTCATTTATTATCTCATTTATAACAATAGAGGGGCTCATAGAAGTTAACCTGCCTCCCATGCACAAAGCCAGCTTATAGTAGTGTGAGGACTGGAAACCCAGCTGTGAGCTGCACAGCTGGTACACTGCTCTGCTCTACTCTCTTGTGGCCTTTAGGCATTCCAGTTGCTGGGAGTGACTGAGCGCAGGAGAGTGCTCGATTCCATCCTTGCGACATGTCCTACACTTGGGTCTATGTTGCTAGTTTTGTTGGCCTGTGGCCCCAGCTTCCTACTTTACCTGTCACAAACCTGCTCACAACCACAGCCTTCAAATGCACTGCGCTCTTCTACTTCCTTTTCCTGTTGCTTTTCAGATCTTGTGCGTGCCCTGCTTTCTCTGCTATGCTGGAGTTCTTTAGAAGTCTTACATTTTTCAGAATTATTTTTAAGACCACGTTAGTGTGCCATTTAATCATAGAAAAGAGAATGTTTAGAGTTCCTGATAAAGTTTTAATGTTTTATTCACATTCTGAGAGAAAAAGAAACACTACTGTTTAAGTATATCAACTTAATTCTAAAGAAATCTTTGCTATTTCCAGACGAAATCTAGGGCTTACATATTTTTAAATGTTAGAATCATTAATTTTTCAAATACTAACAAAAAAGCACAAAACATCTGGATAAGAAGAAAGCAAATATGAAAATGTTTGGTGTTAATTTTTTTTTTTTTAGTAGCACCCTAAAATTCGTATGTGTGTGTCTAAATTGGGATTTTCACCTCTATGGTAAAGAATCAATGCAGAAATTACACAGAATTATTAAAATTAAAAGTGCAAAATGTTTGAATTTGTTTTGGAAAACTTGTTCTAATTTTATTACCTGTTATCTCACATAATGACATATAAATTCAATTAGAATAATTTTACTTAAAAAGAGGTTACCTAACTGGCTTAATAATATATGTATAATTAGTTTTCAAACACTGAGTCAACCTTCCTTTATATTCTCAGAACTCCTTTTCATGTTTTAAGATCCAGTTCAAGTGTCACCATCTACATGGTTTGGTGTTGATGCCCGTTTGCTGCTGATTCAAATGAAGAGACCTCCTCACACTATATTGAAATAATCAAGAGAGATTTCTGAACAGAGATGTGTAATTTTCTTGAGAGTTCATTTGAATCAACCATTTGTCAGTAAATCCCTTGCTGCTTTCAAGTCACAGCTTCAATGAAATTGTTTTCCACCTATCTTCCATGCCACAAATGGGAAGATATATAGTTTATTGAGGTAGGATGTCTGATCTAATATCAGATAAGTAAAAAGATATCTGCATTAGAGTGAAAAATGAGCTTGTGCTATGACTAGAAGATTTGATGAACTCATGGATAACTGACTGTGCAATTCTTCCTAGAGTCACCAGTTGCTGTTCAGAGATATAAATTTCCAGAGAGCAATCAATAGTCTTGGGAGAGCATTACTGATGAAATTGTAGAGATAGCCAAGTCTACATAACTAGCATGGCATCAGTGTATTAAGTCACCTCTCAGAGTGACAATAAAAGAGGAGTAATGTGTATATCATTTCTTCATTAGAATTTTTGAGGAGAAAAGTTTGTTACAGGTGGTTTCATTTGGAGAAAGAAAACAAAGATAAAAATATAAACCAGAGTTTAAGCCCAGACTAAATTATAAAGATCTACTCTGTCCTATAAAAGAAGGGGAAGAGTTAGCATTTTACATAAAGGGTGACATGTGAAAGAAAATACTTTTTTATGCAAATTTGCTTCTGCCTGATATGCTTGACGCACCATTGTTTAATTCTGCAATATGTAATATAAAATTGACATGGCCTAAGATTTTAGGATACCCAGAATTGCAGGAGGTGACAATAACCAGGTCCTCGTAGCATCATGGATTATCTTCGGTTGCTTTCTCTCCACCTTCTAAGGGTCTATCAGAACTAACACCATCATATGTCACTTCTTGGACTCTTGGCACAAGAGTCCCAAGCCTTTCAGGGTGTGCATCAGCTTGAGGTTCCTTAGTCTAATGCTGCCATTGTCATCCTTGAATCTGACATATCCTCCAGCCTTTCCTCCCTCCCAGACCCTTTTCCTGTGCTCCCTGAAACATACCATGTGTGGTCAACACAATCTCCTATATCCTCTTTCTCTTTTAAATCTTTATTTCTTCTTTCTGTCTTGATTAAAACCAGATTAAGCTACTTCTCCTGAGAACCTCTCAAATGGAAGCTATTTGTGTTTTATTCCTTCTCACCTACCCCAGGACAGTTATTGTATTGAGAGCTCATGCCCATTACTACTTTTAAACCATCTCATTCGTTTCCTTCCATCCTCCTTCCAATACCCCAGAGTTTTCAACCTTCATTTAATCCAACTCTCTTCCTCATACTGCTGCTCTCTAGACCTTCTGGTCACTGCCTCATTCACTGAAGTCTCACATACTCCACTCTACCTGCAGCCCTGTCATATGCCTGATGACTTTAGCATCTGAGGGAGTGATACATACATTACTACTTTATCATTTTTTTGTCTGCCTTGCATGTTGTGTTCTTTAATTTTAGTGCCCTTTGTCATTCACTCCCAAAGCCATGCCCTGGATTACTTTACCACTAGTAACTGCACCACGTTTGAAACCCTGATTTCAAATATTTCCCAATCTGATCATTATTTTTTTTACTTTCAGCTCACTGCAACAATTCTTCCACCACATTGAGAGCTCTAATTCAATCCACTTACTTCATCATTTTTTCCTCAGCTATTATTCTCTCCTATCTTCATTTTTATCCAATTCCATGGTCCATTATGGTGATATTTACTTGTAAACACACCAAGTTCCCTTATTTGGAACACGCTAACTCTCTTAGGATCCAATTTTATGCCTTTTTTTATCCTTGTGAATATTATGGAATAAAATGATATACAAGGATTGGTTGGTTTTATTTTAAATTGCCAGTTGCACCTTTAAAAGGGCATTTTAAATGCTTTGTGGTTCTGCAATCTTTCCCTAGTAAATCTCCTCTCTGTTTCCAAGGAACCAATTTCATACCTTCTTTTTTCTTCCTCAGACTCCTCTCAACTCCTCCCCTCGCCCACATGAATACATATACATAAATACATAACCAACTAATAATCTCCATCCTCCTCTATTTTACTGAAAAACTAGAAATCATAATTTATTTTAAATGAATTCAACAAATTTTATCAGACAGAAACTATCTTATTTTCACAACACCAAATTTACCTGCTTGAAGGTGTGTGAATCTTCTTTTCCTATCAACAAAAGAAATATCCCTGCTCTTATCAAATGAAACCCCCTTCAGTGGTGCTATGGATGTCATCCTCTCTTGCCCTACCAAGGACTTTGCCTCTGTAATCATCTCATGTTTT
This sequence comes from Rhinolophus hipposideros, assembly GCF_964194185.1. Taxonomy (NCBI): domain Eukaryota; kingdom Metazoa; phylum Chordata; class Mammalia; order Chiroptera; family Rhinolophidae; genus Rhinolophus; species Rhinolophus hipposideros. The sequence goes on along the minus strand of NC_138053.1, from coordinate 71,180,891 downwards.
CTGCATCAGTATTGCTTTCCTTTCTATTGGATTGTTCCCATCAGTATTTAAAATGTTTTAGTATATTCTTTAAAAAAAAAAAAATCCCTCTTTAGTACCATTTTCCCCTCTAGCTATTGTTCATTACTCTGTTTAGCATAACAACAAAGTCTCTTAAGTAAATGATCTATGCTTGTAATATCCACATCCTTAGCTCTCATTCAGAGTCTGACTCATTTTAATTTCACTTTCATTCCCACCACCAACCAGTGATACTTCTCTTTTCAAAGTCACTGGAAACATCTAATTACCAATCCCAATGGACAGATCTCAGTCGTCATCTCCTTTAATTTCTCAGTGATGTTACACACAGTCAAGTACTTAAAGCCAAGTTCTTAAAACACTCTCCTTGTTATCCTTACACCACGGACTCATTTTTCTATTTCTTATATCCCCGGCTTCTCCTTTGCAATTTATCTTATTCCCCCTATACCTACTTCAAACTTAACTTTTTATATTGGAGCTCCTCAACTTTCTTTTCTGAGTTCTATTCTTTTTTTCACCTATACTCTCTCCATAGGTAATATCATTCAGTCTCTTTAAATGCAATCAAATACTGCTTTCCCTCTTTTATATTGATATTGGTAGTCAGATCATTCACTGACCTCCATAATTGTATATATAACCGTTTGATGGATGATTCAAAATTATGTCCAAAATGTATTGACCGCCAAAATCTGTTTTTCATCCAATGGCCCTCATCTCATGGTTAATGTCATCACCATATATTCAAAGTGAGCAAGCCAGAAAGCTGAGTCCTTCTTTTGTCTTACCATCTTTCATCAAATCCTCTAGTCTTTCAGTAAGTTCTTTTGTACCTACATCCAAAATATATCTCAAATCCATGAATTTTTCTCCACTTATTTCTACTGCCACCATTCTAGTCTAAGCTACTATTATCTCTCATCTGGACAGCTGGTATGACTATGTTTATGTTTATATATGTAACTTTGCCCCCTAATTTGTTTTCTACACAGGAAACTGAATGTTCTACTAAAATCGTAAGCCAGATTATGTTAGTCTCTTGCTTAATAGAATTACGGCTTCCAATTCTTGGAATAAAACTAAAATTTCCTATTGTGATCATTTGGTTCCTGTCTACATTTTCATGTTATTTCATAGATTCTCACTTACTTTGCCATTGTCACAATGAATAAACCTCTTATTCTTTTTCTTAACATTCTGAGTTGCATATGTAGACATAGCATTGCTGTATAATTGAACCTCTACTCTTTCAGTTTCCTGAATTGATATTCCTGTTTTATATCCTGGATTTGGCCTAGATATTCCTATAGGACATAATCTACCTGGGTATAGTTTGCCATATAAATTCACTTCTACCTCCATAATTATGGACTTGCTATTATTTCTACCTTCCATAAACATCGATATCAGAATCACATAATCTCTCCAAATCGGTGGAGTACATGGCTGGGCCTCTCTCTAGCCTGCTTTTGCTGGGAATTAATCATGACACACAAGAGTGAAATCTCATTAATTAACAATAATGGGGGATGTAAATTAGTTTACCTCAAATGATTTCCTTAAGTAAAAGTCCATAAGGGAATTTCAATTTAGAGTTGCTCTTTATTACAGGATAAAGTACAACAAATCTACAAAGTATAGTCAGTAATCTTTAGCAGGAGGCTGAAGTTGAAGCTTTGTAGAAAAATGAAAATTTGTTATATCCTAACTTTGAATACTCCATTGGTTTTAGCCACGAGGGCTTGTAAGACCTTGAATTCATGCTAGAAAAAAATATTTATAAACTCACTATTGATAATTTCCATGTATATTTAACACTTGTTAGATGTATATATCAAAACTCAATTTGCATAATATATCCAGGTGCTTTGGGGAGTCACCTAAAGCCCAGTATCACCTCCAAAAACTGGATTGGTTTTGTCTATTGAGAGACATCATGTGTTCTAAGCAGATTCTTATGAAGAGCTCTAGAGGGTGGGAGAATGTGACCATTTAAGGAAAATTATACATCTGATCCTCTGAGCTATAGTAACCCATTCTTCTATCGAGACAATAAAGGCAATGAAGTAATAATCTTTGGAAGATATTGCATTATGCCATGGGGAAAGGTAGAGCCTATTGAAAGAATTAGCTAGTCCAAAAAGAAGTCCAAAGCTTTCTCATCAAGGAAGATTGGGAAGTTCTGTTAGGTACAAAGAAGGTGGTTGGTGGAAAACACACAGCCCCTTCAGCAGGCATTATCAGTGTCTGAGAATCCTAGGCAATGTGGGAAGACAGGCTTCCAATGGCATGTGAGCACATGGAGGAAGGGGAGGGAAAGAGTGGCAGCACCCTCGTTATGAGAAAACAAAACTTGCAGAGAAATTGCTAACAGAGGAGAAAGGCACTGTAGTCAGCAACAGATTTTTCACTGATATTCAGAAAAGCCTGGAAACTTCAAAATGAAGTCATTGGTCTGTTTCTCTTTTGACATTACATAATGTCATTACATAAAGCCCTTGCTTGTTCATTACTCTTACAATTTTCTTTTTGGTATCTGTCACTTGAATTCTTGTAAATGGAGAAGCAATGAACTATTGGTTGACAGATTTTATTTTATTTTTTTTAGCTTTTGAGATGGGGCTCAAATGACTAAATCCTTCCTATTTCAGTGGCTCCTCTCACATAAGGTTTACTTGTGGGTGATTTCCAAATTAGCACAAGGTAGGAATGGAAGTAAGTTGAATTGATGAAGATTCACTTTTTGAAACTAGTTTTAGAAAGTAACATTGCAATTCATTGTCATTCAAAAACACTTTTTAAAAAATCTTGGAAAATCTGTTTGAAATCAAAGACTATTTGAGAGTTGTTATATATAAAATAAGCTACAAAAAGGGTCAGTTTATGTTAAATTTGGAGTATTTTTAGTTTTTAGAGAAACAGAACATATAGAAATTTAAAGCAGATGTTGTTAAATTGATGCTCTGGAAAAGCCCCAAGAGGCTTAATCCCCTGCAGGGTAACATTGCTTGCCCCAAACATTCATTTGCCAATTTTTTGGCAGTGTGAATTTTGACAATTACGCTGTTCCCAGAATAAACATATACATTTATACAATATCCTAATGCCTCGGTTATTACTCTCTCGGTGTTGATCAGGCTGCCCAACCCTACCTCACTGCCAAATAGAAGCAGCATATCCATTCTTTCTTTCATAAGAAATCAGACCAAATTTAATACCTGGCAATTTAACATGTAAATCTGTAACCCAATTACTACTAAATTCATGTTGGCTAAGGTTAAATTAAAAAATAGAATCCAATATTTTCCCCCCTAATTACTTCCCTTTACTTTCAAAGTATTTCAGCACAAAGAGAGATGAAAAACAGAGTGAGGTCAATACATTTTTTGGATTCTGAATTCTACAGTAAAGTTTGAGTTATAGAGATAGTAACTAATCAATTCTAACTGCTTTCCTGAGACTGCTGAGCATCATTTTCCACAGTGCTTGAGTTATTCCCTGGCGAGACAGTCACGGAGATACATTAATTTCTTCCTGCCACAGTGATATTATTTCACATATTACAAAGGTTTTAAAACTCTTAATGTCTGTGTTCCAATATGTTGCTATAGGAAGTTTCATTGGTGTGTGGCTGTAAAGTGGTGTTCTCTGCCCTCTGCCTATGTGAAATCTGCTTTTTCTGTCCTCTGTACTGCCAGTGCCTGGTTGTGACACTGCCTCCTAGGCCACCTGAGATTACCCTGAAGTCTGAGGCCAATGCAGCAGCTGTTTCTTACAGTCTAGCAGATGGGTGGCTTGGCTAGCTGTAGTCTGTTTTTAGTTGCCATATTTTCTACAACACTCGAGGGCATGTTTCATAGATATATGTTTGATAGTTGGTATGTTTATTCTTCTATAGGCCAGTGTTTCTCACCCTCGGCACTACTGACACTTTGGACCTGGTCATTCTTCATTGTGGGGGGGTGTTGTCTGTATTGTAGGCTGTTTCCCAGCATCCCTGGTTTCTGTCCACTAGATGCCAGTAGCACACCCCCATTCCAGTTATGACAATCAAAATGTTTCCAGATATGTTCAAGTATCTCCTAGTGGGCAAAACCATCTCCATCTGAGAAGCACTGCTGTAAACAAAGGGAAAATCAAAGAGGCTTTGCAGCAGAGAAGTGTTGCTTGAGAGGACCATCTCGTGGCATTGGAGAAGATAGAAGGGGTAAGGAAGATGAACCAAGGAAGAGGCTTAAAGAGAAAAGGTCATGTTAGGGACACAGTGACCAACTGGGAAAGTGAGTTTCTTTGACTTCATTTCAGGAAATGTTTATAAAGCTTATTAAGTTATTACTATGTGCTAAGCACGGTGTTTATTGCTGTAGATATTCAGACCAGTGTTGAATTTAAATTGCTTGCAGTCTGGCAGAAGAATTAGAAAAGGAAACAATTACACTCACGTATGAACTGCAGAAGGGGAATTTAACACAGATGATTCAAAAATAAAAGGAGAGAATACAGCAAGAAAGGCTTCCCGGAAGATTGACCTATGTGTTAAAGGTCAAAGAAGAGTTAATCACATTTAGAAGGGTGTGGGAAGGGTATTGTACTTATAGGAAACAACAGGTGCAATGGGCTTATAGGAAACAGCAGGTGCAGAAATGTGTAGTGGATTTGTTTCTTTGTCTGTGGGTTTGTGTGTTTGTGTGTGTGTATGTGCGTGAGAAAAAAGGAGAGGGAGAGGGAGAGGGAGAGGGAGAGGGAGAGGGAGAGGGAGAGGGAGAGGGAGAGAAGCAGTAGTCAATAATACTGTAGTAACTATATATGGTGTCAAATGAGTACTACACTTACTGAGGTGATCACTCCGTAAGGTATATAAATGTCTAACCACTATGCTGTACACCTGAAACCAATATAATATTGAATGTCAGCTGTAATTGAAAAATAAAAAAGAGAGAGAGAGAGGGAGAACTTTGGTTTTACATAAAGACGTAAGTAGGAGCATGCTTCTGTGATGACTTCTAAAGTACTGCAGATCTGTTGCTTCTCTCTGTGATACTGGTCAGGCCAGGCTAGCGTGGTTAATAAATGGTATGTAGTAAAGAGAAGATATTGGAATCAAGGACAGACCAGAGGCAGAAAACTTGGAGGCCATTGTTAATATAACAAAGAATATTTGAGAAGTAAAACAAAGCAGTGGAACAGTGGAGGATATTGCAACAATCCACACCTGCACCGCCACTCCCTGCCCCCAACAACAACAAAAATCTCAACTGTAGTTTAAGTGGTAGGAAAGAAGGGGACTATATATGTTAGATAAGAATGTGGATAGAATCCAGAGAAAAGTGCTGTGGTACAGGATGATGAAGGAAAACCAGTGGAATGACCCCAGGTCTCTTGCTTAAGTGATTGGTTGTATGGTAGACTCATTTATCAAGTGAGGGACAAAAAGAAGAAAAAAAAAGAAGAATCACATGTATGGGGAATAATGACAAATTCAGTTTTGGACATGTTAAACTTAAATTGCCTAAGGGATAGTTAAGTGGAAATGTGTAATGGGTAGTTGGATATATGGTGTGGAGTTCAGCAAAGGGATCTTGGTTGGAGATATAGAATCTTAAATCATTTGTAAATACATGATCATTGATACCAGGATTATAAAGAATATTACTTTGGAAAATGACAACAGAGCAAAGATGGGAAGACATCATCCAAGTAGAAAATATATCAAAGCCAAGAGTTTAATTAATGATTGTGGATCCTCAGTTTGGGCTCTGAACCACTGTACAGTTTTGACTCTCAATATTTACCTGCAACTGATTCTTAAAAATTACAGCTTAAATGTCATGATTGTGGGGTCTTTCCTCCATTTCTCTAGCAGAATAAGTAGTACTCCTGGGGGCACCAATGTCCCCTGCATATTCCTTTATTGTAGAACTCAACATGCTGAATCACATTTTGTTTTACACTGGATATTGTTACTTATGGAGAGAAGAGATCTTTTCATAATCAGCTTGTATTTCCTGCACATGAAAATGATTGTATATACTAGGTACTCAGTAACATTTTGTTGAAGGAAATGTAAATAAAGTGGGTCTAAAAGAGATTGTAAGTTGAACCGGGAGAAGTACATTTTTGATAAGCTCATTCTGTTTGTCATGACATAAAATTTGTACTAGTCTTAGCGTATTCTATACATGCTAATTTAGAATTATATAACCATTCACAAACTTATTATTCATCTTATATTCTCATTTTTCAGTTTAATGTTGTTAACATTCATCTTATTAAAACCAAACTACAAAGTTTAGTAGAGAGACGATTTTGGGAAAAAGGAATAATAACAAACAGGCTGCCTAATTGGATTTCCTCATCTTGTACAAATGAAATTCTAGAAAATGGCAAAAGAAATAAGATCCGAATTCTTTTACAGTTAATATCTATAACAAGGTCATTATCTTTTAATTTAGAGTTATGGTTAATAATAATTCAATCTACTTTTTGTTGGTTGTATGTATTTTGTTGTGGAAGTTTGCAAAGATAGAACAATAGCTGACATAACAAAAACATAAAGGATAGGTTTTTCACTCATTTTTATGAGTTTTATACAAATCATTGTAGATATTTTTTCTTAAATTATATTAGAAATAGATATATGTGTCTATGTGTATATGTGTCTGTTTCTGTATTTATTGAAGTTCTTTAGAAATCAGTATCAATTTATAGCTAGGAATAATAATATCTTAAAAATTGCCCGTTTATTCTTTCCCTCCCTAGGCATAAACCAGACTATATCTCTGTGGACCACTGATCATATCATTTGTATGATACGAAAATGTTAATGTAAAGTGGCCTTTACAATAATACCAGTAAACCTATATATGTAAGTACTAGCAAATCACTTACCAATATGTAATCTGCTTTCTAAGATTTCTTCCCATTATATGAGCTGACTTGCTCCAAAAGATTATTAAACTTAGCACAAAGCTAAGGAGCCAAAGGAAAGAGAATCCTATAAAAAAGGTAAAAGAAGAAGGCCCACAATGAATTATGGTTCAAGGAGATGAAATTCCTGAGCTTATCAGTGTGATAGTTCAGGACTCATTTCTAGAATGTGGTCGTGGAACCACTTAACCTCTGTAGCTAAACAAAAAGGAGAAGGGAAAAGAGCAAGTAAAGTGAAATGTCTGTCACACCTGTATTCTCCTAAAATGTGTTTTCAATGAGATGTACTCCATAATTACAACTATTACTCATAATCATATCCACAAAGCATTTACCCAGTACATATAGCATATAAACTGTCTGTTTCTAGACTCGTGTGGAGAATGGCATTGCATTCTCTCAATAACCTGAAATGGCTGCCAGTAACATCACAACAGGATGGAGTGTAAGGGCCATGCCTTATGCATGAGGATGATGCCATGTATCTCTAGTCAGCTGGGCATGTGCTCTGCCTTGTTTTTCTAGTTGTGGTGATAGACTTGATCTGATTCATCTGTACTTTCTCACCCAGTCTGCTTTGTGACCAAGGGCTCATATTTTGGGGACAGCTGGCTGAGGCTAGTGGTAAAATCTGTGGCCATGAGAAAAGAGGATTCCAAACTGGCCAAACCCACAACCGTGGCCTCATTACTACCGTGCTCCAACCAACTGAGTTAACTGGTGGCAGATGCAGTCTTTCGTGCTGCACACATTTTGAGAGCCTTCCAACGTGGCCCATCAGATACCAACAGGGCAAAAACCGATCCTTGTTTATTTGCATTGAGGCCAAAGAAAGCTGCACGTCGTGGTTGGCTTTTCTTAAACATCCATCAGAATTGCCTGTCATTTCCCATGTTTATGGCTAAATGAGGCTCAAATCATTAGGCCCCACTTCTGACATGAGGTTTTTATCAGTGGGAAAATGGAAGCAGATGATTCCATCATCTTTTAAAGTAGTGACATGGGGTGATGCTGACATCATGTGAAATCTGTGTTGAAACCACTTTACTACCCACAACTTATTTCTTGAAAAAAAAATTAATGCCTTTAGAATTTTACATAAGCTTTTCTGAAAGGGCTGATCCTAAAATATTTCATCAGGGCTCTTTGTTTTTAAAAAAGTGCCTTACCTTGGTTTCTCACAAATTTTATCCTCTTGTGCTTATCATAAAACAGGTTTGAGGTAAAAAAAAAAAAAAAAAACCACCAAGAACTAAACAGCCTTAAAACAGAGACTGTTTGCCTGAATACACATTGGAATCCTCTGGGAACTTTGAAAAGTCATTGATGCCTGCTCCAAGTGGTCTTGGGTGTGGTCTGGGCCTGGGGAGGTTCAAAAATTCCCCAGGTGACTCTAAAGTTCAATTCCCTTGTAACCACTGCTTTAAAATTCAGGGGCAAGAGGAATATACTGTGCTACACTATTACTCAGTATTTTGCATTTGGCCGAGCACTGTCTGAATCCCCATGCTTTTAACTAGTTAACAGTAAATTCTATATAAAATTATATCAGTCCTTAAAAATCTATGTGAAATTTCTCTAAACATTTGTTTTTCTTCTTAGAGAAAAAGCCCAGTGTTCACTAAATAAATGCAAACACCTGTGAAATTTGTTAGGCTTTAAATTTCACTCTTATGGCTTAACTGACATCCAAATATTATAAGCATGATGCAAGATAATTGCATTTAGCATATTATATGGCCAATGACTTCCTGCTACTTATTTTCTTTTTTTCTTTTGTTTTTTTGAAGGGAGTAAGAGAACTGAATTTTCCAGGTAAAAATCTGATATTCTGTTATTAACACGATCCCCTGGGCAGCTTGGTAGTTAAAGCTTCTCATCTTCCATTTCAGGAAGATAGGCAGGTTTATACACCATTTTTAAGAGATCTACTCATTTTGATCAGAAAAAAAGAGCAATTAAAATGTCATGTTCACAACTTAAGGATGGCCTCTTGGGTAATGACCATGTCATGCACCATACAAAGCACTTATTTCTATTACGTATTCATACTTTTTGAATTCCTAATAATTCATGAGAATTTAGTATTCTTGTTCTTATTTTATAGATTAATAAATTTGGAATTGGAAAGATTAATTATTTGTGTAGGTCACACATCTAATGTACAGCCAAGGTAGGTTTAAACCCATGTCTTCCTGACTCCAAAACTAAATCCTGAAATGAAATTGCTAAGATAACAACTGGTGTAGGGTAGTGGCTTTTATTCTAGTAAGAGATGAGATGATTCAGAATATAAGCTCTGAAGAAGTTTTGGTTCAATTTTATAGCTTTCTCTTTAATGGGGTGGGTGAATTTAGTTGCTCAGATGGAATAGGAATACATTATTAGTTATAGAAAAATGCTTGACATTGCTTTCTGTACTTTAGTTCATTTATATTATTTGTTAAAATTAAAAATTGAGAGAACACCAGTAAATGTTTACTCTAATAGCAATGGATTAAAATATTTGACCATGTTTCACTAACATAACCCCTAAACAGAAAGCACAGTAGTAGCAATAATAGCTAACACTGCAAGGTGATTTTCAATTTATAGAATGCTTTTTCATAGGTGCTTTTGTAATTCACCAGACAGTTTTTAAAAAAGCACAAAAATATAAGAAAAGACACTTGACATTTAGTTGTGTCATTTTTCATTTTATAATACTGACCTTATGAAGTATGGCTTTTAAACTTTTACTTAATAATTTTAAGAGGTGTTTGAAAGCTCAAAAGTTTTAAAAGGGCAAGCAGGCAGAAGTCTCCCTTCACAGAGGTCCTCTACATCAGAGAGTTTCAATGACTTGCCTGGTATATCACAAGTCATGAGTAAAGAAACAAGGGACTGAAACCTGGTTTTCTCACCTGGAACTTCATTTTCTTTTTACTATATTATATCCAGGCTCTGCCATTTTATAATAGTTTAACCTTCAGCGGGCTATTTAAATTCTGCATGCCTTAGTTTTAGTAGCTATAAAATGGAGAATTAAATAGTGCTTTCTGCATAGGATTGTTATTAGAATCAAATGGGAATAATACACGTTAATGCTTAGAACAGTGCCTGACAAGTCAGTAAATGAGAGTGCAATCAACGTTGGTGCTCATTATTGCACTGTGTGTCTCTAGTGATTTCAGCACTTCGCAGATATGCATACTGTACCATGATTAGAAGCAGCTGAACCCTTAGATGTTATAGTCTGCGAACTTATATGGTATCTTCAAATATTTAAGTCCTCTGGCCACAAACTGTGTGTGTGTGTGTGTGTGTGTGTGTGTGCGCGTGTGTGTGTATGTATGTATATATATATGGTGATTTTGTGGTCCAATGAAGTTACTGGGATACCCAACCCTTTAGATTATGTACATATTTGAAGTGAGATATAATGGTGAAGAATCTGAGGACATCAGAGTTCTTATTCTGCTCTCTCTTAGATGATCCTGTTTAAATAAAATCAATAGATCAGAAATTAAATAAGCATGACAGGTCTTAGGTTATCAATGGTAGAAGTTGCCTTGTGTTCCAAAAATGGTTTCATCATTTGACACATTTAGAGCAGCTTCTGCTCAGTAGAATCACATGGAGTTTGATTCCTGTATTACACAGTAAAAAGTTCAAGTGTGGACTTGTTTATTTACTACATGAAATTAGGCTCCATCAGATTTTCAGCATACTCACTCATCATGAGGGAAAAAAAGGGTCTGAAGAGTTTAGTTGGCAAGTTCAGTGGACATCAATGAAAACATCAAACTATAATCACATTTCATTGAAAAACAGTATTCATGCTTACTAATATATTTTATATGTCCTTATTTGGTAGAAAGGTACAGAAATAATTAAAAGCCTCTGAAAAATACTTGTAGAAAAGAATTTAAATTCAATATTTATTTCAAAATAAAATCCAGTAATTTTCCTCCATATAGTTCTCAATGTAATAAAATCTGGTAGCTTTAATTTCTCCTAGAAGTTCTAAGGCATGACATGGCTTTACTTTTTTTTTTTAATGGAGAACTTGATTACAAATTATTTTATTTACTCAAAAGTGGCACATTTTCTATATAATCTTAGAGAGTTAAAAAATCTTTAAAAACCTCTATTTCAGTTGTTTGCCCAATATCTTGAATATGCTGTATGATACCACTATGAAAGCAATGACCATTGAAAGTGATAGGAAACTCACTAAACATCCCATTCCACATTTATTTGACAATTTCTCCTCATATTGGGCCAAATTTATTTTCCAGTACTTTTCTTCTATACAGAGGGTACAAAAAGAAAGCATATACACATTTTAAGAAAGGAAAACTGTATTAAAATTGTAATACTTAATATATAATGATAACAAAAGATGAATACAAGTCCCGTTTGACTTCTGCAATTACAAACGGTGCTCAAAGTGGTTTCCATCAGCATGTAGACACTGCTGATTATGGCGAACTACTGCTTGAGCAATGTCGACCAAAGTATCCTCCTGTATACATTTTTTTGGCACCCCCGGTATTCATACTTGTTTTTGTCTTCAGGGGCCTATAGACCTAGTCTCTTAACTCTCCCAATTGACAGTTTTTCAAAAATTTGAAACAAAACTTACAACTTCTCTTATTTTCTTTACTGTATTATTAAACAAATTATGATTATAATTATATGGCTATTTACAAAATTTATTGGCTTAATGTATACTTTCCATTCTACAATGTAGGGTCCCTGAAATAGGAGGTCTCTCTCTTTAGATCACAGTTAAATTCCTGATTCTGAGCACAGTGACTACCAGATAGGAGGCACTCAAAATATATATATATATATTTTAATGAAATGGTGAAGTGTGCTTGATTGTATTTTTGTTTCCAAATATTTAGCTGTCTTTGTGGTAGGAAGGTTATACTTCCCCCACCCACGCCCACCCCCCTCCACCCACCGTTACACTTGACTGAGTGCCTTCTGTGATGGAGTTAGCCCTCCCTGCCCGTTGATGTGGGGCCTATGCCACGTCTGAGTAGAGGTTCTGGAGGCCTTACTGGGTTCCAGCAGATTTCTAGCTCTTTCCCTCTGCCACAAGACTGGCATGTTCTAATAGGGGTTACCCTTGTGCTTGTTTGCTAAAGAAGGCCTGCAGTGCACCCCAGCCTGGAGCAGAGCTGCTGCAGATCCCAGACCCACCATTATGTGAGAGAGATATATATCTATATGCATATCTATATAGATATATCTATATCTCTGTATATAGAGATATAGATAAATATATTATGTACGTATGTATTATCTATACATATCTATCTATAAGTAGATATATATGTATATATATACACACTAACTAACATGAACGTTCTAACATAATGCCTTGATTTAGTAGTAAATTATTTGATTTCCAATTATAAGAAGTTAAAATCGCTCACTTTTTGACAATAGGGATGCTATTTATTCATTTTCCATCTTCCATGATCTTTCCACAAATTTTCTGGTGAAATAGACAGTTATTTAACAATCTGTTTTGCAATTCTTGAAGTTTGAGAGTTTGACCTCAAACTTCAAACTTCAAGTTTGAAGGGTAGAGGATTATCACAGGACTACTAAAACTATGATACTTTCTAACCGATTTATGTTTTGTGGTTTTTTAGTACACAGAAAATTATACTCCAGAGGAAACTAAAGCAATCGAAAAGAGAATCAATTTACTTTCTCTTTATTATTCTTGAACACTAGACTATCTAAATATGCTCGGGAACTGGGGAAGCCATCATAATTTCTGTCCTAGGGATTTGCCCTACAAACAGTCTACACAAGAAAAATACTCGGAGGATTATGCCATTCACATTATACGTGATCACATGTAAATAAAAATACAAGAAAGAAACAAATGTAAATGTTGATTAATAAAGAAATGGTTAAGTAAATTGAGGAACACTAACTGGACAAAGTTCTAGTCCTATGACAACACCATAACCACGTTTTAAACTACTGTGAATACATTTTGAAATTCCAGTAAAATCAACGTGTAACAAAATCATTACACTAGGAATATTGACTTTCTAGCCTTAAGGCTGTTGCTTGCAGCATTGCCCAGGACACTTGTTTCTGCAAAGGTGCTTTGTGAAACCCCAGGTCTCCAGGAGTCTATTGTCCTAATCATTTATGTGTCCTCATTGCATGGCAGAACAGAATTAAATAAGCTGAATGGAAATGAGAGAGCCCTGTGGATTTGAAGAAGAGTGTCCAGCATATCCCACAATGTTTTGCCCTGCCATTGGAGAGGATGGGGGGGAGACTGCTGCTGTCACAGTAATTGCTTCTGTAGGTGGAAGGAGATTCACTGACCTCTCCTCCCCTTCCAGTCCCTCCCCACCCTCAGGGAACACTCTCCCTCACAGCTGTCTGCAAGATTAGGAAACATGCCTTTTTCAGTAAATATGTGACTTCCATGTGGATGCCCTGTAATGATTATGGGTAACACCTGACCCTGTAGCCAATGCTTTTTACCTTGTTAATCTGTTGTCTTGCCTGGATTGAATACTTAGTTGCTTGACTCAGGCTCTTGATATTTAACACAAAGGCAGAGCCCATTGAGCGTCAAATGGGCTCCTGCTCCTCACTGCAGTCCTCCCAAATCATCCTGGCTTTACTCCAACTCTCTGCTCCATGTATGAGACTCGAAGCCATTCCTAGGCCAGATTCTCCTGAACACACTTGAGAGTCAACAAAGGAATTTTGTTGAAATAAGTGTTCCTGAAAGAAAGTTCTCTTCCTTCTTGTCTTGGTTCAATGCATGCTGCACTTTAACTCATGCCCCTGGTTCTAGAATTTGGCGTGGCCTCTCCCAGTGTTAAGCATCTGGGCTTTTAGGCTTTTTAGAACGCTGTATACTTTAGGAAGGTCAGCACTTTGTAACAATTTTCCAAAGAAAACAGTCTTTGTTGCCATAACCTTCTTGTATAACCAAGTTCACTGAGCCTGGAAGCATTTTGTAATTGTATTGAAACAGCAAAAACTGCCCTGGGGGACCACCCAAGGGACAGGGATAAATTGGTTGCCTCCATTAAGTGATGTTTAAGCATCAAATTTTAGTAGAAACGTTGGGGAGTAAGTGATCACTTAAAAAAGAGGTTGCCTGAGGTCTGAGAGTGCAAGTTGGCCTATATTTAATAACTGCAAGGTCACTGCATGAAATCAGTAAGAGGAAGCAGAGAGAGTGGGTATCTTATTTCCATACTGTGCTCTGATCGTTTGTGATGTCAGCAGACCTTCAAAATGGAATGATTGCCTTTAAAATATCATATCATCTTGTTAACGAGAAAGGAGATCAAAGAATTTACTCCAATATCCAGTCATGATGCTATAATTTAAAAGTGCTTTACAATGATTCCCATCCCAGGACCTCAAATTCTTTTTCTTAATTAATTTCATTCATTGAAACTGCTCTAAGCGCCAGAGATTTTTATGGCTCTTTTGCAGAGAAGTCAGGTTACATGCAGGGAATTCTCAATTATGCATGCTAATCATAGAGATCAGGAGTGAAGATTATTCCAAAGAGTGGGTAATCCAAAAATCCTCTCTGTTGGCCTTTGGAAGGTATGGCTTTATTTGTTGTTGTTGCTGTCTCTTTTTGTTTTTGTTTTGTTTTGTTTTTTGCAGTTGTTCTGTTTTGTTTTGCTTTGCTTTGTTTTTGCCATGAGACACTGAACAGGACAGTGACAGAAGGAACCACAAGGCCAAATTGACCAAATGCTGGTAGGGAACATCCTGTATAGCAACAGAAAAGGGACTTTATGTAAAGCATGCAGTAGATTGAAGGAAAAACAAGCACATATACATCTTAAGTTTGTGTTGTCAGAGAGAGAAGCAATTCTTTCCATTGTTTCTCTACTCTATTAACAACCTGGCTATTAATCTCAGGTAAAATGAAGAGGAAATAAAATTGAAATGAATATAAACTTGCATTGCAAATTTGAAATGCTGAACTGAAAAAAAAAATCTCTATAAGGTAAATAAAAGTAGATATTGTTGGCCAGGGAAAACCTGGTTGAGCTTGTTATTTAGGGAATTGTTTCTGTTGATACTTTTAATTGATTCAGCAGCTCATAATTGGAGACTAGCGTATGAAGTAAGAGAGTTAAGATATATACTTGGTATTTGGTTCAAAATATCCCAATGCTTTCCATATATTCATGTACCCTGTCAGACCCCACAGGAAGCATTTTTATTGTGGTCATGTAGACCCTAAACGCAGTTCATCTCTATACTGCTCTTTTTAAAACAGATGTACCAACAAATGTGCAATGAGTATCTTCCATATTGAAATCAGAATTAGGATGAGGGTCAAGAGCAAGAACATTCTTTCATTCATCTATTCATCTAGCTACTCATTTATTTACCTCCTGTACACAGAATATTTTGTTAGACAGGTGAAGGACACTGACTACATGTACCACACAGATGACCTCTGAGCACACAATTCACCTAGTAATATGGGATGTTTATATAAGAAACAACTAAATCTTTTGTCAAATAAAGTTTGTTTATATGGTAGTAAGTTCTGCATGTCAGTATGAGGAGTGAATTTCATCAAACCTCCAACATTCTACCTGTGAGGTACCCGCTCCTTTT
This sequence comes from Rhinolophus hipposideros, assembly GCF_964194185.1. Taxonomy (NCBI): domain Eukaryota; kingdom Metazoa; phylum Chordata; class Mammalia; order Chiroptera; family Rhinolophidae; genus Rhinolophus; species Rhinolophus hipposideros. The sequence goes on along the minus strand of NC_138053.1, from coordinate 71,165,306 downwards.
ATCCTCACAACAACCCTCTGACGTAGGGTCATTATCCACATCCCCCAAGTGCAGAGACGATGCTCACTGAGGGGCTGTGACCAGACTGTGATTCAAGTCCAGAATTCTAGGGGTTCAGCAGGACATTGCAGATCTGGCCTCCAGGAAACAAAAGTAGGGATGGAAAGAAGGAGACATGGATGGAAATGTAAAAAAAATAAAAAATAAAAAATAAAGTTACCCTAGTTGCGGGGGAGGGGAAGGTATGTTTTTTAATTGGAGCTAAATATTAAGAAAAAGAAATCCTCAATCACAACTTTCTGAGGGAAAATAAAACTGTATGGAAATTAAATTGGAGAGGAGGAGTGAATGCTGCCATATCTTTTTCTAGGTTCATTACCTTAAAACTCTCTGAGTCTAGGTTTCTTCTTCCACTGGTCAAGTTACCTCATGGATGATTAAAAAGTCTATATTATAGACACTATATTAAAATGTTTTAAAACTGTTGAATGTCTTAAATAAATTGGCAAGTGCTTTTATTGAACATCTTTTTTTAGCCATGCCTAAATCCACTAAGCCACGTACTCTAAATTTCAATCCACCATAATTATTTTGTCATTATGCAGCTGCCACTGAGAAGCATTAGTCCATCAATTAGAGCATTGAAATAGCCTTTGCTAAATCTGTTGGTCCATATTTTAATGCAGCTGTTAAAGAATTATAATTGCATATTCCTACATGTTGTATCATAAACCTGAGTCCAGAAACCTCTATTACTCCATAGACCAGGGGTGTCCAAACTTTTCTCAACGTTTTTCACCAAAGGCCATATGCGGTAAAATACACAAACAGCTGGGCCACTCACTTGAGGTGAAGTACGTATTGCCTCACGTGGTTTATTTAAGTAAACTAAATATATTTTTGGAATTTGCTGCGGGCCAATAAACAATGGATTGTGGGCAGCAGTTGGCTCACAGGCCGCAGTTTGGACACCCCTGCCATAGACAAAGGATTTGTACCTTCTGAAGTCAATGGTTTGAGAAATGAAGACAGAAGAGCTAAGCTACTTATTGCTCGGTCACTGTTAAATAAAGAAATAGGAAATTTTATTTTTAAAAAATACCAACAAGAGTTACAAAATAATTCCATTGTTGTTCTAGGCTTAGTAATCTTGGTACAAAATTTTGCATCAAATTGTCTTTTCCAGTTGCAAAAATATTAAGTGTTTAACCTTTGCTAGCTATCCTCTACATGATGCAACATCAAAGGAATTCCTTTGGGAAAAACTAGATAATCAGGTTTGTTAGGGAAGAACTTTCATATGTCATCATCCATCATTACTTACCAAACTACAGTGAAGTACAATTTTGTAAGCAAGGAAGGATCAAAAAAACAGATATGACAGAAATCCTTTTTATATAGGTTCTTAAAACTGATCCAAACAATGTTAGATTTTTATCTTCCATGACAAATCAGGTGTCAAGGTGAATTTGGGTACCACTCCATTGAATGAACTTCTCGGTTAGATGACAACCAAACAATATGCTCAAGCTGCTATAATTTTAAAATATAGAAATAAAGGTCTTTAATCACTGTTATTTTCCTCCACACTCCTCCATCCATTTTAGAATTGGAGAAAGGAGAAACCTTGTCATGAATGCTTTTGAGAATAAACCATCAGCCTTTTTATTAGAGACTGGGAGTTTAGCTTATTTATACATGCCTCAGTGTCAAGTAAACCAATGTCAGATTTTTTCCCCTCTTTCATTCCTTTAAAACTTTGATGCTTACAATAGAAAGTCACCATGAAACACAAAGATTATCACAGGTGCCAAACTGGTGGGAATAGAACTTGATCTCTGCTAGGTAAGGATGCTTATTGTAGAAGGTGACACCTTTTCTCTTTCAAACTGGATGGTGATTATCTTACAAATGTTGAATACTTCACATCTACAAATACACACACATTACTTTGACTTAACTGTAAATAGGTCATCTGAAAATGTGAAGATATTTTCCACTTCTATATAAGAATGACCTGGTTTTTATTTTTGTAGTTTTCAAAGCACTTTCAACTATGTTAGCTCTTTCAATTATCTCAGCAGCTTTGTGGTATAGGTAAGTATGTTTCAAAAAAAAACAACAACAACAACAAAAAAGAAGAAACAGATCATGCAAATTTTACACTTTGACTAAATCTTATGTGCAGTAAATGTGGCAACATTAGAAACAAATTTCATAGTGTCTGACGGTTTGTCTAGAATATTTATAGTTATCTATTTTACCACTTTCTTAAACAACAATGAAAATATTTATCATAAGTATCAACAGCTATAGAAATGATGAGGTTAGAATACGTTGAGTAATCTTATCTTTTGTTGAGTAATGATATCTTATATTTTAGTGCCATTTTTCAGTGGTTATCACTAGTGAGATATAGATCACAGAGAGAATCTAATTTTCATATATCTTGCTAGCAATTTTTAATATCAGGAGATCTATTTACTTATTAGACCTTCAGGCAGATAGGATGAAATAGAATCTTAGCAAATGAATGAATGCTGGCCAGGTCCCAAAAACATCAGGAATAAGACTCACGAACAGAAATAAAGTAAGATCCATGAAAGCTACTCTAAAAAAGGTCGGTTACAATTGGTGTAGGGAGAGCAAGATGGTATTCAGGGATAGCAAGGATTTTATCTTGAGGTAACTGACGGCTAGGATATATTGATGCCTTCCTACATAATAAGAAAAACAAAAACAAAAACATTTTTTGTATGGCAATGGATGGCCTCCCTCAAATTCCCTTCCCTGTTCCTAAGGGAACTTCTTGGAGTTATTCAAAACTGGAAATGAAGCATTGTCAGGATCCAGCTCTATTTTGTACTCACAAAGGCGCAGACTGGTCCAATGAACTGTAGCTACTTAAATGTGTGACCAAATGAGAGGTAGCATCATGGAGGTGGTGGTGGGAAGGAAAAGGATAAGGATTATACTATGCGTAGCATGAGAACTCAGAGAACAACAAGAAAGAGTAAAGTGGGACATTGCAGGGGAAAAAGTGGTCAAAGATGTGTTATTAAAAATAACAGCTACTTAAAAACAATACCTGTACTACTAAATTTATAGAAAAAAGGAAACTTCTGGGGAGCTTGACAACCCAATGATTATCATAAAATACAGATTTGCTCTGTGCTTGTGTGATTGATTGAAGAATTAAAATGCTAAAAATTATGTCATTTGGTTGAGGCCAAAGTGTCACTTTTAACAATCTAGGATTCCTTGCTAAAGCAACACTTTACTCTTGCCTTTGCTTAGTTCACTTGAAAGTTCACATAGAGTATAGTAATTATGAACATGGAATGAGAAAACTATAGATATGAGTCTTAATCTGAGCTCTACCATTTATTATCTGGGTGATTATTGGTCCATTGTTTACATTTTTTTTTAAATTTTAGTCTTCTCTTTTGTTAATTAAGAGAGTAATACGTTCCTCACAGCGTAGTTACAAAGCTTCAATTACATGATATATATATATATATATATATGTGTGTGTGTGTATATCATGTATATGATATACATATATATATGTATATATATGATATATATGTGTGTGTGTATATATATGTTTTAGCACAGTGTTCAGTACCAGACTAAACTCATTCTATGGTAGCAATAGATAAATGCAAATAAAAAAGCAAAAATTGTACTGTCATAAAATTATTGAACTTTTAGCAGCATTCCACACAAGTGAAAATGTGTTTTGTTCCCCTTGAAATTATTTCTTCTCTTGACTTATTTAACCATGTGGCTCTCTCCCTGTTTTGTTTCCTCCAAGCAGCATCCAAAGTAATCTTTTAAAAATGCAAAAAGATCAGGCTAATCTCCAAAATAAATCTCTCCCTTGTATTCTCATTGTAATCCAAACATAATATATCCAAACCCCTTACTGTGAACTCCGGCTACCTACTTCTCTATCTCTCCTTCTACTTTCTCAGGATAGCTTTCTCCCCATTCTCCAAGCATTTTAAGCATGTTCTTGTTTTAGGATATTTGCCATAGATATTTCCTCTGCCTAAGATGCTCTTTCAACAGGCAGCCCAAGGTTGATTAATTTTTGTCACATCAATTTTAGCCTCATGTAGCATTTCTCGGTCTCGGCACTATTAACATTTTGGTCTGGGTATTTTTTTATTATGTGGGAGGGAGTCCTGTTCTTTATAAGATATACAGGAGTATCTCTGGACTCTATCTATTAGATGCCAGTAGCATTCCTCTCCACTCCGCCAAGTTATAATGAGAAAAATGTTTCCAGACATTGCCAAATGTCTCCTAGGGGGCATAATCACCACCCCCAAACCCCCAACACACCACTGAGAACTACTTCATGTCACTTTCTCAGAGAAGCCTTTCCTCATTACTCAACCAAAGGTAGCCCCTGAGCCACTATCTATTCCTCACCATCGACCCCCCATTTTCTATCATAAAGCACTTTAATCACCTAATCTTTTCTTGCTTAAAGATTTAGTTGAATATTGTCTATCTCTCCTAACACAGTATAAGTGCCTTGAGAGGAGAAACCACGATTGGCTTATCTGTATTAAGATGTAATAAATAAATACATACATACATTTTAGCTGAACAAATGGGTAGATGAAGAAATGTGCATTATGCTAAGTGAAATAAGTCAGGCAGAGAAAGACAAATACCATATGATCTCACTTACATGTGGAATCTAAAGAATAGAACAAATGAATAAACTAATCAGAAACAGTCTCAGAGATATAATAGAGAAAAAAACTAAGGGTTGCTGGATAGGAGGGGGATAGGGATGAGGGAGAAGATGAGGGGATTAGAAAGCAGAATCACTAACCACAAGATTGCCATGGGGATACGAAAGACAGTTTGGGGAATATAATCATGTTGCAAAGATTTTATAGAGTATCTGATGGACACTTGTCTTATTAAGGAGACCAGCTCAGGGATGACGTAGATGCCTGATCACTACATCTGAAGCTGAAGCTGAATAATAATTAATGTCAATTATAATTATATATATAGTCACAGGATGTGGAGTACAGCATAAGCAATAGAATCAGTGGAACTGTAAGAGCTATATATGCTGTCAGAGGGGCAGTAGATTGGGAAAAAAGGATTATCACTTTGTGAGGGGTATAAATGTCTAATTATTATGTTGTTTTGTACACCTGAAACTAATAATTAAAAAATGGGTGTATTGTGAATAAAGTCAGATGAGCAATTGAAAAAAATAAAAACAGAAATGTGTGCAGTGTCCAAACTGCAGTTTAGTTTTATAAACCCTGCCTTTAAATATGTAAATATAATTTTATGTTAGTAATTTAAAGATTAAATTTTATGTTACATATATTTAACAAATATTAATTGAAGACTTTTATGTGCTTAGCAATACAGTGGTCAATAGGACAAAAGAGACTTCCATTAATTCTAAGGTCATTTGACAGTCATTTTAAGTTTGCAAGGTGGAGAGACAGAATGAATATACAGAGGGTGCCCAAAAAATGTATACACATTTTAAGTAAGGAAAAAACTCTATTAAAATTGTAATACTCAATATATACCAATAACAAAAGATGAATACAAGTTATGTATACATTTTTTTGGCACCCCCGGTATTTGGTAAAGTGTACTTGTAGCCATATTGCATGGGAAGCGTGGACATTCTCTCTTTAGTCCTTAATTGTATATCTCTTCTGAGACCCAGTCTTCCAAGACCATAATTTTTTTCCGCACTTTTTCATAATTAATCCAAAACAAGATTTGGATTCTCCTTTCCTAATCCATTTGTAATAACTTTATGCTTGTACCTTGTAGGTATATTTGTATGTACACATGTGCATCTAAAAATGGAAATGATTGAAATGGCTCTCACAACATACCCATATAATAATAAACATACAATTTTTATATGTGTTTTATGTAAATAGGATCTTATTCTAAATATTGTCTATATTTGCTTTTGTTGCTTCACAATATATATTAGTTTCTTTTCATATTAGTTTATGTAAATCTGTATTGCTCTTTTAAAGTGCTTAATAGAATTTGGTATCATGGATATGTTAACTATATTTAATTATTGCATGTTGATTTAGTTTAATTACGATTTTCATTATTACTATAACTTTTCATGTGTAAGTATTTCTGCAGAATATATATCTGGAAGTGGAATTATTAAATTGAAGGGTAGGCACTTACATTTTAATGGAATTCCAAATACTCTTCTAAAAAAGTTGACAAATTTATATCTGTACTGAGTTAATAAATGTGTGTGTATACATACACACATATACATATTAGCTATTAATTCATACATGTTATAAATAGATTCCAAATAAATTCTGTTACTATTTTTTAAAATCCCAAGTATGATTATTTTCCCATACAGAATTTTTCTTTTAAAATGTAGACAAACCTGTAAGTTTATTTTTTTTAAATATTTGTGTCTCATGTTTTGATAATTAATTAACTAGACCTTCACCAATCCAAGTTATTTTTTCTTACAAATATTTTTAAGTGTTTCTTTAGTTTTTTTTTTTTAAATGAAAAAAATTATTAGTTAATCCTCTGGAATTTGTTTCTTGTGTATGATGTGAAATGAGAATTTACCATTTTTTTCAAATGGATGGCCAATTATTAAAATACTGTTCATAGGACAGTGAATAATTTTGTACAGATTTTTAAATGCCACATTTAACATATGCAAAATTATCAAAATTATGTAGGTCTATAGCTTTCAGAAGTCTTGTATTTAATTCATTTGTTTAATTATATGCTAATATTACACCATTTTGTTAACTATAGCTTTGTAGTATGTTTTGACATTTGGTAAAATGGTCCTGCTACCCATCACCTAGTTACATTTTTTAGTTAATTAATCATTTTTTTTTATTTTCTAGATTAATTTTAGAATCAGTTTATCAAGTTTTATTTTAAAATTTTTGTCAGTATTGTATTGCTCTTATAATAAAAAATACAGTCTTTTTTTTTATTAAATGGGGACAAAAATGCTGAAAACACATAATGATATTTAATACTGGCAAAATTCTATTAAATTTCATAAACTGAGATTACTATGGCAATTTGTACTTGTGGCCACTTTTACAAAACTTTTTAAAATAAATTTTATGATGAACAAAAGTATGTATATATGTTTTCATTCAAGAGCCATTGGTATTTTTCTTTAGGAAAAAATATAAAAAGAGGATAAATTGATATGCACATAAATATTTACAGGAATTTTATTATAATATGGAAAAGACTTGGAAAGAACTTTACTGTCCCATGGCAATATTATGATACATCAGCAAACTTTTTCTTAAAGGGCAATTTAATAAATCTGTTGGGTTTCAGGCCATATGGTCTGTGTAGCAAATATTCAGTGGTTCTGTTGTATCACAAAAGCAGATATAGACAATATAGAAAAAATTGCTGTGGCTGTGTTCCAGTAAAATTATTTTTTTACAAAAACAGGTGATTGTCCTATGAGATTCAGTTTAACAATTTTTGTTATGGAATCATAATAGTGCATATGACTGTAACAGCAGTAACCTGAAGATTATCTGTGATAGAAGATAAATGAGAAAAGGCAGAGTAAAAATGTATCCACACTAGAGGAACCAAGAAAAGTATAAAACTTTCAGTTATAAGGCAGTTAGATTTATGGATTAATTGTTTAGTTTTAATTATTTATTTACTCTTTGTGCCAAACGATATTGTTCAATTGAAAAAAAATCAATATTTGGTTCTGTAACAGGTTTTTCTTTCAGTGTCTTTAAATTTCTCCCATTTTTTTCTTGTCTGGATTCTGCGTTGAGCCATTTTGTAAGTGACATGATTTTCAATCATTTAAGCTCAGCGCTTAATGGCATATCTTATGCATTGTCTTTTACTCTCTTTTTCCTTCAATCTGCTTATATTATCAATTATTAACAAATCTGGCTCTTCATTTCTGAAAAGACAAATAAAAGTAAGAAAAATCTCAAAAGATTTGATGTTTGTTAGAAATTTTCAAAAGTTAAGATTTTTCCAAGTAATTGTTTAGTATCTCTGAAATATCTCTTTAAATTTATTTAGTTCTAAATCAATATTGAACTTCATAGATAATGAAAAAAAAGCACAAAATATTTACAGTTGGGAAGGGGAAACAATCATATCATTTTTGGGATTTTTATTATAAATGTGAGCTATTTAGGGAACTAGAAACCCATGCATAATTATATATAGCCTACATTTAATAACACCTTAGTAAACTTAAATGAATCTGAGAGAATAGATTGTTTTATTACTCTCTGTCTTTAATAGCCTCAGCTATCACTTGGGGGGAAATGCATTATAAAGTAAACTTCTGGCAATCTCTTTATCAAATAAATCTAAATTGAACATTACATTGATGGACTATAATACACTACCAACAGATAGCGTAAACTGGCTGAAATGATTCAAAGTTTGGTGGGATGGACAGTAAGTTTATCAATCAAGCTACTTGTTTGGAATAACTGGTGCTGCATAACAGACACTTTTGCAGTATGCATTTGTCATAATCGTTCATTGTTTTCTACCTTTGTAGAGGGGACCTAACATAAGCACATTATCTTTTCACAAATGTAAGCACATTTCTATAAATGTGCTGCATATCAGTCTATATTTTATTACATTTTGTGCGAATATGTGACTAACACAACCAAAGAGGCCTGGATACCTGACTATTGTGCCATGAAGTTCTTAGAAGGGTATGCCAAAGATCTTAAGGAAGCACTTAAATTGGCAGCAGCAACTGAAATAGAAATAAAAATTTGAGGGCCATCTGTTGGAAAAAGCAAAACATCTGGATAAATGTCGGCCATAAAACTCCTGAGATTGGCAAAAACTATTCTATTGTGAACAGGTCTTGGGTTTAGAGGATGATTTCATTTGACTAGGAATAGGAAACTAATATGGGACATATGTTAGCCATACTTCATGTCAATGCCTCACATCTCAGGTGAAAAACATTTGGGATTACTGTCTCCAACCCCATAGTAGGTCTGCATGTTGTGACAGTGGAAAGAGTAGACTTACTTCCCTGAGGGAAATGCTGAACATTTTCATATGGGGGACATAAATCCTATCTCTCAATATATTTTTTTAAATGCCTGATATATGCTTTCTCTGCTTTTAAGATCAGAATCCAGGCTTTGATAGTCAAAGAAACATTCCCACATTTAAGGTAAATATCTCAACTGTCACGCATTACTTAAAAATATGTCCATTCTTGGACATATTATATTAGAGAAAAAGAAAAACATTTGTACCATTTAAATCTCAAGATAAAAATATTGCACTAATTGATGAATATCAATTTCTAGAGAACTAAGCACTCTTTTCAAAATGTTTTATACAACTGAAAACTACTTTTATCCTTTACTTTCTATTCATATTAAGTGTTATCTTTGGAAAGATATTCTTATATTTCTTTAAAGAAAAGTTTACTTGCCTATTTCTATAGGGTCACAGAGGAATGCTTGCAAATGGAAAGTGATTCCACCAGTTAATGGAAGAGTTCCTAAAGAGGAATTTCTGAATGGCAAAGTTTATTTAATTTTTTATAACGAATGCCCTCTTCTCATTCTTATTAGAACAAGAAGATGAGGTCCTAATTATCTCCCTTCATCATCCTAAGTAAATATTCAGAATTAAAGGTCATTTAGCATTGTTTTGAGTGAGTTAGGCCATTTGCTTCGTCCCTGTCTTCTCTCTCCCTACTAACACAGGCAGGCAACTCACTGAGCAAAGCCACTTCTTCTGTGCTTCAATCTCAGTAATATAAAGGGCAGCAAGTTACAAAGAAGTCAGAAAACATTACCTTGTTACTGAGAACTGCTTGACCTGAAACCCAAATAACACAGATGTGGAGCCCAAGAGAGAAACAAGCAAGCTTGTGGAATGTTCAGTGACAGCCTCAGGCACATCTACAAAGTCTTTCAAAGAATGGTCACCCCAACTGACTGACCCAGAACAGTTTGTCCCCAAGCAGCATCTGCTGCAGAAAACCATAGTTCCATTGGAAGTTGCCATTCCGGTATTTGAAATGATTTTAAAGGGTGATATGGACCATCTTCTATGATCTTTCCCCAGTCTCTCATCCCACACAATCCCCTCAAAACACAATTTTAATCTCAAAAATCAGAGGAAATAAATATCAGACCTGAGTACAACTTAATCCTTAACATATTTTCTGTCTCTTCACCTATAAAAGTCTAAAAGTCTGTACTGCAAAAGATAAAGAATAAGAAAAAAAATATCTTTTAAAAATGGTAGTCTATGAATAAGTTATAAGTGGAACATTGAAATGTATATGTACAAAAACCTTAATAAATCATAATTTGAAGAAAACTAATATAAATTATTAGAATTTAAATTGTAACAGAATATTCAGGAAAAGACCATATTTCAGGAAAAGACCATATTTCAGGAAAAGACCAATATTCAGGAAAAGACCAACAGTTTCAAGGATGTTCTATTTAAAAGAATTTTTATGCTGTAATAAAGATTTTTAGGGCTGTTGATTGGGTGAGTAATATTTCAAAGCACGACAGCTAAATGCGTATTTTTAAAGTGCAGGAATGTCTTCAAACTTTAAAAAAATCTTAGCTGTAGTCTCTTATTCAATAATTCTATACTTTGTTTAAGATAATGCACGGTTAAAAAAAAAGATAATGCAAGGTAAACTTAATTGTAAACTGTGTCTAAATTGAGAATAAATTCTGTCTCAGTTTAGACCCAAAATTGTTTTTGATATAATTATAGATGATAATTTATGATTACAATTCACAGCTTATAATTATAATGTGATGGTTCCTACTAGCATTATTATAGCCTTTAATGACTCTTCATTTGGTTCACAGGTATTTTGAAACTACATTAGATTAATGTCTCCTCAAGCATGTTTGTTTAGTCCTGCACATCATTGAATTTTATCTTGAAGATGCATTTTCCTGTATGGAAACTTTTTCTCAAAGTAACTAAGGGCATGATTTTTAAGAACAAGTCCTAAAATGTGTGAAAGTAACATGTGTTAAAAAGACATATAAAATATTGATCTAGGAGGAGTCTGACATGGGTGAAATTATTAGATATCTCAGAAATCTGGGACAAAAGGCATGCAGCCAGAGCAACATCAGAGAGTGGTCCTAATATCCTACATGATGTTAAATGTAGCAGATGGACAATTAACCACGGACATTCCCAGGATTCCTGAAATCTACATACAATATTTGATATGTATGATAATAATATTTTGTTATATATAAACCTATTACTGTAGCAGTACTTTAGTGATTGACAGGAAAGCATGTGGCGAACAGTTCAGTGTAGTAAATATTACCAGGTGCAACACATACAAACAAAGCAGACAGCTTATAAGAAATGTGCTCTAAAAGTTAGTGTTTCTCAAATTTTAATGTGTATACAAATCATGTGGAGATCTTGTTACTGAAAATTTTGATTCAGGAATACTGGTGGTGCCTACAAATCTGCATCTTCACACCTCACAGGAGTTGCTTGATGTTGCTGGTTTGAAGACCAAACCTAGAGTAGAAGAACTGACATTTCGGGTGGCTGATGTAGCATAAAGTCACCAAATTCGAATTATTTTATTCATAAAATAAAATAAAAATAAACCCTTTAAATGGCATATCTTAATATCAAGAAATTTATATGGTTCCTACTTTGTACAAGGCACTGTGTGTATGTATGTATGTATATATGTGTGTGTGTGTGTGTGTGTGTGTATTATATACATTATCTCATCTAATATTCCCATACCCCTATGAGTGAGGTGCTAAAATTGACTTTGTTTTTTAATTAGGAAACTGAGCTTTTGGCATTGTAGAATTATTATAAAAGCTAGCATTCAAACACAGGTTTTTTCCTATTCTAAACTATAGTTCCTCTTACTTAATGGTATTATTTCATATGGAAACTTAGAGATATGATGGAGAAGACAGGGTGGAACTATACTTAGAATTTAAACTGATGTAATTTTTAGTCATCCAAATGCAAGAAAGCCAAATAACTCACAGAGTTCTCTAAGCATTGCTCATCCCTTCTTGAACATATGTACTGTTCATCCTTTCTTGATTTAGGATAATGCATATGTCAATTTTAAAGATTATATCATTATTAGACACTTGCAAATGTCATAAGGAGATGACATGTCAGGTAAAGATGATTTTATGTGCAAAGCAGTGAGACTGAAACAGCATGTTGGGTTCGGGAAATATAGTTGGGAGTCCTGGAACATTCGGTCTGAGAAAACAGCATCTGGAAAGATACTGAAGAGAAGGCATGATCATGACTGATCATTCAGTGGAGGTTGGGCTTTATGACATAGGTAGAATGCCAGTGAAGGTAAAAACAGACTTCAATTTGTTAATTTTTGAAATGGCTCTTAGAATACAAAAAAAATATACTTGTGTCCATACTTCTCTCTAAGGACCATTACTGTTTTGTTTTCAGTAGTTACTCTTCTTCCTCTAAATAAATTGTTTCTATTACTATTTATAATTTTGGATATTATCAATTTTTTCTTTGCTGTGAATGATTTAGATTTAGCTTGATTAATTTAATATAACTCCTCTTTCTTTTTCCTCCCAATGAAGCTGCTAACTATTTTTGGTACTTCAGTTAGTTATATTTATACCTTTGTAACTTTAAAAGGTGAAATTTAACACGTATATCTGTTTTTCTGGCAGTGGTAAGTACATATTCTTTATATTTTCTAAGTTCATAATATAAGCACCCCATAATTGCTTCTATTTCATGTTATTGGACTATTCAATCAATTCAACAAGATAAACAGAAATTATAAATTTATAAAAGAATATATTAAACTGCATCATTTATATATAATTGTCAACTTGAACCCAAGTGAATATACCAGACTTTTATAATTAAAAGAAAGGTAAAAAGGATAAGTATGAGAGAATAAAGCAAAAGAAACATTTGAAGTAATAATGGGTAAAACTTTTCCAAAATTAATTACAGGTGCCAAATCCACAGATCCAGGAAGTTCAGAGAATAGCAAGTAGGAAAAACAAAACAAAACAAGAAATCTACACCTAAATATGCGTGTGTGTGTGTGTGTGTGTGTGTGTGTGTGTGTGTGTATTCAAACCACAGAAAACCAAAAACAAGGAGATGTTGAAAGAAGCCAGAGAGAACCTGGCCCATAGAGCAACAAAGATAATGACTACAGTGGGCTTCTCTGTGCAAGCAAGAGAATGAAGTGAGATATTTAAAGTGTTAAAACACACACAAACACAACAAACATCCACCTAAAATTCTATATTACATGAAATTATTCTTTACAAGTGAACAATTACTTACCCAGACAATTAAAAACTGAAGGAATTCATTTCCAGCTGAACTGACCTATAAGAAATTTCAAAGAAATTCTTCATGGATAATGAAAATGATATAGGTCATAAACTGAGATCTATTTAAAGAAAGAAAGAGTGCCAGAAAAGAAATTAATGAAGGTGAAATAAAACCTTTCATCATTCTTAATCTAAAGACTGATGATTGTTCAAAATAGTAATAGTAAAAAATGTATTGGATGATTATAGCATATGGATAAATGAAATGAGCAACAATGGTATTCTAAGAGATGGGAGAAAGGAATTCGGAATATTCTGTTATAAAGTATCAGTACTACGTGTGAAATGGAATAGTGTTATTTGAAGGTGGATTTAGATTAGTTAAATATATAAATTTCAAAATCTAGTGCAACCAGTACATTTCTTTTAAAGAGGTTTAGGTGATAGGCTAAAGGTGGGGGAAAAAAATGGAACCATGTAAAATTCTCAACTGAAACCAGAAAAGGCAGAAAGAGAATGGAAATACAGAAAGAAAAGGTGCAAGAAGTAGGAAACAATTTCATTACCAAGATACCACATTCTGAGTTTTATAAAACATACTACCAAATTTAAAAGACTAGGGATAATGTAAAGTGTGTCCATAGACCATAAGTTTAAGTTTCTAGTTTAAAAGTACAAGCCAGATGTTTTCACTGGTGACTTCACTGGTGACTTGAAGAAAGGAACAATACCAATTTCCCATAACAACTTCTAGAAAACAGAAGTACAGGGAACACTTTCTAACTCATTCTGTGAGACTAGCATTACTCTAACATAAAACCAAATAAAGATATTACAAGAAAGGGAAACTAGAGACTAATATCACTCATAAATATGCATGAGCAAAAATTCTCAACAAATTACTAGCAAATTGAATCCAGCAAATAATATATGAAAAGATGATCAATGTAATTTGTCATATGGTAGAGAATCAAAGGACTGAATATGAAAGAGCCAGTTGGTGAGTGGGAAAGTATGTCTGGGGCAGCATAGCCAGTCACTGGAATAATTGTTCACAGATTGAGGGAACAAGCTCTCAAAATGCTGAGCAATGGAAGGGTTGGGGAAGGAATGAGTAGGAGGGGAATACGATGACCCATAGAATGCCTTTGTTTTTGTTATTATATAGCTTTTCAGAAGGAGTCGTCCAGATAAGAATGGCTTATAAAGAGAAAAGCTTAAAAAAGGGTATCAAAGCATGGGGCCCTGTTTCAGATCACTGAATGATACTAACAATCAATATGACTTTTTAAAAGATAAAATAGAAGACATATTTGGGGAAAGTATAAAACATGCAAAAGACAGGGGACAAAGATACCTCAGTATATCTTTACTGTATATTAAGATTGTAAACATGTCAATCCAATGGGGCAATCCCCAAAGGAGAAGGTATTGCTAGCCAATAATCCCTAGTTATTTGATTAAAAACCTAGTCACTCGATATGAGGCAGAGGTATTGGTTTGAATACAGATGACCGTGAACACAGTTCAAGTTTTGGAGGATAGTTCAAGTTTCTGCAGGCTCCATTTGCAATGGCAGCCTGCAGAAAATGGAACTCTCGTCATTGTCCACGCAACACAGAACTTGGCCCCCTGGCATAAATAGAATGGCTATTCTATAACCCTTGGAGCAGTTAGGCAATAGAACCCTGGAATAACTTAACAAAGGCAAATTACACCAGGCCAGCATTTTGTCTTCCACCAGAGGCTGGCTTGCCTATAGCTAATTATGCTAAACGTGCTCTGAGTAAAACTATTTTCTGTAGGTTTCCACAGGTTCCCGACAGTCTGATGAGAATCTAGGAGTTGGCTAAGGGGAAAGGGAGAGTGGCCTAATCAGCGCATTTGTACTCAAATATATCTTACCACATCTACTTTTCACCTCAACTATGACTCTCAGGTGGTTGGAAGTCTGGATCACACCCTGAGCAAAGGGGTAAGGAGACACATACCCAGAGACTTCGCTGCCTCCTCACTGGTTGTTGGTGGCCACCTGAATGAAGCTGCACCCCTTCTCTGCACTCTGAAAAATGTGATATGGCACTCCCAAGTTCCAACCATGCATTTCAAAAGCACTGTCCTGGCATTCTTCATCCTGATGCAGGTGGAGAGAATTTCACTTAACAATCACAGAATGAAGGGGTCCTTCAAGATGATAGCTCTCTATATATGTTAGACAACATTGATAATCCCAGAATACTAAGAACCCACTCACTTAATAGAAAGAGGATGCTTGAAATCATCAGAGGCAGGGACAGATGCATATTAATTGTCTTGAACTTATACACACTGGCCTGAATTCTTTCGTACATCTCCCACAAGCAGTGGCTTCCTCAGCTACTGTGTCATAATATTGGCCCTGCCACCCAGTATTGACAAGAGCAGACCTTTCAGTCATTCAGTCTGTGTAAGACAAGGTCCTGTGAGAAGCAGACACCAAGAAGGGACTAGACATGCAAAATAATTATCAGAAGGAACACAGGTGAAGAATAAAGTAGAAGCAGCAGAAGTCGGCAGGGAAAGTCATTATATAGCAGTGTGGGTCTGTGAAAAGAAAGGATGGAGGAAGTTTTGGTCAGGTAGATTCTTTAGACTTCAGAAACATTCTAACACATTTTCTGCTGAATTATCCAAGAGGGCACTGGGGGAGCCTTTGAGCAATTGTTGCCCATTTGAGAAATCACATGTTGCCATGACTCACAGAAATGTGCTTGTATTACCACTGCCGCTGTGCTTAGTCACTGATTGCGAGTAGTGTTGCCCAGAGGGATAGGGCTGTCAGATGAACTGTCATCAACTATGCTTTCTGCAGCAGATCTGAGTGGTATGATTCCATGGCTGCAATAAATCCGTGTGTGTGTGTGTGTGTGTGTGTGTGTGTCTTTAAAAAGAGATATGCATGGCTTTTCAAATTAGTGGAGAAAGAATGACCTAATCAGCAAATGGTGCTGAAAACATTGACTAGCAAGTATGCTTCCTGATAGGAGCCACTTGGTCGTATTTTCAACTTGATTCCCGCTGCCTAGAACTATGCCTAGCATATTACAGTTGCTCAAAACAATTTTCTTAATTATGTTGAATAGTCTATTCTTTAAAAAAGTTAGATTCCTATTTCATATCTTTTAGTAAAATTCACCTCAACTGATTCAAAGGATTAATCATAAAACTATAAAAGTATTGGAGAAAGTGTAGGAAAGTGTATTTATAAGTTTCGGATAGAAATAATCATCTAAATTAAACAAAAAAGCAAAACAATAAAGAAAAAGTTGGTTTGGTTATGTATAAATCTAAAGTTAATTTTTCAATAAAAGGTAAGTAACAAGCTAATATACATGTATAATGCACACAATATTTATATGCAAAGATATTTTAATACCTATATATCAATAAGGTATAGAAAAAACTGACAATGATCCTAAATAAAACAAATCCTCGATAAACATGAATGATGTTTAATAGCTGGTAATCTGGTAAATATAAATTGAAATAGTACATATTTAATTAGGTTTACAAAACCATAAATACTTTAATAAGGTTACACGTTGGTGGAAGCATGGTGAAGAGATACTTTCCTACACTGCCAGCAGAACTATAGTTTGGGCAGCCACTTTTGACAGTATATTTTACCATTTTGACATATATTTTAAAGTATTGGATATTCTATGTAACAGTTATTCAATTTATAGTTTTCCATCCTTGGGAAACACTTTCATATATACAAATACACTCTTGCAAAAAGATGTTCATTATACAGGCAGTAACATTTTTAACAGTGAAAAATTGGAAGTCTATGGAAAAAAGAATGATTAAAGAAATTATTGCATATCCATAATATGGAGGAACTTGCATCTATTAAACAAATGAGGTATATAACAAGATCTTTCAGATATTCTTGACTTAAAAAGGAAAATAATAAAACAACCAAAAATGTGATATTATGGTTTAAAAATACAGTTATGATAATAACAAGTATTGGTGAGGAGGGAGAGAAATTGGAACACTTGTAAACTCCTGGTTGGAATATAAAATGGTGCATTCACTTTGGAAAACCATCTGGCAGTCTCTTAAATGATTAAACAGAGTTGCCATTATGACCCAGAAATTCCACTCCCAGGTATATAGGCAAGAGACAAGAAAACATATGTCCACACAAAAATTTATACACAGATGTTCGTAACGGCATTATTCATTCATTATAGCCAAAAAAATAGAAACAATTAAATGCTCATCAAGTGATGAATGGATAAATAAAACATATAATCACACAATGGAATAGCATTCAGTAAGAAAATGAAATAAAGTTCAGGTGCATGCTACAATATGGATGAACCTTGAAAACTATACTAAATGAAAAAAGCCAATCGCAAAGAATCTCATATCGTATTATTCCATTTATATGAAATATTCAGAATGGGCAAATCTATAAAAACAGAAAGTAGATTAGTGGTTGCCTAGGGCCGAGGAGGATGTTGGCGGGTGAGTAACAGCTAATAGGATCAGGGTTTCTTTTGGGGGTAATGTTCTAATATTGGTTGATAAATGCACAACTCTGAATATACACAAACGCTGAATTTTACACATTAAATGAATGGATTGTATAATATGTGAACTACATCTCAATAAAGTTGTTGGAAATATAATTATAAAGCAATGCTACATATATTTGTAAGGACATATATGTGCACTTAAATTCACTGAAAAAGTTCACATCAAGTGTATAACTATATTTCTGAGGAAGAAGACAGGGGACTAGAACTGAAAATAATGTTCTCAAAATAGACTTCAGCTCTATCCTTAATGTTTCAGGTGTTTTTTTTTTTTTTCAAGTAGCATGTATTTGTGTATTGTAAGTGTAATCAATAATTAATTCTCAAAAATGATTTTCCTGACAGAGGGTTCTTCTACCTGACCTATCAAACGACTTCTATAAAGAGAGGTTCAGATTTCTCCACCCCTCTTCTCACGCAGTGTCTCACCATCAAATCTTGCAGAAAAACTGGGTATGTCTAGAATGTATTCTTGCCAAGTGTAAAGTGGAAATCTTGAGAAGTGCACTAAAGTGCTGCCCAAAATGCCGCCCTTCCATTGAGTAGTAACTTAATCTTCCAATAATGTAAAGTCACAGCCCACAGATAATGTGTCACACTTACTCTTATTCTATTAGGAGGGTTAATCTACTTTATGAGAGAGCTAAGGAGTTGCTTCCACAATACCTGGCTTACCTTATTGTTGTTTTTTTTCCTTCACTTTCCCCAAATCTCCTCACCATCCCCATCACCTCCCCCAAATCTCCTCAGCATCCCCAGATGCTAGCTACCAGTTGTTATAAGGTAGCAACATCTCTCATTCCTATGTTGAATTAGTAAGAAATAAACAAAAATATCAACTTGAACTCATTTTGATGTCTAAAAGTTATGCTACTTAGTGTGAGACATGCCTGACAAATCTAAAACATTAGGTAAAAGAATTTTGATGTAAAAAATCCAGAACATAAACTCAAGTACAGCTACAAAGTAACAAATTACTTTGTAAATACACAAAAGAAATTTCAATTTAATGGCAATATTAAGATTATACTGGACATTTTTTCCATAGCTTATAGAGCACTCAGAGCAGCACTTGAAACATTTTCCTCCTCTTCTAAGTGCAGTAGAATTTAATTCATAACATCTTGAATTTTCCAATTAAAATCACCTTTAATTAAAGAATTTCAGCCAGCCATACAAACAGAGTGTTATATTTTCTAAACATAAGTTATTACAATATTTATCAAAGCTGTATGTGTATTTAAATAGAAAAGTCTAAAAGTACGTAATAAAGCAGGATTCTGTGGCCAGAAAGTAATTAGTCTCATGTGTTTCCTGTTAATAAATTAGGATAAACTTAGGGCCAGACTTGTGAAATGATTTCCATTAATTAAAAAAAAAATCAAGGGCTTAATGTTTATTCTCTTTTCCCAAAGGTGAACTGCAAAGCTACGTTCTTAACTAAACAAGAGAACATAATTTCATTTATCCTTAAAGCTTTGAGGTTCCACTTTATTTTTCCAAATGATGAGGTGAGGTATTGAAATAACGTGAATGACTAACTGGGAAATCTGAGAAACCAGAGTTTTCAATCAACTATCAACTACTGACCACCTATTTTGTGTACATTAAGCTAGAAGCCAGGGCCAGACACACCTATTTATTAACCTCCTGCCTCAGGAGATTCCCAATCTAAACTAAAATATATGAAACAACATGATTCAGTAGTATTTTGTAGGATGTACACTATATCATATTAAATTTTGAATAACTTCAGAGAAGATCACATTTATGCAGGACCACTGTTACACGCAATTGGAACTTGAGCTGGCACTTGAAAGATAGATGGGCTGATGCCGCCGTGAAGAGGATGAAGAAGGATACTAGGCAAGCCACCCATCAAAACAGTGATATTCAGTACAGAGGGAGAGTGGTGTGCTCACAGGAACTGAAAGGTTCCTGATGAAAGAGAAAGGTGTAAAGAGAGTAAAGGGAAGTAGGTAGGGCAGGTAGGGTAGGATCAAGTCATAGAAGCCTTAAACCCAGGTCGAGTAACCGAAACCTACTTTGATAGGAAATAGGGACACATCACAGGTTTCAGAGCAGAAGAGAAACCTTATCAAAGTGGTAGGTCATGATCAGGCTGACATTGACTTTGCAAGAGGGAAGTCCTCTAAATCTATTACAGCAATGTATCTAAATGGAAGTTGAATTGGATTAGAAATTCCAATAAAATGTGAACTTGCTTTGGCTCCTTACTAATTACACATGTCAAAGAAAGGTATGAATTAAAGATAACTTCTTACTTTCTGTCTCAGGTAAGAACTGACAGACATGTGAGGTGGCTTGGTTCACCTTTGAACACCTTGAGTTTTACAGTTACAGCAAAGAATTCATTTTAAAATATCAGGAAGTATACATAAAGAGCCAGAGATTTGATGTGAAAGTTCTGGAATGCAGATTTAGTCATCAACAAAGTTGGGAAGTAAGTACATGTAAAAGAAGACTAAGGTTCAAAAACTGAAAGTTGGAAGTGTCTGTGGTTAAAGAGTAGCCAGCAAAGGAAACAAAAGATTAATTAGGGAAGCAGAAAAGTTAAGTAGGGCCTTATTACACAGAAGCCAATGCACTACAACAGTTTAAGAAGGGTGGAGTCACCAATTTCAAAAGCTACAGAATCATCAAAAAGACTGAGAACAAAGAAAAGTCCCCTGGGACAGTCTCTCTCTCTCTCTCTCTCTCTCTCTCTCTCTCTCTCTCTCTCTCTCTCTCTCTCTCTCTCTCACACACACACACACACACACACACACACACACACACACACACGAAAAAAAAAAAAAACTTCATTTACATTAACATTTAAAATGATGTTTTCCCCAGATAGTGAAAAAGCTGGTTTATTTGGCATTTGTATTATTACCCAATGCCTGAACATAGCTGCAGTAAAACTCCATTTATAACAATAGTCTTAAATTACTGAAAGGTGATTTTATATCATAAAAAAAAAGTCAATGGAATATAGCACTATACACAATTACCTCTTTACCAAGTTAATGCAGATGTTGCAAAAAGGTACCTAATGAAACTGTTTCCCTGAAAATAAGACCTAACCGGACAATCAGCTCTAATGTGTCTTTTGGAGTAAAACTTGATGTAAGACCCGGTCTTATTTTATATATAAGACCAAGTATAATATGATATAATATAATATAATATAATATAATTATTATAATTATTATAATATAATACTGGGTCTTATATTAATTTTTGCTCCAAAAGACACATTAGAGCTGATTGTCCGGCTGGGTCTTATTTTCGGGGAAATCAGAAATTACAAATTCCACATTATATAGCTTCAAACTCACTCATTAAAAAATCAAAAGTATCAAAAATATGCAAATGTCAAAATCAACTATACTGTTTTAGTTTTAGTGTATTTTCCAGTATTAGCATTCATTTTGTCAGATAAGCACTTCACATTAAAGAGGCTGTTTGATTCACCAAATGACAGTCTGATAAAGAGTTAACTGCTTGGAAAGAGGTGGAGAGTAAGTGAGAAATCTATGACTACTAATTACAGCATGGCTTTCACTGGCCTGTAATTTTTTTTCTACTTTTCCTGACAAAGCTAAATTGCTTTATCTCCAACACCACAATGATATCATTACAGTTAGAAATGACATTAATAGTATTCCTGGGAAATGGCTTTCCCTTGATCATAATAATAATGTTTTATCTTCTTTTAAGCAAGAAAATGTGGTCTTGTGACAAAAAAGTAGTCTTGGAAAAAAACCTGGTTTCTCTCGCCAGCTTCTCCATATCACCTCAGCTGAGTTCCTTAACCACTTAAGTCTAATTTCCCTGTCGTTCAAATAAAAATAATGATTCTAACCCTATTTACCTTATAGGGTTTTCTTATGATGAAAAACATGGGAAATGATTATAAAAATCTTTGACACAGTAAAACGTATTAGCCCTTGGAGATTCAATCAGCCCTTTCCAGGCTAAAGATAATTATTGCTTAAAAATATTAATAAGTAATTCATAGGCAGCTTTGTGAAGGCAGTTCTGCTGTCAATTTTCACACAATTGAAGACAGAGTAATTAATTATTAAAAGGATAATATAGGTGTTCTTTTTTTGTTTTTTAACAGAAAATACATGGTCTTCAGTTATAATTCCTCTTGTCAAATGGATTGTTGCATCTCAAAGGCTGATAGAAAATGCTTGTTACCCCCATATTTACTTCTTTTTTCCCTTATTTTGGGCTTCATCACCTTTGTAGCATGCCTCTCTTCTGAATTTCCTTTCTTTCTCTAACTGCATTAGCATGTTTATATTAGCTGTCAGAATGAAGTAAGCCCCAAAGCCACAAGCAGCATGGCCAACTCAAGGAGGCCATGGCAGTGTCCCAGTAGAAGGTTTTTGTTGTTGGCGGGAGCAATCGCTCACTGTCATACTTAAGACTCCTAGTGACCAAAGAGTTTGTTTTGTGTTTGTAGGTATCCGGGCAGCCTCTTTATTATCTGAAGCATTACTCCTCAATACATATGGCCCATTAACATTTGACTGCTGTCCATAGGGCAAAGCTGTGTACTCCCAAGGAGCAGGCAAGAGATTATAGAAAGACAGTAGGGAGTTCTAGGGTCACTAGATCCTCCTAACTGACTTAATTAGGTACTAATTAACCATTCTGAATAAAAGGCTCTTTCTGATCAACATTTACTAAACAATTTGGCTGAGTCAGTCTGGCTCTTGCATGAAGCAACTACTGCTATATTCCTAGACATCAGTTTATTCCTCCCTACCCTGACTTTTTAAAAAGCACTCTGTGATATTTCAGAGAACTACTCCTTAATTATCTTCATTCTTCCTGGTCATTCTCCCCGAAAGAGTCCTTCAAAATATTTATACTGTTATCACTACATATGCTCATTGCATGCATCTAACAATATTTTTGGTACACCAAAAATTATGCTTTACTTCACCCTAGAGCAGGTCAAAAGTTTCTTAAAATGTTTAGTTGACCCCTAATAATGTCTCATTCTTTTTGCATCTATGTTTTGCTCTTTCCAAGCAGTTACTAGAGATAGCAATTGCTAAAATCCACAGGATCTAAACAGAAACCTCAGAAGTATCCACTGCTGTTTTGTTGTAATTTGCAAAGCCTGCAGACATCTAAGATATTTTATCATTGCTACACATCTCTAAATCCTCTATCAATGTGTTTCAAGGAAATGTTATTTAAAAATTTCAAAACATAGCTGCTTAACAATCATTAAATCTTCTGTTAGTCTATGATTTATAATGGATGTCAGATTTTGCTTAGTAGCTTGTTAAAATAAATTTGAGGTAAATTTTTTCTTTTATATACGACTGAGCACGAAGTTACTGTTTAGTTATAATTTTAACTCAAATGCTCTTGTATTTTTTTTTTAATTGTGTAGCAAATTACCACAAAACAGAAACCATTTATCATCGCAGTGTTCTTTAAGCTTTATGTCTGGTCACAGCTCAACTGGGTTCTCTGCTCAGGGTCTTGCAAAGCTGAAATTAATGGATGGGCTATGTTCTCACTTGGATTCTTGACTAGGAAAAAATCTATTTCCAAGCTCATTCGAGTTGTTGACAGTATTTAGCTACTTGTGGATGTAGGACTGAGGTCCAGTTTTCTTTCTGGCTGTTGGCTAGGGTTTGCTCTCACCTCCAACAAGTCACCTTCATGTCCAAGATACATGGCCCTGTCTACAACATGGCAAATTACTTCTTCAAGGCCAAGGAGTTGTTCTTCTTGGCCTGCAGCCGATACCTAGAGTCTTTTCAAAAGAGCTCGCCTGATTAGGTGTGGCCCACCCAGGATTATCTTACTTTTATTAATATCCCCTGATTACAGCCTTAATTATATCTGAAAATCCTTTCACCTTTGCCAGTCATGTTACATAACATAATCATAGGAGTGATGTCCAGTATATTCATATGCCCTTGCCCCATTCAAGTGAAAGAGATTACACTGAAAGTGACTGTAGGCAGGAATCTTAGGGCCATCTTAGCATTCTGTCTGATATGACCCAAATCAAAAAGTTTCTAATAATGAAGACGACACTCACATTGTTGTTGATGTTACTGTTATTATTTTACTTGACAATTACTTTAACTCTCCAGGGCATTGCAGGGGAATATAACCTGAAACTTTTCCTGACAACATTTAATAGTCATGGTTGTAAAGTCTGACATTCCTAAAGATTGCCTGATTGCTATAGATATTCTAAACGTCATCCTGGGATAAAGCCAGACCTGCAGGGAGTTGAGACACAGGCAGCACATTGTTTGGTTCCTCAGAGATTAGAATTTACTAATTTTGGCTTTTCTATTACCTCTCAGCCTACATTTAAACTTAGAGTAAACATCTCTAAGAGCCTCATCATCATATTTACGATATGGTTGATGCGCAGTATATAACATGGTCTCATTTTTACAGAAGGAATGTCCCTTAGGTTTCAGTAGAAGCATTCATTGTATGTCTTCAGGGAAAGTAGTTTTTATTTTATGAATGTTGATGCATACATACAACAAGATTCCAGTTTTATCTTAGCTACCATGAAGCATAACAGGAGATTTATAACACACCCCTAGGGAATATACAAGGCATTTTGGGTATAATCTATCTAAATTTCAATTTAATATTACCTGTGTTTTGTTTTTTACCTTAAACTTCTTCATTTATTTATTTATAATCTTGTGGCTCTACAAGTATCTTTATAAAATTACCTTAAATTCTTTCTGAAATAAATCAGTTAATATTTATTGAGCATTGTAAATTGACCATTTTTAACTACTCTAGCAGGAACCTAAAACACACTCTTTTTATTTTTCCTTTCTCTCCAAAGGAGACTAGCTAATGGGTTTACAAAAATACTTAGGAATGCACATAAACTAGAATTACAAATGTGCTAAAATTTATATAGAAATAGGTAGATATTATAACTACTATAACATACAACAATATAACACTTTATAGTATACATGCTCCTTCTTTTGTGTAAACCAAATACAGTGCCATCAGGCCTTACTTGTGGTAAAACTTAAATCATATTCTTATTCCCAAAACTACATGTTCTCATCTTGTGCTCACCTGCTTATGCAATGCCTTAATTCCATTGACAATGTACACTCCACCTATTTTGAAGAGTTCCCTAAAAGGGTGCCTCACTCTCAACGCAGATTGTCAGCTCCAGTCACCATGTGATATGTCACTTTACATTCTTCCACTTCTGTTCTGGCTCCCATTCCTTGACAACTGCTCTCTTGAAAGAATGACCTTATTTACTCTTGTGAAGGTGTTTCTTGTGAAACTCGGGATATCTGTATAAACAGTGATTTTTTTCCCAAGCCTCCCGATCTGCCTATAATGGTTAATTTCATATATTAACTTGACAGAGCCACAGATATTTAGTTAAACATTATTTCTTATTAAACAGTACATAAAGGTGCTTCCAGATGACACTAGCATTCGAATGGATAGACTGAATAAAGCAGATTGCCCTTCTCTATGTGGGTGGCAACATCCAATCTATTGAGGGCCTGAATAGAACAAAAAGAGGGAAGAAGAAAGAGTTTGCTCTTTCTCCATGATGGTAATAGTTATGAGGGGAAGAAATATTCCTGGTAAAATGCTATTTATCTAGAAAAGAGTTGTTATTTGTGTGTGTGTGTGTGTGTGTGTGTGTGTGTGTGTGACTTTAAAGTATTTTATTGAATAAATTTGATGTGTAACTTGTGTAAATTTAAAGTGTACAGCATGGTACTTTCATATGTTTATATATTGTAACATAGCTGCCATTGAGATAGCATTTATTATATAACATACTTTTAGTACAATATTGTCTATATTCAATATACTGTACGTTACATCTCTATGGATTATTTAGTACTCATTGTAAGTTTGCACCTTCAAATACCATCAATCTTATCCCTTCACCCCCATCCCCTGGCAACCACCATTTTATTATTTTTATTTTTGTTGTTTTGGTTGTTATAGGTTTGAAATTTTTAGATTAGACATATACGAGCTCTGATAAATAAGTTTGCAAACTTATTGCAATGATGTTGCTAATCTTTTTTGAAATCAGAGAGATTATTCATTATGAATTTGTACCAACTGGATAAATAGTTAACCAAGTTTACTATTTGCAAGTGCTGAAAAGACTGAGTGAAAAAGTTAGATGACCTGAACTTTTTGCCAACAATTCACGGCTCTTGCATCACGACAGTGTACCAGCTCACAGGGCACTGTCTGTGAGGGAGTTTTGAGCCAGTAAACAAATAACTGTATTGGAACATGCTCCCTACTCACCTGATCTGGCCCCCAATGACTTCCTTCTTTACCCCAAAATAAAGGAAATATTAAAAGGAAGACATTTTCATGACATTCAGGACATCAAGGGTAATATGACGACAGCTCTGATGGCCATTCCAGAAAAAGAGTTCCAAAGTTGCTTTGAAGGGTGGACCAGGTGCTGGCATCAGTGCATAGCTTCCCAAGGGGAGTACTTTGAAGGTGACCTTAGTGATAGTCAGCAATGAGGTATGTAGCACTTTTTTAAGGATGAGTTTGCAAGCTTTTCTAAGATGAGTTCACTGACCTTCATAAGTGATACCATACAGTATTTGTCTTTCTCTGTCTTACTTATGTCACTTATCATAATGTATTTAAAGTCCATCCATATTGTTGCAAATGGCAAGATATTCTTCTTTCTCATGGCTGAATAGCATTCTTTTGTGTATACACTAAGTCCTCATTTATCATTGTCAATAGGTTCTGTTACTTTAAGTAAAACAATGTGTAATGAAGTCTACACATGAAGTCTACACATAGTCTAATTGACATAAACAAGAGTTAAGTTTCTACAGCATCTCACCAATGTCATAACGAAACGACGCTGAATGAAATGATGTTACTTGAGAGTCTGCTGCATATACCACATCTTTTTTATCCATTCGTCCATTGATGGGCATTTGGGTTGTTTACATATCGGGGCTATTATAAATATTGCTGCAATAAACGTGGAAGTGCATGTATCTTGTCAAATTCCTGTTTTCATTTCCTTTGGGTATATAACTAAAAGTGAAATTGCTAGATTATATGGTAGATCTATTTTTAATATTTTGAGGAAACTTCATATTGTTTTTCTTAGAGTTTGAACCAATTCACGTTCACACTAACAATGTATAAGGATTCCCTCTTTACTACGTCTTTGGCAGCGCCTGTTGTCTCTTGTCTTCTTCATGACAGACATTCTCATAGATATGAGGTGATATCTCACTGTTGTTTCTATATGCATTTCCCAGAGGTTTAGTGATATTGATCATCTTCTCATGTGTCTGTTGGCTATTTTGAAGTCCTTTTTGGATAAAGGTCTATCTAGTTCTTCTGCCCATTTTTAAATTGAATTGTTTGTTTTTTGTTATTAAGCTGCATAATTTCTTTATATTTTTTGTATAACCCCTTATCCGATACATGGTTTGCAAAAATTTCCTCCCATTCTTAGTCTTTTTTTTTTCATTTTGTTAAGTTCTTCTTCTGCTGGGCAGGAGCTTTGAGTTTGACATAGTCCCACTTGTACATTTTTGCTTTTGTTGTTTGTGCTTCTGGCATCACGTCCACAAAATCATTGCCAAGATCAATATTGATGAGTTTCTTACCTATGTTTTCTCCTAGTTTTGTGGTATCAGGTCTTATGTTTAAGTCTTTTCATCCATTTAATTTTGTGAATGATGTGAGATCGGCGTCCAGTTTCATTGTTCTGCATGAGTTTCTCAAGAACATTTTTTTTTTTAATAAACTATCTTTTCACCATGGGTGTTCTTGGCTCTCTTGTCGAATATAAGTTGATCATGTACAACAGGATTTAATTCTGGGCTCTCTTTACTGTTCCATTCATTTATGTGTCTATTTTTGTGCCAGAGCCATATTGTTTTTATTACTATGGATTTATAGTATAGTTTGATATCAGGAAGTGTAATACCTTCAGTTTTGTTCCTTTTTCTCAGGATTGCTTTGGCTATTCAGGGTCTTTTTTGGTGCCACACAAATTTTAAGATTTAGAAAAGATTTCTATTTTTTTAATTTATTGGGGTGACAATTGTTAGTGAAATTACATAGATTTCAGGAGTACAATTCTGTATTACATCATCTATAAATCCCATTGTGTGTTCACCACCCAGAGTCAGTTCTCCTTCCATCACCATATATATTTGATCCCCCTTAACCTCATCTCCCACCCCCACCCCTCTTACCCTCTGGTAACCACTAAACTATTGTTTGTGTCTATCAGTTCTTGTTTCTCATTTGTTTGTCTTGTTCTTTTGTTGTTTTTGGTTTATATACCAAATATCAGTGAAATCATAGGGTGCTCTGCTTTTTCTGTCTCACTTACTTCGCTTAGCATTATACTTTCAAAATCCATCCATGTTGTTACAAATGTTCCTGCATCATATTTTCTTACCACCGAATAGTATTCCACTGTGTATATATACCACAACTTCTTTATTCATTCATCTATCGAAGGACATTTTGGTTGTTTCCATGTCTTGACCACCGTAAACAAAGCTGCAATGAACATTGGAGCACACGTGTCTTTATGGATAAATGTTTTCAACTTTTTTGGGTATATACCCAGGAGAGGGATTGCTGGGTCATATGGTAATTCTATTCGTAATTTTTTGAGGAACCTCCACACTGCCTTCCATAACAGCTGCACCAGTCTGCATTCCCAACAACAGTGTATGAGGGTTCCTTTTTCTCCACAGCCTCTCCAACACTTGTTGCTATTTGTCTTGTTGATGATAGCCATTCTGACTGGGGTGAGGTGATATCTCATTGTGGTTTTTATTTGCATTTCTCTGATGATTAGTGATGTTGAATATTTTTTCATATATCTATTTGCCATTTGTATGTCCTCTTTGGAGAAATGTCTCTTCAGGTCCTCTGCCCATTTTTCAATTGGGTTGTTTATTTTTTGTTGTTGAGTTGCATGAGTTCCTTGTATATTTTGGATATTAGCCCTTTATAGGAAGCACTGTTTGCAAAAATCTTCACCCATTCAGTTGATTGCCTCTTTATTTTGTCGATGGTTTCTTTTGCTGTGCAGAAGCTTTTAAGTTTCATATAGTCCCACTTGTTTATTTTAGCTTTTACTTCCACTGTCTTTGGAGTCAAATTCATAAAATGCTCTTTGAACTCAAGGTCCATAAGTTTATACCTATGTTTTCTTCTATGTAGTTTACTGTGGCAGGTCTTATTCTTAAGTCTTTGATCCATTTTGAATTAACTTTGATACATGGTGACAGATAGCAGTCCAGTTTCATTCTTTTGTACGTGGCTTTCCAATTCTCCCATGTATCGAAGAGGCTGTCTTTTCTCCATTGTATGTTTTTTGCTTCTTTGTCAAAAGTTATCTGTCCATATTTATGTGGTTTTATTTCTGGGTTCTCAATTCTATTCGATTGGTCTATGTGTCTGTTTTTCTGCGAATACCATGCTGTTTTGATTATTGTAGCCCTGTAGTATAAGTTAAGTCAGGGAGTGTGATACCTCCAGTATTGTTCTTTTTTTAAAATATTGCTTTGGTTATTCAGGGTCTTTTGTGATTCCAAACAAATCTGATGATTTTTTGTTCTATTTCTTTGAAAAATGCCATTGGGATTTTGATGGGGATTGCATTAAATGTGTATATTGCTTTGGGTAATATGGCCATTTTTACTATATTGATTCTTCCAATCCATGAGCACGGAATGTCTTTCCATTTCTTTGTGTCTTCTTTAATTTCTTTCAAAAATGTCTTATGGTTTTCAGCATATAAATCCTTCACATCCTTGGTTACGTTTATTCCTAGGTATTTTATTCTTTTTGCTGCAATTGCAAAGGGAATTGTTTTTTGTATTTCTTTTTCATAGATTTTGTTGTTAGTATATAGGAATGCAATGGATTTTTGTACGTTGATTTTGTAGCCAGCAACTTTACTGTATTCGTTGATTGTTTCCAACAGCTTTTTGGTGGAGTCTTTAGGGTTTTCTATATATAGCATCATGTCATCTGCAAAGAGTGATAATTTAACTTCTTCATTCCCAATTTGGATGCCTTTTATTTCTTTCTCTTGCCTGATGGCTCTGGCAAGGACTTCCAACACTATGTTGAAAAGGAGAGGTGATAGGGGACAACCCTGTCGTGTTCCTGAACGTAGAGCAAAGGGCTTCACTTTTTTACCATTAATTATAAGATTGGCTGAGGGCTCGTCATATATGGCCTTTATTGTGTTAAGGTATTTTCCTTCTATACCTATTTTATTAAGTGTTTTAATTATAAATGGATGTTGTATCTTGTCAAGTGCTTTTTCTGCATCAATTGATATAATCATATGATTTTTGTCCTTTATTTTGTTTATGTGACGTATCACATTGATGGATTTGCGGATGTCAAACCATCCTTGTGCCCCGGGGATGAACCCCACTTGGTCATGATGAATAATCTTTTTAATGCATTGTTGTATTCGATTCGCTAGAATTTTGTTTAGGATTTTTGCATCAGTATTCATCAGAGATATTGGTCTGTAGTTTTCTTTTTTTGTGTTGTCCTTACCAGGTTTTGGTATCAGGGTAATGTTGGCCTCATAAAATGAGTTAGAGAGTACTCTCTCTTCTTCAATTTTTTGGAAGAGTTTGAGCAGGATTCGTAGTAGATCCCATTTGAAGGTTTGGTAGAATTCTCTAGTGAAGCCATCTTGTCCAGGACTTTTGCTTTTGGGAAGGTTTTGGATAACTGATTCAATTTCCTTACTGGTGATTGGTCTGTTTAGATTTTCCAGTTCTTCATGGTTCAGCCTTGGAAGGCTATATGTTTCTAAGAACTTGTCCATTTCTTCTAGGTTATTGAATTTGGTGGCATATAGTCCTTCATAGTATTCTTGCATGATCCTTTGTATTTCTGTGGTGTCCGTGATAACTTCCCCTTTTTCATTCTAATTTTGTTAATTGGTGTCTTCTCTCTTTTTATCTTAGTGAGTCTAGCCACGGGTTTCTCAATTTTGTTAATCTTTTCAAAGAACCAGGTCTTTGTCACATTATTTTTTCTATTGTCTTTTTGTTCTCTATTTCATTTAGTTCTGCTCTGATTTTTGTTATTTCCTTTCTTCTGCTGACCTTGGGTTTCACTTGTTCTTCTTTTTCTAGTTCTTTAAGTTGTAACATGAGGTTATTTGTTGGGGATTTTTCTTGTTTCATGAGATAGGCCTGTATTGATATAAATTTCCCTCTTAAAACTGCTTTTGCTGCATCCCAAAAATTTTGGTAGGCTGTATTTTCATTGTCATTTCTTTCTATGTATCTTTAATCTCTCCTCTAATTTCTTCTTTGACCCAGTTGTTCTTTAAAAGTATGTTGTTTAATCTCTATGTATTTGTGTTTTTTCCTGCTTTTTTTTTCGCAATTGATATCCAATTTCAAAGCCTTGTGATCAGAGAATATGCTTGGTATGATTTCAATCTTCTTAAATTTGCTGAGGCTGATTTTATGTCCCAATATATGGTCTATACTTAAGAATGTTCCATGTACACTCAAAAAGAATGTAAAGTCTGATGTTTTTGGATGAATTGCTCTATATATGTCAATTATGTCCATTTCATCTAATGTGTCATTTAGGGCTGTTATTTTGTTGTTTATTTTCTGTTTGGATTATCTATCCATAGCTGTCAATGATGTATTTAAGTCCCCTAGTATAATTGTGTTTTGGTCAATTTCTCCCTTTAGTTCTGTTAGTAGTTGCTTGGTATATTTTGATGCTCCCTGATTGGTGGCATAAATATTGATGACTGTTATGTCTTCTTGTTTTATAGTCCCCTTTACCATTATGAAACGTCCATCTTTGTCTCTTGTTAAC
The DNA here is from genome assembly GCF_964194185.1 of Rhinolophus hipposideros. NCBI lineage: Eukaryota > Metazoa > Chordata > Mammalia > Chiroptera > Rhinolophidae > Rhinolophus > Rhinolophus hipposideros. The sequence continues at coordinate 71,133,436 of NC_138053.1, read as the reverse complement.
TTTTTCACCCTGAAATCTGTTTCATCTGATATCATTATGGCTACGCCTGATTTTCTCTGAGTACCATTTGCTTGGAGTGTCAATTTCCACCCTTTCACTTTGAGTCTATGCTTGTCCTTGAGCTCAGATGTGTCTCGGAGACAGCATATGGTTGGGTTTTGTTTTCTGATCCAATCTGCTACTCTGTGCCTTTTTATTGGTGAGTTCAGTCCATTTACATTTAGGGTGATTATTGATATGGGATGATTTCCTCTCATTCTATCTTTAGTTTTCTGGTAAGGCTGTGTCTCCATTGTTTCTTTGCCTTTCTGTTGTTTTCTGTTGTTTCTGTGTGGTGGTATTCTATGATGTTTCCCTCTGTTTCTTCTTTTATTACAGTATATATTTCAGTTCTGGATTTTTTTTTGAGTGGTTACCCTTAAGAGTATGTAAAGGAAAGTGTGATATTTAGAGAATTCCATTTTCTTCAGCACATTCACTTTCTCCATTCCCATATTCCGGTTCAGGCCTTTACTCTCCCCCTTTTTATGTTGCCACAAATTGTCCCTGTTGATGGTGGTCGAATAGCCTCCTTTAGTATTTCTTGTAGTGCAGTTCGTGTATTCGAAAATTCCCTCAGCTTCTGTATGTCTGGAAAGGTCTTTATTCCTCCCTCATATCTAAAGGATATCTTTGCTGGATATATTATTCTTGGCTCATAATTTCTCTCTTTCAATAGTTTGAATATTTGGTTCCACTCTCTCCTGGCCTGTAGAGTTTCTGCTGAAAATTCTGAATGGGCTCTCCTTTGTAGATTACCGTCTTCTTTTCCCTGGCTACCTGAGAATTCTTTCTTTGTCCTTGATTTTAGACAGCTTCAATACAATATGCCTTGGAGAAGGCCTGTTGGGATTGAGGTAATTAGGTGTTCTATTTGCTTCTTGGATTTGAGGATCCAGTTCTGTCCACAAGTTTAGGAAGTTCTCATCAACCATTTGTTTGAATATATTCTCTGTTCCCTTCTCTCTTTCTTCTCCTTCTGGTATGCTCATTATTCTTATATTGCTCTTTCTGATAGAGTCAGAAAGTTCTTGTAGGGTTCTTTTATTTCTTTTAAGTCTCAAGTCTCTTTGTTCTTCCATCTGTGTGATTTCCAGGTTTCTCTCTTCAATGTCACTGATTATTTCCTCCATCTGGTCAACTCTACTACCTAAGCTGGTTATTTCATTCTTAATTTCTTCTATTGAGTTCTTAATCTCCAGAAATTCTCTTTGGTTCTTTTTTAAAATTTCAATCTCTTTCGTAAAATGCTCATGTCATTCTTTGATTGCGTTTCTGAGTTCATTAAATTGCCTTTCTGTGTTTTCTTGCATCTCGTTGAGTTTTTTTAGAACTGCAGTCTTGAATTCTCTGTCATTTAAGTCACATATTTCCATATCTTTAAGTTCCTTTTCTGGAGACTTTTCACTTTCTTTCTGAGCTGTCTTGTTGCGTTGGTTATTCATGGCAATGACTGATTTATTATTTCTCTTCCTAGACATCTACAGGAGTGGCTTCTGCAACAGGTTGATAGGAAGAGGTCTTTCTTTTGTTTGCCAATACTTGTTGGTAGAATGTTGTATTTTCTCTCTGAGTGCAGCCTTTTTTTCATCTATTACACAGTAGTGCTATGTTTTCTCTGCACTATTCCATCTTCTCACACAATGGGGGGATTCTCTGGGAAATGGGCTTCTCCTCTGTTAACAGTTTGCCTGAGTCATAGGGTGCCACGTCTCTGTGGGGATGCGGAGAGTTTTTGAAGTCCAAAGCTCTTTCTGCACCCGATTCAGAGCTGGTATGTTTCAGCAGTTCTGTTTACTCCTGCAGGGATCTGCCCAGATAGGTGGAGCCAGGGGCCGGGTGGGTTGTGAGAGGTGGCCCAGAGCAATGGCGGTGACTACCACCACAGCTGGTCCCGCTTCCACAGCTCCCTCCCCTTTGCCGGAACTAGTTGGGCTGCGAATCTGTGTCTGCTGTCCTCAGTTCTCAGAACAGCAGATATCCTGTCCTTTTGATCTGACACCGCTACTGTTCCGCTTCTAGCACAGGGCAGTTGGGGGCGGGGCAAGCTCTGGGATGGTAGGAAGGGGGTGGCTAGTCTCAGTGGCTAAGACTTCCGTGCTCTACTCGGCAGTGAGGGATTAAACCACCGTTTTCAGCCTTCTTCCCTCAGTCTTTTCTCTGAGGACTCTGCCATGAGCGTTGGATTCATCCGTGTTGTATGCTGTCCCCTCAGCCCTGTGGGCCATAAGCGGAGCCCTAGCAGTCCGAGTTCTTCCCTCTCCCACAGCTGTGGTAGTTCCGGGATGCAGCGAGCTCTGAGCACTCCGCACTTCTTCTCTTTTCCCTCCTCCCCCGCTTGCTTGATTCGCCCACCTTTAGGTGAATTCAGTAGTGGGCCTCTTCGTCTTGCCCGTCTGCTGTGCAGGGAGTCCTTTGTAGAGTTATTGTTGTTCGATTAGTTATAAATTCCAGGGGAGCTTTACAGAGGCTCACCTCACACCGCCATTTTGATGACGTCTCCTCAGAGAAGATTTCTTGATTCATGTTTTAAAATTAGTTAATAATGCATTTTAAAGAGTGGAAAAGAAAGGAATTTTATATAAGTGCAATGGCATGTAACAAGGTAATAGAGAAATGTGTATCAGTAACTCAGGATGTTAGACATATTTGGTTGACTAAGGTCTAATTTGAGTTGGCTTACTAAGAATTAAGTGCTTAAGCGATGAAAGACCACTTTTTGGTATGTTTCTTTCTAGTTCTGTTTTTAAATTTTACAAAGTATTGGGAAATTTTGAAAGCAATATTATTGTTATTGAGTACTTTTAGAAAATGTGCGCAGAAAATGTCATGAAACCAAACAAAAAGCAATGAGGTGTTAAAACTTCTCATAAAGTGTAAATCTTTCATTAGGGAGTCATTGCATGTTTCTGAGCATGGAAAACACATGATTTAGAAACATAAAAAATAAAAATCAAATCTCTGCTTTATGTGAACAGAGAAGGCCTTCAATTTTATTTACCACTGTTGATTTCACGTTATAAAACTAATTGTTCATAATCTTAGAAATCCCTAGTTTAAAGTTGCTTGAACTCTATAGTTTCAAATCTATCAGGTTTTTAACAGTCCCAGTTTTTTCAGAGTTCTTTTTCCATTAAATGTGCATACTATGGTACTGTACGCCACTTTTTTCTTCCAGTATATTCTCAATAAGAAGTACTTTAATGACATAATTAGTGATTAGGGTGTATTCTAAATTGCACGCAAAAGAAACAAACTCTGAACATGCTATACAGAAAATTATTCATTCTGAAAGCATTAGACAGTTTACAGACACTCCAGGATGACCAAGGAGAGGCCACACAGCCAGAATTATCTCCAAGAGAATGCTGCAAGACGTATCAGGGAAAATCTCTGCTGTCTCTGCCAGCATGGATAGGAGTTGGCCCTAGCCAAAACCGTGACATCAGACACTTGGTCCTGAATAATGTTGCTTGATTACTATTGCTTATGGAGATGGAGCAGAATTCCCATCATCATATCTACCTTCATCTTCAGAAAGAATTCTATAACATTCCTGATTTTGGGTGCCATTAATGTCAGATTCAAAGCTGTGGCATCTTTGGCAGAGGCTAGAACACATCTCCATTAGGAGGTTTTCACTGCAGTTCCCTTATCAGGGCTTCCTGCTGTCTCCATATAGCATCCCACAAACATTTCATGAATCACTGATTCCACTGGATCTCAAGGGCCACATGGCAGGACTTTGTTCCTCTGGACCCCACTCAAAGCTGATAGCCTTTTGGCTCGTACAGTTAACCGACTTGTTTGTTGTCTTTAATTACACGTGGGGGAGGTTCTGGAGTTTCTCTTTAACATTTTCTATTAGGATAATCCTTATTCTATAAGTGAGGGTGGGGGTTCTGCCATTTGCTTAGAATATTCATTCCATTTGGAAACTGGGAAATAAAACATAAATTAAATTGATAAGAATAGATACTATACTTGATGTTAGCCAAAAGTCTATACATATACACAATGGAATATTACTCAGCCATAAGAAAAGATGAAATAGTACCATTTGCACCAACATGGATGGATCTTGAGATTATCATGCTAAGCAAAATAAGTGAGATAGAAAAAGTCCAGGACCATATGACTTCACTCATATGTGGGATATAAAACTGAAAGCAACAAACAAAATCATAGACACAGAAGAGTTTAGTGGTTACCAGAAGTTCAGGGGGTGGTGGTAGAAGAGGGTAAAGGGGGTCAAATATTTGGTGATGGAAGAACACTGACTCTGGTTGGCGAACATATAGTGTAATATATAGATGATATATTATAAAATTGTACACTTGAAACCTGTATAATTTTACTAACCAATGTCACTGAAGTAAATTTAATAAAAATGTTTAAAAATAGACAATAAAACATAAATTAGGTTGGGAGTTTCACTGAGCCTAACATAAGGTGGACATGGGTGAAATTTCCATTTATCTCCTGACTCCTATAAGCCCTGTTATATAGCAAATACTGTGATGTTCTGGCTTCCCAGGATCTACCTTGAACCCAGTGTCCAAAAACCTCTGAAAATTATGGATCATTGTCTTCCCTCAAACACAGTTATTCTGATAGACACAGATCCCTTTGGGAAAACATTAAGAGAGAGAGTCAAAGAATATACTTATGATGTTATAACAGAATCCACACTTGAAATAATCAATTTTTGGTTGAAAGAATTGGAATGTATGAAAAATTATTTGCTGCATGCCCTTACATTAAATTTTAACTAATTTAATGCCCCCACAGTAATAGTCTATGGTAGTATAGTCATGACTCAATGAAGTACCTCACTATACCTCACTATAACACAAATTATTTCAATATAGTCAAATATCAAGCACAATGTTTGAAATTTGTTCTCCCTGCAGAAGTTTCTGTAGTGTTTTACTTGTTCACTCACATGTTAAGTTGTAGTACTGAGTTTCTATTTCTACTTCAGTGTAAGGTATCAGGGCCACCTATGTCCAGAAGCAAAATTTAAAAAGTGACAATTTTCTCTGGACTTCATGTTAATGAGAAAACAAATTGGCCAAAATATTAAAAATAACACATCTTATAAGGTTATTAATGAAGTCTTGAAGATAGTTGATGTGATATCGTATAGTTATATGGACAAAAACAGTAATTGTTTTTTTTAAATAAGGAAAGCTGGTTAAGAAATAAATCTCCATTGGCTGGGCTCCCTTAGTATATTTAATAGATGGTAAAGCTAGAATAAATGAAAGAAAAATATCCAACTTCAAAAAAAAGTTCTCAGTCTTTGAAATTAGGCCATTTTAATAAAATAGATCAGGTGATACATTAAGAGAACCACAGTTAGAAATAGATGGGAAGATTACTCTTTTTTAGCAATGTAATAGACATCCATATCCAAAAATATCAACTATACTTAAGAAAGTCTCACAGTTTTTTTTTTTCCGGAGGTGCAGTAGGATTATTATACTTTCTTCTATGCTAAATTAAGTTTGTTTCTTTCATATCAAGACTCACTATACAGCATAACACAAATAATCATTTCCATAGATTCTTACAGATGAACATCTGGCTCATATTTGCTAATGTTGATCATGTTTGTATGTTACTGCCAGACTGGACCTGGTATGCCAGTACAGTAATTTTGGCTATTTTGATTGCTGCTACCACCAAATGGAATGTGATATTTCAGATAAATTGTTAAGACATCTGAAAGCATCAGAAAATGACTTGGTCCAATCTGTGATGTCTGGAAATATTCATTAATAACAATTTGCCAGAGTCTATATTTAGAAACAGCATACAAGTTCTGACAATTAAGTTCGTGAACTCATCCTAGAAAAAGTGTTACATACCTCACTGCTGAATATCACTATGGTCACCTTCAAAGTACTGCCGTTGGGAAGCTATGCACTGATGCTAGTTCCCAGTTCACACTTTAAAGCAACTTTGGAACTCTTTTTCTTGAAAGGCCATCAGAGCTGTCGTCGAATTACCCTTGATGTCCTGAATGTCATGAAAATGTCTTCCTTTCAATATTTCCTTTATCTTTGGGTAAAGAAAGAAGTCATTGGGGGCCAGATCAGGTGAGTAGGGAGGATGTTCCAATACATTTATTTGTTTACTGGCTCAAAACTCCCTCATAGACAGTGCCATGTGAGCTGGTGTATTGTCATGATGCAAGAGCCATGAATTGTTGGGGAAAAGTTCAAGTCGTCTAACTTTTCCACTCAGTCTTTTCAGCACTTGAAAATAGTAAACTTGGTTAACTGTTTGTCCAGTTGGTACAAATTCATAATGTATAATCCCTCTGATATAAAAAAAGGTTAGCAACATTGTTGCAACAAGTTTGCAAAATTCATTGTCAGACCTGGTGTATGGTGTTTTCCATGAACAATAACCCTCAAATATCTAAAGTGATTTAACCTAATAAGAATCACTGGAAGAATTTTTTTGCACTTACTAGGAAATATTCATTTAGCTATATTAAAAACACCAATAAATTGCTCTAAATATTTAACCTGATTATTAGCCTAAAAGATAGGTAAAATGACCCACAAGAGGAAGGAAAGGTCCACCTTATTACCCTGGCAATTGGATCCAAATGTAATATTTTACTTCATATATAAAAGGATTAATCCTGTGTAAAGTGATTAACTAGGACCCAAATTATATCAGATAACAGAAAGTAAGTTTCATTTACCAAATGGGTATATATGCCAGATATAATATAGTGTCTGGCATAATGTAATGAGAATTACTTTCCAACTAATAAAATATTGACTTTAAAAATTGTTTCAAAAGTTAAGAACTAGGATTTTCAAAATCTTGTACATTCATTGTATGGAAAATGACAAAATATCTCAATACCACATGTTTTTAAATCTCTAATTCCTGTAAAAGTCATCTTATGAAACAAATTTTAAAACAAAACTCAGTTTTGTGGAAAATTTTAAGCTGTTTAAAAGAAAAATTAGTGTAAGCTCACTTACAAAGGCAACAAACACTGGCAAGAAATAGCAAAGAAAAATGTCCAAAATGGAACAAAGACAAAATTAAGTAAGTGACAAAAAGAGTCTGAAGTGTAAATTCCGGCAACAAAACCTGAAGATATTGGAAAGAAATGAAAAGGACGCTTAATATTTAAAACTTGAAAGACTGACAAAATAAGATTAGAATTCATGGAAAACAAAACCACAAATAATTAAAAGAAGAAAATTGTGATGACTATAAGTAAAAATTATGCCACTTAACTAACTTATTTTTTAAGTACTGTTATGCATCTGGTATTGATTTTGACCAAAAGAAAATCACAGATTCGACAAAGGAGCATTGGACACATATTGATATATTTAAAGTCTCCAAGATTTCTTCCATCACTTTATATGTTTGTCATATTACAAATTAGGAAGTAATCTGCTTAGAAAACCTTTTAAAGTATTATTATATTATGCATAAATTCTCTTAAACATTTTACAGAAATGTGTTTAAGTATTTTCCACAAAACACATTTCCCTCTGACAGCTCCCAGTGGCCACATATCACCTCACCAAGGGTTGGTAACTCCCTTTGTTCTCATTGAACTTGTTCCTATGAACTCCTCAATCCCTCCCACCCAATTAATGGGACAAAATGCCTAAATAAACAAGAAAGGGAAGACCTTTAAAAGCCCTACTACCCCTAATAAAAGGACTTTATTTTGAATGATTGCAGCTCACAGTTGACACTTTACTGTGACTGACAATATAGACATTCCCCCCCTCCATTTATGTGCCCCCAGGAATGATATCCACCTCACCAAGCTTTAAGAGTTTTCATACATTGGCAGTTAAAGTCATTTGGCCTTTGGCCTTGTGCCTTCAGGGGTTAGAGGCATTGATTTAGGAGGAAAGATTAAATTAACCATAGCTAGACCAAAGAATAACTAAAAAAAAAAAAAAGGCAAAAAGATAAAGGAATGAGGAAGCACATTAGATGGTAAAACGAGGAAGTCATTAAGCAAATGAAACCTTAGATTGAATAATTGGCAAAATTTCCTGAAACAAAAGAGCTCTTAAACTCTAAAGTACTGCTGTCCTGTAACCAAAGTGATTGAGTCGCCACTTGGGTCAGGTAACACTAGATGGCCCGCCCATGGCAAACTTAGTCAGACTAACAACACAAGTCAGAGGAGGGAAATTCCCTTGATGCTTAGCACACCCAGCTGTGTCTGTGGGAATAGCAGATCGGAGGTCTTTTTTTCTCACTCTTGGAAAATGCAAAAGAGTCCAGGTAACTACCAAAAATCAATCTTCTTAGAATTTTTTTTTTTTTTTTTTTTTTACATTTCAGATTCATCTAGACGAAAGCATGTATAAAGTAGGATTCTTTCTACCCTTTATTTCTGGTATAATGCCTGACACCGGAATGTGAATGATGAATAAATATGTCTGATAAATTAGCCAAAAAATATGCTAGGGCAAATAATTTTAAAGTAACTTCTACATATTTTCTAAATTCCGATTTTAGATCCCTCTGATGTCATTGCCTATGTTTCTGAAAGAACGATTCAAAAGGATTGTGATCATTCACAAATGTTTAGTGTTCATTAGATACTAATATCACTGTGTCTCACCATTCACAATGTTTTCTATGTTGTGCAAAATTTAATAAGATACAAGGGTCTTCATTTTCATGTCCAAGCTCATTGAGGTGCCACTTCTCAAGTTCTGTGTTGAACACCAAAGTTCCCTTAATAAATGAGTCCAGATGGCGTGTGTATACAGACGGTTTGGGTAAGTGCGTGAGATGTAGACCACAAATAGCATGATACCAGTCACTCCATAAGATGCCACATGGCCTGGGGTAATTTTCCATCGCAGAATCTAAATAACATTGTTCATTTACTAATGGTCTAAATATCATAATTAGGACATGTTGCTGCTATAGAACTCTAATTACTGATAAAAAGCAACTTTCATCATGACCTTCTCCCATTTAAGGGAAATGATCATTATACCTAACTCCAGCCTTTCAACTCCTTGATCATTCCAGTAAAGCATTTCTGAAAATGCCAAACACATTGCTTGGTTTCAAATTGCTGTTCTAACTGGGAACTAATGATTTATGTCTTTTTCAAATGTCATATATTTGGAATCATTACCAGGCGAGAAGCAAAATAGCAAAAAAGTGGATGTCTTAGCAACACATGCATAGTGTGGATGCAACTAGCCACTGTGCTACTGCTGACAAGATAGCGTTTTCCCCTTCTCTTTCACTTCATCTCATATCAGAGGTGTTGCCAAGCAAGCCAAAAGGAAGTTCCATCTAGTCAGTTTCAATTGCAGCAATGCGGTTCCATGTATCTTAGTATCCATCAGACCCAGTGGCTCTCTCCGCAAATATACATATCTGTATGTCTCTAAATAATATCAAGGCTAGCCTAGCTTTATGAAGTGGTGACATGGGCTGCCTACATAATATGATGTAGAGAGTGTCACTGTTAAAAAAAAAAATACCTCCCTAATTTTTTTATTACAATTCCTGAAAGTCCATATCAGACTTTCTTTAGACTCTAATGTACCCCAGTGAAAATTCAAAGGAAAACAAGGTAACCTGTATCAGCTAAATTCTTGATTCGCTGAGAGCAAGCTGTGAACAGGTCATCTGGGTAGACAATAGTAATAAGGTTTGGAACAGTAGATAGTAAAACCTATTTTATTCTAGTCAATAATACAACTATAGGGTATAAAAATGCATGAGTGTGATTTTTGTATTCAAAGAGCTTAGAGTTCACTGGAGAAGACAAGCAAGAAATGTATTTGGCATCTCCAATTATACTTTGCTTAGGGTAACTTCCCTGCCTAGGTTAGGGTTGGGGTTGGTACTTAGTCTAAGGTTCTATGACAACAGACAGGGTCCTCTCCCTCCCACCTTTGAAAGAATGAGTAAATGGTATTTTGTAAGAATCTTACACAGAGATTTGTAACTCATGAGTTACAATGTAACTCATTATAATTACCATCACATTTAGTAGTGTTCTTCATATTGATACAGTAAAGAAAAAATAGCATATGATCTTCTCCACTAATTCAGAAAGTGCATTTAAGAGAATTCAACATCCATGTGTGATTGAAAACAAAATGAACAAAAACACTGTAAACTAGAAACAGAATGGCACTTCATAAAGCAATAAAAGGTATAACTTTTACACTGCTAAAAGGCGTCTATAAGGGAGATGGAGAATGAGAAAAACATTGCTTTCTATTCAACATTGACCAGAGGGCTTAGTGCGAAACAAGAAAAAAATGCAATAAATTGCATGTAAAAAATCCTCATAAAGTCCAAAGATGATTTAATAGGATAATAGGATTAAAAAATGAGTTTAGTAGTATTCCTGGATGCAATGTCAGTATTTTAAAAATCAATTATACTGCTACATACCAGAAACAAATAAAAAATATAAATTCTAAAATGATATTTTACCATAGCAAAGAAAAATTTACATAGAAATTGAGAGAAATTAAAGATCATAGAAATAAATTAATAGTTATACCATACTTCTAGATAGTGTAATTTTTTCCAAATTTATATTTCTAATGCAATTTTATTCAAAAATCTTAACTTTGTGTTGTGTGGAAACTGAGAAATTAATTCTAAAGCATATATGGTCATGCCAAGTGCCCATAATAGTAAAGACAATATTGAGGAGCAAGAAGAAGGATGATTTATTTTACCAGTTATTAAGAGTAATAAGTAAAGTCTACAGTTATTAAAACAGGTGGAGCAGTAGCACAGGAAAGACAAACAGACCACTGTAGAGACTGAAAACAGACCCACCCCTAGGGGCTGCTCTGCAGTGTAGAATGAACAGAATGGTCTTTCAGTAAGTGGATAATTTGCATAATCACATGAGCTGAAAAACAAAAACAAACAACAACAGAAAAACCAGCTTTACCTTCATCTCATACCATACATGCCATGAATTCCACATAGATTGAAGATATAAAAGTGAGTTGCAAGACAATAACATTTCTGGGTGATAATATAAGCGATATCATCAAATCCATGGAGTAGAGAAAGATTCTTAAACATGGCACCAAAAACACTAATCATAAAAGGAAAGCATGATATATTGGACATTATTAAAATCAAGAGCTCATATCGAAATATTTAAAGAATGAGTATAACTGAATAAAAAATAACCAAATAGAAAAATGGCAATTGGCATTTCAAAATAAAGAAGATATCCAATGACCAAGAAACTCATTAAAACCTTAATTAATCAGAGGAATGTACACTAAATCCGCAATGTGATTTATCACTTACTCCCCCAGAATGTCTTAAAATAAAAAACAAGCAAGACCAGGTACTGGCTAGCATAGATAATGACTGCGGTTCATAAAAGTGATATTCCAAAAGGTTAGTAATATATCTCTCAACCTCATTGACAAGAAGATGCAAATTAAATGGTCCAACTGTAAATTATGGAATCATTTCAGATATTAATATCTTAATGTTTATTAAAAGTAAAAATACATTCATTCTTTGATTTTGCAAACTCTCTTTTGACAATCTGTTCCATAGAAATAATAGCATAAGGACCTATGTTCAAGTATGTTTGTTTCTAAATTCTTGCAAGTGGCAAAATATGGGGGAGAGGAGATCCTTGAATACCCTACACACACACACACACACACACACACACACACACACACAAATTGAATAAACTATACTATAGGTAATATGTAGTTATTAAAACAAATGTGCTAGTCATTAACTATATTGATCTGAATGGTCATCAGGGACAGTTCAATTAAAAAAGCAAATTACAGAGTTATTGTTTTGGTTTAAAAAAATTCAAGTGTATCATGAACAAAATGCATATATGTATATATGCTTGTAAGTACTATTTGTGTGCCGGGAAAAATGTGTGAAAGAAAACACTTTAGGACGTTAGCATGTTTTCTAGGACTACTGGATGTAGAGATTTCAGGGAAAGGCGAAATTGTTAACTTATTCTTTATGTGTCTTGTATTGTTTCCCAAATTAATATGAGTACGTAGTATTTCTGTAATTTTTTCAACAACATAATGAAAAATAAAAATTTAAGCTGAACAAAATAACTATAATGTTCATGATAGGCAAACCATTAAAACTTCACTGGAAACTAAAACTGTACTTAGAATTAAACTCTTAAGGAGCAGTTATACTTTTTCTAGACTCTATGGTAGATGTGATAAAAAGCAAGGATTCGTTGAGATAGGTTTGCTTGTTTTCTGTGAGTCATTGGTGCCTTTAGGCATGACTAATGTGGACATTTGGAATTGATAGATTTTATTATCTAGAAAAAACATAGCATATTTTTTAGAACTATTTTCATAGCCGTCGAATCATTTCGATGACAGTTTTACTCTATGTGACATGCTCAGTGCTGTTGCTCTCACATTCTCATTACTACATTATAATGAACATCTTTAAACACTTTCATAATCTTTCTCGGTTCTTGCTCGGTGGACCAGAAAGATAGCACTTTTGCTAAAAGTGTGAAATCATGTACTTACTTCAGTAGCTACATTCTGATGATCATTTTTTTTGTCATATCAAAGCAGTGCGGGCGTGAGGACTCACATGAGGCCTTTGTCTTTCAATTGAAATAAAATTAACCATTACAGATGGCATCAAGGGCGTTTTCTCAGTTTTAAAAAAAGTTATCTATATCTACTTAATTTAGCAAGAAAGCAAGCCATAAATTAAACCCATATCATCTCTGGATTTTAAAAATATTTTTCATTCCTTGGGTAGCTAAAAGATACAACCCTATAATCATGTTAAATGTCTTCATTTTGCCAATTATATGTAAAAACAATTCTAGGAAATGGTATGAATCTGCATTCTTGGATGACTTTTAATAGCAAACTATTTTTTAACATTTGTATACCAAGAGTTAGTAACTTTGTTGTATGTTTCAGTGTCTTAACTCAGCTGCACATGTGTTTCAGAAAATGGTCTGCATGGTAAATTAAACCATATTCAGTAAATGAGTATTCAGTAAATCTTTTTGCCTTGCTTTCTTTTTGCTTACATTATCACTGATATTATTATCTTAAAGTTTGATGGCAAGAAACAACTTTTCATTGGTTAAAATATTAACAGTGCAGAAGTTTCTTAAAATGTTACTTTACTTATGGCTTGCTCTCTTTTTTTGGAAGGAATCACATTTAGATAACCATCTTCAGAACTATTAATATGGATGACTTTCCTTTAGAGTTAATTTTAATGATTCATTATCATTAATAGATTTTAAATAAATATACATATGTTTACTTATTTCAACTCATCGACAGATCTGACTTTAACAACCGAACTCATTTGCAAAATTGTTTAGAGTTTAAGGATTTACAGGGTGGTAACAAAATAAAGTAAAAACTGTACAGTAAAAAACTCCTTGACATCAGCCTTTGCAATGATTTCTTTGGATATAACACCAAAAGCAAAATTAAACAAGTTGGACTACATCAAACTCAAAAACTTCTGCACAGCAAAGGAAACCATAAACAAAATAAAAGGCAACTTATAGAATGGGAGAGTATATTTGCAAATCATATATCTGATAAAGGATTAGTATCTAAACTATATAAAAACCTCATGCATCTCAATAGCAAAAAAAACCCCAAACAATCTAATTTAAAAATGGGAAGAGGAACTGAATAGACATTTTTCCAAAAAGATGTAAGTACAAATGGCCATCAGGTATATGAAAAGATGTTCAACATCACTAATCATCAGGGAAATGCAAATCAAAACCACATTGAGATATCACTTTACACATTAGAATGGCTATCACCTAAAAGACAAGAGAAAACAAGTCTTGGCAGGATGTGGAGAAAAGGGAACTCTTGTGCACTGTTGGTGGGATTGTAAACTGTTAGAGCCACTATGGAAAACAGTATAGAGTTTCCTCAAAAAATTAAAAATAGAACTACCATGTGATCCAGCAACCCTACTTCTGTGTATAAATCCAAAGGAAATGAAAACAGGATTTCAAAGATATATTTGCAGTTTCACGTCCAATGCAGCATTATTCTCAATAGTCAAGATAAGGAAACAGCCTAAGTGTCCATCAATAGATGTGTGGGTAAAGAAGATGTGGTATACGTATATGAAATATTACTCAGCCTTGAGAAAGAAAGAAATACATGGAACATAATGCCTTTAAGGTCCAACATGGATAGATCTTGAAGGCATTATGCTCAGTGAAACAAGACAGACTGAGAAAGACAAATACTGCACAGTATCACTTCATTTTGGGGATATAAAAAAAAAATCTGAAAATAAAATTTCATTGGTTGCCATGGGCTAGGGGCTGGCAGAAATAGGGAGAGCTTCATAAAACAGTACAAACTTTGAGTAAGAAGATGAATTAAGTCTGAGGATTTAATGTAAAACATGTTGACTATAGTTGATAACACTGTATTACGTAATTGAAATTTGCTAAGAGAGTATAACTTAACTGTTTCACCAAGTAAAACCAAACAAACACTCATAAGGATTCAAAATTAAACAAAAAAGATTCACAAATCTTTCATTAACCTCATTGTCATTTTTCAATGTCTTACATCTTTCTGTTATATGTGTCTGTATTCTATATTTTGGTGAACTGGTTATTTTACCCTATATGAACAAATTTATGCCTTTTCCCTATTCAAGCTCTGTGTTTTGTTCATAGTTTTTACTTTAATTTTACTTTTATCAAATCCTAATTGGCCTTTTTTTTTTCCGAGGCCTTTTTAAAGTTGAAAATTCAGCTCTGATCTTTGATTTGGTTCATTAGTGACCAGTGCTGTTGCATGGACTAGCATTGCACTAGAGTTTGAGAGGGAACGTGCTACGAGTGTATACTTTGGAGGTTTCCGCAATATGAATCTGTGTTTATTGTGTCATAGGAATGCTTGTTATGAGCGTTCACCTCTCAGGGACTGTGCCACAGAACCCATAGACAATTTATATATGCCCAAATAATTAGAATTATATATTACATTATCAGGTTAAAAGGCTGAAGTAAACCTTTAAAGGGTGGCCTTTAAAAGTTTCTGGAAATTATCATTTGATGAACATCATTGCAGAAATTAAAAAAAAATTTTAATTGAAGTATAATTGACATATAACATTGTGTTGGTTTGGGGTATATAACTTAATGATTCGATGTTTGCATATATTGTGAGGTGATTATAACAATAAGTGTAGTTAACATCTATCCCCAAAAATAGATATAAAATTTTTTTCTTGTGATAAGGACTTTTAAGATCTACTCTCTTAGCAACTTTCAAATATGTAATAAATATTATTAGCTATCAAAAATTGGCCCCTTTTATTCTAGCATGTTGACTGTTTTATACTTGTACATTTTTAGAAAATTTTTTACCTATTCTGGATACAAGTCATTTGTTAGTATAAGTATTCATCTGTGGTCTGTCTTTTCACTTACTTAACGGCATCTTTTAAAAAACAGAAGGAATTACATTAAAAAAAAGTGTCTGCAAAGAAACCATTGATTAAACATAATGCCAATAATGCAAGCACATGTAAACAACAACAAAAAAAATGGCAGAGCTCACAATATCCAACTTTGAAAAAGCATTGCTAACAATAATAAAATGAACTAAGGAAATCAGACCAAAATAAATTGAAACAATTAAGAAAACTATCTGAATGTGGATTTATAACAAATATCATGGACAATAAACTTTTCCTTAATTATAAATTGTACCTTGGGATATTAACCATTAATAGAAGTATACATAAAATATTTATGAATAGAAATACATGTGCTGGGATGCATGCCTTAAAGCTTTTTTGCTGATGAATTACGTAAGTGCAAACATTTGGAGACCGAGTCACAATGTACTGTGGCTCCTAGTTTCCTGTCTGCATTCTCTCCTGGTGCATTGAGCTCTCTAACGCAAGAACTTTCTAGTTAGTGAACAATATCCATTACATTTGAGTAATTCACCAGTTCTTTATACATAATTCAACATTTCATTTATTTGAAGGATAAATATACTTAGCTCCTGCCATCAAGGAAGTTACAGTTTGTTGATAATTAATTGCGATGAATTAAGATGTTTTTTCAGTGTATATAATACTATTCCTTATAGAAAACAAACTTAAAAGTTGATCGGTATCCAGCAGCCACTTTATAAAAATCAAACTATACTCCTGCTGAATCTAGAACTAATTTCTCAAATATGGTTTTGCATTTTAATCTTAGTTCTACTTTCATCAATTCTACTTTTGCTCTCATTTCTCTACTTCATTCTAGGTTATCTGCTATCGCGGTCTACTCATCTTACATACTCTGGACGGCCCCTCTTCTATATACATGAACTCCTCAAATACATTCACCATCACAATGATCTATTAATGCAGCAGTGAAATGGATCAGAGTTGGCAGACTGTATATTCTGAAATATAGACTCTCCTAGAAAAAAAAATTGCCATTAAAGAGAAAAGAAACAGAAAAACAATAAAAACTATAAATGACCTCATCATATCTGTTCATTGGTAGGATAAGTTAAATATGATATACAGCGGCATACAAAATCAATTTTAAAAAATGGGTATCTGGAAATATAAGGACAAACTAGGTCATATCAGATTAAGACTTTAGATTCAAAGACGTAATATCTTAAAGCATGCTGACCTAATATTCCAAAGAACATGAAGGAAACATTTAAAGAAAAAAAGAAATAAAAATGTCAAGTCCCTTCATAAAGAGAAAAGTGGTATATAACAACTAAAGAAGAAATTAAATAACTTAAAAGTATGCTATTTGTTTATCTCATGCCTTTTATAACCCAAAAGGAATTTAAAATCAGATGAATAAAGAAATTTATACCGTTCCATAGAAATGTATAAATAATGCAGATGTTTTAACTATACGACAATAAAAGTTTAAAGAGTTAGAGAGACAGCACATAAACAGATAACATATTACTAGAATATTCATCTGAAAGAGAATGATGTCATTGTTCGTGGAACTGACTTTCTGATTTTTGGTGGATATCTGAAGAATTCTTTTAGTTCTCCAAGTCATTTCTATTATTCTTTCAGCTGGCAACAATAGCAACTAACTTACTATGCTTCATTTTTGGTAACTAGATAATTGCATTTTGGAATAATATCTAACTGGCATATTTTAAGATCCGTTATGAAGTTATTCCCAGTCATTTCAAAAACACAAACGCTTGCTCACTTATAAACTACTTCAATGCTTGGGCAAGGACACCAAGCATATCAAAGTTCTTGTTTCTTCCCATCTGACTCCAAAAAGATTAAGAAAGATGAGAATTAATGCAATTCAGCATGACTAACGTGATATTCATCTTCTGAATCAGTTTAAGCAGTAAGCATAAGAGTTCCAGATCTTAACCCAATAATTCCTAGTTATTGTACTTCATAGTCTTGCTTCAGCTCTTCACATTATTATCTCATGTATAATTTTGTATATGTTTTCTAAACATAACATATTTTCTGGCAAACCAGATCTCACTAAAACTCTTGCTTAACTAAATATATTTTCGATTTAGTGCACACCCTGGGAAAACTGTCTTCAATGGCAAAAGGCCAGAAACTACACACTGAAACATTAATAATAATAATAATAATAATAATAATAATATCGTACTGCTCAGACTCCAAAAAGACAAACTCACCTGATTCAAGGACTATACGTGGACTGTGGTATTACCAAATAGCATTACTATTCTGTGTTTGGCTGTTTTTCTGGGGGTAAATCCATTGAGTGATTGTATCAGTACAAAAGCTAGAATGCTAGCGGGTTGGGAGATGGAGATATATGTTATCAAAACGAGAGAACTGAACAGAATGCAGAAGTGTATGTAGAACCTAAGTCCAAGAGGCTTGGAAAGGGATGTTCATCAAACCAAATGGGTAAGAAGCAGTTGTAGAAGTTGAACTGAGGTGCCAAAAATCCAGGAAATTAGAAGATGGGAGTGATTGCAAGCAGTCCAGAGGGAAAAGAAATTTCTGGTGTAAAATGACATATGGTTTGCAGCCCATGATCCAGCTGGTCTCAACTCTGCACACAAATATCTGTGAAGGCAGAGGAAAATCACAAAAGTCCAAACACTATAAACCAGATTTGACAATTAAACTCATTACAAGTATCTATGAAGAATTTTCATGAACTACAAAGCTACGACAATTGGAGTGAAAACTGCAATAGACATTCCAACCTTATTTTGCCCAATTGAAAGTAAATGCAATTTTCCCTGCTTCTGAAATAAATCTTCATCATCCCAGCCAACCACCTACTATGTGGGCGCAATATTTTGAGGTTCCTCTTCTCTCCCCACAACCCAGTGAGTATTACTACCATGACTATATTGTGTACATTTATTTAGAAACTATTAAAAATAGGAAACAAGTCGTCAGGAATGTGTATGTATGTATGTATTTGTGTTGGGGGCAGGGGTTGTCTAGTGATGTATAACATCCTAAAAGGTATAGTAGCTACAAATGAAGTGTTACGCAAAGTTATCAAGAAGAAAGAACTGAGAACAATGAATACTGTAAGTTTTGAAAGTCCTTTATTCAGAGTGCTAAAATTAGGCATTGAGGTACAGGAGAACTTTTCTCGGAGCAGCACTTTGTCAATAGATACTGGCTAAGAATTTTGTGTATTATCCTGCTTTCGGTTTCAGTCCTGGGAAAGGATTCTGCCAGTTTACAAATACACAAAGGGTCAATGGCAGTCTAATCAATGAAATTGAGACATCCAGATAAGATGGTGAGAAGTATATGTTTTCAGTAGAATGTCCACTGGGGCTACTCCATCACATCATGGAAATATAGCCCCATATCAACTTTTGTAACAATTGGCAACTTTTTAACTCCCACTGAGAAGGAAACACTCCATGCCTAGAATCCTGCACCACTGTCACTTGGCCATTGTTAATGATCTGAGGACATAAACAAGGCAGCAGTTCTGCATTTTTATTTTAAAATATTTGATTGCCACACTAAGTAATAGCTAATTCATTTTTTTACCTTTACTTGAAATAATGGTGAGTGTAGGGGTGCGCTTTTGGAAGCCGAATCGGTGAGCGAAAGCCTAAGCATACATTCTATTTGCCTTTTCTATAGATAATATCATTAATCTCTCTGTGTGGTTTGTAAGTGAGCTGAGAAAGCAATTTTAACACAAGGATTTCAAAATTGAGATTGTTAACAAGAGCAGTATGGATTAAGGATTAACATGTTTGGAGATTCATGTACAGGAAAATATACTTCTGGATGTATATACTTTAAGGTGTTTACTGAAACACCAGATGCACCTAAAATTCCTTTTACTATTTGATAGCCATTCCTTGTAAAGGAAGCTTTTGTGAGAAACTCACAGAGACTTTGCTTCAACTTACATCTTTTCATGGTTGCTGAAGTCTTTATGCCCAGATACTTTCTTGCTGCTCAGATCCATTGACTTGGGTCCCTGTCTCTTTGGCCACTTACCTAGCCTTGGTCCTCAAATCCAGTTGCCCATTCTCCTAACTGACTGTGTCCTACAGCATCTGCCAGACTTTTTCTATATTGGTTCAACTTTTGGATGGGATTTAGGACCCATACGTTATCTTCTTTTCCTATTTTATCAACTCTACCCCTTCACTTGCCCTGTGGCAGCTCAAGCCCTAATATGATCTTTTTTTTCCTCTCAATGCAAATGAAACTATTGCTTAAATTTAAAAATTTTGTTGGGACATTATACAGGCAAAGCCACAAAGACCAAACAAATTGATAAAACTACAATTTGCAGTTTTTACTTGGTACACTTGCTTGATTTCCACGTGGACAAATCTAATGTCAACGGGAACCAAGGCAAGAAAGTGAAGACAGCACTGAGCCCTCTGTTGGGGGCAGATAAAAATGTAAACAGATGTAATTAAAAGATTCCAAAAATTCTGTCAAAAGTGTTAGCAGACAATGGGTCACATGAATAATTATTATCAGGTTCTTCAATGTCCTGAAATATTCAAAGCTAATTTCGTTTGGAATACTTACGATAGTTTTCTTTTTAAACAAGAAAACGTTTTACTGCTGTATATTCTGGAAAATGTTGTGCCTGTCTTCAGATTGAGAAGCTTTTCAAAGGACCTGTTGCTGCCTATGTCTGAGTTTAAATCTTCTCACTTAAATCTTCACATCTGGAGAGGTTTAGGTTCAGAAGACCTGTCTTTTAACTGCTCTCCAGCCAACCACACTGCACATTGCGCATCACTCTGTGGCTTTTCTCTTACCCCAGCAGCACACGTGGTTCAGGTAAAGAGTAGGTGTAAAAATGTATAAATAGACTCTGGAAGTTTTTCCACTCTTCAAACTGCCTTAAAAGTTCTAGGCCTAAATCCACATTGAGTTTCAGAGTTTGTATATGGTTAATTTACTGTTCTATCTGTCTTGATGCTGAACTGATGTTTTTGTTTGTTTAATGTGAGTGGTCTTTCTAATCCCATTAAGTGAAAACAAAGTTTACAAATGTAAATCCATTTTACTTTGATTTAGTGCTTTTGCAAGACCAGGCTTCACAAATCAAGGCCTGAATTTTGACAGCAGGAGTAATTTCAAAAGGTGTTTTTCCCCCACCTTTAAGAAAAAAAGACTAAGGCCTTTTCTAAAGGATTCCTTTTTTTTCTCTTCTGAAGATAAACACTGGGAGCGTGGGAGGTTGAGAGGATCAGGGACTTGGCAGAATCTTTTTGTTCAAAAATAACTGGTGAAATAAAAGCCCGAGGTCCTGCAGGTGGAATACAATCTTTTGGATTATTACTGTTGTTTTTCTATTGTTAAATTAACCCCCATTCTTTGAAGGGAAAAGTTAACTGGGAATCTCTGTGAGGCACTGAGGATGAAACTTTGGACTCTGAGTCAGTAGACCTGGGGCTAGCCAGAATCACTTTGAAGCTCACTTCTCCCATGCAGAAAATAATAGCAATGATGCCTGTGTTAGGTCCTTGAACAATTCGAATGTGTTAGATCCTTCCCATTTCTACTTCTAACACCCATGATAGCCCACGTGGGTTTCTGAAATAATTAATTTAGTGAAATCTACATGAAACTGCCTGTCATGCTATCTAATGCTCCTTTTTTGTATTTGTTTTTCCAAAATTAAAGAGTTTATTAAGGGAAGTTACAGACAGAAACAGTCTTGAAAGGCAGCAAGACAGTGAATCACCAAACTGAAAGGGAATGGGGTCCTGATACATAGAGCTTTCAGGAACACTAGTGGCTTATAGCCAAGTGACACACGCTTGGTTAGAGCTAATATATGTTCCAAAACAGTAGATGACTTACCTTGTATTCTGAAGCAGTAAGCTACTTACCTATGTAAGAACACGACTTCCAAGTGATACATGTGCACCTCTCCAGAGGTAAACTGGCCGTTACTGAGAGCAACTTACTTCTTAAGATGGCTTCAGTCACGTCAAGCACCAAACACCATTTTGCCTAACGGTGATTGTAATAGTGAGAAACCTGGCTCCCACATGGCCTCCATTCATTTTGCTTAATTGTTCAAATCCAGTACATATGTATATCAGAATCAGAATTTACTCATACCCCCGTGGGAAACACCTTTGTCAGCCAGAGTATGGTGCTCATGTACAGTTTCTTTTGCCTTTAGTTTTGTAGATTGCCAAAATTGATTAGGTCAGCACCCTTTTCCTAAACCCCGCTCAGTGAGGTTGTATCACACATTTGTAAAACAGTTAGACTGTGTAATCACGTTCTATATTCCATACTGGGATTCCCCTAACACAGGGGTGTCCAAACTTTTTGAACGTTTTTCACCAAGGGCCATATGCGATAAAATACACAAACAGCCAGGCCACTCACTCGAGGTGAAGTACATATTGCCTCCCCTGGTTTATTTAAGTAAATTAAACATATTTTTGGAATTTGTTGTGGGCCAATTAACAATGGATTGCGGACCGCAGTTGGCCCGCGGGCCGCAGTTTTGAACCCCTGCCCTAACACCTTAAATTATTTTTTTTAAATTTTGCATTCATTAAAGTATGTTCTTTATGCTGACAAATTCAATGGATTTTGACAAATGTGTATCATATCTCCTATGACAGTATCATACTGAATAATTTCACAATCCTAAAAATACCCTGTGCTTCAACTGGTCAACCTCCTGTTCATCTCCCTGGACCTCTGGCAGCCACTGATTTTTTTCACTCTTTTTTATAGTCTTGCCTTTTCTAGAATGTCATGTAATTGGAATTAGAGTATGTAGTATTTTCAGATTCTTTTCAAATTCTTTCACTCACCGTGTTTCCCCAAAAATAAGACCCGGTCTTATATTAAAGTTTGCTCCAAAAGACGCATTAGGGCTTATGTTCAGGGGATGTGAGCCTGAAAAATCATGCTGGAGTTTTTTCTGGTTTGGTCTTATTTTTCAGGGAAACGGTAGCAATATGCATTGACCATTCATCTATGCCTTTTCATGGCTTGATAACTCGTTTCTTTAGATCACTGAATAATAGTTCATTGTATGAATGTGCCAGTTTGATTATATATATTATATATATATATATATATATATATATATATATATATATATATATATATATATATACATATATATATTATATATTGGGAGACACTTGGTTGTTTCTCGATTTTGACAATTATGAATAAATCTACTGTAAACATTCATGTGCAAGCTTTTATATGGCCGTGTTTGCCCCAAATTATTTGAGTAAATACCTAGGAGTGAGATTGCTGGATCATATGCTAAGTCTATGTTTGGCTAAGTAAGAAACTGACAATGTCCCAAAGTAGCTGTACCATTTTGCATGTCCACCAGCAGATGAATGAGAGCGACTGTTGCCCTGCATCCTTGCCAGCAATCAGTATTGTCCGATTTTGGGATATAAACTAATCTAGTAGGTGTAGTGGCGTCTCACTGTTTTATTTAAATTTAATTCTATACATATTTTTAAATATTAGTTTCAGGTGTACAAAACAACATAATGATTAGATATTTACACCCCTCACAAAGTGATAATCCCCTTTCCAGTCTACTACCCCTCTGACATTGTATAGAGTTGTTACAATACCATTGACTATTACAGTTACTATACCATTGACTATATTCTCTATGCTGTACTTTACATCCTGTGAATATATATATTTCATTACAATTGACATTCAATATTGTTATGCTTCAGCTTCAGGTGTACAGTGCAGTGGTCAGGCATCTACGCAATCTATGAAGTGATTGCCCCGTAAGGCCAGCACCGATCTGGCACCCTACATAATGTTTACAATGTTATTGATTATATTCCCTATGCTGTATTTCACATCCCCTTGACTATTTTGTGACTACAAATTTGTACTGTTTAATCCATTCACCTTCTCCTCCATCCCCACCCCTTTCAATCTAGTAACCATCAGTTTCTTCTCTGTATCTCTGAGTCTATTTTTGTTTTGTTTGTTTGTTTATTCCGTTTTTTAGATTCCATGTATAAGTGAGATCATATGGTATGTGTCTTTTTCAGTCTGACTTATTTCACTTAGCATAATATTCTCTAGGTCCATACATGTTGTTGCAAATGGTAAGATTTCATTCCTTTTTATGGCCAAGTAATACTCTATTGTCTAAATGCACTACAGTTTGGTTATCTAATCTTCTACTGATGAGCATTTTTGTTATTTCTATATCTTGGCTATTGTGAATAGCGCTGCAATGAACACAAGGGTGCATATATATATTTTTTTAATTAGTGTTTTGGATTTCTTTGGATAAATACCCAGGAGTGGAATTGCTGGGTCATAGATAGTTGTTTTATTTTTAATTTTTAAAGGAACCTCCATACTGTTTTCCATAGTGGCTGCACCAATTTGCAATCCCACCAAAAGTGCATGAGGGTTCCCATTTCTCCACATCCTCACCAACACTTGTTGTTTCTTGATTTGTTGATGATAGCCATTCTGACAGGAGTAAGGTGGTATCTCATTGTGGTTTTTATTTGCAGAGCATTTTTTCATATGTCTGTTGGCCATCTGTATGTCCTCTTAAGAGAAATGTTTCTTCATGTCCTCTGCCCATTTTTAATGGGGATGTTTAGTTTGTTGTTGTTGTTGTTGAGTTGTACGTGTTTTTAAAATAAATTTTGGATATTAACCCCTTATCAGATGTAGCATTGACAAATATCTTCTCCTATTCAGTAGGATGTCTTTTTGTTTTCTTAGTGGTTTCCTTTGCTGTGAAAAAATGTTTTTTTTACATATGTGAAATGTACTCCCATATGTTTATTTTTTTCTTTTGTTTCCCTTGCCCAGAAGATATATCAGTGAAAATACTACTAAGGGTAACCTTGGTAAATCTTTATAAACAATGAGCCAATCTAAGAACATATAGATAGACATTTTCCCCACTGAGTAACAACTTTAGAAAAAGTCAGTGTAATACTTTTGATGGATATCATTAACAGAAAATTATGGAATTAAGATATTAAAAATCTAGTGAGAAAATTTTACGTTTATCTCTGGAGCATAATAAACACATCATTATAAGAATGAAAACAAAAATAACCTAATTGACATGGCCAATAAGAGTAACAGTCAAGGGCTGGGTGACAAATATTTTTCTAAGGGTCTATTTATGCTTTTGTTTCAAGAAACTTTATATATCAAAATTATAGTATTCCTTTTTTATATATAGCATAAAAGCAATGATAATTTTGCATGTATTTGAAGCAATGTCAAAAATTGCATGGGGGCAGGAGAGAGAGACAGAGAGAGACAAGAGAGAGAGAGAGAGAGAGAGAGAGAGAGAGAGAGAGAGAGAGAGAGAGAGAGAGAGAGAGAGATAGAGAGAGAGGAAGAAAAAGAAAAAAGGGATGAAGCTTAGTCCTCAAACTGAGATATGGAAGAAATATCTATTTATTTTCTATAATCTAATTTCTGACCGTGAGCCTCCATTTTCTCTACCTGGTAGAAAAATAAAATAAATTGTCATCATCCTCCTTACCTTGACTGCCAGGTTTTTTTCCAGAGCCAAGGTCTTGGGCGACATTCATTGGTATTGCCATTCAGTCATCCTTCTCCAGTTTGCAAAACCACTTCAGTCTTGTTGCTTCTGTGCCAGGTCTGACTTGTCAATGCACCCATCTCACATTCATATCTGGCATCTTGCTGCTTCCCTGGTGAGACCAGAAAACACAGACCTCTTTCTTGCCTCCTTTATAAGCTCAGGAATCTCTGTTCCTGAGGGAAGTTTTACTCCCATCCTTATAGTTCTCCGAGGGATATTGTCTTAATCTGTACATCTTCTTTAAACTCACTTGCTTTAAACTCATTAAGATTTAGATTTTCAGAAAACAGAAGTCAGAAATATTTGCAGTATATTTCTGTTTCCTGTGCCTGCTTCCATCCCTGATATTGTTCAAACTGAAAATCTCCTTAAAATCAAGCAGGGGAGAGAAGGAAAAAATGTATAATTTAGTATAGTATGTATAATTTTAGTGTTGTATGTATAATTTATTATCTCAGTGTGGTGGGATGATTAATGACCTCCATATATGTCCAAATCCTAATCCCCAGAACCTGTGAATGTTACCTTATAAGGCAAATGGCATTTTGCAGATGTGATTAAGTTAAGGATCTTGAGATAAGGATTATCCAGGTGGCCCTGATGTAATCACAAAGGCCCTCATATAAAGAACCAGGAGAAATGAGAGTCAGAAGAGAATGGGATGTGTTAATGATAACAGATATTGGAGTGATATACTTTGAAGATGGAGGGAAGAGAACACAAGTCAAAATTGAGGAATACCAGAAACTGAGAGAGGCAAGGAAACTGATTCTGCCCCTAGATCCTCAAGAGCTCAGAGAAACAGAATTTGGAATTCTGACCTCCAGAACTGTAATAGAACAAATTTATGGTGTTTTAAATCAGGTTTGTGGTAGGTTTGGGGTAATTTGTTATCGTAGCAATAGGAAACTAATACACTCAGCATCCCCATTATTATGGCTAAAAATTTTCAAAACAAAGCTTTTCCTGATAATGAATATTTTTCTTCTGTGTTTTCTCTTATCTGGTAGCTTGGGGTATTATTAAATACTTTTCTTTTCAATGTGATACATCAATTTGTTTCTCTAAAATTTGAATATTTTAGTACAAACAGACAGCTTTTCTTTGGGTAATTCACTATACATCTTGAAGAATTTAACATGAGCACAATGTTATAGAATTACTAATTAATGTGGTTGGCCTCTATCCATGAATTGTTCTATGTCATAATTTTAAATAGATTCGATCTTGAGAGATCCACATGTATTTATTAATTCAGAAAGAATTACATTTATTGTTATTGCATTTTAGACCTATTTCTTGTTCCTATGGTCACAATGATAAATAGAAAATAAAATTAATCAAAACTGCAAAGTTATTAGTGCAATAATAGAAATATATACAGAAAACTGTTGGGTTGCGTGCTTACATCATGGCCGCCAATGACCCAGTTCTAAAGGTATTCACATTATTCACAATTGAATATCATCTCCAAAATTGACTTTGAATTTGACCAATGGGACATATTGAAGCATAATTCAAACAAATGCTTCATGAGCACTTGCTCATTGGAACTTGTCTTTAAGGAACTCCTGCTCTGCGGGTCCAGATATCATGCAAAAAAGTCCAAGTTAGCCTTATGGAAAAAGAGGGCTCAAACTCCCAGCTGTCCCTGTGAAAGAGCCAGATGTGTGAACAAAGCACCTTGGATATCCCAGCCACCATCTAAGTGAAAGCAAGATTAGTAGAATAATGGTGCAGCTTAGACCCTGCCAACCATAGAATTGTGATAAAATGCAATGGTTGTTGTTTTAACCCACTAAATTTGGGAGCTGTTTGTTACATAGCAATAGATAACTGAAATAGAAATTAGTATTTGAAAGTGGGATGCTGCTCTAAGTGTAACCTAAAACATGGGCAATGGCTTTGGGGCTGAGCAGTAAGGACACTGTTAATGGGGACTTGAAATTCAGGGAAAAGATTACTTGCAAGCTGGAGGGGATTTGTGTTATATGTTGGTAGAAAAATTGTCAAGATTGTGACTAGCTATAACTTAAAAGACATAAAAATCGCCTAATAAATCTGTGGTCTAGATAGGTGATTTTTCAGGCAGAATATTAAAAGTATAATCTGCATTTTTAAAACTATCTTTGAAAGAGTATTTCAAAAGAGATGAACTAAGGAAGGAAATGTTCAACTTTTCAGCAGAATTTAAAGGAATTATTTACAAATCAGAACTTGCTGTATTGGAAAACTGTTTTCACTTCCAGGATTTCCGGTTGGCGAAAGGTTTCAAAGTTAGAAAAGGTCTCAGTGCAAATATTGAATACAAAGTATTGATAATAAAATGTGACATCAGGGTAACAGTGAATTCAAGGGTACAGCTGTAAGTCCCCTTTTTGAGACCTGAGAAATATTTGAGAGGGTGCTTCATAGACCTCTCACCTATACCAAAAACTGAAAAGAATTTTAAGGGTATGCTTCTTATTCTCTCTATGCCAGACAGAGGGGCAATTAAAACTTAAGGAAATTATTCTGTAGCATTCAAGTTAGACAGTGTTCTGTCACTAAGAGCTTTATAAGCCTGGCTTTTGTCTAATAGACTGGATTATAATTTGATCATCAGGAAACCCACAATGCTTTTAAAGGAATTATATCAGCTTGGACTAAAAGGGACAGAGCAATTCAAAGCAAAAAAATAATTTCTGAGCTGTCAACCTTCTGTAGGCCAGGAATAGGCGAAGAGAACTATTCACATGCAAATATAGGTCATTCTTACAGAAAATGAAGAATGTCTCAGAAGACTGAAGCAAGTGCCCAGAGAGTGAAACAAACAGTTGCAGAAAACCACTCCCAGAGAGTAGAACTGAGTCCTAATGAACAAACTTTTGTCCACAGAATAATGAAAATGGCTGGAATTTCAGAGTTGCTATGGATAGGTAACTACTATGTGCTTCTCATCACCCTGTCCCTCAATTTTGAATAAGATATTCTACTGTGGTTCATTTGTCCCTGTCTCACCATTATATTAGTATGTTAGTCTTTCACCCTTAACATACAATATGGCGTTAGATAACTTTAGTTCACAGGTCTTGAGATAAGGGGTAACTTCAGCTGAAGAATCTCATCAATTACTTGAAACTGATTTCAATGATGAGATTATGGACTCCAAGCCTGAGCATAGTGCCACAAAGGAATGAGGCTTTGGCTGTCTTATAAGAGGGGAAAGTACATGTATTTTACAAGTGAGAAGGCTATGAAAATCACTGGGAACCAAGGATGAACTGTGATAGACTATTACTTTTTTATTGAGGTACAATTGATATATAACATTATATGGAGTTTTAGGTGTACAACATAATTTGATATTTATATATGTGTATGTATGTATATAACTGTATAGATATAGATATAGATGTATATAGATATAGATATATATGCAGAAGGTGCCAAAATTGTATACACATTTTAAGAAAGGAAAAGTGTATTAAATTATAATACTCAATATACACCAATAACAAAAGTTGAATACAAGTCACGTTTGACTTCTGCAATGACAAGAGGTGCTCAAAGTGGTTGCCATCAGCATCCAGACACTTCTGATTATGGTGAATTACTGCTTGAGCAACGTTGACCAAAGTTTCCACTTGTATACATATTTTGGCACCCCTAGTGTGTGTGTGTGTGTGTGTGTGTGTGTGTGTGTGTGTGTAGCAAAATGATCAAAATAAGTCTATTTAATATCCACCATAGTTACAATTTTTTTCTTGTGATGAGAACTTATAAAATTTACTCTCTTAGCAACTGTCAAATATGTAATAGAGTGTTATTAACTATAGATACTATGCTGTACATTGCATCCCCAGGAAGTTTGTACCTTTTGACCACCTTCATTCATTTCTCCTACTCTCCACTTCGAATTTCTGGCAACCACCAATCTGCTCTCTGTATCTATGAGTTCAGTTTGTTTGTTTATTTGTTTTAGATTCCACATATACAAGTAAGTGAGATCATATGGTATTTGTCTTTCTCTGTCTGACTTATTTCACTTAGCATAATGCCCTCCATTTCCATGCATGTTATCACAAATAGCAGGATTTCCTTTTTTTAATAGCTGAATCATATTTCATTGTGTGTGTATATATATATATATATATATATATATATATATACATATATATATATATATACATATATATGTATATATCTGCGTGTGTATCTATTAGGTTGATGCAAAAGTAATTGCAGTTTAAAAGTTAAAAACAAATGTAAAAACCGCAAATACTTTTACACCAACCTAATATCTATCTATATTTATATATCTATATATCTGTATCTTTATATAAGTAGATAGATAGATAGATAGATATACAGATATATACACCACATTTTATTTATGCATTCATCCATCATGGACAAAGTTTGCTTCCATGTCTTGGTTATTGTAAATAATCCTGCAATGATATGGTGGTGCATATGTATTTTTTGAGTTAGTGTTTGCATTTCCTTTGTTTAAGTACCCAGAAATAGAATTGCTGTATCAAATAGTAGTTCGATTTTTAATTTTTTGAGGAACCTCCACACTGTTTTCCATAGTGGCCATACCAATTTACAGTGCACAAACATTTACTTTTCTCGACATCACCTACTATACACACTTTTGTGTATTTTCTATCAATAACTGTGAAAAATATAATTTAGCTACCTACAGTTTCATTGATGATGGCAGAAGTCACAAGACTCCTGAGTCAGAGATAAACGATAGATATTACTCTTAATGATAGCACTAGCCAGAGAATTATCATTTTTGTGTTAGTTACACAAGTCTAATTCTCACAGGGTGACATAAAAAGGGACATATTGCACCGGCACACAGGCGCAATATCTGTGCAATATTTGGAATCCAAACCTTTTATCATGGATAGTAAGCCTGCCTGACATGGAAGGGGACAATGGCTTTTTGCTCCAGGAGAAACAATGTCTACCCTCCAAGGCTATTTATCATACAGCTATCCTTTTTATTTTTAAGGCAAAACATGTGATTTTAATTTATACTGGTATCAAGTATAAAAAAATGCGTACACTATATAACTGGTGACAGGCAGATTAAACATTTAAAAAAACAAAGCTGTATCATTGGTTGCTTAAGCCCTGTTAATATAAATGTAACTTAAATAAACCTACCCAGCTTCATGCCCATCTAGATATCATGTCACATTATAAAAACCATCAACTGAACATCTCACTAAATTTAAAAGTGACTTACATCTTTACCACAGGCACTGAAATGGATAAACCAGGCTGATTACATTCGTATTGTATCAGGAAATGTTACTTTTGTCCATTTCTCTGTAGTTGGAGATCTTTAGTTTCTCCTATCACTCTCCTTTAAATTCACCCAACACTTTTCTTGCTTCCAACTTCAGCCTTCCTAGATCTATCTTTCTTATGCAACAATACTTTTCTGGCCTTTAAAAGCTAAATAAATGTACATTTATTTACTGTTTGAAATATGGCAATGCCAGATTGAGATGTACTGTAAGTGTAAATTACATCCCAGGTTTCAAAGACTTAGTATAAAAAAAAACAGTTCATCAAACATTTTTTTTATTAAGTCTTGAAATAATCATATTTTTTATATATTGGTTAAATGAATATACATTAGTTTCACCTGTTTCTCTTTACTTTTAAAAAGTCACTCCTAGAAAAAATAAACTTCCATCTGTGGCTCACATTTGGGGTTCGAACTAGGTTACTAATGGACAGCTCTTACAGAGCTAACCTTGTCAAGATAGTTCAGAACAATGCAGTTAGTGCCTCTGCTCACAAGAAGTGCAGGAATGCAATGGGAAATTGTCTCCCGGAAATTATTTTCAGTTATGAGCAGATATTTGTGTTTGTTTCAGTACTGAATGCATTCCTTTTTATTGTAAAAATTTTTAATATTAATTCAGTTCAAGGACCCTCTCCTTCCCTGATCTACCATAGGTTCAATCTTTCCTCCTCACCTCTTAGAGAAAATGATAAGTTCTGGCTCAGAGAAACCTCATCTGCTTCCCTTTCTCGGCACTGACTCCCTACTTTTGGTGGCTAAATGGAAGAATAGGGGACTTAGGTGTTGGTAAGAGAGAGATGTCTCTGGCCTCATTCTGGTATTGAATCTTCTATTGATATGATGCTTAGGTAATATAGGGCATTTTTTTTTTCATCTTGCCCTCGACTCTTTCCCCTTTCCAAAGGCTAGCTCTGACCCAGACTCCTTTTGCCAAGTGAAAGGTACAAAATTACTAGTCCTTCCTCTAGGATGGACATCTAATCACTTGACCTTTGTGATCTCTTAATCAGCCTCTGCAGTTTATGCCCACCACGAACCTTCATTCTCCTTTAAATGTAGCACCAAGAACCATTGCTACTCTCTCTTGTACCTTTAAAGAACAGCAAAGAACTGGTTGGGAATAAAGTTACCCACCTTCTTCCCAGAAACATCTCACCATGGCCCTTGAAGAACTGAAGGCATAGCCCATTCCACTAGATCTCTAGGCTTCAGAAATCTCTCTACCAGAAGAGAGAACAAGTTTCTGTGTTCAAATTTCAGAGGATGCGTATATCAGTATCTTGAATTCTTCCTCATACTTAAAGGAAAGCAACCGAAAAGAATAGAGTAACATACTCTGAACTTCTCAGAATATTCTGAGAATTGTTTCACTGAAATCTTCTCTATTTGTGGCTTGAGTTGAGCTTTTAGTCTCTGAATTTGATAAAGTCTCTAATTGGGAAACGCAAGATGCCATGCTTCTCTTTTGATAGGCACTCTTTAGTCTTTAGGAAAGATTTGCTTTCAGTGCCCAACTAGGCTTTTGGGAGGGAAAAGCAGCACTGCTCCTACGTATATCCACTGAGGGGTAGTAGTAAGACTGCTTCTGATGCTCTTAGCAAGCTCTTCAGCATAGTGTTGGGAGACATCTTTCTGAACCTGGGCAATGGGGTGCTAATAACAATTTGTCTTTAGATTACTACATTACAATTTCTAAACAAAAAGAAAAATCATGCTCACCAATTTGAATGAAAAGAAAACTCATGATGCAGACATACATTAAGACAATTTTCTCTGTTAATGTATATCATACTTTTGTTGATATTGTTAGAATCTGCCCCAGATACTTTTTGAAAAGTGAGTTATAAGATAATCCCACTCACAAAACAGACATGTATACAGATACCATGGAGACATGACCTCTGTCCTCCCAAATTTTCTATTTATCTGAACTGCTTTTGGATTGGAGACTCACATGCGAATCATAATTAACAAAAGGACAGCCAAGACAGGAAACCGAGGAAAGGCTCAAATATAATGAATTCCAAATATATTTTAGATATCTTCAGTGAAAGTTTTAGTTCTCATTAGCAGTCCTGTATTTCTGCATGCCTCCTTGATTCTCTACTCAGTTTATTACCATAATGATGTCAAGCTTTCTCCCCTTTCCTTAAATCCATCAACTCAAATTCAACATCAATCACAAGTTTTTTTTCTTCATCTGTACCTTATTCTTTATTTTTAGAGTGAATAATGATCATCTATGATATTTTTTTTAATTCATATTTCTAAGTCTCAAGCATAGAGATTTCATTTCAAGAATTTAACAATTTAACAATTTTTTTAAAGAATTTAACAATTTTTTCACATGATCGTGATATACGTGATATATTATTGGGTCTTCTGTTTTCCTTCTCATATCAAAGTAACCAGCATTCTTCAAACTACTGTGGCTTTGGAGTCAGCCAGATGTGCATTCAGATACTGGTGCTGGTAGTTATTAAAACTTTCTTCTTTTTGAAAGGAGATAGCTTTTTGGTGATATCTAAGAGGAATTAACTGGTGTACATGTCTTAAATAGAAGTTGGGGTTGTCAAAGTTTTCTATAGAAGGTGAGATCGTAAATACTTTCAGCTTTTCAGTAAATATTTTAGCAGGCAATATGGTATCTGTCACAGTTATTCAACTCTGTTGTTGTACCATAAAAGCAGCCAAAAGCAATAAATAAACAAATGAGAATAGATGTGTTTCAATAAAACTTTATTTACAAAATTAGGTAATGGGCCATATTTGGCTTGGGCTGTAGTTTATTGACTCCTTTATACAACATGAAAGTGATACAATCAAATTTATAAATGTGTACATTGTGAAACACAATTTAGCAATCAATTTTAAAATTGTAAATAAGATTTTCTACAAGATAGGAAATGAAAACAAGACTTGTTATGGATCATATTATGGAGAAATTAACCAACACTGGGTCAGATTTTGTATCTCTAATTGCTACTAATTACTACGTCTTTATGAAATGCTGAGAGCTACTTTTAAAAGGAGGTTTGTGGTAGAGTGGATTGTTCTTCTATTCTGTACTCCATCCACAGTAATTGAATTATAAATCCGTAGTCTGGCATGTAACCATTGGTACTTTCCTATAGTTGGCAGAGCAGATTGTCTCACCCCTTAACACAGTGTTTTTATGTGACTGTTTTTGGTCAGTGGGATGTTAACTTATATGACATAAACAGAAGTTTGTAAAGTTGTATCATGATTGGCCTTGTACTTTTGAATCCATGTCAGCACAATGAAAAGGGCATGCTTAGGCTAGCCTCTGTGCCCACGAGGAGGTTATAAACATGTGGGGCAGAATCACCCTTCGTTGAACCCAGCTGGCTTCAGGAGCACGAGGAAGTCCAGTTATAACCAGTAGAACCATCCAAAGGGGCCTAGTTTATACAACCTTCAGCCAACATTCAGATACGTGAGCATAAGTGACTCAGTGTTTTAAGCCACTTTTGTTTTAAGAATTTGAATTTTTAACAAAATGTTTACATAATTCTGATATAAGTAAAACATACACTGGTTCCCTATTTTTCCTCCCATTCAGTTTTGGGATGGTTTTTAATGCAACATTATTTTTGTCAGAGTTAACTGATAAAGGAGACAATGTTGTCATCACACACACACACACACACACACACACACACACCATACACGTCTGCTGGCTTAGAACTTCCACTGAAATTTCCTTCTATTTTTTTGACTTTTTCTTTTTCCCCCATTAGTTTCCATTGCTGGTTTCAGGAAAATGATGCTAGAGGGGTAGACAAAAAAATAAAATACAATGGTATGTGCTAACTTACAATATAGTAGCTGTAAAAAGACACTGAAGGATTTTAAGCAAAGATATCTCCTGTTTATACTGTGGTTTGAACTTGTCACATTATCAATCAGATGTGCAGAAATGAAATTTTATCTTCCTTAAAAATTACTTTTGCTCATAGACCCATATCTGCTAATGGAGAAGGAAAAACATAAACCTGACCCTGCAATGCAATTCAGTTTCCTCCAGTTTACAACTCCGTCTCTTTTAGGTTAGCTGGGTCAATTAAAGACTCTCCCTGTACCTTGTTTCTCCCATTCCCACACCACCTTTTTTCCCCCCACATCTCTCTAGGCGCAATATGAGCATAAGGAAAAACTCATAAGCGTAGGATAAGAAGGGGCCTCTCTTCCACAAACTGTCTTCTCAGTTCTTACATGTCTCCACAGTTGTATCCATTTATTTCTGGCCATGTCATCTGCTGCTATTGCCCATGGTCATGCTACAGCCCCCAGTCAAAAGGCTCACATACTGAATGCATTCTGTGTCCCATTCCTATGTGTGTTCAGATCCCAAAGCCTCTTATGATCAGCCCTTGACAACTAGGAACTTGTGAACCTTTCATTTACATGTAGGCCATGGGGAACTAGAGTCAGCAGTTATCTTGGGCCCATTCTGTCTGCTTAAATACATTGCATGGCTGGAGGAGAAGATAGAACCCAGAATAATGCTTCTCAAACTTCAATGTACATGTGAATCATCTAGCAATCTCTTTAACATGCAGATGCTTATTTAGTAGGTCTGGGTTGGGGTCCCTAAATTCTGTGTATGAACAAGCTTCCAGGTCATGCCAGTATTGCCAGGCCATGGGTCATACTATGAGAAACAAGGATCTCATGAAAGTCTGGAGCATCTGGGGACAGATTAGAAGGGAGAATTAATGTAGAGGAAAATGGTAGGGGTAGCTTACTATTCTCTAAACTGCTAAATGTCTATAACAGTTACACCTTTCTTCCTTAGTGATTCTAAAACTCTGCAAATTTACTTTTAAGGTAACATTTATCACCCTGCATTGAAATTACCTTCTGTTCCCCTCAATACCTTGAAACAACTCTATTTGTGTCTAATTCTTTTGGTAGTGCTTTTGCCTGATCAAGTGGGACATAGAATAGTCTAAATAAGTGTATGATGAATGACATGTGCTCGCAGTATAGCTGTACAAAATACGCCAGTCTCTCTACCAAACCTCTGAGAGTCATAAGTAAAAAACAAAAAAATCTTCATGGCCTTGTTTTCTTTCATTTATAATGTGGAGTGAACAGCCTAGCCAATTGCACTTCTGGTTACTTGATTTTAAACAAATATAAAGGAAATACATACATAATATGTAAAACTGAAAAGATTATCAAGACTTCACCTTCTTTCTCTCCATTCTCATCTTATACCCCTTGCCCCATTAACCTATTTGGCTAAGTGTTGAAGAACTAAAATTGAAATATTATAATTCATCTATGATTGAATTTTGATATAGGATATATTTATAAGATTGTAATTCACCTCATTTGCATATTATTTATCTTAAATAATGAAGGGAAATATAATGAAAAATTTTGGAATATACACTGCTTCTAGAAATACCACCTTTTTCAATATATAAAAAGATATTATATTCTAAGCTTTCTATACAGTTTTTGACCAACCAGTTGGTGAAGTAATTAGTCAAATGAGAGAAGAGAAACTGACTCAAGTAGCAGAAATGCATTTTCAATGTAAAATTTGCAACAGAATATGTTTAGATCATGGTTTTAATCAATGAATGACATTATTATCAATAAACTATTACTTTCCAACTTCACATAAGCCCCTTTTGGTTCCCTGCATGCTACATTTGATTTTAAGGTCTAATCCAAAATGAAATATAGCATTTTCTTTGCTTTCTGTAGAAACATCAGTGATTTTCAAATTATCCAAGACAAATTAACAAAATCAAACTTGTTTGAAAAAATTTTCAGTGATTCCAGGCAATACATATTTACTGATTTGTAAAACATGGAAAGTTTTAGCTTCAAAATGTGAACTTGCAAAAAATTTTAAAGGACTGAATATAAGGGGGGTTATGGAAAATATTTGGTCATCTTAATTATAGGTTTAAATGCCACAAATGCTATAATAATACTTCTTACTTTACTTTTTTTAATTTGTAAGCAACCAAACCACTTTATAGACGTTAAAGACGATATCTCTTTAAAGCAGGACTTCTTCCTCCCCACCGCCCCCACCCCACATTGTTTACAGATTGACATCCCCCCCCAAAAAATGGGCTAAAAGTAAATGTTTTCCTGGAGGCAGGTAAGGTACCTTTCATGTCAGAGCCCCTCTGAGTATGGTAACCATAATGCCTCCCAATTTTTTGCTTTTCCTCTCTATAACTGTTAATTATAGTAAAACATACTGAAATGTTTTCCTTAAATGATAGCCCTAGTCTGCTTTGTTTTTATTATTACTTATTTCATTTATTATTATGAGAATAAAACAATTTGGGGGTGTCCTTTCCACCATTCCATGTTATTTCCAGCAACAGATTATTTTCTGTTATTTGACAGTATTCTGGAAACCACCTCCTCATTCATGTTTGATGTGATCAGAACAGTGTGGTGAACTACAGATGGTCATTACTGTTTGTATAGTGTTTATATTTTGTTTAGCAGGGGTTTCCTATTAGTGGCTACTCTGAGAGATGTAGCTTAGTTAATTATGGCCGTAAAACAGTAGAGGGAAGTCTGAATGATATAGTCCTAGACTGGAATTGTCAATCTTGCCTTCACATGAATGACCATGCTTCCACTACATCCACATCTTTCTCTGCACTAACTCTAACGTACAGAAGTATCTTTCTCATGGTAGACAAAAAAACTTGACGCATTTATTCTTTAGCGATTTCACTTTTACTCATTTCACATGTTTTGAAAATATTTTTGCCTAAAGATTTCATTAAATTGTTTTTAGATTTTCCTTATTTGCAGCTCCCATTAGTTTATTTATTTTAAAAATATATATATTTGATGTAGACAAAGGTGCTGTGGCTATGTCCCAAGATCCTTAGCCAGTTCTCCCACTGAAGTTATCTGTTTGTTACATGATAGCTTAGCAGGACACAGTAGGCCATTAGGAAAATAAGCAAATCTTATCTGGAAGTCATTAACTAGAATCACTCATTCTCTTTTCTTTCTTGCCTGGAAGTTGGTTCTTTTCTCATCCTGGAAAAATATTTTGATAGAGAATTAAGTGCTGGTGAAAGGTGAATATGTGGAAGATGGACTGAAATGAGGAGGGGGCTAAAACCACATTTGTCTAAGTAATCACCGAGGGGTATTAACACACACACAAGGACAGTGACTAGCTGCTTGCTGACATTATCATAGTTCAGTGCTTAAGTTTGAATATAGAAATAGCAAGCCCACAGCCAATCCATTCTGCCTCACTAAAGGGCCTTCTAATCCATGTCAGGTGATAGTAGCTTTAGGTAACAGAGTTGTTGTTTTTTAACTAAAGATTTTATTGGGGAAGGGGAACATGACTTTATTGGGGAACAGTGTGTACTTCCAGGACTTTTTTCCAAGTCAAGTTGTTGTCCTTCAGTCTTAGTTGTGGAGGGTGCCGTTCAGCTTCGTTGTTGTCCTTTCAGTCTTAGTTGTGGAGGGCGCAGCTCAGCTCCAGGTCCAGTTGCCGTTGCTAGTTGCAGGGGGCGCAGCCCACCATCCCTTGCGGGAGTGGAGGAGTTGAATTGGCAACCTTGTGGTTGAGAGCCCATTGGCCCACGTGGAAATCAAATTGGCAGCCTTCGGAGTTAGAAGCACAGAGCTCCAACCACCTGAGCCACCAGACCAGCCCCTAGGTAATAGAATTTTAACAGACAGTTCTTGATGATGATCCATGGAAATCATCTAGAAAATTAAAACTATTAGCCATTACGAACCCAGTAGGTCATCTAAACTCAAGACATTAGCTAAAGATTGCATTCCCAGCTTCATATCAATTTCAAGGAAATATCCTGATCCAAAGTCATTAATAGCAGAGTAAGGTAAAGGCTGGAGCTGGTGCCCCCAGTCAGATTCCCCACAGGCGTCCACAGTGCATAAATGAGCAGAGTCTGAGGGATCTGCCCAACAGGAAGACAAATATACTTTTCTTTGGAAAATCATGTGATTTCTTTTTTTAACATTATAGAGGCATGTGCACAAGAGGAAATTAATCATCATAACCCTTCACCTTCCTGCAAATTTGTCATTTATAATTAAATTGCCATATAAATAACCATTTCATATTCATATGTCAAGTTTGTGGTTCTTTTGTTTAGTTATCTTATACGGAGCAAACATGAAATAAAACTAGATCTGACTCTCAATTCTAAGTCAGCTCACCACTCCTGGTATTCATTAACCAAGTTTAGAAACGGAGTTAACATCATAATATAAATTGTTTCGTGATTTATCGGATTGCAAAGGCATCGTGTTTTAGAACCCATATTATTTCATTTATGTCAATGAGGACTGATTGAGAGTCTGGGGCCATTTAGTCAATAAGCCCAGTGCTCTGTGATGTGTTCCTGGAACGTTTATGGTCTATGAGCACACTGTTGAGTGGTGAACTTCCACTAGCCCCCACAGAGATTCTGTCCTAATGCCCAGATTGTGCTGAGCTCCAGGGAGAAGACACAGAGATTCAGAGCCAGCAACCGCACTGGCTAATACTTCCCCCTACATCTCCAAGATATGAAAAGCCATGTGACGGGGATAGCTTTTAGAGGACCTTTTACTCTCCTTTCTGACGACATCCTGGAAAACGCATCATTGCTGACCTTAACTATCCTCTGAGGGAAAAGGCCAGAGAAGTGGGAGTTTACAGTAATTTGTGCTCCGCCTTTTGGATCAGAAAAAGAAAGAATAATGTGTCTTTCAGATGAAATCAATATCATTGAAATTAAATTACAGAAAATATAATAAGATTGTGCCTGTTACTTATAAATGCACTCTATTACTTCTCAAGATAATGTACAGATTGCTTTTAAAGGGAAAAATTGTTCTCACAGACCAGAGAAAAAGGAGACTATGAATCCAAGTTTGAGATTCCCCAACAATGTACTTTTTTTTTATTATTATTTTTTTAAATTAAATTTATTGGGGTGACAATTGTTAGTAAATTTACATAGATTTCAGGTGTACAATTCTGTATTACATCGTCTATAAATCCCATTGTATGTTCACCACCCAGAGTCAGTTCTCCTTCCATCACCATATATTTGATCCCCTTTACCCTCATCACCCACCCCCCACCCCCTTACCCTCTGGTAACCACTAAATTATTGTTTGTGTCTATGAGTTTTTGTTTCTCATTTGTTTGTCTTGTTCTTTTTGGTTTATATACCACATATCAGTGAAATCATAGGGTTCTCTGCTTTTTCTGTCTGACTTATTTCACTTAGCATTATACTCTCAAGATCTTTACTTGTGAAGATAGAACTTATTTAGTAAATTGCTGGAAGAATCCATAAATTTTCTAAAAATGCCTAATTTAAATTGACAGTGTCATACAGCCTGTGAGTAAATATGGCTCACTCTGCTTTCTTGGTAACTCAATAATATACATAATGTATAATCATTTATGTATGTACTAATTATGACATATTTTAGTATCATCATATTGACAAAGATCAGTGGGAACAAGTCACTAGATTCTCAATGAAGAGAAAATTGTCACTGTGCCACAACCAAGTTGTGTTGGGGTAAAATACTGTAAGACCTGGCCCCAGATGATGGCTTTTTGGTGGAAAGATTGATAACAATGGTTACTGGACATGGGAGGAAAGTCAGTGAATCTTCGGTTTAAAACATAATAATGAGAAATGTGTCATGTGACTTCCTGCCCAACTGGCTACTTAAATGCACCCAATGAGATAGAAATGAGGTAATGATGAAAGCCTTTAGAAATCCCCCAAATTTAGAGAAACAAATGTCCTCATTTAGAGGAACAAATGCAAAGGCCCTGATTTCAATATAATCATTTTCTAAAAGTCTGAGGGAATAAGCTGTGGTATATCATATGGAGGTTTTTATTTTTCTTCAGCAAGTCTCAGTTTTGGAGAGTCCAAGTTGAAAAGAAAACCCAGAATTTAGTTTAAAGAGGTAGTGAGAAGAGAAACAGAAGGAGATTTAGCTACCCTCATAATCCTACGCAGACTAAAATTTGATGGTCAAACTAGAGCTAAATACTACTTGCCACACTAACGAAAGGAGGAAGACTGGTTGGTTAGATTGCTGATCAAGCCTCTATTAAAAAATAAACCTGTGTAGGATAATTCTTTTGTATCACAAGAAGCCAATTCTCTAATTCTTGACAGCTTTTTCATAAGCACTGACTGGATCACAGAAAGGGCCAGGTATTCTGGTATCACTGAAAATCCATCAATGTGCTTCTTTAAATATATGTCAGTTCTATATACACAGAAAGTACAAACGTATTTTAGAACTGTTTGTTATTAATCATAATAGCTATATTTTATGGAGTGCACCCTATGGACCAGGTGCTATGCTAAGAGCCTATATACCTCGTTTCAATTAACCTTTACACTAATGCTGTGAGTAAGTATCAAACCAAATTTGTGAGATGCCCAGAGTATCATAGCTAGTAAGTGAGAGACAGGAGGTTAGAACCCGTATATCTATTTCTTATTGTTACACTCTAAGCAGCTTCATTATACTGCTATCCCTTTTTTTTTCTGTTTCTACATAGCCATTCAAGACTAGGTGATATATTCCACAAGAGTTTGTTATTTCATAGGTTAAAACTGAGATGATGATTCAAACATGTGGTATTTAAAGTCCAGTTATAGCAGGCCTGCTTTGGCTGCATTCTTACAAGAAATCCAGCAAATATGACTGTCCCTGCTTCTGTGCTATTGATAATCACATGGTCAGATTCCAAATGAATGATATAAGTACTCATTGGTTAAATAGTATATATGCATTAATTTATATCCGCATGCACTGGATATAAACATACACATGCAGTCTGTGTTATTAAAAGAAGAGATGAAGTTGAGAGGACAAACCTCTTTTTCTGCTTAATCAGCCATAGCCTAGATGTCAGAAACATTAACGTTCAAGTAAGGCTGGAGAGGTAGGTAGGGGTCAGACACACACACACACACACACACACACACACACACACACACACACACTCATCAAACCAATAGAATCAAGGTTGCAGTGTTACATGGGCAGAGGGTTTTCAAAAGGTTGCTTAATTAATAAAGTGAGTACAGTCATTATTAGGCTATCAAAATAATTTTGTACACCAAGGGTCCCAATGTATTTTTGGCTCTTCCAACTATGTCTGATACATTAAATTTCACTTCTGGGCATCACATTTTAAGAGGACTATTGCAAGTCTATAATATCAGTGGAGAGTAGCAAGATGGTGAGGATCTATAATAGTAGTACTAATATAAAAATGGCCAAAAAGTCTGGGCAAGTTTAGCAAAATGAAAGAGAAGCTTAGGGAGTTAAATGACAATTGTACCCAATATTTAAAAAGCTGTTATGAAGAATCAGGAAAGGACTTAGCTCTGTGTGGCTCAGGAGGACAGAATTAAAACCAATGGGTAAAAGCTATAGAGAAGTAGATACCTGCTTCAGCTAGGAAGAACTTTCTAGTCATTATTACTAGGCAACAATGGAAGAGGCTTCCCTAAATTCACAAAAAAATGAGGGGAAAAATGAAAGGTACTGTCGGGCAGTAGAAGAAAAAATGAGGGGAAAGAGAAGGACTCTAGCAGCAGGGTGAGTAAAACAGCAAAAGTGTAACAGAATAGTGTTATGGGATCAGCTTTGGAGATCAAAACTGTTACATCCAGGAAGGTTTAACTATAGATATGCTGGACAGTGGGGGCTAAAAATAGATTTCTTTCTACTTTACCTGCAGAGTCATTTGTAAAATTATTTAGTAAAACAAGTAAGAATATAAATTTAATACTTCCATTTCCAGGCTATTTTTTGAGGATAAGACTAATTCTGGTCATGTAAAGCATCTTGTATGATGCTCTTTTTTTCATCTTCTATTAAATCTTTTCTGGAGGAAATGTTCATTAGTTCAAATACAGCTATTGTTACTGGTTAAAAGAATTATATAAACTCAGAGTGATTTTTGTAGATTTTTTTTCTATTTAATTAAGCCTTCAACTTCATTAGCAAACCATATTGTTTTAAATTAAATTTCCAAATAAATACGCGTGGGTGTGAATTGAAGGGAACATATTTTTGCAAAACTCAAAAACATTTAACATTTTAAACTCAAAACATTTTAGTGGCTTTGTAAAACTGAAACATTTTGGGGGTTAATTATTGCCAAGGATTTTAAGTAATACTTTCTAACTACATATGCACCACAAAACCTAACTGCTTTTCCAGCCCATACATAAGTTAGCAGTGACATCTTGTGGTCAGTATTTACTTTAAAAATGAATTTATATGTACATATATGCAAGGTACAGAAATATGTCCTTTTGTTTTACTGCAAAAATATCTAATTTCTCCTTACACTTCCAAATACTGTGGTACTTATTGACTACACAAATCTTCTTTAATTGTTGTAAAATTCGTTGCTTAAAATCAGAAAAACGTACGCGTAAGTCATGTATGCTTGATACCACATGATCAGAATGGCACTTGAACTCAGTGGTCTTCCTCACCAAAACCCGTAACCCCAGAATAACTATGAGGAAAAATATCAAATAAACCCAACTTGAGAGGCAGTTTTCAAATACCTTGACCAGTCCTGTTTAAAACTGTCAAGCTCATCAAAAACAAGGAAAATCTGGGAAGCTATGGGAGACCAAGGGAGGATATCAGGAGACATGACTAAATGTACTGTGGTATCTTGAATTGGATCTTGGAATAGAACATAAAAAGGGCATTGTGGAAAAGCTAGTAAAATCCAAATAAAAAAGTGTAGTTTATTTAATAGAAATGCACCACTTATTTGTGATATATACACCATAGTAATGTCAAATATTAAAAATAGGAGAAACTTATTATGCTGAGGAAAATAAGTCAGACAGAAAAAGTCGAGAACCATACGATTTCACTGATATGTGGTATATAAAACTGAAAACAACAAAAGAACAAGACAAACAAAGAAACAAAAACTCATAGACACAGATAATAGTTTAGTGGTTACCAAAGGGTAAGGGGAGAGGAGGGTGGGAGATGAGGGTAAAGGGGATCCAATATATGGTGATGGAAAGAGAACTGACTCTGGGTGGTGAACACAAAATGTGGTATAGATGATGTAATACAGAATTGTACACCAGAAATCTCTGTAACTTTACGAACAATTGTCACCCCAATAAACTTTAATTTAAAAAAATAGGAGAAACTGATGAAGGGTATATGGAAATAGAACTCTATAATATCTTTGCAACTGTTTTGCAAATCTAAAACTATTATAAGATTTTTTAAAAGTTTATTTAAATTAAAAAAATAATCCCAAATTAGGAAATATTATTGATTTATTGGGTGGGACATAGTATGCTTTCCAAAAATCAGAAACAAAAAACCGTGAAAAGGTTTTGCAATTTCTCAATATTTCTGATCTTATGGAGGGAACTTACATTGCTGTAAAAATGCATTTAATAAAAAACCTTATTTCTTTATAGAAAGCCTTAGGGCTTAACCCTAGATACCATATCCCTGAATTCCTCTCCTTGGATCTTTCCAACTACAAACAAGACAATTTCATTATGGAATTATAAATACAATGGAAGTAGCTCTTACCTGTGTTCCCCCACCCATCCCACTCCTTTTTTCTTCCTTCTTCTTCTCCTTACCTAAGTATTTTCATACTTGCTGTTCTGTCTGCCTGAAACTCTTCCTCAGATATCTTCATGGCTCATTTCTGCATTCCCTTCAGTTTTCTGTTCAAATGTCCCTTATCAGAAAAGCTTTTCCTGATCAACTTTTATAAAAAAGCAACATCTTCCATCATGCTGTCCTCTGGCCCAATTTTACTCTGCTCCAAAGAGCTTATCCTCCATGTGAAATATTACATATTTATTTTCTATTGCCTGGGCCAGACTAGCTGGATGTGACGTTAGGCCTTTTACCCTGGCCTCTTCCAGCCATCTGTCTTCCTGGGGGAAGGCCTCTGCAACTGTTATTTGTTGCTGTTGTTGTTTGTTTGTTTTGGTCATCTCAAGTTGTAGGCTATAGAACCTGCAGTGAGCTTCTTCCAAGTGCTCTGCTCTGATTCTCTGTTCTGATTCCACGTGGCTTCCTTCTGCTTATTCTCTGTTGATTTTTACATTTCTTTAGGGATCTGATCATTTTTTAAAATTCCTAATACTGAATTTTCTACTTTATCCTCTCCAAATTTGGACTTGTGTGAGAAGACTATTAGACTTTGACATAATGAAATCAATACAATCTGACTCAGAAGTCTTCTTTGAGTTAAGAATTATACTACATGGTCAGATATATTCAGCAAGTAATT
Organism: Rhinolophus hipposideros; assembly: GCF_964194185.1. Taxonomy (NCBI): domain Eukaryota; kingdom Metazoa; phylum Chordata; class Mammalia; order Chiroptera; family Rhinolophidae; genus Rhinolophus; species Rhinolophus hipposideros. The sequence goes on along the minus strand of NC_138053.1, from coordinate 71,088,628 downwards.
GGTCGTCTGATGGACTAATATGTGATGCATGTATTCAGATCCTGGTGATAATGTTACTTTTGTTCCTAAATTTTTACTTCTAAATTTTGTTCTGATTTGTAAAAGAAAGAAACAATCTGTGTCCAGTAAAGATAAATTAGAAATTGATAACATTTTATTGCATTCTTTCTTGGATTTTTCTGTGTCTTTATGTGCATATAATTCTTAATAGATCATGCAATGTATACAGGCTTATTTTAATCTTGGTCTTTAAACATCTTTATTTCAAAGACGTTTTACCATTTTATAAATTTTCTCAATGGTTTCATTTGCATATATGGTTTTAAATTCATTTTTAATTTAAACGTACTGTAATTTATTTAAACAGTCCCCTATTATTAGATATTCTGTGTTTGTGCTATTTGCTATTACAAATATTTGCCATTTACTATTACAAGTGGGGCAAGATGATATCACCAAATGTCAAGCCAATTATTCTCAATGTCTTTCCCTCTTCCCTTCTCTCACTTTTACTCTGATGCTATTTTCTCTACCTCAAACTAAACTGAAGTGTACACAATGATTCATATAACCCTGAATATGTTTTCAGAGCGGCTTTCCCTCAATGACTATATCACATTTATCCTAGAGGGGAAAGAAGAGGCGGTGGTGACAGAAATGCAAAGGAGAAAGAAGACAGTCTAGAAGGGCAGAGGGTACACTAATTGGGAAGAGAAAGGAAAAACAGTTCTTTTAAGATTTTTTTTTCTTTTTATTTAAGTATAGTTGCGATACAATATCATATTGGCTATATTAGTTTCAGGTGTACAATATAGTGATTCGACATTTCTATGTCTTACAATGTGGTCACCCCCTTAATTCTAGTAATCATCTTTCACCATACAAAACTATATTCCCTTTCACCTTTTTCAACCATGCCCCTATTCCCGCCCTTCTGGTAACCACCCCTTTGATCTGTTTCTATGAGTCTATGTTTGCTTTGGAAAACTGTTCCTGACAGAGGACCAGGAAGCTGGGTGGGTGGAAGAATTCACAGACAAGCAGTCCTAGAAGGGACTGGCCCCACATTCAGTCAACAGTCCTAGATCTTTAAACATTCCTTATTACAGTAGGACTTAGATCTGTTGGGCAGCAGGGTGGCGGTTATGACGTCATGAAAGGTGAGCCTCTCACTTTGACGTGGGCAAAACTAAACTTTTTCCTGGGAGTGGGGTAGCAGTTGACCCATGGTCAGCATTACAAGTTGTACATGTATTTTTTAATTTCTAAAATTATATTATTTTCTTTGACCTATTTGTAAGTTATTTCCTTAGGGATAGAAGTAATGGGCCTTTTAGAAGGCTGAACTATTATCACCCAAGTATTCTCCAGAAAGGTGGTAACAATTTATTTTCTCATTGTGAATATCACACTTTGATGTCTATTTGTGAGTCATCTGAGGCTATTTTAACTACTTGAGTTATTTTAGGAAAAAATTAGTTCTTAGGCCAACTTATATCAATGTGAATTTGAAGACAATCTAATGGTGAGACGAAATTGTTGTTTTCCTCCTATGTCATATTGCAGACAAGTTTCCATAAAACCAGGATGATTTCACTTGCAAAAGACATTTAAAATATCATATGCAGCCATATGTTCTAAATATAAGATTATTGCCATGCGTATGAGTTAAGGAACACTGTGTGTAAGTTGAAAGAACATTTGAAATATATGTTTGAATTTCAGATAATTCATACTGCCAATATGTTCATATTTCAATGACAGAGAAATAAGAAAATGTATAGTCCCATGTTTGGAATATAATCAATTTGGTAGGACACTAAGCCGTATTGATATCTGGTCGTATATCCAAAAGATATATACAGATTCATTGGTATTCCCCTAATAAGTCCTTGTTGGGGAGGACCAGAAAGAAAGCACAGATAGAGAATAATGTGGGGGTAAACTCACCAGTCTAATATTTAAGGAACATAGCCTTTGGGGGGCATAGCCTCTGGGGGGCTCACTTCTCAACTGTGAGTAGATTGTGAATAGATAGAGCTTCTGTTGATCCTGTCTATATCTAATTTTGATATTTTGTTCATCATGGACTTCTTGCATTAATTTGGATTTTTAAGGTTTTGTTAAAGTATCATTTATGTTGCTTACTGAGTTTTTTGGCATCCCTTAAGGTTTGCACTAACGGTAAGAGAAACACTCACCTTATTCCTGAGTCAGTGTTTGCTCCAACTACTTTTTTCTCTCATTCTCTGCTCAGGAGTGTAGCACATTCATGAACCCCACCCCCACCCCCACCAAAAAACAAATAAACAACAAAAACAAACAAAAAACAACAAGACAAAATAGGAATCATAAGTTCTTACTACATTCTCCAACCAGACCTTTCCTCCACGGACTGTTTTTCACGCTTGTGATGAATTCTGTCTTTCTTACCTCAACACCACCAAAATAAGTCTTAAATACATTCTATTCCTAGGTGTTTTTCTCCTAGCTAGTTGTAGACAAGATAATAGATAATCTATATGGCACATGACTGTTGAAGACTAATTATATTATTATTTTTAGGGTTTATGTATATGTTTAAAAAGACTTCACCTAGAGATAAAAATCTATTCTCATTCATTTACCACAGAATTATGTATTCTTCTAGCGTTAGGGAAATAGCTGGGAACAAACAGACAAGATTTCTGCTCTCATAGAATTTACATTATGGGAATGTATAAAGATATGATCAGGAATGGTGACATTTCATATACTTTGGCAAACAGTGAGAAAGATATAATAGCAAAAATTCTAGTAAAAGAATCAATACCTAAAAAAAAAAACAAAATCTGTAAGAGAGTTTTCTGACTTGAGTCAGATGACATTGAATGGGGTAAAGTGTTGAATTTGCATTCCAATGATAGTAACTAGAGTAGGGGCTGTAGCTTAGTAAGTAGTTCATGTGAGAAGACATTCGAGTTAGCTTGACCGAAACTCAATGTGAATTGACAGTTTGAAATACCTGCCGTCTCCCTGGCCCCATTTAGATAAGTAAAGTGAAGGTGGGTGTGTCCAGGGTTGTGGTCTTGAGCATCCCCAGGACCACACTTAGGTTTGATGACTTGCTAGGACTCACAGAACTCAGAAAACTGTAATACTCATGGTTAGGATTTGTTTTTTTTTTATAGTAAAAGGATAGAGATTAATACCAGTAAAGGAAAAGGTGCATACACTAGAGTCCAGGAGAAAACAGGTTACAAGCTTCCAGTTGTCCTCTCCCAATAAAGTCACATAGCTGATGCTTCATTCTCCCAGCAACGGTATTTGATGAAGTGTTGCCAACCAGGGAGGCTTACCTAATTGGTGTCTAGGGTCGTTACTGGAGGTCAGGGGCATAGGTGCAAAGTGCCTGCTGGACTGACCTTAGTTACTCTGTCTCTAGCCTCTCTAGAGGGCAAGCTGATACCCAAGACCCCAGTTATACAAAAACATGCTCCTCAAGCAGAGTATTCCAAGGGCATAGAGGTTACGTCCCAAGAACCCCCAGGACCACTCCCTTCTTTGGAATATTCAGGGCATCATGTTCAATGTGTAACCCTGTATTACACACTATTTAACTCAACGTGAAAATATCTTCACTTGTGGTTGTACATGGCTAAAGCAATTCCAACCTTCACATGGAGACACAATAACTTCTGGGGAAGATGGTATCTCCTTTTATTAAAGAAAAAAACCTTTTCCTGAAGCCCCAGGGAAAATTCCCCTTCAGCTTTCATTGACTAGGATTGGGTCATAGCCACTTCTGAGCCATCATTGATAAGTGACTAGAATTACCAAAATTAGCTCAGGCAAATCATGATCCACACCCAAAGATGACTGAGAAGTGTCATCTTTGAAGATTCTATTGAAGAGTAAATCCCTGGATGGACACGGTTAAGGCTCTTTCAGGTAGGAAAAAGAGGACGAGAGGGATAAGCATTGGGATCCAAGAGAATTTGACACAATCGATCCATGTTCTTTGAAGGAATCAAAATTGAACAGATGAGAAGTTATAGGAATATGAGTTTTACACACTATTTTGTAAGTATTCCTAAGGTAACACCTAGTATGTTGCATTCTAATCATTTCTTTATGAACTTGTTTCACAGTGCTTTGAGCTCAAGTGAGGGACAAGTCATATTTATTTCTATGCCTGATTAACATACAGTAAACATTCAACAAATCTCTGATGAGAACATAAATGAATGAGCAGAGCAGTCCAAATAAGAAATGCGGACACTCTGGTAGTTGGTGAATTCTTCATCATTCACTTTATAACAACTGTTCAACAGAGCAGTCAAGTATTCAATAGGTGCTGATACAAAATAAACTTCACATGCTATTCCAACAGTGGGTATTTTCAAAATGATATTGCTGTATCATGAGAACTAATTAGTTTCTAGTGATAATAATGCGCCTCTTCCTCTTCCTTATAATATTAACAAAAACTTAATGCTTAAAGTGCATCTTATTTGATTTATGTCTTATAAAGACCCTGTGAGAAATCAGAAAAGGTAGTAATCTCCATATTGCAGATAAGGAAGTGAGGCTTGGAGGGCTAAGGAACTTTATCCAAGTCATGTGACTTATTAAAGTGGTGGAGCTGGGAATATAATCTAGGTAACCGGACTCCAGCGTTCATGCTCTTAACCACTACACTTCACAGTACTGATCGCTCTTTTCCCATCCATGTTCTTTGTCCCCTTTCCTCAAACCAGCAAGACATACTTCTAAAATCTTGCAAGTCTCACTCACTTCTAATAGATACGTATTTAAGACATAAAGAATGTTTCAAAAATCTCCTCTACTAAACTGTAAGATTAACTCATACTGTTATTCTGTAAGATGTATAGCATCACGTAGAACAATCTCAAAGCACCTCCGCTTCCAATGTCCAGATGTGCTTAATCAATTTGTTCCCAGACCTGTTTATGCCAATTTCATTAGTGTAGCAATGTAATTTAAAATTACTTAAAATGATAAAGGATTAGTATGAAGAGAGAGAAAAATTAAGCTTTAAAATTATGAAAACTAAGCTTTAAATAAATCCTGGTGTGAGTTGCCCCAAAACAATTACTGTTAAATTAGATGTGTCTGCAACTGTGGTAAAATATGGAGAAAGGAGGTAAGGGAAACATAAAAGTCTTAAAAAAATAACCTATATTCAGGTTGACTTGTAAATGTATGCTATAGCTCTACATCAACTAAATCAAAAATGTAAATCATAAATGGTATTATGGATGTGGTTTACACACCAAAAAAATGAATAAAAACAAAAACGTCTGGGAATCCCAATCATATTTGTAGGGAAGTACAACATCAAAAACTGGCAGAAGTTTCTATAATTTTTATTTATGGTTTAGGATATTTTTAAGTTATTTATGTAACTATCTTTAAAACAAATAGCCATTACTAATTCCAACAGTTAGTTGTAAAGGTACTTCTATTCCAAAGATGTTTGTACTTCTATTCTAGAGACATTTGCGTCTCATTCAGAATTTCCAGAGACAGAAAAGCAAGAAATTTCCAATAGGAGAATTTCAATCCTAGGGGAAGGAATGAGACAATTTTAGGATCTAGAGCTTTGTGTCACCCTGAAGCACTAAGAGAAAAATGGTTATGCTTTGTACGATGCCAGCCCCAGCTATCTTTGTCCCAGGAAATTCCTGTTGTCTTAGAGTACAGAGTTGTGATCAGTGCAGTTGGTCCTGGCTACCAGAGGTTGGGAGCAGAGTTTTTGGACAGACGTCTTACTATATCATACTGACATCCTTTCCCTTTTTGTTTTCTTAAATCTGTATTAAATCTTTTTAGCCAAAAATAACACAGACTAGTAATGTGTCAAAATGCCGTATTATTAAAATATATACAAATGTAATATTAATAAATATGTCCTCAAGAATCATTGCACAAGCATTGAGGTGAGGATTGAAAAATAAAACAAGGGCCAGCCCCAGTGGCTCAGGCGGTTAGAACTCCATGCTCCTAACTCCAGAGGCTGCCGGTTGGATTCCCACATGGGCCAGTGGGCAACCAGGTTCCCACTAAAAAAGTCCTGGAAGTACATGCTGTTCCCCAATAAAGTCCTGTTCCCTTTCCCCAAATAAAATCTTTTCTTTAAAAAGAAAATAAATAAATAAAACAGTTCCTACTTCAAGGTGCTCACAGATTAGTAGGAATCAACTCGTGTTGAAATAATAATGGATTTTAACACATAGCAAAATTAAAAAAAAATATGCTTTTGTAGCTTTTTATTCATTTCCCTTTTTTCAGTTGAATCCAAGTAAAAGTATATTCCTTTTAGTAAATTCTATCATTAAATTACGTATCAATTAGCATAGAGAAATGTATGGCATTATTTTTCCAAAGATCAGCAGTGCTCATCTGAGTGATGCTTGCATTATTTTAAAAGTAAGCACATATTATTTAAAAAAAAATGTTACAACAGTTGCTTCCAATTGTTTCAACCCCAAGCACTAAAACATTAAAACACGTGATGTGCCATACACAAACGAAACCATTCAAGTTAGCCAAGCGCTAGAAGCTCCTGTGCACAACGTTCCTATTTTTGGCAAGAAGACGGAGCAGGTCAGAGAAACAACGGAGGTGGCCGCATCTCCTGCTTAAAGGTTTCCTTCCTACCCGCCAGTCGCACTAACAAACCTATTGGCGCACAAGTTCTTCCTGTCCTCCGCAAACTCTCCCGACCAAGACAAACTCAAGCGATCTGACTGGCTAAGAAACGGATGACGACAGGTTTCTCAAGCCCAATAACAATCGGCCTTCCGTAGACTGGCTCAGAGTCCGCTCTCCGATTGGTCCTTAAGGCAAGAGGCAGAGACAATTGCTGTAGTTGACCTCTGGGTCCGAAACCGCGGGCAAAGATGGCGGCGGCCAGGTGTTGGAGGCCCGTGCTCCGCACACCGGCTCTGTCGTTACACACTGCGGCCAAGACGGCCGTCAGGGCTCCAGAAATAGCCGGTCCGGATGTCGCGGCGGCCCCCGTGGCGCGCTACCCGCCGATTGTGGCCTCCCTGACTGCCAAAAGCAAGGCGGCACGGCAGCGGCGAGTGGAGCAATGGCAGGCGACGGTGCACGCGGCCGAGTCTGTGGACGACAAGTTGCGAATCCTTACCAAGATGCAGTTCTTGAAGTACGTTGTGTACCCGCAGACCTTCGCCCTGAACGCCGACCGCTGGTATCAGGGCTTCACCAAAACCGTGTTCCTGGCGGGCCTGCCGCCGCCGCCCGCAGAGCCCGAGCCCGAGCCGGCCCTGGACGTGGAGGCTCTGCGCGCCGCCGCCTGTGACTGCCTCCTGCAGGAGCACTTCTACCTGCGGCGCCGGCGGCGAGCTCCCACCTACCGGGAGCGTGAGGCCGTCGCTTCGCCCTTCCTGGATCAGCTGGTGGCCTCCCTGCTGGGGCTGCTCAGCGCGCAGAACCCGGTGCTGGCTGCCGCCGCCCTCGGTAAGCCGCGGGCCCGCCCCGCCAGGCGGAGTGGGCGGGGAGTAGGGGCCCACTGTGCCACAGGTTTGGCCCCTTTGCGTTCTGTTTTGTCCATTTTTCCTTAGTCCGTTGACTCCTAACTGGGGACAGGGCGGTTTAGTAGCAGTCACTGCGCGAGGCATCTGGAGACTTAGTTCTCGTACCGGTGTGAACACTGGGTTTTCGTACCTGTCAGTTGCCACCTGTTAACTTGACGACGCTAGACTAGTAATAGCCTCAGGTCTCCAGGACGTCGGCCCTGGACTCTGCTTCGTGAGGCCCAGCCAAATGGAAGAGCAGCGTTGGTTAAGAGCAGGGGATCTTAGTGGGACAGACGTGGGCCGGGTTGCCTTTTGGCTCTTTCACCAGAAAGTTACGTGACTGTATGTCAGCTCCTTAACTTCTTTTAGCCAAGTCTTTTATCATTTTCAAGATGAGAATTACGAGAATAGTACTAAGTCATGAGATTGTGAAAACTAAAGGCGAATTCGTAACGCTTAGTTAGTACTTACTATGTGCTTGCCCCTGTTCTAAATTTTATACGTGCCAACTAATTAATCCAATAACTGTTTACAGTAGGTAGCACTGTTATATAAATGAAAACAAAAACAAACAAAAAACCCTGAGGCACAGAAACCTAAAATGTATCTAGTCCTCGGTTTGGCTGTCAGGATTCAAACCTAGCCGTTCTGGGTTCCCAGTGTACAATCAGTAACTTCTATTTCACTGTTCAGTACAGACCCCGTGAAAAATAATTAATAGATAGGCAGTTTTAAAACTTAGTGTTTCTGACTTGTTCGTCATTTTTATATTGTATCTGCTATGCAGTAGGCATCTTTAAGAAATATTTATTGAACTGATATTATTATAACTGTAGATGTGTGCTCAGCTGAGTCTTGTCGTGTGCCTGTTACCTTCCAGTGGGGAAGGAAGTGGTCTTGAGGGCAGCATTATCGCCTTGGACTGCTCCTGGTTGATGGCCTAGGAAAACGTAGTCAGGTTCCTCTTCTTTAAAAAGGAGGTGATGACAATTATTTATACCTTTCAGAGTTGTTGTGAAGATTGAATTAGTAATTCGTAAGGCAGCTCTGACTCGATTAAACTTTTTATTTCTGGTGAAACATACTCCTGATCTCCTGAGAAAAGTCTTTGGTGACAGCGTTTAGTGATGGCACAAATAGACAATAAATGTTTGAGCGTTATATTTAAGTCATAATCATTTAATTATCATTTAATCAGTTAAATTATTGTATAACCCAGCCTCTATCTTACATCAAAGAGTAATTTTTGATAGGTTTTTAAGTAGCACAATCGTTCTTGAGTTCTATATTTCTGAGTTTAGTGTTATAATACTAATCAAATGTATCTAAATGATGAGATAAGAAAATTTTGAATATCTTTTGGTAGATTGCAAACGCCCAGTTCACTTTTACTGGTCGCGTGGTGAAGAAATTATTCCTCGTGGTCATCGAAAAGGTAGAATTGATGCTTTGCGATACCAAATAAATGATAAACCACACAACCAGATTCGGATATCCAAACAACTCCCAGAGGTAAGGATTTATTGTATACATACTATTGATGTCTGATGAGGAAATACAGGCAGGCTAGGTAATGGGCTGGGTAGAATAAAAAGTTTTGAATGGTTCCTTTCAAATACATCCATCTGATATTATTTTTTAGCTTTTCAACCTGGTATGGTATACATATTACCCAAAGGTCAAATAATCATTTTATGTGGGGATAAGGCATTAGGTTTCAGGAACATACAAATCTTTTCTTTTTCTTAATAAAAATATTAAAAAATGATAATCTTTTATAATTTACAGTACCTAAACTACCTATTCATCATTCAAGACATTTTTTACACCTATCAGCTGGTCATTTTACTTATTTACAATTCTTTTGGGGAAAACAAGTATATTTTGAGTGTTGTCTATGTGTCCATGTCAGAGGTTGGCACATTTTTTTCTGTAAAAATCCAGATAGTAAGTGTTTTAGGCTTTGGGGGGCATAAGTCTGTGTTGTGACTATTCACCTCAGTTTTTATAGTGTAAAAGGAGCCATGCACGATGTGTAAGTGTTTGTGCATGGCTGTGTTCCAAATCCTTCCAGTTTTTACTTGTAAAAACAGGTGGCTGGATAGATTTGGCCCATCTTTAGATGGTAAGGTTATCAAATCATTTTGTAAAAACATCTCATTTTAAGATTTTTAAATCTTTTATGAGTAAAATATATGTGAGTGTTGCTGTGAATTCACTTATGACTTTTTCTTTAAGTTTGTGCCGCTGGATTATTCTGTACCTGTAGAAATCCCTGTTATGAATTATAAACCAGACAAACTTCCATTATTTAAACGACAGTATGAAAATACCATATTTATTGGTAAGTTTCTCTTTTGATGTATTGTGCTGTAAATATGTCCAAAGTGACTTGTGCAATTTTGGAAATTAATTCTTGACAACCAAGAGGTTCAGCTAGTCCATGAAGAATATAATCTCAGGTTGTTGGAATATGCATGAAAATTGGAAAGAAAGTATTCTTCAGCTCACCATTTAAAATTTTACTTGTTTCTACTAAATTAGCAGTATTTAACTTTAAAAAATAGTCATTCTTATTAGGCTTTGTTGATTATATAGAAAATAATTTGTCTTTTTTCAGAAATAAACAAGTATAGAACTGAACTTGCAGTGATTGGCTTTTTTACAAAAGCCTCCTGTTTGTGCCACACACTGTGATAACCATCAGGAATATAAAAATTAATAAAGCTTGATGTCTGCTCTTATGCAGTTTATGCTTTTGCTGTTTTTTTCTTCGTCTATTAATTTCTAGCCAACTTGTAGAAGATTTTTAAGAAAGCAACTTTATACTAGTCCTCCAGACCTATTTTATCAGCCCTTTCTCAGTCACTGTGGTCTTAGAGAGTGAATTATAGGGAACCTATGACTTTATCATGAAAGTCAAGAATGTCAGCATTTTATAAAATATGGGCCCACATTTTGTGTACTAAGAACCATGGTGCAAAATTCAATTATTTTAAAAATTGGGAGCAAGGTATGTAATTATTACATTAAAATAATAAAGTTAGTTTTTGAAGTCAGGAAGTGTTTGGTGAATATGACAAGGAGAATAAGGAAGCTTTTTATGATGACTAATTGTTTGAAAAACACTGAAATAATAGGGAATTTGTAATCAGTTTTACACATATTCTTTTGATTTATTCTATGTCATAGTGGGCTTGGTGATAGCAGACTGTTCTTTCATGTGAAATTTAACTATACTATAATCAATACAATAAGTAAACCAACCTTCCCATTTGTGTATTTTGAATACTGATCACACGATGTATAGAGGAGAAAGATGGGTTTCAAGCAAATACTAAGAACATGAGTTCCAGATGTTCTACGTGTACATTTCATGTTTTTATTTTGCTCTTCAGGCTCAAGGACAGCAGATCCATACTGCTATGGTCATACCCAGTTTCATCTGTTACCTGACAAACTAAAAAGGGAAAGACTATTGAAACAAAACTGTGCTGATCAGATAGAAGTTGTTTTTAGAGCTAATGCTATTGCAAGCCTTTTTGCTTGGACTGGAGCACAAGCTATGTATCAAGGTAAAACTATGACATTATTGTTCTTGCAAGATATCTGACATTTTTAAGAATTTAATAGTACAAATTGTTTTCCTCGGTTAAAACAGTTTGTAGGTTGAATCTTAACATTTTGAACATTTTTGCATTGGCACAAAATACAGTTGTTTTAAATCCATAATGAAATATTTTACATTTGCAGTTGGCAAGTGGCTCTTAGGTAGTTCCTTTGATCTTTTACGTTGACCATTTTTGTTTGTGAGTACTTTTTTCTCATGGTATTCTTGAGCATTTCAAAGACTATCTAGCCAAATAAGTCAACTCTGTAGCTGATAGCAGCTTTCTGAAGCTAGAAAAGGAAATGCTTTGGTGGATTAAATTAGATGAAATCACAGCTATCCTTTATAATTTCTTTGAAGGCCATATCCAGGATGTGGAATAGGAGATTGTTTATTCATTCAGTAAATAGTGAATGCTTTTTATTTTGGCCTTGGAGATACAGTGTTCAATGAGATAGGCAGATCCTACTTTCCAGGAGCTTATATTATACTGAGGAGAGAAAAGGATAATAAACATGCGATATTTTAGGTAGTGGCAGTATTATGAAGAAAATATACTAGATAAGGCTAGATAAGGGGTAGAGTGGTTTATGTGGCGCAGGTATAAATGTGATGGGGGACAGAATCTATTTAAACATAATAATTCAGAGGAGATCTCTACAAAAATGACATTGGAACAGAGACCTGAATGGTGATGGGCTGTCTATGCATAAACTTGGGGGAAAGATACTTTCAGGCAAAAGGGATGGCAAGTAAGTCTCTGAGATTAGAACAGACTTGAAGTGTTTAAGGAACAACATCCAGACTAATGAAGAAAGTGATGGGAAGAATGGTCGGGAATGAGACAGAGAAAACCAGAGGCCATATCACATAGGACTTTTAGGTCTGTTGTGAGGCATTTGGATTTTTATTATACAAACCTGAACTATTATAATATGTAGTTAGCTTAATCTTATGTAAGGACCCAGGAGGAATTTTAATGCACATTTAATTATTGCCAAGCTTAAACTTTTTCCTTTATGTTTTAACTTTACACTCAAGATTGTTAACTAATGTTTCTATAATAGAAATAAATGTACTTAGTAGGAATAGGAATAGACAGAATCAGAAAAAATGAGGAATCTTTCTTGAAGATGTTAGAATAGCCTTGTTTATTTATGAAAGATAAAATACTTTTCACAGTATAATTAATTCCATATTTTAACAATTTTACTCATTGGCTATCTCCATTAAGGCTGATATAAACTATGTCTGCAGAAATAAGGTTACTGGTTGGCCCTGGAAGTAGGGTTTAAAAGTATTAAAGCCAGTCAAGTGGGAACAAGAAGCAGTCAGAACATTGAGTAGTAAAGGTATTAAGGCATCCTGGAAACTTATCACATAAGACATGCTAAGCAAAATGACAGTGACTCATAAAACCCATTTTGAAATACATAAAGGGAGATACAGAGTTGTCTAAGGACGTGCTCGAAGTCCTTAGAAAGTTGTTTGTTTTTTTTCCTGAAGGTATTTTTTTGTACATTTGGTGATGTAAACGGCCATAATGATTATTGGGTGGCAGATACTACTGGTATGGCGAAAATTTGAATATATTTGAAGTCGGAGAGTAATGATGTAGTTACTACCAGATGTAGGGGAGATTGCTGCTCTTAGATGAAATGAATTAAGGCTGAAAGCTGTTGAAGGCAGAAGTTGTTGAAAAGATGTATCATGAGTTTCAGGATACTAGATGGGAGGAAGTAATTCTTGATGCAGAAATGAAACGTAGGATTAGAATGGATAGGAAAAACTTCGATATCTTCAGGAATTTTGTAAGTGAAATATATAGGCTTTACGAGATATTCAGTATGCTCTAAGGTGTATGTTTTGTTTTGGCAAAATATGTTCTGTGTGTAAATTTCAGTATAACTTTCTTCTATAGGATTCTGGAGTGAAGCAGATGTTACTCGACCTTTTGTCTCTCAGGGCGTGATCACAGATGGAAAATACTTTTCCTTTTTCTGCTACCAGTTAAATACTTTGGCACTGACGGCACAAGCTGATCAAAATAACACTCGTAAAAATATATGTTGGGGGACACAAAGTAAGCCTCTTTATGAAACAATAGAAGATAATGATGTGAAAGGTTTTGACGATGATGTTCTACTTCAGATAGTTCACTTTCTACTGAATAGACCAAAAGAAGACAAATCACAGCTGTTGGAAAAATAAGAAGAAACATTTGATTCAGGACTTTGGGAATACTTAAATTTCACTGAAGGAACAATAAAAAGAATTTTATTGAGATTTGTGACTGTCAAATATTAAATGTCTTAATTTTGAGACAAACATTTCTTATGTCATTAGACCTCTCATTCTGCTCAAAATAGACACTGAAAGATTTAATTATAGATATAGTATATATGTTGATTTAACAGTCATTTGATTTATATACGACAACAGATGAGACTAATTGAACTATCTTTCATACTTGGTATTGCGTGTGATTTTTAAAGTAATATAAGGGCAATAATTCAAATGCTTGAGAATATGTAGATGTTTTTTTAATAATTTTCCTTTTTGTTTTTAATATTTTTGTTAATAACATGATAATAGAATTTTCAGAGTCCTGTTCACACTCCTTTAAAACATGAACAGTACAATTATTTTGCAAGTATAAGAAACCGAGGCCCAAAGGAATTAATTGATGATTATAATATAACAGATGAATTATATGCAACTTAGGTTCTTAGCACTTAGAATTATTGTAGCATATTTCTGTTAGTGTTATTTGCTCTATCCCAAAGATTAGGAAACTAGGTTTGTTATATTTCTAAAACAATTATCAGTTGGTAAAATTGTTACTCTTGCCAAGAATTAAGATTAATTCAAAATATTTTTAGTGAGAAAAAAGAATTACCTTTGTATAATCATGCTTACACTTCTTATTTTATATAACCTATTATGAATATTAAAATACCCCATTATATATTATAGTCATATGGCAAATAATTGCTGTTTTCTTCCTTTCCTCCCTCCCTTACTTTCTCACTTCCTTTCCCTTGCTCTCTTTCTACACAGAAGCCACAGTTATATTATTAGAAACCTCGAGATTATTTGTCACAAATGATTGCTAAACTGAAGGAACATCATTTGAAAGATGTAATTCAGTTTAACCAAGTGTTTACTTTGCAAGGCACTGTGCTGTGTTCCGTCTTTAGCCCACTACTTTCAGTTTACCAGAATGCCATGTAGTTCACTCCACATTCTTTTATTTAAGCTGTGTCCAATACTTGAAATCTTGTTCTCTACCCTTGGTCCTGTGTGTTCTAACCTATTGCATTCCAATTTATCCTAAATGAAAAAATGATGCATGTAGAACAACCTTACCAAGTTCCAAGTAAAATGATACCTCTTAATGTTGGCATTCACTTCTAGTGAAACGAGTTACCATCTTTGATTTTTGGCTTTCATGAAAAAAATCTCATAAAGTTGTAAGGATTAAAGAAGCTAGTACATGTGAAAGTGCTTTTAAAATGCTGTGTAATTAAAATGTTTAGGATTCAGTTCAAATGCCATTGCTTCCCCTAATTAAATTGTTTTTAACTCATCAAGATTAAAAACTTAAATAGATCTTGGAAGAAACTGAAAGTGTTTCTCAGGTACTCCTTACAAGGTTCCAGAGCAATACAGTTTATCCAGGAATTCTTTAAAATTCCCATGAAACAAGCTTAGAGCTTGGAATGCTACTTATTTTGTTTTATTACCTCATCCGAATTTTTTTAAAAGTCTCTAAAAACGTAGGTTAAATGTACATTTCAATATAAATGTAGAAATTCCAAAAAAATGGTAACATACCAAATTCAACAATAATGAATCCACCCTAATAGGGTAGTTAGTCATGGAAATTCAGTCATTGATTGATGTTTTATAACAGTTTACACATAAGTCTGAGCTTTAATGTGTAGATTGGGATTTTTGACTTTTTAAAAGAAGCTTATAGTTATAAGATGATTTTGTTTAATTATGTAAAGGGACTGCCAATGGATTTAAAATGCAAGTGTAATGTTTTTAGAAATGAATTGAATTGATGGGAAATCCAACTTGATAATGTAAATAGGACCTGATTTGTTTTTGTTTTTTACCCTTTTGGTTTTGGGAGGAAAGAAATGAAGTTTTACATTAGTGCTTGCTTGGTGACATATAAACTTAATCAGCAAAACTCATGTATTAGCCAGTTTAGAAAAACTAAAGACAGAAGAGAGTAACCATTCTTTATTTTCGAATCGGTAACTGTAAATGGTTATAAACTTGATGCTTTAATATTTTAATTCAAACATACATCCCCGGAATATTTTTATGAAAATTGTGTTGATGTAAAGATATTCACAACTTTAGCATCTTTTAGATGTGATATATATAAAAAATGATACTCATGTTCAATTTTGCTATGCCCTTATTGCCTATTCATATTATAGAGATGTATAATGCAGCAGTATGTACCCCAAGTAGCTTTATAAATGAGCAAGCTGTACTTTTTAATTATTTTAATTGTGTGTGTGAATGACTGAAGTCTTCCTGATCTTAGCAAAATGAAAGCTGGCATGATGTTTAGCCACTTGGAAAGTATTTCTTTGGGCCTTCAGTCCATATGGAACTTGACTTTCAATTGCAAATTAAAAAATATTTATGCTATGTAAGTACTTTATTAGGATCTTCTGAAGTCTTTCAAGAAGTTTTCTCTCTTAAACCTTAATAATATTGATAATGAAGGTGGCAGGATTTAAAGCGGGAGTGTGTATCAGAAATAATTTAGCAATTGAGCTTTGTTTATGCCTTTCATCTTTAACCCCAAACAGTGTGGACTTTTGTTTTAATTGTCAGCATTAAAAAGGAGAGGGGTTATAAAACATCCACATACCAGATTCTGTTGAAAAATTACAAGATCTGGCAAATCCAGGTTTACATTCTTACATGTTAACAATAGACAGGAACTGGAAATTGTTCTGGGTCCCCTTAGAGGGGACAAATTCTTCGCAGTTTGTTGCAGTCTCCCCATTCCTTATTTCTCCTCTCTGTACTTGACAAACATCATCAGGCATACCTCACTAATTTCTGTTAAATATTTTGTTCATGAGGCATTGCATTTATGAACTGGGAGGTTCAAATCACTATTAAGAACTTGTATTATTGGTGGAAAAACTCAACCTTTACAATTACTTTTTAGGCTTTAGAAATCTCAGTTTTCCAGCAACAAACAGTAATGATAAATTCAAAAGAATTCAGTTTCTCATGATAGAATCAAATAAAACTTGGTTTTTGAGTTAGAGGATGATTTGTGAACTTACCTGGAAAAGAGCATGAACTGTGGTTTTCCTTCCTCTTCTATAGGAAGGGCAAAGTGAATCCTGATTTGTTTTGACAGTTTCTGAGGAGGTTGGGAGAAATTTTGTTCATTTTCATGGAACCAAAATTGACAACCAGAGAATATTTGGACACTGTACTTGGTATTTAGTCTTCCTTTCTACCCCAAATCAGGTTGTCCACAGTACCGCACTCTCCAGTTGTGGAAGAAGGTTAGGATCCTCTTACAGAGTTGAGCCTTTACCAGACTAGTGAAGGGGCCCAAATGTTGACTCAAATACAGACTGGCTAGAAAGCTGTGAGGTAACCTGTTGTTTTTATTTTTGTTTTTGTTTTAAAGGATGCTTTCAACTTCTGCTTCCCTAAATTGTGGACTAGATTATTTGGAAACATTCCCTTGAAGGCATTAGGGAACTAACACGGTAATGAATTGCCAGACTGATATCTGGAAGAAAATAGAAATCCAGAAAGATGAGCCTAGTACTGGGCTTGCTTTTGCTCTGGACGAAGGATTTGTTAACTGAGAAGAGGAGGCTGAGCGAATGAGTAGCGTTTGAATAGCCTTGTGTGACTAGAAAAACACAAGTTAACAATATAGGGCCTCCAAGGTTGGGTCTCTGGTAGAATAACTTGGTTTGAGACCCTGAAGGAGCACATCCTTGGGGTAAGAGTGAACCAGAAGTAAACCACATAGGATGTACACATAGTTTAGAATTGAGTCACCAAAATAGCTCAGAAATATCTGAAATTTTAAAAGTGGGTTAACGTGACGTGGGATTTCTAATGCACTAGCAATCTAAAAGATGCAAATCTGGAGAAGGCATTTTTCTAGGCCTCAAATAATTTCTACAACCATTTTCTCTAATACAATATCTCTGTATAATAATTGAGCACAGGAGGAGAAAGACAGCAGGAATAAAAACCAGAAACAATAGACAATAGAAACAGACCCAAAGGAGCACCAACTATTTGGAATTGCGAAATAGACTTTAAAATTAATGTTTACTATATTTAGGGAGATAAAAGTTTGAAAATTTCATTATAGAATTGGAAACTGCAAAATTTAACTGCAAATTTACAAAAGAACCAAATATAAGTTTGAGAAATAGAAAAACACAACATTGTATTAGGGATGAAAGGGAAAAAAGTGTGACAGGGATTAAGAAGTAAAAATTGAAACAACAACAACAGAATACATTGTGTTATCCTGCGTAACATTTACCAGCAAACTTAGTTTCTTAAAACAATACACATTTTCTATCTCACAGTTTCTGTGTTTTAGAAGTCCAGCTATGGCTTAACTGGGTCCTCTGCTGCTTAGTCTCACAAAGCTGCAAAGTGTTGGCCAGAGGTAAGGTCTTATTTGAACGCCCAGCTAGGGAAGGATCTTCTTTCAATGTAAGTTGCTAGCAAGTTGTAGGACTGAGGGCCTTGGTTCTTACCTGGCTGTTGGGTAGAAGCATCCATTAATTTCTTGCCATATGGGCTTCTCCACTAGGTCAGCTTACAACATGGCAGCTTGCCAGGAAGCCTGTAAAGAGAATCTGCTATCAAGACTACTGGTCAGAAATACCATGTCCAGTCCATACCTAAGGGAATTACACAAGAGCATAATAGAGGTGTGAATCATTGGGGGCCATCTTAGAGCCTGCCCACCAAGAGATTAGAAACACAACTGAAGAGAGTGACTGAACTGAAGACAGAATAAAATATCCATAATAAATGTCTTTATGAATTTTATTACTCCGCCATCACCAGTAAGGGGAGTTGATATTTATCCATGCCCAGAAACAATGGAAGTAGTGTGGAGAGAGGATAAATAAGGATATATAGTAACTGAATGTAGGAGCTTAGAAACAAAAGTATTAGGGAAAGAAATGAAGGATCAAACTAGATATTTAGGAATTCCATTTGCTCTTTTTCTGGACATCGGTAGATATCAAATCTGTGGTAGTTTTTGTAAAGAGCTTTGCATAATTTGCTACTTGATACTTGCAATGTTGATTAATATTATCCCAGTGAATAATCAGTGGAAAAGTTTGTGTACAAACTAATAGCTATTACACGTTATTTTATCTTGCTTAGTTTTGCACAGGAATTTCAAGGTGCCCACATATTTATTTGAGAAGTGTACAGTTTTCTTAAACAAATAGGTGTTCGTTTTAAAATTGGCCATTACCTCATGAGAGGGTAATATTTGTAAATGTATTTCAAATAGCATACATTTCAGTAAATACGTTGTTTAAATGTCTTAAAAACAACATGACACAGCTGCAGTTCAAAAAACAGTTTTAGTTTATTTCATAGGTATTCTGTCTTTGTTCAGTTTAGTTATAATGGAAAATCTAATTCATGTTGAAAGGATTTCTTTAGAGTAAACCGTTGCTATGTCTGAAACACCAGTTTCAATGGGCAAAATAGAACAGGAAACAGTAATTTGGGAAATCAAGTTACCTGTAATCTTTGATAAGCAAAGTCCTATATAAGCCATCATTATAATGTTTCTCTTTTAAGAATTCATAAATTTAATGTTCATATCAGTTGCATATTAGTTTGAAAATGGTCTCCAGCTGGATTCATGATGAGTAAAATTTAGAAATTCTTCATAATTTGTATAGATGTACAGGAACTTAGGAAGCAAATGGAAAGCACATGGTGAGTAAATTTGTTATTGCCAGGTACTACATTAGCAATAAAGCAATCAACATTCAGAATTCATATTCATTTGAAACTCGAGATTTTTCAGTTACTTACCATGGACTACCCAAGGGGATAGATATATAGATAAATATTTACAACAGTCTGTAGAAGCATCCAATAAGGTTTATGAATGTATTTGTATATGTCAAATCATATCCTATATATTAATGAATTTTACCCACTTTGGGTGGAGAATAGATATGCTTTTGATTTAGTTTAGAAAATCAGATTTTCATATTGTTTTGTTTTTTAGTTTCATTTTAATATGTGGAATATAAATTATTTTTATTGTTGCTGTAATACCTGATCATAGAAAATTTGAAAACCAGTAGAAAGGTAATCTCATACTGCTAACATTTTGGTATATTACTTTACATCTATGCATTTTTGTTGATATTTACATTTTTGAGATACTATAATTAGATGTTTTTACATTTTTATTTTATCACTTTTCTAGAGAATATTATTTTCTATATTCTGTAAGTAGTCTTTGGAGTATTTTAGAAGGTGGTTGAATAAAAATATTACACACTAAGAGTGAAATACATAAACATGAAATTTCCATAATATTAAGTCCACATCATTTACAGGGGAAAAAAGAATCACAAAATTTTCAATTATAAAAAAATCATAATTATATAAGATTAGCTAATGTGGGTGTAAATATATTTAATGTTGGAATTGTTCACAAGAACACAGATGATTAAATCCCTGACTTTCAATATATTTGCAAAATTTCCATATCTCACCACCTGGCTATGATTCATAATTGGAAAAATAAATGATCTATGTATTTGGAAAGCCCTAAAAGGAATAAAAATATCTATATAATTATCCTTTAGTAAAATGTAATTTGTTGCAACCTTTGGAATCCAGTTTTAAATGTCAGTTGAAAAAACAGTGCCAGAAAAATTGTTTCAGTGGAATTCTCATGTTACCTGAAAATGTAAACAAGTTTTAAAATCATTTTGACAGTTGAATCTGAAAGTCTAGATCTAGAAGTCTAGAAGTCTTGCTTTTGTCATTAACTAGCCAAGTGACTTAGGACCATTCAGTTTTTCTTGAACTCAGTTTCTTCATCTAATAAATTGAAGGGATTGGACAAGAAGACCTTCACAGTCTTTCCTAACTCTAATGTATGATGAATCATTCCTTCTAAGCCTGTCACAGCAGATGTAATTTGCCAATAGCATTATTTTTTAAAATTTCTTTTTTAAATCTCCTGTTTCCAAATGACAAAGTGGTAATGTTCTTAAGAGCTAGAGAGTTGTGTGGGGTTTAGCTTGCCCTTTCACTGAATTTCCTTGGTTGTGGTATTTCTCTTTCATAATTTCCCTCACAGCAATATCCCCTGAGGCTAGACTCAAACTTTTAGAATAAAAGGAAATTTAATGGTCAAGTTTAGCTCATTGCTCAAATATCCTCTAAAACACTTGCTCAAATTCTTTGTTCCCTCTGTTCCCAAAGGATGGGGATTTATTACCTCCTAAGGCTGCCATATTTGAACTGTACTGATTGCTAGACAGTGTTTATTTTGAGTTGAAATCTGTTTTTTGGTAGCTTCTTCCCATTAATCTTGGATATATCTCTTAAGGTCATTTGGAGTTCTTTTCATCAGTTTTGAGTACATTTTTTAAACATCTTCCCATGTTTGTGTACTTCTGGGTGTTTTCCCCATTGAAGGTTTGATGCTGTGGGCTGTGGGATTGAGCATGGACATGGCTAGAGACTTAAGCCTTGGAACTGCAAAACAGCTCAACTCTTGATTTCATTTAAGATCTGAGTTCTCCAAGGGGCAAATCTCTCCATTAAAGAGACTGGAAGAAAGGTACTTCACAGAGAATTATGTGCCAAGGAACAGAAGGATAACAACAAAAACCCTTGATATAGGTCATGCAAAAGAAAATAATGAGTTACTATTTCATTCTTACTGGATTGGAAAAAAATTAGACTGTCTAAATACCATGTATCATCTTGGATGTGGGAGAGAGTGAGCTCGCACACTGTAGCAGGCATAAAATAAGTGCAACCCTTATGGATCGCTGCTTTGCAGTATCTTGTACATGTCCTGTGACACACCAGTTGCACTTCTAGGTCAATATCCTAGGTGTATGTTCTCACCGGTGCACAGGCCTGAGTCTATGGGAGCTGAGCCAGGCCTGTTGAGGACAGGACAGTGGACGTCACTCATCGTGGGGTCAGAGCCAATGCAACGGCAATAACAAAACACACGTAGTAAAAAAGAGAGTGTTCAACGAGTATCTTAGAACCCCGATTATCTTGTCTTTTCTTGACAAGCTAGATAAATGGACTTTTGACTAGCAAAATGGAACATTTTTAGAGTTGTCAGCTTGTAGAACCACATAGATTTTGTGGAGAAGAGGTTCTATTTTTAGTAAAGAAATTATTTCCCCTGGGAAAAGTACTGAACATGGAAGTGTTAAAACAAGTGACAAGGAATGGAGGTCGTTTGTTTTACTTATCCTCTTTGTCCTATATTTATAGTCACTAAGCATTCCCTGGGGATGGAGCACCGAGCTGGGTGTTAGGAACTAGATTCTTGCTATTCTGATCATTTTACCTGTATCAGTTATTTGCCATATATCATTTCTCCACCTGAGAAATGAATTTTAATACTAAATAACCGAGAGATACAGGGTGAAAATTATTCATTAATGTTTATTCAAAACAGTCTTTTACAAGTCTTTAGTAGTAATATTTGATCCTTTGAAAACAGTAAAATGGCTACACCAGAAGGGCATTGGACATGGGGGATAAGTAAAAGGCATTTAAAGTTGGAGCTGGCTTCAGCGGAGATTGGGAATCAGTATTGACCTTAGACAGTGGAGCAGTATGATTGCTAACGTGATATTCTTTGGAGTTTACAAAAGCATATTGCAGGAATGGATGTTTCTGTTCCACAATGCCTGGAGTTTCACCTGGTGAGACTCATGCTGGGAGTGACTTAACACCTCAGTGCTGGGATCACCTGGACCCACCTTCACTCCCATGTCTAGCAGTCGATGCTGATGCTGGCTATTGGCTGGGATCTCGTCTAGGGCTAGCTGACCAGAGCACATGCACTTGGGCTCTCATGTCGCTTGGGCCTCTTCACAGCCTGGCATTCTTAGGCTAGTTGGACTTGTGAGATGATGGCTCAGGGCCCCTGAGAGAGTGCTTCAAAAGAACTAGCAGAGGCTGCATGGCCTTTTCTGACTAACCCTTAGAAGTCCCATAGCACCACTCCACTGTAATAAATTGGTGAAGGCAGTTATAAGTTCATCAAGATTCAAGAGAAGGGGGCATACACCCCACCTCTTTTTTTTTTTTTTTTTTAAGGAGGGCGCAACTCACAGTGTCTCATGTAGGGATTGAACTGGCAATCTTGGTGCTACCAGCACCATTCTCTAACCAACTGAGTTAACTGGCCACTCCCTACCCCACTTCTTGACGGCAAGAGTATCAAAGAAATTTGGATTCATGTTTTAAAACTGACACAGGTTACACGGGTTGAAAGCCACCAAAATTAGAAAAGAGGACAACAGAAGGAAAATGATGATGAAAGAAATTCTGCCCTCTTTGCCCAGATCAGCCTCTGTGAAGGGTCTTGGCTCTAATTAAGCTGTGGCTGCTGCTACCATGTTTCCCCCAAAACAAGACCTAGCCCGACAAAATCAGCTCTAATGCGTTTTTTGGAGCAAAAATTAATATGTAAGACTCAGTCTTATTTTACTATAGTAAAATAGTAAATTTTACTATAATAAAGTAGTTATTATAATAAAATAAGACTGAGTATAACATAATATATATGTAATATAATACATAGTATAATACTGGGTCTTATATTAATTTTTGCTCCAAAAGACTCATTAGAGCTGATTGTCCAGCTACGTCTTATTTTCAGGGAAACACGGTACATAGCTATCCAAGTGTTGCTTTAGAGATTTCTCTGAGTTGTTCATTCTTCTTAGTTTCAGGAAACACTCACATCAGCCACATTAACAGGTCTCTGTTACCTGCTAGAAAGGAGTAGCAAAAAAATAAGTCTTTCTGCAAGTTACTTGTTGGTCATCAGCTCAGCCTACTTAAAGTATTCAATGTTAGCTTATTTAATAACAGCTGCATGAAAAGATTTTTCAGGTGTCAACACTGAAATTTTTTAGGCAATTTTAAGGAATCTGCTTCCTTAATGTAGGTCTTCTCAACATAATTGTCTTCCAGGAGTAGTACCTGTCCCTATTTCTTCCAGGGAACCTTGGGGATAACTGGCTTCAGGACCCCAGACACAATGTGTCCTCTCAGATTCATAAGGCAAGAAGTTTTGGTGAAAAAGTCTATCCCTGTCAAGAACTATCTCTCCAGGTCTCTCTCCATGGTGTAGACTCCACCCTGCTTTCAAACATTTTTTTATATAATAGGACACCAAGAAATTTATATTTACTTAGCACACTATTGTAAATGGGATGGGGATATTTTTGTTCCGAAGCAACTGGTTTATGAATACCTCTTATTCCAGATTCTATCTGGCTGTGCAAATTGAATGACTATTTTCATACCTAGAGCCCACTCTTGACATAATCATTGGGAAACTCTGAGTAGAGGAAGTAACTCTGCACTAGGGGTGTGGAGATCTAAATTCTAATCCTGTCTTTACCACTAATCATGTGGTCTTGGGCAAATCAATTGCTCTTATGTAGCGTCACTTTCCTTTCTTTACTCACATGTTTCTTCCTCCATTATTCTTTTCCGTATGAAATAATTCTTCATAATTTTTATTTATAATGCTGACCTTAGTGTCCTTTTTATGTCAACGAAACAAATCTTTGAGAGATGATCTGTTCTTGCCTACAAAATGTCTGAATATTCTAAGTGAGAATTTAGTGATTTTTGTTTTGTCTGTCTGGCAATTTCTACCAGAAAATGCTTTTTTCTTTTTTGGCTATTGTAGAAGAAAACATGTTAGCAATTTGGAACAGTTTCATGGGTTGAAATCTGAACCTAAATAAAAAGATGGCAGCTGCTCAACTGGCACCCCAAATCCTACAGTAAATCTGCAAACACTTTTAGTGTAACAGTTCTCTGGGAAGGAAGCCTGAGAGAAACTTTCTTTTTGAGCAGCAAACATGCGTGACCCAAATGTGACATGATTCAACAAGCCCCCATAGCCGAATATATTCATTTCCTTTGGGTGGTAGGTAGAGATCAGGACTCAAAAAACAAAGTTTGAAGAAGTCCTTAGATTTAAGGAATGAAAAATAAGCCAAGAGAAGCAATGATGTAGCTGAGTGTGGAGGTGAGTGTATCGGGACATGGTGACGGTGAGGGGTCGTAGAGTGAGTTTAGGGGACATGGTGAGGGTGGAGGTCATGGTGAGTTGGAATGGTGGCAGAAATCAGAGGAATTCTCTTAATATAGTTTAAAGCACAGCAAAAACTTTCATTTTGGGTAAACAAGAAAGGAAAAAAAAAAACCTTTCCGGACCAAATATACTCAGCATAACTTGCTGATTTATAAAAGAAAAAAGGAGTTTCTCCCAGTTATAGAAAAGGATGTAACAGAAGGAAACCAGAACACAAATGAAGGCAGAACATGAACTTTGACAGTGTGTCTTGACTGTCAGGAAGGAGCCTGTCCACAGGGTCCTTTTGTGGTGCACCCTTGAAGGATTGCCACATGCTAGGCCTCTGCTCAAGAGCTATATTGCTGGAGGCAACAGCATTCGGCAAAGAGCCAGTCACTGGCTGCTGTGGTTGTGAGAGTGA
This sequence comes from Rhinolophus hipposideros, assembly GCF_964194185.1. NCBI lineage: Eukaryota > Metazoa > Chordata > Mammalia > Chiroptera > Rhinolophidae > Rhinolophus > Rhinolophus hipposideros. The sequence continues at coordinate 71,063,666 of NC_138053.1, read as the reverse complement.
GGAAGCAACAGAATGAAAAGGGGTCAGATAACACTGTCCAGGGAAAAGAAGCAAGACAGGCCGTAAGGATTAGAGTGCAAAGCCCTGGGACTAAAGAGCTAATCAGTTAATTTCTCTGTGACCCTGACCTCCATCGCCGACTTAGTGAATGTAGAGACAGCATGGGTGCTCCATAATTCATGGCCACAGTGAAGGAGCAATTCACAGGTTTGTTTGTTTACTCCATGGATACGTATTGCCTGTTACAGTGTGGGAAGCACTGGGCTGAGCGTGCAGGATCTGCAAATAAGACAGACTCCACTTTCAAGGAGCTTTTGGGCAGGAGTGGAAAGGAAAGACTATGCCTGGCTCACTTGTCACAAATAATTAATATAGACCTGTCTCATAATTTCAGGCTCAATCTTTTCTCCAGCTGGTCTAGTTCTTTGTGTTCAAAAAAACTGTTTCACAAATTTTACATCTGGTAATGGTGAAAGAGGAGTAGTTGTAATAGTGTGTTAGGGGTGTGGTAGACTTAAAATGTTTCCCCAAAAGATACCTATGTCCTAGTCCCTGGAACCTGTATGTCACCTTATTTGAAAAAGAATAAAGGGCCTTTGCCGACACTGATTTGGGCCCAGGAAAATTGATTTTGGACTCAGCCTCCAGATCTGTGAGAGAGTAAATTACTATTATTTTAAGCCACAAAGTTCATGGTGACTTGTTACAGCAGCCACAGGAAACTAATATAGTGGGGAATGGCCTGTAAATATATGAATATAGTCTTGCTGCTCTTAAGTTTTCTGATGACCACCATATTCCTTATGTTTAGAGATATGTATTTCTACTATCTATATCTTTACATTATTCTTCTCTTTTTTCCTCCCCTCCACACCTCTTTCTTTTCCTTCCCCCACCTGATCTCTCTCTCTCTTTCTCTCTCTCTCTCACACACACACACACACACACACACACACACACACACACACACACACGAATCATGTTCACATGAATAAAAATGAGGCAATATTGTTGCAGTGAAACAAAATGCCTTTGTGATTCATCTAAACCAAGACATGTATTTATTTATGTTATAATGAGCTCCAAAGTCCTGCTTTGAAGCATGTGCTTATTCAAGTACTTGGGGTTGGAAACAGATTGTTGAAAACTATAGCAAAATGGCGACTTGATTGTATTTATAATATCTTTGCCATGTCCTTCAGTTTTGGATTTTGACATTAGCCAAAATCGGAGGCAAATCCTAACAATTACCAAAGAGCAGTAAGTGATGCAAATAAAAAAAGGCTGATGTGTTAGCAAACCACCCTTTTGGGGAGGGTTGTCTGGGCAACGACCCTATGTAATAGTTGTCTTGATACCAACAGCCAGTCTATTCAAAATCAATTATGTTTCAAAAATACATTATTGAAATTGTTACCCATGAATCCAAAGGTGAAAACCATAGTGTTTCTGTTGATTGCTGTAGCAATAACACTGGATGGAGTTAGTTGCACAATCATTAAGCACTTCCAGAAAAGTTCAACAGCAATTTTATGCAGATTATCAGAACAGATGTTGGCTTCTGCATTGCAAGTTGATGATGCCAACAGTTGGAATCTCTTAAGATTCTGCATGGCCACTCAAATAAACTTTTGTCAACTGACTTGCTGCATGCCAGAAACAATGCTAGTGACCAATTTAATTTTTGGCAGGCCACGCTGAGTGGTGAATTAAGAATAGCATGCCCATTCAGCCTCAAGGAAAAGAAAAGAAGTAAAATATCTTAATACCTGGTCACTGAAGTAAGGATTTGGGTTCTAAAGAGAGCATCCTATCCTTGTCACTGAGGCTCCAGCGTGAATGCTGGATGAAGATTGTGGAGTGTTATCTAGCACCAGGGAAATGTGGGATGTGACTGAAGTCGCTGGAGTCAAATAATCTAGGAATGTGATCATTCCCTGCATGTCTCCTGAGCCACTAATAAACCTTTCCACAAGGAATCCTGCTATTCCTAGTCTGAAGGTACTGTGCCGTCACTTGTGATTCCTCCACATAATTCCCACATCTTTTAAAATAATCACTTTACTAAACTATCTTCAAATGCCCAAGTTAAGTGTGCATCTATTTCCTCCTAGACCCCAATCAATGCGTGTTTAGAATGTGCACCAGACAGAGAACGTGTCTTCTTGTTATTTTTATGCATTTATGTGAAGCTTTTCTTTAGTATTTATTTATATTTAAAATCCAGGATGTATTACCACCTAACATAAAAGCTTTCCTACATTATCACCATAAAATCTTCCAAATCAGCAATTTAACATTAACACAATCCATAAATCTCATTTAAACATCACATAAATGTCTATTTTTTTTTTTCCCTGGGTCAGGATCCAATCTGAAACACATGTGGCATTTAGTTGTTAGGTGTCATCAGTCTCCTTCAGTATAAAATAGTTCCTCACTTTTCTGGTCTCCCTTTCTCTTGACAGTTTCATTAGAGTATAGGCCTTTCATTATGTAAAATAATCCTCAACCTGAGTCTAATTGATGTTTCCTTATGATTGGACTCAAAAAAGAATGTATTTCTGCATTCTTGGCAGGAATACAAAAGAAAAGAGGAAGGAAGGGAAGGAAGGAAAGAAGGGAAAGAAAGGAAGAAAGGGAAAAAGAAGAGAAAAAAATGATGCTGTGATCTTATTTTCAACATACCACATCAGGGCACCCACAATTTCAGGTGATTTCCACCACTAACCATTTGGTCAATTTGGGGTTGTGGCAAGTTTCTCCAATTTACAGTCATTATTTTCCCTCTGAATTTGAATCATATTTTGTGGCAAGTTATTCTGATACCACCTAATACACTGTTCTCCTCAAATCTCACTCACCAGACAGGATCTATTGACACCTTCCATCTTTATCAACTATCACTGTAAGAATTGCCAAATACTGATTACTCATTTGTATCATTCCTTTATTAGAAATAAGAAAAAATTGTCATATCTATCTATCTATCTATCTATCTATCTACATCTATCTATCTGATTAGTATAGAATAATAAGTTCTTATTTTATTCAATAGGTTGTGATTCTATACACTGTTTATCTTAATGCTTGAATTATATAAGTTTTGGCTTTTGAGAGATCCTTCAAGCTGACTCCTTTGAACATTTCCTTATTTTATTGCATAAAATATGTCCCAGGCTTATTTTCCTCTTTCCCTGTTGGTCCCTTGAGCCAGCCATGTCTCCAGGAAGACTGGGTTCCTTTAGTGGACAACGGTATTCAGAAACCAAGATGTGTGTCTCAGAGTACTTACCACTGCTGGAATTTTATTGCTTCTAAGCTTCTACCATGGACAAAGCTAGGAAATACGTGTGTGTGTGTGTGTGTGTGTGTGTGTGTGTGTGTGTGTGGAGAGGGAGACAGAGAGAGCAAGAGAGGAGAGAACAAGAGAAATATATACCTTTATGACTATTTCTAAATATATCTATATATTTTAAAATTTATAAGTTCACACAAATACTTTCAATTCTAATTCAATCTCTCGTGGTTTTTAATAGTGTTAAAAGAATTTTTTAAAAGATTTTAATTAAAATATAGCTAACATATTATATTAGTTTTAGGTGTACACAATAGTTATTCAACATTTTTATCTCTGAAGAAGTGATCACTGTGAGTCCAGCAACCCCCTGACACTGTACCATGCTATCATGATATTATTGACTAATTTCCCCGTGCCGTACATTACATCCCCATGACTTACTTGTTTTATTCCTGGAAATTTGGACCTCTGATTCCCTTTCACCTTCCCCCCCCCCTTTTTAATTTTTCAATGACAGTTGATATTCAATATTATTTGATATTAATTTCAGGTGTACAGCTTAGTGGTTAGACATTTATATAATTTATGCAGTGATCCTCTTGTAAGTCTAATACTCACCTAGCACTATACGTAGTTATTACCGTATATTGACTATATTCCCTATGCTTTACTTTACATCCCCATGATTATTTTGTAACTACCAATTTGTGCCTTTTCATGCCTTCGTCTTTTAAACACTTCTCCCCAAACCCCTCCCATCTATCACCCCAACAAATTTAGCACTCATCTGACACCATACATAGTCGTTACAATATTATTGACTATATAACTTATGCTATACCCTGCATCCTCATGACTAGTTTGTAACAACCAATTTGTACTTCTTAACCCCTTCCCCTTTTTCATCCATTCCCAACCCAAAAATAAATTCTAAAGGGGTAAAATTATGACTCCCATACAGATATAAAATGAACACTATGCAAATATTTTATTTAAGTCAAATTACTAAATGAATAGTAATATATTACAACTGACTAAAAGGGGAAGTCAAAGAACCACACATATACAGGAGAAAAAATAAAATAAGGAATGCTTAAGTAAATTTAAAAGTTGGTACAAAACTGGCTTATTTTATGGAGGAAGTCAATTTGTTTTTATTTGACAAAATTTATTTACATGTTTCGGAAAAATAATTTGCATTGATATCTGTTATCAACAGCTTAAAGTAGTTCAGAGACAATGAAAGGCATTAAGATCCCTTAGAAACAGATATTTCAGAAGAGTGTACAAGCGTAGACAGTGCTAGTTTTCCATTGAACACATCCATTAATATTTTTGGTCCCTTTCAAAGTGTTTCACAATTTTTTCCTACGCTAGTCTTCCACTTTTCTTCTTAAATTCTTTCTGAGTGGGATGAAACCTGGCCCCTATGTATGTTCTTATATATCTATAAATTATCTTATTTGCTCAATGGAATCAGCAAATAATGGAATCAGCAAATAATCAGCAAATGTAAGTTAGTTATTTTGATGTAAATGCTTTATTCCTCCAACCATTGCAGATGCCTTTTACACTGATTCGTCTCAACCATGCTGACCACCACTGTCATCCCCTGCTTTTTGCTTCCTCAGGTCCCCACCTCTTTCACCATTCTGCTCAATGAGACACTGAGAACTCTATGTACCACCGTCTCTCCCTCTCTTCCTTATATACCAATGTCTTCATGCTTAAAACTTGGGGACAAGGGAAGGGAAGAGAGGTGGAAAGACAGGATTGTGGCAAGGATGACGCAGAGCCATTTGATTACTCTTAAATCCACAAATATTATATTTGGTGAAAATGGTGGGGTGTTTGAAAACACCCCAGACCTAATGGGCTTTCAGAGGATACTGTTCACATTCTTATTATCCAAGTTTACTTTTTCCCAAATAATAAACAGTAAAAAGTCAAATATTTTAAATGCATATAGATTTTGAAAATCTTCGTTCAACTTCTCCTTGTTTATTTGAGATCTATTTTCTTTTCATTTATATGAATCAAATAAAATTATAATTTAAACATAAAATATCATTGTCATATTTGCCAGGACACATTAAGTAAGGACGTATGAGTCTTAATATCAAAAACACCTAAGTAATCATCCTTCCAGCCAAGTAATTTAAAACAAATTATAATCAGGGAGTTATACTTTTATCTTGTGATTTAAATATAAATCAAAATGTAAAAACATGTTTTATTAATGCAAACTAAGTTATGTGAGTTGTGTGTGTGTATGTGTATGTGTGTGTGTGTGTGTGTGTGTGTGTGTGTGTTTAAAATGCGAATTCATATAATAGACAAGGCCACAAAATTCTTCCAGCCTTAAAAATATTCTTAAAATGCTTTTAGTAAACCACAAAGTCTTTGTGGTCATGAAGGACTAAATTTTATGCTAAGGGATTGTGTTTTCTGAGATCTTGGCCATAGACCCCCCCTCACATGTTTTGCTGAAATGTAAGTTAGTAATTTTGATGTAAATGCTTTATTTCATTCGTATTTAAGTATTATAAAAATTCATAGTTTCTCAGTTTTTTGCATTTGAAAAAACAAAACAATAGATCAATAGATCAAACAAACAATAGATCATGGAATTTTCTGTTTCTAAACTATTTATTTAAATAGTTGTGTACACAAGGATATACCTTATTTTTAATCAGTGGTAATCCATAGATAGAGGTGTCAGTTATGAGGGGGGCGGGGCGTGGGGGAAGGTATCTTTCAGACCTTGCGTCTCCCCAAAATTTTGATCTGTACCATCACTGAGTTTATCTGTAAGGTTGAAAGACCTGCTGTACTGAGCTTCTGGGACCCAGAAAGAGTGTTTCACATTTCTCAAATGGTATGGAGCAGGAAACAAAAGTTTGTGAACCACTGTTTTCAACAAACTTTCATTTGTGAAAATATAGATTTGGATAACAGACAAAATAGCTTCACATCTTTTCCTAAGGCTTCAAAGGCCGCGTGTACCTGAAAATCTCTCAATCCTCTTCCTTCTGCCTAAAATTTGCTCCTGAGCACCAAATTCATGTCTCTAGACATCACCACATGGATTTTCCAAGTGTGCTCAAACTCAACATGCCCAAAAATGAACTCATCAGCTTTCTAACCTTCTCAGTAATCCAAAGTTCAGGGATTGGCACTGCTGTTTACACAGTCTCCCATCTGGAAGATTGGAGAATGTAAAAACATGACTCAATGACTCACAGGGTCATTTTTTACATTCATTGAGTCATTTTTTTACATTCAGTTCTCCCTCCCTATGTCCAGTCGGTTACCAAGTCTTGCAAATTTCTAAAGATGTGTCCTACTCACCGTTCATTTCTTCCCCATCAATTCTGCCTTATCTCAGATCCCCATCACTCTTCACCAGGACAATTCCAAGGGTCTTCAAGGTTCCTTCCCTCTAGTTTCACAACTCTCTAATCAGCTTTCACAATGCAATTTAGAATACAAATCTTTCCCCATGAAATCCATGCTTCATAGCAAGGCACAAAGGGCCCCTGGTTTTCTTTCTAGCCTTAAGTGCTGTTATTCTTCACTTCTTAAGGTTTAAAAATCCTGAAGGAGTTGCCTTTCAGTAAATGCACTGGGTTGGCACTGAGCTTCTTGTCTTTATATTTAATTGTTTATTTGTTTTTACCTGCATAGAAAACCGGTTCATGATGTAGCTCCAGATTTACCTTTATCTGTGAACCCTTCCCTGTCTCTTCCACACAGACTGAGCTCTCCTCCTATTTACCCCATATATACTTCCATTATATTCTTATTGGATTGTATTTCATTGCTCCTTGATTCCTTGAAAGTATGGATTGTGTCTTTTCTTTGTTCAGTCTCTGTTACATTGCACAGTATCTGATACATAATAATGTTTAATAACTATCTGGTTAATGAATGAATGCATCCACTTAAATAGAACCCTTGACAAAAGCAATTAAATACAATTTACTATGAAATAGAATTTATAAACTTTGGAGTTAGACATATAGGAAATCTCCTACTGCTTTACTCAAAATCAATCAGAATATTTTAAAAATGTAACTATCTGATATGAGTGTCTTATGTTTGAGGGAAAATACAGTTTGCAACTATGGTGGACTACCTCTTAGTGCAGTAAATTATAGCCATCGACACATTTATCATCTCCACTGTCTGCTTTGTGCCCCACCCCATAATCAGTAGAATGCTTTGTATATCATATTTGTTCTCTTTTGCAAGACACTGTATGTGGGTGCTCTGATGTGTAATTTTCCCATGCAGAAAAAAAAAATCACTCCTGGAGAAAAGTGTAATTAGTGTCTTTTCTTATCTCTGGGGGAAAAATGTTATATAACTGATCCCAAACTTTGAAAAAATTTCTCTTTCTATGTTGGCTTTTATTTTCTCTATGTTATTGTGACTGAAGTTGGTACAAGGCTTCTAGTATCATGTTTATTCATTCATTCAGTGAATGTTTATTGGACACCTAATACTTGCCAGATATTGTCTTAGATGTTGGGTTTACAAAAATGATTAAGTTGTCATCTTTATCCTCACAAGAATTATAGTCTAGTAATAAAGACAGGCCACTAGAGAGACAATTGCAATAATGGTAAATTTCATAGTAGGTAACCTGAAAAAAGCTGTACTACCACATGGCCCATTTCAACAGTACGTTGTCCCACAGAGTATGGCACGTGTGAGAAACTCAATGCAGTGAAAATCAAATTATTTTTGTATGTATTCTTAAGAAAAAATACCAAAAGTGATTATCACATCAGGCTTTGCAAAATATCCTAAAAATCTGCTGTACCCAGCCACCTCACACAGTCTGTCATCACGGTAAAGTTGCTGCCCACAATCTTCTCCACCTCACACCCAGCTCTGGGTTTATTTGTACCTTCGCCTCTTCCTCTTTCATTGTCTCTCCCTCTCCAAAACCTCTCTCTGAAAATTCAGACCATTCTTGGTCTTCTCTATTTCCTTCTCCTTTTAATTTTTTCCCAAATCTTTTCTTCTCTCCCAAGAATGGACTTTTCCTTTTTTAGTGTGAGTAATCTAGCCGTGTGTGTGTGTGTGTGTGTGTGTGTGTGTGTGTGTGTGTGTGTGTGTGTGTGTTTCTGCCACTTGATACCTGCATCGTAGGTACCCTGACCAACACAATATAATGAAGAGCTCAAAAGCCAAGCAAGGCTCAGGGAGCGAAGGAGACAGTGACCGTTCTTGCATTAACCTTTACCCCCTATTTCAATAGCAAATTATGACAGCTCAACATACCTTTCTTATAGTGGTGAGAGTCTAAGAGACAAAGCAATCTACACTGTTAAATACAGTCAGTGAGCAGAGATTAACTACTAATGCTGGAGAAATTTTACTAGGAAACATTTCCCCCCTTTCTTTGACTTTGGAGATGTAGCAGAGAAACATTGCCTGAGGAGCAGTCCTGAGAAACAAAAATGCAGACACATTTTAAGGAGGTCAGAAGAGTGAAAGGGAAGAAAAACGCCCGAGGAAATGTTAATCGAACAAATGTATTTAATCGGTGAATGGTTATTTAAATGGCAGTTTTACTTTGAAGCTTTAACTATTTTTAAGTTTTTAAAAAACCTATCTTAATTATTTGTAGTGATGGGGAGTGTATCTTTAATTTCCCCCACCTGGCTTTGTTGGTTCAATCTCTCTCACATCCTTAATAATATTATTCTGTGATTCAATTCTCCCCCTCCTCCCCAAACAGGGACATTCACAGTGCCATGGATGTAGGAGGTCCTCACTAAATATGCACTATTGTTGTAATATTGGACTTAGCTTTCTTTTCCAGACAGCAACTATATGTGCTATGAAGTGGATAGAGAGAAGCAGCAGCAATAACATTTCCAGATATTAAATAGGCTTTAGAATTAGGCACTGAATAATTGAGAAATGTTAATTCAATATGCAAACACTATGAATATTCAGCTAATTAGTTATATATTTTTATAATATCCAGATTTTAAACACAGGCTAAACCAAGTTTTCTATATTATCTAATTTTTTTTATTTTAAGAAGCTTTATCATGATTCCTTCCCTCCTTGCTCCCTTCCTCTCTTTGTCTCTCTCTCCAGGTCTTTCTGTCTCTCTCTCTCTGTCTGTCTGTCTTTTTTTAACATAATATCAGCTACACATAAGATGAGGGTAATTATAGGACCTACTATTGGTGTTGTGAAGATTCATTGAGATAATACATATAAGGTGCTTAGCATGTTGCCAGCAATGTCAGTTTATTTTGTGATAGGTTGTTTGTTCATCTTGAGCACTTATTTTTACGAGGCCCTCACCCAAGTGCTTTACTTGATTTATGTCATTTTATCTTATTGTTCTTATTCTGAAGATGGGGGTCCATGGTCACAGAGCTAGTAAAGGATAATTACATGATTTGACCCTAGGTAGTCTTGCTCCAGTTTCCCAATTCTTAGCCACAGTGCTTCTCACTTTGGAGATCTGTAACTTGCTCTTCTTTCCCTCCATGTACAGTAAGTACAGATCTGCCATGTTTCTCAACAGGATTTCCAGATGTAGCAAAAGTTGAGGTCCTTTGAGTTACTTGAGTGGAATCCATCTGCAATAAATCATCAAGGCAGAGATTTCACATTAATATTAAAAATCACTGAGAGCTCCAAATTTAAATTAAAATTATGTTTACATTTATCAATATAAACTCTGTCAGTATCAATAAATGCAATTTGGAATATTCCAGAAGTAAATGTTACATTATTTAATGATATAGAAGTTAATTACTCTTTTTCCTTCATTGCTGCAATAAGTACTCAATCTGGTGGAAATTTTTACAAAATTATGAGTGTTTTGGATGCAAGAATCAGAATCCCCTTGGTTTCATCAATATACAGAGCTCAAAATTTAGTACTTATTTCTAGTGCTGGAGAAATGCTACCATAAAAAAAAATTAAAATTTGACCAAAGCTCTTATACAAATGGTAAATAGTTAAAAACAAAATGTTACACTGATAGTGATTTTAGGGACAATATTAAATTTGTGTATTTTTCCCTTTGAGGTTGTACGTTTATGCTTGACAAATTCTTTTGACAACATCTCTGGCAATATTATTATTTGTTTATTTATTTATTTTTTTTTTTGGAAGTAGTTGGTGTTCACATTTTTAATTCTATATTCCCCAACATTTACTGTTTTGGGTGGTATATTTAAATCAATAGCTGTACAACACCCATAAGAAAAATAGGAGAAACATTTCACATTTTAAGTAGTATAGCTGTACCCAAGAAAGGTCTGTGTGTCAGGAGACCATTGTCTCATTCAGAATTCTATCTTAACTTAAAGATAGAATATTATGGGGGTGGCCAGTTCAATCCCTACATGGGCCACTGTAAGCTGTGTCCTCCTAAAAAAAAAAGAAAAAGATAGCTTATGATTCTATTGTAACACGTATGGATGACATACTTCCTGCATCCTGCATCAATCACTGGACTCCGGTAGTCAATGCAGTGCCTAGAACAAAGGAGGATCTCAATTAATACGTGTTGGATGGGTAAATTCTGACTGCTTAATGGAAATACTATAAACGTGAGTGTGTGTGTGTGTGTGTGTGTGTGTGTGTGTGTGTGTGGTTTTTAGATGGGAGAGACTAATTCATTCATGCATTACCAAATGGAGAAAAGTTTGTAAAACAAAGGTTTAAATGGCAAAGGCTTTGAAAGTAAAAGCTGATTAGAAATTCATACCCCAAACTTGGGTGTGAATAGTAATTCATGTAAACCATAAATTCATGCAAGTAATTATCTTTTAATGTCCTCTCTTTGGATAGTTTAATTTATAGACGTTGTTACCGGTCAAGCAATGTCTTGGAAAAATGAATTAATGAAAAAGAAAAAAAATAATAACTAAACAATGTTCAATGAGATTTTCCAGACAGGTTAGAATTAGAAAACGCTTTCAACAAGTACAGGTGATCTTCCTTGAAATTTCACATATCTTGCAATTTTGCTATTTCTGTAGGAAACATCATCTTGCACGAGTAGAGAAGGCATTTTAAACTACATAGACAATTCCATCTAGTTATAAGTAGGTTGTGTTATAGAAGTTCATTTGAAAGTTAATTTTTTTGAAGTTTTAACCTATTTTCCCGCGGAAGCAATGAGAGAAATAGGACTTGGATTCCCAAGGTGCCAGAAGGTGTCATGACTTGTCCAAGCAATTTAATGTAAAAACAAGTACTCTGGGGTAAGAAAGAGCTAGATTCCACTTCTTCTTCCATAGAGTGGTGGTACTAATCATAGCACTCATTTCATTGAGTCTGTGTGCAATAAATGAGGGAATACATTACCAAGTACAGTGCATGCTTCCAAGCAGATATTGCTCAATGAATAGGCGCTATTGTTGTTATCTCCCATTTCACTAAAGTCTACTAAAATCCATGCTCTCACTCTAGTTATAATATCTTTATTGTATCCCGTTCCTTGTGGAAACCCAGGCATTGGAAGTGTTCAAATTATGCTTGTAATTCTGTTCTGCTTCATGAGGGCAGATCTCCATGTCTTTCCTCATGCGCTTTTCTCAGCTGGAAATAAATCCATGTACTTATTTTCCTTTAAAGTCCTAATTCATATGCTACTTCCTCCAAAATATATTTTTTTTTCCTCTCTGGAGCCAGAATTAATGAAGACAAACTCAAATGTTGAAGAAGTTGCTAAATGCTAAGCAGAACTAGTTGTAGAACCAGAACAGGCCAATTGATTTGTTGTTTTGCCTGCTTGTGGTGGGGGTAGGGCAGGTGGTATAGTATTCTGGATTCAGATAAGGCTCTTCTGTTAAAAGGCAGACGAGGTGAGAGGCCTAATCAGGGGTCTGCCAAAATAAATCATAATGGAGTGAACCAGTACAAAAATCTAGCTCGACTTTATAAACTTGACGGTGATTTATATATGGGCAAACACTATCTAGTTCACTGCTCGTATCCCAAGATCTAACACAGGTCTAGTTAGTTGTTCATTAACTAACTTGGTTATTATACTAGAACAGAAAGATGAAAGAATGAAGGGAGAATATGCAAAGATAAGTTGTATGGAAGTTCAAAAGATGCTGTTAAAATATATTCACTCGATAAAATGTCTTTAAATGTGTAAAAACGTATAAAGTAAAACGGCCTGCTGCTTTTAAGTTTTTAATAAAAATTTTAATTTTTCCTCTTATTTGCAATTCCCCATTTAAGAAATAATTCCAGATTTTCTTTCAAACCATCATTATAAGTATCCATATTTCTTATGTAGTGATTTAGAAAAGAAGAGTGTTTGGGTGAGACAAAAGCCTTTACATTATAATGTTTTAATCTTGGGACTTTAAAACTTGTACATACTTGGAAAACATGTTACCCTTATATTTTCATAGTTCAAGAGTAGGTCGTTATAGAAAATGAAGACTCCTTTAGAAGGAAGATGATCATATAGACATACCTTAACACACTGAATTAAAACTTGTATTATCATATTTTCTGTTTTTCTAGGCCACCAAATTATATGGACAATTCTGACTTTTCTAAGGAAATAATTTTATATTTTTGGTAAATGTCAGGTTTTGTTTGGTTGTTTGTTTTGTTTTGTTTTTCTCTTAAAAGGCAACAGTTACAAATAGCTATGATATATTGGTACCCACAATATTCAGAAGATAGTAGTTTCTGGCTTTATTCCAACTGTTCCGTTCAGCACATGACTTTGCCAAGGGGGATGTTCTATTTTATAATTATATCGTTATGGGCAATAGCTTTAAAACCAGGTGCGATGGAAATTTTTTATGCCTTTTGTGAATGCTAAGCCAGCTACTCCCTCATGCATGAGTTTGAATGGTGTTTCTATGAGTGCCAATATGAACATACACCTTCAGATTTTGTCCATGACTTTCATGTCTTTTCATTCTACTGATGCTCTTTGGCTTACTTCCTTTCTTCCTATGGTTTCTAGTATTATCTCTGTATGTACCAAAGATGCCTGATTTAAATTTCTAACCCATATCTCTGTCCTGAATATTCAGATATTTTTATCTATATGCCCCTGAACATCTCAACTTCTGTATCTAACAGACAGATATACTGTGATTTGTTATAAGAAATACATATTCGGTCTTCATCCCCATTCCTGGCACAGAGCTCTTAAGCACTTGGGATTTCCTAAGTGATGAGAACAATACATGTGTCTTTTGTTATTTTAATTAGGTGACTTTTGGGAAGCCCCTAGTAACTTAAGGGAAGGGGCTGGTTGTCAGGGACCAACCAGAGGGTTGGAACTTTCACCCTCAACTCTGCCTCCAGGGAGAGCAGAGTGACTGAAGATTGAGTTCAATCATCAATGGTCAATGATTTAATCAATCATGCCTATGAAATAAACCCTCCATAAAAACTCCAAAGGACCACTTTGGAGAGTTTCCAGGTTGGTGAACAAGTGGAGATTTGGGGAAAGCTGCACACTCAGACAGCATGGAAGCTCTCTACCCTTTCCCCCATACCTTGCCTTGTGCATCAATTCCATCTGGCTGTTTATCTGTATCATTTATTAGTACTAGTTATAATAAATTATTGATCTAATAAGTAACTGCTTCTCTGAGTTCTGTGGCCTGCTCTAGCATATTTATATAACCCAAGGAGGGGTTCATAGGGAGACCTCCGATCTATAGCATGTCCATCAGAAGCACTGATGACAACCTAGACTTTTGTTTCGTGTCTGAGTTGGTAGCGGAGGGTCAGTCCTGTGTGACTAAGCCCTTACCCTGTGGGATTTGGTGGCTAACTCCAAGTAGATAGTTTCAGAATTGAGTTAAATTTGTGGGCCACCTGGTCAGGATCTGGAGAATTGAATTAATTGCTTGGTGCTGTAGAAAAAGTACACATACTGGACAGTTCAAACTCAATGTGCTAGACTCTTAACACATATCTTCCTTCCTTCTATGTTTTCACAACAATATGGCCCTTTTACTATATCTTTATTTCAGTGAATACCACCTTTATTTGTGTAGCTACCTAAGACTGTAACCTAAGGTCAAAATTTCAACATATTCCTCATCACTTACAGCCGGTTAATTCACCCTCCTTAACATCTTTGGCATCGGTCCCCTTTTCTTTTCCTATATAAGATTTTAAATGTGTCTAACATTTCCTGTCCAGTTAAGCTCCATGACTTTATGTCTGATGTAAGTCTGCATCTCTAGTGTTTAGGTGAATACTGGATGTAAGATGGATTTACAAATTCATTCTGTTATTTATGTATTTACTTTCTATCAAGCACTTCTGGGACAAAGGACCGTGATATGTGCTGGGTATACAGATGTAAACATGACAAACAAAGCTTCTGTTCTTTGAAAAAAATAATGATATGATGGAAAGTAAACAGAAGTGGCTATTCTATGTAGGGTTGTCAGAAAAGGCCTTTCTATGAAATAACATTTGGATCTTAAGAGTTAGAAGGATTCAGCTTTGAGAAACAAAAAGGAGACTATATCTGGAGCATGGGAGGCTAAAGGGAAATCATAATGAGATAAGAAAGCTCAGCCTGGAAAGAGCCAGAAGATAGACATGATCATTACACTTTCCTTTCCTGACTGAGTGAATAGAAAATAGGTGGGGAGATCCTTTATTCTTTGGCTTGGCCAAATAACAGACACAAGGAGAGCTGTTTTCTAATCTTTTCAAGCTATCGCCTTTAAATTTTGCTTCCATAATGAAATTTGCAATTTGTTTAAAAGTAGTTATTGAGGGTTAGTGAGCTCCATTGGCCTTTAGACTGTTGACTGGGAACTTTTGAGGGCCAACAGTAAATAAGCCATGATATTAAAAATGGATCCATTTCATGATGTATTTCCCCAAGTCTATTAAAAATCTTAAGGTAAGACTCAGAAGCAGGCTTCAGAGTGAATTAGCACCAAAAATACAGGTGCAAGGAAATTATTCCCTTGTTTTTCTTCATGCCAAAGGGCCTGGTATCACATTAGAGCTAAAAGTACTTGGATTTTTTTTTTTTAAGCAGTAGCAAATTCAGATACGACTATGCTCTCTATCATCTGAGTACATTTTTAAAAGTTCATAAAATTCAAATAGTTCAGTTTATTAACTGTATCTTCAACTCCTTGTATGCAGAGACAGGACATTTCCATTCGGATGAAGAAAAGTTACTCTAATGGAGATAGGATTTCAAATAGTTGTAATTCTACAAATAAGAGGATCAATTTCACAATAATTTAAATAACCATTGCCATGTTGCATGGTATACTTAACTGAATTTGGTTGGTTAGTTATGGCACAGGATGGACTTTTGTATATTTATATATTTAATGAACCTCCCATGATTTCTACCATCAGGAAAATTTGGGACTCACAGACCTCATGTAAATATTTAGAAATTTTCTTATCAGTCGCTGATAATTACAAGGTTCACTAGTTTGAGAAACAGTGAATTAGGGAACTTAAAGTATTATACCTTTAAACTCTCTTGCACATGATAATTATCACTGAAAAAGAGTTTTGCCTTTAATCCTGTCAAAATTAGTTTTAAGGTTTCCTTTTAAAATGAAAAAGTAAAATTTTAAAATTCTCAGACTCATAACACCCTGAGACAATGTAGTACAATCCTTAGTTTGAGAAACTCAATTTTACTACATAGTCAATCATGACAGTGGATTTGTTGTTGCTTCATTACTTCTCACTTTTCCTTATTCAATGTCTTCGTTTCACATTCTAAAGACATGTGAGTTGACCTAATGGACACAGAACTTAAGTTTTGAAATAATAATATATGCCGGTTAGTAAGATAGTTAGGTCTAGCTCCATATGTGTTATCATTTGAGTTTAATAAAATTATTTCAATTAATTGATTTTAATTTCTGTATTCCTCTTTGAGGGTAAGAGACGAATCATCTAAAAATGAGTGTATGTAGAGAATGTGTGTGTGTGTGTGTAAGAGGAAACAACTTCTGGAATGCATCTTATAGTTAGATGTCTGAGAACTCAATTTCCTTTAATTTCTACACCCCAAAGGAAGGATGATTATTCATTCAAAATGAAGATATCTAGATTGTGAAGCTCTGAACCATCAAAGAACGTTTAACAATATAGAATTTAGTTGATTACTGTGATCCTAGATATTGCTAAACATTTTTCAAGGATTTTTGAAATATTTCCTTGCAGTCTTTAATTGTTATATACATATTTTTCATATAGTTTAAATCTATCCAGATATGTAGATTTATCTCCTACTTTTCTTTCTGTTCCCCCACTATCACCCCAAGACACACACACAGTTAACAGTGAATTTATACTACTCTGATAGTATATCAGTGTTTTTCTAATAAAGTGTCTACATATTTCTGAGACTGCATTTGACATCAGGAAATCTAGGATATGGAAGAGGAGAATTGAATCTTTGACTTGAAAATGAGACTTTAGGCCATTATAGGAAATTCAATCATGTACTAATCAGAAGCCTCTCCAAACATGATTTTGATAAATAATATTTGCTTCCAATTGTCATCCAGGATATCAAAAGATAAATCACCTTATGCCATGTAGTATGTGTTTTGTAGTACACCCTTATCTTAGGTATATTAATTTGAAAAATATCAAACAAATATGTACATAAATAAATATGAACTCTAGGTCCTTGAATGAGAATGAGATTTATCTTTTCTCCCTTTAGGCAATCTCTGTCACATAAATAGGCCAAGGTGTACCACATTCAGTTCATGGGAGGTTTGCTTTATTTTGAAAGTAATATTCTAGTTTTATTGTATGAAAAAGCACTGATTTGCATTTAATTTGTCTAGTACTTTGGAATAGGCCATCAACTGTGTAAACTATTTGGAAAATTCACTGTAATCTTTGTTATCCGAGACTATCTTTGTATCCTATTGAAAACTAAAATATGGTTTGTCGGTCCTTTTATTATTGTTGTTGTTTTTAAATTGCAAGTTATGGTCATCTGGAAATGTCTAAGATAGATTGAAACTGATAGAAAATTATACTGTACTATTCTCACATGGTTAAACTATGAGCTCACATGATACTCGGGGTCATATTTTACCAGTATGTGAAAAAGACCTGAAGACATTTTAAAGGACAGTTTCTTAAACAGTGATTGTTAGAGAAATAATAATATTTTTTGTTCTTTTTCTTTTTTTTTTTTTAATTTTTGGTAAATTTTTTTTCCTTTTTTTTAAATTCATTAGTTTCAGGTGTACACGACAATTTTTTAAATTAAAGCAAAAACTGTGCAATGATAATATTTTCCTTTTTTAAATACAAGTGAAATTTAACAAATTCAATTGAATTACTGTTCTATAGATAACTTGTTCCCTATGTAAATTCGTTAATCATATAAATCATTACTTGTTTAGTCTTTGCTTAGCTAAACCTGCTATATTCTCATGGAGCAATATTTTTTTCATGGACATTTCTCCTTTTCCATTTGATAATTTGGCACTTTGAAAAAAAAAGTGTTTTTAAAGTAATACTTTTCATGCTACTCACGTGCTATCCACTATGTTGAATTTAAAATTTAAAATAATATGACTTCCAATTTTTTTTATTTTTTACTTTAGCTTTAAATTATTGGTGAAAAATCCAACATCATAGGTAATTCAAAGCAAATGAACATTTGGTTTTGAATTTGCTTCCCCACCTTGAGATGTTATTTCCTGGATCAGAAAAAGTCATTGTTATAAAGTAAAAAGGCCAGACTGGGGAGGTCTGACTAACAGAAAGGAGAAAAGCTATATAGTTTCCCATTTAAAAAATATATTTTACCTTTTTAATATAGAAATTTTGGAAAGCACAAAAAGGAAAAATAAGAAGAAAAACCCATTCTAAACTTTATTGTTCCAAGGCAGGGTCTTTAACCTTCAGTATATTTCCTTTTAATGCTTCATCTATGCCTGCTATTAGGGATTATCATAGTTGCGTATAAGCTATATCATATTCTGGTGTGTTTTTTTTACAAGTACACCTCATGTTTTTCCTATGTTATAAATTTCTCACAGATATAGTTTTAAATATCTGCAATGTATTTTTGGGGTTACTGTCCCACAATTCTTTTCATCGTTCCTTTATGGTTAACCAGTTAATGAACTTCTAATCTTTCACTATTTTTTTGTATAGCTTTTCTTTTTCTATCATTAACATGTTGCATTTTCCTATGACTCTGTGTTACCCAAGAGAGTTCCAATTCTTAGGAAAATAGAGCCTAGTAATTTTGAAAACAACCTTTCTCAAATAAACCCAAGTGAAGTTTCCCACAGACAGTAATGGAAATTGACAAAATTCTTGTTATAGAGTGTAGAGCTATATGATTGAGAGAAATAACATTAAATGTAATTGATTTAGTACTTTAAATGTTGATATTTACCAATTTCTAAATCATTATCTGGAAAGTTATGTACCCTTAATGAAATGGCAAACATTATATAAAAACAGTAGATTTCTTAATTTGAAGTGTATGTGATTATAATTTTGCTAAATGCCTGAGGTTGAATAATCTCATGTGAAGTATAAAGTAAATTCAGCAAAAAAGAAGAGTGACAATCGGTTCTGTATCTTACCGACTCTGCAATCTGTCCGCAAATGGAGCAGAGCAGTCTGGGACAAAATGTCGATGAAAGGTAGACTGATAAATTGCTTTTCCTTTTGTGTCTGAGGCACTGAGTCCAAGCAAGGTTACACTGTGATTTGTTGAAATAATAGCTAGAAAAAAGTGCTATTGATCCTTTCATCAATAAATCACAAATAAACAATGCAAGCTCCTTGAAATGCTGGGGGTAAATTATGATATTTAATAGAGCAGCATCACGCACTAAATATGCAAAAGGAAAGTTTCAGTTCAGAGGTGACTTCTAACCTTTTTTTCAGAGAAAATTCTGTTATCAGTTCGCTTCTAATGACAAACAGCCTTTCATATAACTCTTCCTTTTAATTTCTCCTTTTCTTCTTTCTCTTCCACCACTCCTCTTCCTCCTCCTTCTCTGACTCATCCCTCTTCTCCTTCTCCTTTATTGAACACATCTTTCTTTGGGAGAATATAATGAAACATTCTTAAAATTAAACACTGATTTGTAAAAGGCAAAGAAAACAATTCTTTTTCACCCATGCTGTTTTCCCTGACAATGCAGATTGGATAGACTTGTAGACTGCTGTCAGCAGTGGGGCTCAGGTGGTTTGGGGGTAGCTAGGCCTGGCAAGTAGACACAAGTCTGCAGTAGGTGAGTGACCCAGGACAGATGGTAGCAGTAGCCAATGAGAGGAGGGATGGATGCTACAGATTGCTGAGGACGATCAGCCTGTTCAGTAGGTGTAGCAGATGCTTCAAGCATACCTGAGTGCTTGCCTTGGTCTAAAGATTTTGCACATGATAGGCCATAGGTTTTGACATGTTAGTCAGGCACAAAGTAGGGAAATTTAAGAGTAGGCAGAGGGAGTCAGCACTCCCGGACTGAGTGCAACAATAAGACTCCTACACACAGAAAAATAGAGGGAGGAGCAAGGCAAGTCCATGTCTAAAAGAAAGTCCTTAGAAAAAAATGCAATTATGCATATATTTATTCTCCAATATAGTTATGTTAATTGTGCTATAATTGCATAATGTTCTGCTGCCTATTTAGAATTTTCAGCAGATTTTGGATTGGGACTTCAATATAATTAAAATGAAAATGTAATTAGAAATAAGTATGTGCATCCTGACTTGGCAAAATATTATAAATGTAATAAATCACAATTAGTTTAGGTTATACGTGTGTCCCTCTGTGCCAAAGTAATAAGAAAAAAAGTAAGTTAAGAAGGTGGCAAACTTCAGATAGATTTTTTATATCATTATAGTGTCAATTAATTTCAAAACGTGTTTACATCTGTGAGTGGAAATAAACATCAGAAAGTGATTAGACAAGGTGTAGTTATGGATCTTTTGGGTGTACAGGAATGACCTCTGAAAGGTGTAATCCTTAAATGGTGTACCAAAAATTTATTTTAGTAGCATTCTAATGTATAATTGTAGACAAATTATGTCTCCCATAATTTGTCTTTGAAAAGATTGAAGAAAAACAAAAAAACAACCAACTCCTCAGGGTCAAGGCTATTGTACCTCCCATCACAATGAGTCATTTCCTAAGGAATATGGGTATTGGCAATTGCTCAGCTTTAGGTGATGCTGAAAAACCTTGATTACTTTGCAACATATTTTATTCAATCACATACTATAGGGAGGAATCTAAATATCCTTGGAGAAATTGGGGTAAGTGTATGAATGGCTAGAAGCTCACTATATTATTACAAGAAGACATATATAGACTATGCAATAATAGGATTATTAGTCTATGTTCTATGTACTTTCTTTTCAACAACAGGTCTGTGGTAGCCTACTATAATTTCTTCCCTATAGTACAATCTTATGATTTTGAATCCAGAAGACCTAGGTGCAAATTCCAGCTCTGTTTCTCACTGAGAATGTGATCTTTGACTATATTCTTAACTTCTCTGAACTTCTATTTTTTCATTTGGAAATTAGGATACCAGTTATTTTGCCAACTTTGTATGACCTACGAAAATGTTTTATTAAGATGTATTTCAGGATTAATTAAAAGGTGACTTTTTTATATTTAAAAGTTTACATTTCTTTAAATTCTGCTTTTCATTGTATTTTCTCAAGTAGCATGATGTTTATTCTAATTGCATTTGGATATTAGAAACATCCATGTCTAATTATTTTAATAAAGACAATTTTGAGTAAATGAGAAAAGTGTAATAATTTTCTTTCCAAACAGATACGTGTATGGATAACCTGGTCATTTAGATTAAAGAGTGCCAAATGAAGGTAAAACAATGGTATTCTATTGAAGAATCTCACTATTTCAGGCCTAGTGAAAGAGGTGTACATATTTCTGAAATTTAGTGTAATAAGTTTCAAAACACAGTGTTTAGGAATATTTAGCACCGATTACACAATGTGAATCATCTTTATTAGACATAACCAGGCAAATCATGAAGCTGAGAGCTAAAGAAATAAATAAGATTTGACTTTAAGAATTGCATCCATCTCCATAATCCAAAGAGTAATCTTTATTGTGTGCAGTTTAAGGATTTTTTTTTTTTAGTGGAACATCTTAATAGAAACATTTTTAGTAAGACCTTTAAGTTTTAAAATAATAGATTTTTTCACATTATGATCTGCATAATAATAGCAAAATTTCTATATTCATAACAACAGTTTACTTTTGTCTTCAGCTTTTGTGTTACTCATGATTCTGAGTATAACTTTCTTTTGAAAAAAAGTCAAATTAAATTTTATTTGTAAAATATATCCTACAATTGGAGAAATGAAAGGAAGAGGACATCTACCAGTGATGTTAATATATAGGAAGGAAAAAAAAACAAAAACATACTTTACATGTTTAAACCAAAAGCAAATGTTTTGTGTATGCTTTTCAGAAACACAGCAAAATCTGCTTACTTTTACCATTTCTACTGCTATCTTACCATTTCTATTGCCAGTTACCATTATCTCTAGCCTTGAATGCTAGAATAGCCTTTTACCTACATAATCTCCTTTTACTGTTGTGAAAGGTGCTCTTCCAGAAATAAAGAAAATCGTTTTAGCAAGACTAATATGATTTCTACAGTATAAAAATGGGATGGAGCCCAGGCATCTGGATTTGCAACATGCTCCTTATCTGATATTTCTGCAAGTGCTCCACAGAACTTACTTTGACAAATATTTTTCTGGAGTAATGATTCTCAAACTTGCTAGTCATAGTCTCATTGGTGATCATTGTAAAAATAAACTTAGATCCCTGAGGTTACCTCTGACCTACTGCAGACAAGTATCTAGAAGAGGATTCTGAGAATCTTCACTTTTAATTAGGTCCCCAGGTGATCCTAGTGGTCAATGAAGCCTGGGAAACACTGTGACAGAGGCTGTGGGGCAAACAGTAGATTATCTGTATTAGAGCAGGAAGTTCAATTGAAAACTCTTGAGCATGAAGAGGCTTACTTACCACTTTCAGAGGTGTAGCACTTAAAGCCAGCAAACTGCATAGCCAAGGCTAGCGCATCATCCTTAAGGTAGGAATAGCAGACAAGCTAGGTGGTGGAACCCCTGCAATATGTAAAAATCCTTGAATGCTTCAAGTACAATGCCAATGAGGATGGCATTGTAGCTGGCTTGTAATGCTCAGAATTTTAGTTTACCACCACTTCTCATTTTTGCATGGGAGAGAGTCCCAGATTAAGAAGGGCACTTGCCTAAATTTGCATGTAAAAAAAAGTTTGTAACAGTATATGGCTCATATAAATGACAAGTAATTAGGTTGGTGCAAAAATAATTGCGGTTTAAAAGGTTAAAAATAATTTCAAAAACTGCAATTACTTTTTCACCAACTTAATAATATGAATTTTTTTTTTTGCAAGGGTGGGTTGAATTATAGATGGAAAATTCTCAAATATTGAAGTGAGGAAGACCTGCAGAGGTCACTTTTTCACATGTAAGGCTCCCTTCTAAGGCTTGCTTAACAAATAGTTATCCAGCTACAGCTTAGAAATTCAACCTTGTGAATAGTCCTTTCCATGTTTGGCAGAGAGAATTGTTATGTTGAATTAGAATTTTCTGGCTCAACTTCTATATTTAGGAGCAATACAGAATAAATTTGCCTCTCCTTTTTAAGCTAAATCTTCAGACTTTGAAACTATCTCAATAGGTGGCATATACTCACTATGTTTAATTGCTTGGGTTTTTATTCTTGTTGATATTGTTAGCTCACTTTATAGTTAAAAAGCTAAGACTGAAGTAATTATTAGAACAGAATTACATATCTTGGGAAAATTTATCAGTTGGTGAAATAATTCTGTGTGAAATAGAAATGAAAGATCAGAAAGAAAGTGCATCAAGAGAAATTTAATTTCGTGGATTGTGATGTGTAAGGTGAACAGTACTTTCTTTTTACCACCAGAGGTCTTCAAAGCACCTATAATAGCTGCATGTCTGCCAGCTGAGGAGGAAAAAATCTCAAGAAGCTGAAAATTCTTAGCAAGTAATTTACTCAAGAAGTTAGTGGCCTGTAACCTTAAGGCTAAACATTTCTGCTAAGTAGAATTCAGGCCAAGAAAACAAAACAACAACAACAAAAACAATAACAAAACCCTCAAATGCAGAACAGTTGAAATGTACCATTTTATATTTTAGATAAGTTTACTGCTTAATAATTTTACTTTGTGTTGGGGAGCTTCTGATACTAATTGCAATGATTAAAATCTTACGTATCAATATTACATAAAAGTGGAATTCACTATCATTTACATTTATTTACATGTATTTATAAATGTAATATGTACATATTACAAGTATGTAAAACTTCTAGTTTTGCCTTTAAATGTAAAGGCTAAGAGACAATGTGGGCTAATGCCTTTGACTTATTCTAAACATTGGGAGGCAAAGCTAGGCAAAGGTTTTATGTCAATTTAGAAAAAACAGCTCCCTGTTTGAATTTTTAAAAAGAAAGAAAATGACTTTAGGGAAATTAATGGATCCTACAATCTGCATAATAATTTAAGTAAAGATTGTTTGATTTCACTGTTACTTTGTATTTCCATGTGAATAATTTATTTATTTTTTATTGAGGGCCTACTATATGCCTGCCGTTTTACTAAGTGATGGCTCACACAAAAATTGCAATCACACGTGATCGCTGTTTTCAAGAAATTCACAGTTCAGTGCAAGAAAAAAGGCAAAGAATTACAATTCAACTTTATAAATTCTTCATTAGAAAGATGATAATAATAAGGACAATGGGAACTCAGAGAGTGGTACCTAACTCAGAGATCAGAGAAGATCTCACCAAAAAGCAAATACATGAACTAGGTGTTGAAAGACAAAAAAGCATTCATATAATGAATGGCGGGCAGGGGGTGGAGGAGAGCAATGTTTCATGGAGGAGAAAGAACATGAGCAGAGCAAAGCTTCAAGTCAGAATAGAATATAACATATTAGGAATGAAGGGAAGTGGGTGGAGAAATATACCTGCACCTTTAACACAAGCTAAGAGTTTTGCTTGCTATACGTAAAATGAAATTGGGAAATGCATCTTTGATTGTTTTATATTGAGGGTGAAAATGAGGCAAGGTTGAAATATTCTGAATTCTTACTTGTTATTTTTAATCATTAACAATATGAAAATAGAGTTTCCCTAATCAAGGTCCAAACAAATTTAAAAACTAACCTCACACAATGATCTGAAGAACAATTAAATTTTTTTTCTCTTTATTATCTAGCCCCCCATTTTGTTTTCTTAAGAACTTTTTTGTCTTCTCCTTCCTTAGTGCTTTGGGTTGGCATGTCACAGTTTTTGAAATCGAATGAGAAGGGGTGGTAGAGAATTAGGCATGTCTGACTTGAATGAGGAGGATCATTGGTCAATATGGGTACGTTCGATGAAATGTGTGTGTGTTTATGCTTTTGTAAGTCAGGAAACAGGGAAACATTACACAACCATTCAAAATAGGAAGACAACAATACAACAATATGCATTTCAATTGTATTTTATGATCATAACAGTATTTCTCGGAGGGACTTCCATAATTCAGCCATATATATGTTCATAGACATTTACTAGTTTTCTAGTAACACAACTGCTCTTCTCTTTGGTTTTGATAATGGACAGTGCTGAAGAAAGAAAATGTTGGATGCTGGAATTTGAAGCTATAGGTTTCTGCTCTTTGTGGAATGACTCTATATTTAAATTTGAATAGGAAATAAAACTGACTGGAAACTTCTACCAGTCTCCTTTCCTCTCACCTAGTTTTCCTCTGCCTGATTCAATCATTCTGTCGCCTCCTCATTGTTTAATTCCTGTGCAGGACCTCGGTGAGACCACTCATGATGCTTCTCCATCTATCTCCCTGGACCCTTTTCTTTCCTTGCTCCTTAGCACTCTGTTCAGCCATACAAACTTCTGTCCTTTTCTGTAGCTTGAAATTGTAGGGAAACCTCCTGGTCTTTGCACAAGTAGTTCCCTCAGTGTGGAGATCATCTTTCTTTTCTCAGGTCCCATCAGGTCCTTCATCTGTGTGTACAATAAGATTATTATCATATTCGAGAAGTTACAGTATAAGAGAAATATTAATTTCTTTTACAGTCGTTATCTCTTTGCACATTAAATTCTTCACTAAGCTGTGAAGGGCAAGGCCCTTATGTTTTTACTCAGCAGTGGGGTCAGTGCCCACCCATAGTATTGTATTGAGTAGATTCGCATACACTAAATAACAGAAGAGCGGTAGGGAGATAAATGGGTATTGAAATAATTATATAAATGATGGATATATTTGGCTCAATTCTTTTAGACTCACGGAGGATACGTTAACTTCAAATCAAAGTGTTTTAATGTAATAATCTGTGAAATGCTAGCTTGTTATTATTCTATATGTTTTATATTTGATGATACCAAAGAAATAGATTTGTCATTCCTTTAAGGTTGTCTGATGATATGGCATTTGAATAAAAATCTTCACTAGAATTTATTTATGAAAATAGGTTTCATCTTCATACTCTCACTTAGAGCTTTTTTTTTTCCAAAGGGAAATACTTTTGTTATTTATTTAACCATCTGTTATAAGGAGAGTAACAAATATCTCCGGCAGGCTCCTGAGTATTGTTAATGCTTGAGATGGGAAGCAGAGGAAAATACCTATTTTCTTTCCATATGCTTCAAGCCATGAAAATAAATGTGTTCAGATTTAACACATTTGATCTCATCTTACAGTGTCTCTTTGTGCCAACCTTGTCCACTTTATTCCCTGGGGTCCAGAAAGGGGTGGCTGACTACATGGACTAAATATTCCACAGAGAGGTAAAGCTCTGTGATGTTTACTTTGACTTCTGGGGCTTTGAAATAAACTTACTTTCTTTTTAGTATCACTTTAACTTGTTCACCAGTGTTTTGAAAGAATCCATTTGTAGGCTTCATGCGTTTGGGATGTTGACGTTGAGTAAGGAGACTACAATTATAATGGCCAGAAAGGAAGTTGGTATGGTGTCTGCCTCCTCTGGTTCTTTCTTGACTCCCTAACCTGACAATGGGTGAGGACATGTTTAAACATGTTGAAGAAACACTTCCAACTTGGTAAGGTTTTTCTATTCAAAAGAAAAACATAAAAAAAAAAAAAAAATCACTGTAAGAAAATGAGTCAGTACTACATTGAGCTTCACTGTTAGGACTAAAGAAAACCTTTAAATTTGAACTTCTTTACTACTACTTACAGCAGTAAGAAAGAAGATTTTGATTTCTAAGGGATTTTCACATCTCCAAGCTGAGTTTTAATTATTTATGTCTGGCATCAACAAACTACTACTGGCACCACCAAATCCAGCCTATCAACTGGGTTTTTCAATATATTTAATTAGAATTCAGACACTCCCATTTATTGTCTATACCTGCACTTTTGTGGTACAACAGAATTGAATGTGACAGAGACTACATGGCCCACAAAGCCTAAAATATTTATTATCTTGCTTTTTCCAGAAAAATCTCTCTGATCCTTGATTGTAAGTGATGCTACTTAGTAAGGATTTGTTGGCCTATATAATTTGTTCTTTTGGATAATGCTGTAACAAGTTACATGTTATACATTAAACCTTTAAAATACATAAAAAAGGAAACAAAAATGGAGATAGAAAACAAGTGTGCATTGAATAAAAAAAGGTTAAACTATATAAGAATTTTTATAAGATAAAGTCAAAATTTATTAAAGATAGATGAAATGAAATAAAGGATATAATGAGCAGAAAAAGTATAAAATATCATTGTAAATAACTGTCATTCTGTCGAATAACCTGTTTTTAAACTTTCTCATTATGATGTTGTTTACCATTAATTTCTCAGGAAAAATATACTAATTAGAACAGAGTTAATACTACCTGTGAGAATTGACTTCATCTATTTTTAGAGAGAAATTCTACCAAGGTCAATTAAGATAATTTTTCCCCTTCTTAAGCTATAGCATTGCTATTTGTGTCATTTGTAATGCAGTTCCCAGTAATTAAAACAGCAGGTTACAGATGGATTATTTTGGCATGGGCACACTCGTTTTCTTGCCCTCAGGTTAGATGGACATTGTCTTATGTAGGAACTGCCCGTTGTCCCTGGGCAATCTCCCTTAGATTGTCCTTGGAGGAGGAAATTAGCCTAAATAGATCAATTTTATTTGCCTCATATGTCGTTGAAACAAACTATATTAGTGAATGCCAGCTGAGTTGCTCCAAGCAGGAAAAGCATTTCAATAATCTTGTTTTTGATGTCAACCTGACATAAAGTTAAAAAGAAAGAGAATCTGTTATTCAAGAGAAGATTTTAGGAGTTTCTTTAAAGTGCATATTTATTTGTCAACTTTTTTTTTTTAGGTTGACTGAAAGAAACCCATATTCCTCTGAATATTCTCTAGTTAATGTACTCCATAGCAATACCTGTCTAAAGAGTGGAAGTTAGGGAAAAACTAGGGAAGAAGGAGATAAGATGAAAAAGTTTCGAAACAATATGCTCATTTGTGTTTGGAATGGGAAAGAATGTTTTTGGCAGAGTACCCAATGCCTGTTTATCCACTTACTTAGGGTTACGCAGAATTTGTAGAAAGATCTTGACACATATTGCACATGTCCCTTAGATGATCCAATGTGTCTATTCCTTCACATAACCAGAAAACCATTTTTTCCCCTAAGCCAGTGAATAGATACTCAGATAAGATCTTTTCAGTGTGTGATGGACTATTGTATTTTAAAAAGATTTTTGTTAAAAATATAGCTAATGTACAATATTGTATTAGGTTTAGGAGTACTCCGTAGTTATCAACATTTATATGCCTAAAGAAGTGATCGCCATGATAAGTCCAGTCACCGTTTGACACCATACCATGCTATCACAATATTATTGACTATATTCCCTACGCTGTACATTACATCCCCATGACTTATTTGTTTTACACCTGGAAACTTGGACCTCTTATTCCCCTCCACCTTCCCTCCCATTTTAATTTTCAATTACAGTTGACATTCAATATTATTTTATATTAATTTCAGGTGTACCTCATAGTGATTAGACATTTATATAATTTAAGAAATGATCCCTCTGACTAGCCTAGTGCTCACCTGGCATTATACAGTTATTACCATATTATTGACTATATTCCCTATGCTTTACTTCACACCACCATGACTATTTTATAACTATCAATTTGTACTTCTTAATCCCTTCACATTTTTCATCCTGCCTCTCAACCCCTCCCATTTATCACCCCAACAAAATTAGTTCCCATCTAACACCATCCAGTTATTACAATATTATTGCCTATATTCCTTATGCTATAACCTACATCCCCATAACTACTTTGTAACAACCAATTTGTACTTCTTAATCCTTTCCCCTTTTTTCACCCATACTTCCAAAACCCCCTCCTATCTGGCAACCGCCAAAATATTTTCTGTATCTATGCATTTGTTTCCGTTTTGTTTGCTTATTTTGTTTTTTAGATTCCACACGTGAGCAAAATCACATTGCATCTGTCTTTTTCTGTCCTATACTCCACTCAGCACAATATCCTACAGGTCCATCGATTCCACCACAGATAGCAAGAACCCATTCCCTTCCATGGCCAAGTAATATTCCACTGTATATATGCACCACCTCATCTTTATCCATTCATCCATCAACAGACACCCAGGCTGCTTCCACATCTTGGTTATTGTAAATAATGCTGCTGCAATGAACATATGGATGTACATGTCCCCTGCAAGTAGCATTTTGGGTTTCTTTGGATAATTACTCAGGTGTGCGATTATTGGGTCCTTCTTTGTCTCTTTTTGTATCCTTTATTTTTAAGACTATTCTGTCTGGTATAAATATTGCTACCCCAGCTCTTTGTTTTGTTTTGTTTTGTTTACATTTTTATGAAATAACTTTTTCTATCACTTTACTTTCTGTTTGTGGGTGTCTTTCAATGTGAAGTGAGTCTCTTGTAGGCAGCATATGTAAAGGTTTTGTTTCCTTATCCATTCAACCCTCCTATGTCTTTTGATTAGAGCATTTAATCCATTTACATTGAAAGTAATTGTTGATAAATATGTAGCTATTTGCCATTATATTACTCATAATTTTGATCTTTTTTCCCCCCCATCTTAAAGAAGTCCCTCTAACATTCCTTGTAATGCTGGTTTGTTGGTGATGAACTCCTTTAACTTATTTATTTTTATTTATTTATTTATTTATTTATTTATTTTTTGTCTGGGAAGCTCTTTATCTGTCCTATTTTAAACTATTTTAGCCTTGTGTGTGGAGAAGTCTTCATAGTAGATCTTTGCTTTTCATCACTTTGGATATTTCCTGCTAATCCCTTCTGGCCTGCAAACTTTCTGTTGAGAAATCAGCTGACAGTCTTATGTGAGCTCCCTTGAACCTAACTCTTTGCCTTTTTCTTGCTGCTATTAGGATTCTTTCTTTGTCTTTAACTTTTGCCATTCTAGTTATAATGTGTCTTGGTGTGGGCCTGTTGGGTTCATCTTGTTTGGGATTCTCTGTGTTTTCTGGACATGTATGTCTATTTCCTTCACCAAATTGGGAAAATTCTAAGTCATTATTTCTTTAAATAGGTTCTCAATCTCTTGCTTTCTCTCTTCTCTTTTTGGTACCCTATGATGCGAATGTTGCTATGCTTGATGTTGTCCCAGAGGTCTCTGAAACTATCCTCATTTTTTTGGATTCTTTTATTCTTTTTTGCTGTTCTAATTGGGAGTTTTCTGCTACCTTGTCTTCCAAATCACTGATTTGATCCTCTGCTTCATCTAGACTGGGTGATTCCTTCTAGTGTATTCTTCATTTCAATTATTGCATTCTTCACTTCTGGCTGGTTCTTTTTTATGGTTTCTATGTTCTTTCTCATGCTTGTTATCTCTTTGTTGAAGTTCTCACTAAGTTTCTTGAGCATTCTTATAACCATTATTTTGAACTCTGTCTCTGGTAGGTTGCTTACCTTCATTTCGTTTAGTTCTTTTCCTGCATTTTCTTCTGTTTTTTCATTTGGGACACATTTCTTTGTTTCCTCATTTTAATTGTCTCTCTGTATTTGTTCCTATGTATTAGGTAGATCTGCTATACTCTCAGTCTTAGACGGTCAGCCTTATGTAGTAGGTGCCTTGTGGGGCTCTGGCACAGTCTCCCTGGTCATCTGAGCTGGGTGCTCCATGAGTGTCCCTTGTGTGGGTTGTATGTGCTGTTCTGTTATAGTTGAGCTTTGATTGCTGTTGGCATGTCAGGGCGTGGGATTGACCCTCAGGCTGACTGGCTGTGGGGTTTGGCCATGTCCACAGTTGATGGACTAATGTGCAGGGGGCTTACCCCACTGAGTGGGATTCACCCCAGCAGGCTCTGGTGCCTGTTAAGACCACCTTTTGTGTGTGCCACTTATAGGGCTAATTGAGCGGTGTTCTGCTATGGTCTGAAGCAACCTCCAACTGTGTTGTTTCTGGGACTTTTGGGAAGGGCTGCAGTACATGTCAGGGTTAGCCACTGCCTGTGACTGGCTGGCGACTACATGGTAGGAGCTACAAAGTGATCTGTGATTGTCATCCTTCGATGGCTGCCACCAGTACCAGGCCTAGGGTAACTCCAGAAAAATGCCAGGACACCCTGAGGCCTGCTGCCACCTGCTGGCTCCCTTAAGGTTCAGGCACTGATAAAGGCTTATGCAGTATGCGAGTTGGGTGAGGCCAGTTCAGGGAGTCACTAAAGTGGGAAGAGTTGTGGTTACCAGATTAATGCAGACTAGACTCTGGTTTGGTGCCAGTGCTGTGCCTGGAGCAACTCAGCAAAAGTCTCAGAGCACACCGAAGCCAGTTGCCATCTACCTGGGGCCTGTGGACTCCAATAGGTTTTTAACAAAGACTGCAATGTGGGAGGGGCTGGTTACTCATGGATAAAGTGCCTCCAGCAGTGTGTGAGTTGGGTGGAGTGGAGTCCCAGCTGAGACAGCAGGGAGAAGCAGCAGAGCTCACCAGGCCAATCAGATTCAGATTTGGCTTATGGGGGCGAGATTAACATAGGAAAGATAACACCTGCTTGCAGGCTGCACAGGAGAAGAATCCCTCACTGGGAAAATACCAACTGTCCTCCAGTTGCTCCATGCAGCCACATGCCTCAGTTTGCTCCCTGTAATGTTTCCAATGCTCCCTGAATCACCGTCCCTTCACTGGAGCCCAAGGTGAGTGCCTGTGAGTGAATGAGTCTGTGTGCAGGCTGTTTAAGAGGATGTCGGGGTTTCCTGCAGCTTTCTATCGCACCCAAACAGTTGGTATCCCCACTGTTTTTCACAGCCAGCAGTTGTGGGGGCTCCTCTTCCTGGTACCAACACTCTGAGCTGGGAAGCCTGGTGTGTGAGGGCTGGAGTCCCCCATTTATGGTGGGGGAAACTCCACAGCTGAGATATCCCTCAACCATCACAGGGAAGTGTGGAGCCCGTTTCACGTCTTCGTCCCTCCTACCAGTCTTGATGTGGCTTCTTTATGTTTTTAGTTATAGGACTTTGTTCAGTTAGACTTAAGATGATTCTCAAGGTGATGTGTTCTATAATTTAGTAGTAATTTTAATGTGTTCACGGAAGGCACAGTGCTTCTCTACTCTGCCATCTTGGATCTCCAAAATATTGTATTTTAACTCTTATAATTCCGATGTGTAAAATATGTAGTTTATGTTACTTATAAATATGTTTGAGTCCTCACAGGTATGCATTGTTTCATGTTTTTTCAGACTGGTCCCTATGTTGAAAATTCCAAGAGGTTTAATTAATCTGCTGCCTTGGTTTTCAGTAGTAAATTTTGTCATAATTTACTATTTTCCACATAGTCATGAAATAGCTTCTACTATTCTGTTCACCTCTATTTCTTGCCACTTCTGCTCCTCATCATCTATCGAAATCCAACCCATTATATCAGACCAAGTTCAAGACCAGTCAGATTCATTAAGACTGTTTTGATCACACAGCCTGACAGGATCTCTTCTTCCTTTCATCTCTCACAGCATGTATTACCAACCCCACTCATAGGCTTCCTATCATACTGTCCTTGGTAAATGTCCTATGTGTCCTGTAGGACAAGATCTTAGGCCAGTGACTAAATCTTATGCTTTTGGGATCCTCTTCATGATACCTTGAACATACTAGTTACCCAAAAATGTCTGAAAAGACGTTTTCATACAGGCTATGATGTTTTGGATGGTCACCTTTTAAGATTAAGATCACACACACACACACACACACACACACACACACACACTTCTCTTTAATAATTAGGAGTTGACTAAATTGTTTCATATATGGAATGAGAGGAATAATCTCTTCCAAATCTCGATTGATTATTCATTAGTTAAATGTTCTGAAGAAGAAAGGTTTATGCAATATCAAACCTAAGAGCAATTCTGTCTTTATCTATGCTTTTTATGACATTGTTAGCCTGAAGCCCCAATACTTAACTTTTAAAAAGAAGAAATGTTAGAATGTATTTCTCCTTTGAAATAAATACCCAACGTGAAAAAAATCCTATTTATATCTAGAAAAGATGGGGAAATATTCAGTTTAATATACATGCATCTTTCACAAGCAAAAGTTTAAAATCAATATAGTAATAAATACCTGGAAGTTATATGATACTGTTTTGAGTTTTTTAAAAAAGGTGGAGAGAGAGCAGTAGCAAAGTCTTTTTGGCTTGTCTCTAAACTTTTTTGAAATTTCAACTTTTAAGATGATTTTTGTAGAACCCAAATTAGGCCTCATCTGAAGAAAAGAGTTATCAGTAATTTAGAATGGAACCTCATGTAACACGATAAAAAAACATGTTAGGCAGATATCATTATGAAGTAGTATTCATTGAGTGCCTACCCCTTTGCCAGGTTTATGCTCTTGTATTACATAAACAGTCCCTTGTATTCTTCACTACAATTCTGTGAGCTGGTTTTAACATTTTTATCCCATTGCTGCACA
The DNA here is from genome assembly GCF_964194185.1 of Rhinolophus hipposideros. Taxonomy (NCBI): domain Eukaryota; kingdom Metazoa; phylum Chordata; class Mammalia; order Chiroptera; family Rhinolophidae; genus Rhinolophus; species Rhinolophus hipposideros. The sequence continues at coordinate 71,030,311 of NC_138053.1, read as the reverse complement.
TGAAGGAACTAAGACCTAAAAAGGAGGTGTAATGTTTCCCAAAGGCCATGCATGTGATAAACCATGGAACCAGGATAGGAAGACAGGTGCATCTGATTCCAAACCAGTGCCTTTTCTCTTATCCCATGTTGCCTGTTACGAGAACATGTGATCAATATTTAGCAATCTTGTGTATCAAAATTCTCCAAAGAGAATTTAGGTGCTATACACATATTCATGACAAGATGAAAGGGAAATTTGGAAATATGCTTCGAATTACCTTCAAAGTACTTTCTATATGCAGCCTTCAGAAACAGGAGGATTTGCCATTTCAAAGAAATTGTTAACTTCTTAAGGAGGATGGCTTTTCTAACTCATATTCATTGTGTTCTCCATTTGACCTTTGAATCCTTGCCTGTTGTATTTTCACTTAACTTGCCTTTCTCCTTTTTAGAAAAACAATTTCCTTTTAATGGATTTTCTTTTAGTGTTGGAACTCAGTGCAATAGGACTCAGACTCTTGGAGCTGCAAGAGACTTAAGGCAAAATCGAACCTCAAACCAGCATTTTACTGATGAGTAAAAAGCTGACTTCCAATGAAGTGACATGATTTATCTAGCCTACGGGAGGGATCCAGGTCTCCTAATTCTCAACTCATTGGATTCTGTGACGTAGTGCATTATAATAAGACATTCAGAGAGCAAGCAATTGTGAAGTTTATCGACATACTTTTTTTGGTGGAAGGGGGGCTAGTAACCTGGTCAATTGGAGCCATCATTACTAATTAATTGTTTAAAATTCTATTTTTAATATAAAGAACATGGAAATTTGAATGATGGCATATAATGTAGGAAAGTAGATAATATATAGTTCAATATAAGGCTACCTTTCCAACCTCACATTTCACCCACTTTCTCCTAGTTCTTTCTAGAATTTGGCACATACCTCATCCTCCATGATTTAGTCCCTTGTGCTCCTTTTTCTGGAATTCCCTTCCACATCTTGACTATCTGGAAAAGTTCTACTTATACTTTCTCATATCTTCATCTTTGCCACACCTTCCCCTGACCTTGGCAGAATAAATTTCCCACTTGTCTGTGATATCACAGTAATCTGTGTTTGTTTTTTTTCATTGTACTTATCCTTATTTTATTGCCATTATTTCTGTACTTATTCCTTTTCCAGATAAAACTCCTCGAGGGCTAGATTTTTGTCTCAATGACCTTAGTAGCCCCCATAACAGCATAATGCTAAGCACATTATGGGAGCTGCAAATACATACCTCTTGAATCAATTACCTGCAAATCATGGTTTTTCACAGGCAATGCCCCAAACAACAAAAAAAGTAAGATCTGAAAATTAGGGCTATAAGTGAGATCACATGATCCAATAATTTTCACAAAATGTGCTGTCATTCTTACTAATTGAATTTTGTCTAGTCACCAAGTTTGAAGATAATGCTTCATTTTCAGTGGTTGGTGTTTTGTTTCTTTTTCAGTAATGCAGAGCTTTATATGTCCCCAGTCATAGTTTCTTGTCTGGTTGTCATTATGGCTAACAACATCAAGTTAGCCATCTGTTGACTCAAGAATAAGTCTCTGATTGCTCCTTCTAATTTGATACAAGAAATTAAGTCAATGACAAGTATAAGTTATAGACCTCTATATCGCTTTAATTTTGGTAGATCTGAGGTTTAATACAGTATGACAAACATACATAGAACAGATATATTATAAATAAACGTAACTGCTTATATTTCCAGAATTAATTCACATACAAATGCTTTTTATAAAGCTATGTTTCTTTTCCCTTTACTAGCAATAAGAATGAAAGCAAGCCAAACTTTAGCTGTAGGATAGTAATTCAATAGATTATATTTGTTTATCAGCACAAAAGTCTTCATCAGTACACCCCCAAACTTCAAGCACGATTAATAAGACACTGGGCTTCTGGAGATGGTATCTTCTGGTTCATATATAGAGTTTACATAATGCACAGCTGTTGGTGATTAATCACAGTTTGTAATGGCTAGTGAGCAAAAATGCAGTGATTGTGTGTGTGTGTGGGGGGGGGGATCTGAGTAAACAAATTTTGAACACACGTACTGCTGATTTATCAGTTTCTAATTCATTAATGGGGAGCTTTTGCTTTCTCAATGACTAAAATCAGTGAAACATCTGTATGCTTATATTGGGCTTGATAGACCTCATTTATATAACAAATTATAGTTGCATAATCTATGACTAAAGCAATGCTTAGGTAGTATAAATGAGCTACTTCCTTAGGGATTTCCAAATTGTACAGGAAGCAGGTGATGAAGTGTCCCAGAATCCAGGATTCTTTAAATGGATTTTCTAACAAATCTGCTACTTTTCTTTGCCATTTCAGCAAGTACAAAAATGCTTTACCATTTCAACAGCCCTAGTGGAGACCAGGTTGTCATGGAATGAACTTAGATTTAATTTAACTCTTTTTATCTTCACTTTACTTCACTGCCAGAGCCCAAGTAGTCATGCATTTGTGCATTTCCATGTGTTAAGTTGGTGCAAAAGAACTTGCAGTTAAAAAGGTTAAAAATAATTGCAAAAACCGCTATAAGTTTTGCACTAACCTAATAGCTCAGTTACAGTTATCCTACCCTAATGTTTTGGTTAATATACCACATGCGGTATTTCTTTCTTCCCTTTTTTAATGATAGAGCATTTCTCGAACAAATCATCACTTTTATTCAGGTGCAGTGCATATACTGTAGCTATTTAAATACTACTACAAAATGGACCATCTTCATTTTCAGTTCATCTAAGATATCACTACATTCCTTTAGCAGAAATTTCAGCCTCTGTTTTGAGAAAACATGTTTCTGTGGATGCTTCTAAAACAAATTCCTTCTGACAACTAAAATGTGACCTAATGTCCCTACTTTACCAAATTATAGTACCTAGGTCATTCAGTCTTTTCCTTCTAGTTATTTCTATAAATTTCTATAATTGTGAAATTTATAAATTTCTATAAATTTCTATAAAATGTAGGACATGAGATGTTACATTACTTTCACTGAAACACTATGGAATTCAAGGGAAACTAAAGCCAAAGGACTGGTTCCCCAAAGACCAGACCCTGAGACTCTGAGGTTTACATGCCGGAGGTTTATTGGGGATTGCTCTTGAGAACAACTAGGGAAGGTGGTTGAAACAATATTGAGTAAGGGAAAGAAGGTGGGTTATGTTGCAGTTAAAACGATGGCCTCAAACAATCCTACAGGAAGTTCTCAGTCTGGGGTGGCACTCAGAGTTTCTGTATGTTGAGGCAAGGAACCAGGCTTTTATCTCCCTGTATCAATAGTCATTGAATACAGGTCACCCTTGGAGAGGAGCTTAACCTTGAGTAAGACTGCTGTCTTTGGCTAGGGGCAGTTTCTGGAGAGAGACTAATCAGAGAGCTATTTGTCCATCAACATTCACAGCAATGGGAAGACATGAGTGTTTCAGTACTAAGGAGGAGTTCTGAGCAGCATACCACAGTATCCACTATAATGAGATGACTAACTCTTAGTACAACATTTGTAATGCCAGTTGTGAGTGATGATTAACTTGTGTATTGTATAGAGCATTAAAACCGTTTAAGTAAACTATGGCTTGTAAGTGGTGGATAGCATCTAAATTATTCTATAGCATGGTTATATTTATCTTTAGATAACCATAGAAATGCCAACCTCTAATTTCACACTGAGACCCTAGGGAAGTTATAGTCAAGATTATCATTAGCTTTAATGAGAATAATTTGTACAGAACCTCATGTTTTAGTGAAAGAATAAAAACATCTCTACAGGTTAAGTTTTGAACAACGCTTTATTTCATTCTTTTAATGAATGAGTTGTTGTATTTTCAGGGCTTTTATCAAAATTACATTAAAGATTTTTCATATTTTTTTTTAATTCCTGATAGATTTGGATGTTTTAAAAATACTTCTATTAATCTGAGTTAAAATTTTAAGTAAGAAAGAGTTACTATGGTTATTAAGTAAAGTAATTTGGAAAAATTCTAAGGGTCAAATGGATCTAATTTGAAGCTATGTTAAGTACAAGTAAAGAGGAGGATAGTAGCTGAATAATATAAATTTTGATATTTATTGACACAATTACTGCAATGGCGAAAATAAATCCAGATGTGTGCTGAGTATAAAAGAGAGACAAAGTGGCAAAATTAAATCAAACACATGAAATTTACTAGTTGAATGAACAGGTAAATTTGCATTTAACACTGGTATTAGGAATGAGTGTTGGCTACAGGTGATAGAGCTATGTAGTCCCATTTCAGTAAATTAATGAGTAATTGATAGATACGCTCATGGTACTGTGCAATTGTTTGGGAAAAAAAGGGAGGTTAGGATTGTTTCCTAAACTTCAAGTTTTACCTGCTGGATGAGTCACATACAACAAGGATCTCAAATGCTTAGTTTGCCAGAAATTCTGCGGGATTTGGTGAGAACTAGTTTGGAAAACAACCTGTGCCCTAGTCACATCTCCCACCCAAGGGAAAGGAGAGGGAGATAACTGACCCCTTTCCTTAGATCTGGTGAGAAGGTTCACCAGGAATGTTATGAAGAGCTGATGTGTGTTTCCTGCAGTTGTGAAGCATCTTGGATTGGTTTCTGATTCATGCCTGTGCAACTTGAGACAAAAAGATTGTGGCTGATAAAAAAGAATAAAATTTTACCATTTTTGACAGCATGGATGTACCGAGAAGGTATTATACTAAGTGAAATAAGTCAGACTGAGAAAGACAAATACCATATGATCTCATATGTGGAATCTAAAGAACAGAATAAACGAACAAATAAAACAGAAATAGACTCATAGATACAGAGAACAAACCAATAAACCTATCAGTTTGCCAGATGGAAGGGGGTTCAGAGGCTGGGTGAAAAAGGTGAAGGGATTAAGAAGTACAAATTGGCAGTTCCAAAGTAGTCCCAGGGATGTAAAGTACAGTATAGGGAACATAGTTGATAATATTTTAAAAACTATGTATAGTGCCAGGTGTGTACCAGACTAGTTGGGGGGATTACTGCCCAAATTATATAAATGTCTAACCACTATGCTGTACACCTGAAATTAATATAAAATAATACTGAAAATAATACTGAATGTCAACTGTAACTAGAAAAGATTGTGGCTGGCAGTTTTGCATGCTTAGGTGATTAAGTTTCTTCTGATAAACTGTAGTGAAAGCAGATCTCCTGTCCTCCTTTCCCCTTCCTCTTTCCTATTGCTAATTGGCATTGCAATAGTTACCTTTGAGCTTGAGATGACCTTGGCATTGGAGAAGCTAGAAGGAGTCTAATAATTCAGAGCCATCATTCTTGCCTTAAAAAGCCTACCATGGAATTCTATCATGTGAGAAAGAAATAAACTATTTTATTTAAGCTATTGTTATTTTGAGACTTTTATTAGCAGCTGTAATTTAATCCTCTCATTTAATCTTTTTCTCATTTAATCATCACAACTTGAATGGTTTAAAGATGAGGAATAATAAGTTTACAGCTAATACTAAGAGGAGTCTGTGAAATATACTGAGATAGTTGTGGAGAAATATTAATAAAACAAATTTCAGAGAGGGAAAGGACATAAAGATTGTGTATCAGCATTGAAATAGTTTCAAATGTTCATTGATAATTTATGCTCACAATTCTTAATTTGCCTAATGGTTATACCTCATTCAGGCTTTTTGGCCTTAAAGAGTCTTTGCTCTGAGGAAGTAAGAACCAGAGAACAAATATTTAACATTCTCAACTTTTAAGTTCAAGAGCCCCAAATGCAAATTTCAGATACCAAAATGTAATTTCCCCTCTTTTCCCAGAAGATGATCTGAAAGAGAAGAGAGGAGAATCAAAAGAGGAGCGTTTCTCAGAAGAGGCTGGTGTGTTCCCTGGCTAAGCTCCAGGGTGGGGAGTGGTGAAGGTGGACAACAGAATTCCTCAGATAAGTTAGTGATTCAGGAGTGAATGGAACTGTCTCCTCTCTGTAACCGTGAGAGTTCCCTTGGCCTATGAGGATCAGAGGTTAAAAAAGAGATGACTGAGTGAAGTGTGAAGGACAGAAATAGCTTTGGCAGTTCTACTGGATTTCCTGTGCCTTCAGAGTTGCATGGAAAAAATGGAATAATTGCCCTATGTTTTCCAAGAAAACTAAGTGGAGAGAGAGAGAGAGAGAGAGAGAGAGAGAGAGAGAGAGAGAGAGAGAGAGAGAGAGAGAGAGTTGTTGGATACTAAAGGAATTTAGAGGTTATGCAAAGAAGCTACCACAGGGGATAGTTTTGTGGAACAACTTTGGAAAAATAAGTATAGTTTAGGACCAGAAAGAACTGTACATTTCAATTATGATCAAGTAGGCAGAAGACAGCACTAGTGACCAGAAAACCCCCTCACAAATAAGTAGACTAAATTGTTTGGTACACAGAATGTGTACATGGCATGCAGACCTTAAGAATTTGTAAAAATTTTGTATTTAACTCTTAAATTAGTGGCTTGAAGATTTCATACCAGCATTTGTGAAAGAACTAATACAGAAAAACACTGCAGATACAAGCATAAAGGACAATTAACAGAGCAAATCTCAGAGAAATTGGGAAAGATTATGACTATTCCGGTAAGGGTTTGTAGCCTTGAACAGAAGGGGGGTACTTCTTTTACAGAAACAAGATCAAAATCAGGAAGATTTTTTTTTTTAAATTGAGAGTGTAGATCATATAAACTTTACCATTTCAATAAAGAAGAAAAATTCATCTGCATATAGTAAAAGAAGTGGAATGGTTTGAGGAAGTTGTTTTTTTCCTATGAATTTTACAACACTCCTGCAAGTGTCACTAGGTAGACAGCATTTAGAACCATTTTATAGGAGCAAAAATTAAGTCCGGGAGAATTGTGTTCCATTTCAAGTATAGCAACAGTTAATAAGCACAAAGTACACCAAAGCACAGATGATATTAGTTTCACTTCCTGCTTAAGTTTCAATAGCTTCCATTTCGATGCTTTTGTTTGTTTGTACTAAGAGTCAGTATAATCCAATTGCTTCACGTTTCCTCATCACAAATATAAGTTCATTTTGTTTTCCATTGCTTAGAGCTTAGTTGCTTCACTTTGACTGTCTTCGGGGATTGTTCAGATGTATTCTAAGAGAAAAAATATTTTGTGAAGTATTTTTATCTAGAGCTGAAGTAATCAACTAAATGTAGTACTTTCTAAATAAATATTTTCCCATATAGCATATTTACTTAAAGGAAAAAAATTTCCTTAAACTCCAAACTTAAACTGATTGGAAATTTTTGAAAAGAGGATACTATATTTTCTCAGAGATTATTAAGAGAGTTGATCCTATAGAACTGCTACATTATTATTTTTTTTAACATTACCATTTATGTAAACTTGCAGGACTGTTACATCATTTTATTTTATATAACCGTTTTCTTTTACTTTTGTAGAACTAAAGCAGTGATCCCAAATTGGATATAAAGATCCAGAGATGTCTGGACAGTTGGTGGGATGTACTTGGAAGTCTAATAGCATCCACAGAAGGCTATACAATCCTGTCCAACACTGAGACCACACTGCGTTGTGCTTGGCTCATAGATGTTTCTCCATAAATATCTGTTGAATCAATAGGTTAATGGGAGGATGGATGGATGGGTGGATAACAGAGAGAGGGAAAACTTATCATGAATGGCAGAGAAGAATAGAAATGACTAAGGAAGCGTATCTGGGTTATCAGAAGGTGGATCACTCTAATGACCAGAGGATCTGTCCTTGATATTTGTTTTCTGTCCGGACAGATTGCATGGCGTTCATGTCCAAGTCCAGAGGGTATCGGGAGACCTGTGAGTGATGACTATAAAAGTGGTTTCATTAAACCTCAGTGAGTCTTGAAACACAAGTAACAATGCTTGGAACATTGTAAATGAAGCCCTTTCCCCCCCATTACAACAAAGCACAGTGAACATTTGAGACTATCCCTGCCACAGTGAGTTTATTCTTCACCACTTATAACTCATCTCCTGGAGCTGGAAGCAGTAATTGAGGGGCATTTGACATGTGGCTATGGCCTGCACTGACAAGTGTTAGAGGTAATAGTCAATATCATTTGAATTTTGGTGCTAATGTTCTTTTTTGCTCTCACGAAAAACGTACACGCGGCTGTTTGGCCTATGTGGGAACCGAACCCTCTACCTCGGCCTTAGGAGCACGTCGCACCAACCACCTGAGCCACAGGGCCGGCCCACTAATGTTCTTAATTATAGAGTCAGGACCAGGGCCTGCACAGCAAGACCCTGCAAGTGTTAAGTTAAGACCCTTCTTAACTTTTGCACTCTAGGTACTTTCTAACTTCACCCTTGTCCAGACGTTGCTTAATTAATACCCATTAGCTGGTAACTAAAGAACAAAAAATTCTCTCTCTCTCTCTCTCTCTGTCTCTCTCTCTCTATCTCTATCTCTCTCTATCTCATGTCTAGATAGATAGACAGATATATAGATATATTTCACTGTCTTCCATTTCCATGGATGAAGCTACTTAAGAAGCAAATATGCAAAATGGCAGAGCTAACAATACTGACTTCAGGCAAAGGTGCAGTTTTATTTCTACAGAGAATGATGTCAAATAGGTAGGGACCAATTTTGGTGAATGTAAGCTGGTGTGAGACCTAATTTTAAAAATAAAAGTGTCCTGACTAATTGGTTATATTGGCAACAGATCTAAAAACTATAACCCGATACTTGTGAAGATTTGAAAAAAATGAACACAAAGACAGGTTTGCCTTCACCACAGTGGTTAAGATAAATCTTTCATTCAGTTAATACTGCTAAAAGACATTTCATTTAGATTTTAACTTTTTGATATATAATTCACAAAGAGAATTTGTCTCACTTTAAAAATAACTCTTCAAATATCAAAGAATAGAATAAATGTTTTTCATACTAGGAAAACATTTGAGATTTTTCTGACAATGCCCTCTGTTCTCGGAAAAAAAAAAAAAAAAAGAAGAAGCAAAAATAAATTTTGTTCTCTGAGTTTTCTAACCAAAGTTTTGCATTTGGCTCTGTGGAAATAGTCAAATTGTCCCGGGCAATTTTGCGAACTATACGTTATCAGAAATTTAACATCCTTTTTTGTTGTTGTTAAGGTTAGATTATATGCTTCTACTTATTTCATTAATCTCTAATGAGGGTTAGTTTCATACAAAAAAATTTAATTTGTTGGTAAATTGGCTGATCTATTATAAGAACTTGTACTGTGAATAAAAGGAAGACAATTGCCTATAGTGTTCCCAGTAATCTGACCCACAAGTGTAGACCTGGGTGTTAAGGAAGTAAGAACGATACATTGCTATATGGTAGACATATACAGCTTCCATACAGTGCACTGAGAAAGGGCATTTGTGTAGCATGAGCAAGGCCACGGTGACTTCCATAGAAGATTCAACTATTGAGAGAGAAGGAGGAGAAGGAGGAAGGGAGAGAAAATGAAAAAGGGGAAGGCAGGAAGTGATGAGAAAAAAAGACAGATCTAAATGAAATTTTATGTTTCATGTCTGGGCTCAGATTTGACTTAACACAGTATGCTGGAGCTGGCTGGTACCAGAGCAGATTGTGTGTATCTCTTCCCACTTCTGTGCTCAGTGATAACATATAGGTAACTTCAAACAGACCATAGTGAAAGTATTTACACTGCACAAACAAGCCAATGCTACAAACCAGAGCGTTTCCCCTCCTGCAGAGCTAGTTGTTAAACATTTACCAGTTCCCTTCAGTTGGCCTGGAAGCTCTTAAAGGCCACTGAGGTTAAAAACAAACAAAGAAACAAATAAACACCAATGTAATAAAATAGAAACAACTCGTAAGCTCATGAAGGGATCAAGGGGGAAGGAAGGAGAGAGAATTAAGACGATCAAGATAATAATTTAACCACCTAGGTAATCGTGCCTACTGGTAAAAATCACACCACAGAACTGAGCCCAGTTACTGGTATGATTGGGAAAAGAGCACCCTTTGTTTCTCTGATGTAATGTTAATAATGTATGATCCAGGCAGACACTAGAAAGAAATTGAGTAGTTTTTCCTGCGGATTTTTGGATGATCAGAAAACAGTCGATTTTTAGGGTGATTAATAAGATTTGAAAGTAAAACATAATTAAGATGTAATATACAAGTACATAGGGAAAATGATGTGGAGATACGGAGAGAAGACTGCCATCTATAAGTTATGCACAGAGGCATCAGAAAAAACAAACCCTGCTGACACCTGTATCTCATAATTCGAGTCTGCAGAACTGAGAAAATAAATTTCTGTTATTAAAGTTACCCAGTCTTTGTACTTTGCAATAGCAACCTGAGGAAACTAACACACTGGGTTAACATCTATTTTAAAAAAGTGTTTATAAATTTTTAATATATTGTTTTCCATGCTTGACATTATTTCCTATCGTTTTCCTTCTCTGCTACGTAGTGGTCTCTTAGCTAGAATGTTTAGGTAACAACAGGTAGCATTCTCCTGTGGGATAAAGGAGGTATCTTTTAAGAAGAGAGAAATAAAATAACAGAGTTAGGAAGATACAGACTTTTTCCTATCTGCGTCTTAAATTGTACCATTTATTTAGACATTTCTTTCACTTTCAAAAGGTTAATTGTGCTTTTCAGCTTCATAATGATACTTGCTACCACAATGAATATAGAGTTATGGGACTCAATAGTCTGTAAAGCTGAAATAACACATGTAAAGCATCTAGCAAAATGCCAGGATAGATGAGTGATAATAAATATTGGTCTTCTTTCCATCTTTTTTTCTCTGTTTTCTTAAAGAAATGCCATACAAATAGGAAATAACCAGTGACTTAAATTTGGCACAGATATTACTATAACTAATTATAATACTATTAATAATAAATCATTTTTTTATTCAAAATTGATTTTGTCAATAGATACAGGGAGTCTGTTGAATATTTCCCTTTCTGTGACTGAGGCCATTCACATGTGGTTCATGTTAAGTTACAGTGAAATTAGAATAGTGAGGGTCATAGTTTCATTTTATATATTGTGAAGATAAACAGTAGTTTAATTATAGCGTAGTTACAGCATACTGAAAAGTTATTTATTGAATCTCTAACTTTGGCTACCATTCTCCACTGTAATAATCATGTAGGATCTACTCATCTTAGGTATCTATATATGATAATGTTGGGAGCAGCTTTTTAGATGGGTTTTGTGAAGATGTTGAAAAATGTTGAATGAACTTAAAAGGATATTATTTTTATCAAAAATAACATATAAAATAATAAAAACATGATATGGTACATAGTTTATAGATGGCAAACGATGTAGATGATCTAGTGGATTCCTAAAGCAATTGCAGAATATCCTGTCCGTCCTGCTCATGGCTCTACCCTCAAATTCTAGTACAATGCCTGGTATGTATTAAGCATATACTTACTGCGGTTGGATGGATGGATGGATGGATAGATGGATGGATGGATGGATGGATGGATGGATGGATGGATGGAAAATGAATGAATGAATGAATTACTTTACTAAAAGGATTTAGGTTACAGTCTCAGTTGTTGGTATTTACTGTATAAGAGATAATAGAATACGCTGATCAGACAATTAAGTTCGCAAACTTTCCATCATGTAACCTCACGGTGGAAAGTTTCGCAAATTTAATTATCCGGCCTTCCTACAGCGGTGAAGACAGAAGTTTTATTATTGAATTGTGCCAAGTGCTAGGAAGAGTTATACTTATCCCTTCATGAAAAAGAGTCTCTTTCTACCTGAAATGCTATGTTGAAAACAATCCCTGCCTTGTTCATTACCATTATATGTCATGGGTAACACCATTAAACATATTTCTAGTAGTAGCTCTTCACAGGAATTTTTGTTTTAATCATTTTGTGCCCACTATTGTGTTAAGCTACATCTTTTTTTTTTTCACCTTTGGGTTCATTGGTTGATTTGAAAGGACATGTTTCTATGTATGTTTATTCTCTTTCCACAGACCTGTCTTTAATTGGAGTGGTAGATGGCTATTTGGAGTTGACTTAGAATAAACAACATAAGGATAACTTCTAAAGTAATTTACTTACTTAAATATATAGAATTTCTAAGCCTCTAATGTAGTGGTTACTAAACTATAAAAGAAGGATTTCAAAGAAACCTGGAAATACAGTAGATTATCGATGCATTTTATCCTTTGATGTTAAACATGCAGTTACTAGTTTTAGAATATTATTTTTGTTATTGCAGTCATAACTTTTCCTGACTGAGTTGTAAAAATATATTATTAGTGAAAATACTTTACACACTAGTAGTTTCTTTTTGATTTCATTTTGTATGTGCAGTTTTAGTTCCTGGATATCTTGAAGAACAAAATAATGGAAGAAGTTGCATATTTGAATTTTTTTCTACAACTTTAATTATGGTGATATTGAACTTTCTCTCACAGCCATAAAGCCCACCTATTTGATTAAACAGTTATCTTATATTATCCACAGCTTGCCAATATAATGCTTATTGCTTGCATTTTTCTCCCTCTTTTACCTTACTTTTTCTCCTTTTACTGTGTTTCATTTTAGAACAGATTTGAAATAGCATAGAATAATCCACAAAGATCAAATGTATAAAGAATAATTATAGTCAAGTGCCTGTGAAAATATAAATTAGAATGGAAAGTCTGGTGTGAAGATAGACATACCACAGAATTCTAGAAGTTTACACAACTTGAGATAGATTTGCTTCTTTGTAGTAGTTAAGGTTAAAAGGACAACACAATGACTGATATAAATTTCGCTGTTCATCAGAAAATATACCATATTCTCAAGGGAAGTAATATTTTCCAGGCATTTATCTTTCACATGGAATTTTTATAAAAGTCATCAAATGATACTATAGACAACACAGGAACAAACACCATAGCAGACTTTACTAGAGCCATTAGGTTGGTGCAAAAGTAATTGCAGTTTAAAAAGTTAAAAATAATTGCAAAAAACACAATTAATTTTGCACCAACCTAATAATAATTAACTTTAGATAAAGTACCTACTGTGAGTGATCTTTGTAAGAAATAGCTTTACATCTAGCTGCATCTTCAAATTTCTTAGTCATTACTCTTTTGAAATACTTGGAAGTTAGTTCTAGGCAATTCTAATTACAACTGTCTTTGATTTTTCTCCAGTTCTTTTTTCTTTAACAAAGAAAATATCATCTATATTTTTCATTTTCCTGGCCCAAAAGGGTTATTTTCAGGGCCATTTTGAAACATCTGTCTGCATTTCTGCAAAACCAAGGTCTAAAATTGTTAAATATTTTAGAAGTGCTGAAACTTGTTACAGAAGGTTTCTTCATTACTAACCCACAAAAACTCTTTAATAAAGCCATTTACAGTAAGGTGTTCACCGAATGAAATCTGAATTTTCTCTCTAGTTTAACTGAAAACATCCGTCATGGGAACGCTTGAGAACATTTTACCTAACAGAGAAAATTATGTGTATCATAATCTGAAGATTTTATTTTATTTTTTTTTAGTCAGATGTCCCTCTGATATCTGAAATGCAATATGGTTTTATAAAATAAATTTCTAGTCTCTTCATTCTGCATCAATCCACTTTACCAACCTTATCTTAAATCTGGTAGCATTATCATGCTGTCTGCCTTCCAGTTAAATACATAGAGAGGAGAAGGATGATCATTCTTGCAATCGTTTATTGAAACCATGCTCATATACTACTGCTGCTTTCTGTCTATCCTCTACTGGTTGTGTACTTTCTACTCTAACCACTTCAGAAGCTTTGTGCAAATAGTAAGTTCAAGGCTGGACAGCAGCAACACCTTATACAGGGAAATTTCAAGCTTTAGTCATCCCATCTTCCACATGAATCCAGTCTTCAGGAATGGTTAGAGAACTACATCTGTGCTGATTGATGATGACATGAAACACAGTGGCAAGATGCAGAAGGAGAGATGAAAGAGAATTCCTAATGATAAGAATAATCACTGTCATAATGTGATATTCCTTTAATGAATATTTAACAAGGACCTACTGTGTGCCAGGTACTATTCTAGGTTATATGTAGTTAACTAAGTTACTCAAACTTCAAAATCATGGAATCAGAAGTGAAAGTAAATATCACTTTACACTATGAAACTGTACACTGAGCAGAGAAAACCTTAATGTAGATGGAGGTTGGAGAGTGTATTTAAGCAAAAAAAAGGAAAAATAGAAAAGGTAATTTCGATATGGCTATCTGTCCAGTTACAGGAAATCAGTTGGTTATTACACAATCACGAATCTGTTATAATATAAACTATAGAAATGACATAGAAACTTCAACAATCGGTTCATCTTCTGGAAGTTTGTTCTACTAAGCAAAACTGAAAAATTCTTGCTGAGTCTTACTGACATTTTTATGCCCAGGGGGGTAAAGGAAGTGATTACAGGAACTAACATTTTTGGCCTAATTTTGGCCAGCAAGGAGAACCTGGTTCACAAAGTGCCAATAATAGGAGACTTTGGAAAAACTGACTGTGTCATTTTAGTTTTAGAGTTTGGACTGTCTTGGGTAGGATATTCATTGATAGGTACTCTAGATTTTAAGGATGATTGTGAAAATTTCAGAAATGAAAAAACTCAGAAGAAAGTTCAGAAAGATAGCAAAAAGTGCTTATAATATAACTGACATGGCAAATCTCAAATTATTTTAATGAGAAAGAAAAGAAGGCTCCCAATGGAAGAAAATGACATAACAATGCAGAGAACTTTATTATGTGTTCAGATTGTAAAAATGCATGCACAGAAGATGAAAAGGAAGACAGAAAACCAAAAGGAAGATAAGTAACTTGAAATATAGGAATATAGCATGGATCAGTAAGAATAGAGCAGCAAGGTCAACATCTCTGTTGAGCTGAGGTTTGCAAAATTTGCTACTGACTATCAAGTTTGTCTTAAATTGGAAATGAGTAAGGCTATTTTGGGTGTAAAGTCAAACTGCTCTGGTTTATATATTTCCCCTATTACTCTCTTGTACTCTGCACTTTCTCTACTAAACGGACACATTAACTAAAATTAAAATAAAATTCCTTTACTTTCCAGTACTTCCAGTATTTTTCCTAAGCCTTTTGTAATCCATATGTAGAATTCATAGCCTAAAAAAATAATTTTCCAAACTACCAATGCTGGAAATGGAAAAGCCCAACTCAAAGACATCAAGCTGAGTATGTTAAGAGGCCACAAGCTCATAGGGAGAAGGTAGAAGGGGACCTCAGGATACACATCTTTAAATGAGGGGCAAAGGTAATACTCACAAGAAGATTTTTTCTACTTCTCAAAATATTCCTCTAGGATGCGGTCCGCATCTGCGGCTGTAGAAACATGGCCCGCATCTGTGGCGATGGAAACGCGGCCGGCATCCGCAGCTGCAGATACGCAGGGGATCCCAGGACGGAACAGAGAACACAAAAGCCAGGAGGTGGGCTCTTTCCCTGAGTCCCACAGCTGATCTCTCCCGCCCAGGGGGCAGCATATCCAGAATTTGAGGCAATAACCTCAGCTGGGACCTCCAGTTGGGCTCTAGGTCGGACAAAGGACACAAATTCCATACCTGGACCTCTCTCTCCCCTCCCTGCCCCCCGCTCTTCCAATCCTACCCCAACCTTTCCAGAGACTTAAACTGGCCCCTGAACTGAGGAGTAGTGTCAGATTACAGAGGAGCCTTAGTGCTCAGGCTCTGGGAAGACTGGCAGGCAGCTCTGACCCAGGGAACAGGCTGGGAAGAGTGTGATTTTTGCTGGGCTAGGAGAGAAGAGACTCCTCTATCCCCAGCCACCACCTTTTTTGGCCTGCGGGAAGAGTGTGACACAGCTAAGAAGGGAGAGAGAAAACCCCTCCATCCCCAGACGCCACCCTTTCTGGCCTGCCTAGGGCGGGGCAAAAACAACTGCGGAGGCACTCCCAGGGATCAGCAGTAAGCGGCAGACAAAGCTCCCGGCTTTCAGCAGCTTAGAGATCTCCTGCCTGCCACACACACACACACACACACACACACACACACACACACACACACGGAAGAAGTGCCCTAAGACTCAGGAGAACTGGACACAGGGCTGGTGGTGCTACTCTCAGTGTGCATATGTGCAGGCAAGGACAGAAACTGCGCTGACTTTGTAAAAACTACCATCCAGACCCCTCAGCCCCACGCATCTAAAGCTATAGTCCCAAAGTCACTCTGGGCACCAGGTGACCAGCTCTGCCTTCATAATAGGCAGGGGACTCTTTGGTACAGCAGAGGACAACCTGGACATTACTTGGTTGGCTTAAGCCAAGACTGGCGTTGCTTTTTGTTTTGTTTTGTTTTGTCTTGCCTTTATAACTTTGATATCTTTGCCTGTATTGAGTGGAGGTTGTTGGTTGTTTTTACATGTGAATGTATTTGATTTTTTCTTTGTTGTTGTTGTTGTTGTTGTTGTTGTGCTTGGTGATTTGCTTTGTTCTGAAATTGCCGTACCAGGGCCCAGCTTAAGAAGCACAAGATTCAACATATCCAGAGGCCAACTCCAGACCAAACCAGAGTACTACCGGGTTTGACTTATAAGTCACACACCCAGAGGGAATTCTTTACAGGCACAAGAGCCCATAGATGCCAAACCACATTTAAGCAGTCAACCCTCATGCAGCAGAACACCCTGTGGTGGGCAGAGCCAAGTCTCACAACTAGTCAGCCTAGGAGTTAACCCCACATACTCACAAGAGAAAAGCAATTAAAGATCTCCTTTAACAGGCAATATACACAACACAAGAGTCACCTTTGGAGCACAGGCAGAGGAGAAGAACAAAGTAGTGCCAGTCAAATATAAAGGGCACATACTACATAAGATGACCCAGCAAGAACTAAGAACTCTAGGGGATCTTCCTAATACATCAAAGCAAACACAGAGTGTCAGCCAGAATGAGGAAACAAAGAAACATGTCCCAAACAAAAGAACAGAAGAAATCTCCACAAGTGGAACCAAATGAAACAGAGGTAACCAACCTATCAGAGACAGAGTTCAGAACACTGGTGATAAGAATGTTTAAGGAGCTTAGAGACAACATAAAGAAGGATGTAGAAATCATAACGAACAACCAGTTAGAACTCAAGAACACAATTACCGAAATTAAGAACTCACTTGAAGGAATTACCAGCAGGTTAGATGAAGCAGAGGATCGAATCAGCGACTTAGAAGACGAGTTAGCAGAGATCACCCAAACAGAATAACAGGAAGAAAAAAGAATAAAAAAACAATGAAGATGGTTTAAGAGACCTCTGGGATAATATCAAGCGCAACAACATGTGCATCATAGGAATACCAGAAGGTGAAGAGAGGAAGCAAGGGATTGAGAACATATTTGAGGTAATAATGTCTGAAAACTTCCCTAACCTGATGAAGGAAACCAACATAGAAGCCCAGGAAGTGCAGAGAGTTCCAACCAGGATAAACCCAAACAGGTCCACACCAAGACACATTATAGTTAAAATGGCAAAACTTAAAGACAAAGAGAGAATCCTAAAAGCAGCAAGAGAAAGTCACAGGGTTACATACAAGGGAACTGTATGTAATGACTTTTCTACAGAAACATTGAAGGCCAGGAGGGAGTGGCAGGAGATACTCAAAGTGATGGAAAACAAAGGCCTACAACCTAAATTGCTTTATCCAGCAAGGCTATCATTTAAAGTTGATGGAGATATAAAGAGCTTTCCTGAAAAGAATAAGCTAAAGGAATTTATTACCACCAAGCCAACATTGCAAGAAATACTAAAAGGACTTCCATAAATAAAAGAAAGATGAAAACAATCTAACTACAAATTTAAAAATGGCAATAACTATGCACCTATCAACAATCACTTTAAATGTAAACGGATTAAATGCTTCAATCAAGTAACATAGGGTGGCTGAGTGGATAAGAAAGCAAGACCCTTGTACATGCTGTATACAAGAGACTCACCTCAGATCAAAAGACACACACAGGCTGAAAGTGAAGGGTTGGAGTAACATATTTCATGTAAAAGGAAATGAGAAAAAAGCTGGAGTTGCAATACTTATATCTGACAAAATAGATTTTAAAATGAAGAACATATTAAAAGACAAAGATGGGCACTATATAATAATAAAGGGATCGATTCGACAAGAGAACATAACCCTAGTAAATATCTATGCACCCAACATAGGAGCACCTAAATATATAAAACAGATATTGACTGACATAAAGACAAAGATCAACAGTAACACTATCATAGTAGGGGACTTCAACACACCTCTGACAACAAGGGACAGGTCTTCCAGACAGAAAATCAACATGGAAACAATGGCCTTAAATGATACATTGGACCACTTGGATTTAATCAATATTTTCAGAGCATTTCACCCCAATGCTGCAAAATACACGTTTTTCTGAAGCGCACATGGAACATTTTCCAAGATAGACCATATGTTAGGCCACAAAACAAGTCTTGACAGATTTAAGAAAATTGAAATAATACCACTTGTCTTCTCTGACCACAGTGCTATGAAATTAGAAATGAACTACAGAAAAAAATCTGGAAGACACACCAATTCATGGAGACTGAATAACATGTTATTAAATAATGAATGGGTCAAGCAGGAGATCAAGGAAGAAATCAAAAGATATCTCGAGATAAACGAAAATGAAAACACGATGACTCAAAATCTATGAGATGCCACGAAAGCAATCCTAAGAGGGAAATTCATAGCACTGCAGGCCTACCTAAAGAAACAAGAAACATCACTAATCAACGGTTTATCTTCACACTTAAGGGATCTGGAAAAAGAACAGCAAAACAAGCCCAAAGGGAGCAGGAAGGAGATAATAAAGATCAGAGTGGAAATAAATGAAGTAGAAACCAAAAAAACAATACAAAAGATCAATGAATCCAAGAGTTGGTTCTTAGAGAAGATAAACAAAATTGACAAACCTTTAGCCAGCCTCATTAAAAAAAAGAGAGAGAGGACCCAAATTAATAGAATCAGAAATGAAAGAGGAGAAGTGCCAACAGACACCACAGAAATACAAAAAAAATTAAGAAATTACTATGAGCAACTATATGCCAACAAATTTGACAATCTGGAAGAAATGGACAATTTTCTAGAGGCGTGCAAATTCCAAGGCCAACTCAAAAAGAAACAGAAAACCTGAATAGACTGATTACCACCAGGGAAATTGAATGAGTAATCAACAATCTCCCAACAAACAAAAGCCCTGGACCAGATGGCTTTACAGGTGAATTTTACAAAACGTTCAAAAAAGAATTATCACCTATTCTCCTCAAGCTCTTCCAAAAAATCCAGAAGGAGGGAAGACTCCCGAACACCTTTTATGAAGCCACTATCACCCTGATCCCAAAATCAGATAAAGACACCACACAAAAAGAAAACTACAGGCTGATATCACTAATGAACATAGATGCAAAAATCCTCAACAAAATATTAGCGAACAGAATTCAGCAATACATTAAAAAGATCCTACACCATGATCAAGTGGGATTCATCCCTGGTATGCAAGGGTGATTCAACATCCGCAAATCAATTAATGTGATACACCACATTAACAAAATGAAAAATAAAAATCACATGATCATATCAATAGATGCAGAAAAAGCATTTGATAAAATCCAGCAGTGATTTATGATAAAAACCCTTAAGAAAGTGGGAATAGAGGGATCATATCTCAACATAATAAAGGCCATACATGATAAACACAAAGCTAACATCATACTCAATGGGGAAAAGCTAAAACCAATTCCCCTAAGATCAGGAACAAGGCAAGGTTGCCCACTTTATCCACTTCTATTCAACATAGTGCTGGAAGTTCTAGCCACAGCAATCAGACAAGAAAAAGAAATAAAGGCATCCAAATTGGTAAGGAGGAAGTAAAATTTTCATTATATGCAGATGATATGATACTATATATAGAGAACCCTAAAGACTCCACCAAGAAACTAGAGCTGATAGATGAATTTAGTAAAGTAGCAGGATTCAAAATTAATTTTTAGAAATCAGTTGCATTTGTATATACCAATAATAAAACATCAGAAGGAAAAATTACAAAAGCCATCCCATTTACAATTGCTCCAAAGACTATAAAATATCTGGGAATAAATTTAACAAAAGAAGTAAAAGATCTGTACTCAGAAAATTATAAGAGACTGAAGAAAGAAATAAAAGAAGATACAAATAGATGGAAACACATACCATGTTCATGGATAGGAAGAATTAATATAGTTAAAATGTCCATACTGCCTAAGGCAATGTGCATATTCAACGCAATTCCTATCAAACTACCAACGACGTTTTTCACAGAGATAGAACATATAATCCTAAAATTTATATGGGACCATAAAAGACCCCGGATAGCCTCAGCAATCTTTAGAATAAGAACAAAGTGGGAGGTATAACAATACCTGACATCAATTTATACTACAAGGCTACAGTAATCAAAACATCATGGTACTGGCATAAAAACAGACACATACATCAATGGAACAGGATAGAGTCCAGAAATAAATCCATGCCTACATGGCCATTTAATCTATGACAATGGAAGCAAGAATGTACAGTGTAGTAAAGACAGTCTATTCAACAAATGATGCTGGGAAACCTGGACAAACACATGCAAAAAAAACCGAAGCTGGACCACCTACTTGCACCATATACAAAAACAAATTCAAAATGGCTTAAAGACTTAAATGTAAGATCTGAAACCATAAAATACCTAGAAGAAAATATAGGAAGAAACTTCACAGATATTACCCGGAGTAAGATTTTTACTGATATATCCCCTCACGCGAGAGAAGTAAGAAAAAAAATAAACATGTAGGATTACATCAAACTAAAAAAGCTTTTTCACAGCAAAGGAAACCATCAATAAAACAAAAAGCGACCTACTGAATGGGAAAAGATATTTGCCAATGACATATCTGATAAGGGGTTAATATCACAAATTTATAAAAAACTCACTCAACTCAACTCCAAAAAAACAAACAACCTAATTAAAAAATGGGCAGAGGACATGAAGAGACATTTTTCTAAAAAGGACATACAGGTGGCAAACAGACAAATGAAAGTCTCAACCTCACTGATCATCAGAGAAATACATATAAAAACCACAATGAGATACCACCTCACCCCAACCAAAATGGCTATCATCAATAAATCAACAAACAACTAGTGCTGGCGCGGATGTGAAGAAAAGGAATGCTTGTGCACTGTTGATGGGATTGCAGATTGGTGCAGCCACTATGGAAAACAGTATGGAGGTATCTCAAAAATCTGAAAATGGAACTACCCTATGATCCAGTAATTCCACTCCTAGGCATCTATCCGGAGAAATCCAAAACTCCAATTCAAAAATATTTATGCACTCCTATGTTTATTGCAGCACTATACACAATAGCCAAGACATGGAAACAACAGAAATGCCTATGGGTAGATGACTGGATTAAGAAACTGTGGTACATTTATACAATGGAGTATTACGCAGCCATAAAGAAGAAAGAAATCTTACCATTTGCAACAACATGGATGGACCTAGAGAACATTATGTTAAGTGAAATAAGTCAGGCAGAGAAAGACAAATACCATATGATCTCACTTATATGCAGAATCTATAAAGAAAAGAATAAGTGAATGAACTAAGCAGAAACAGTTTTGGAGACAAAGAGAAAACCAGAGTGTTGCTAGATGGACGGGGGGTTGGGGATAAGGGGGAAGGTGAGGGGATTAGAAAACAGTCAGTAACCACAAGATGGCCATGGGGTTTTGAAAATTAATTTGGGGAACGTAATCAATAATGTTGTAAAGATTTTGTAGGGTATCTGATGGACATGTGTCCCATTTGGGATGATGTAGATGCCTGATCACTCACTGCACTGTACACCTGAAGCTGAACAATAATGAATGCCAACTATAATTATATATATATACATATATGTGTATATATATATATATATATATATATATATATATGTATATATATATGTATTTATATACTTACAAGAAGCAGAGTACAGCATTAGGAATAGAGACAGTGGAAATGTAATGGCTCTGTGCAATGTCAGAGGGGTAGTTGGTGGGGGGAGGGGGGTTTACACAGTGTGAGGGATACAAATGATATACGTCTAAGTTGTGCACCTGAAACTAATAAAAACAATATTTCTACTTTGTGTTTCACCTGACAAATAAATAAGATTTTATTTTGAAAAAAAAATATTCCTCTAATGAGCTGTGATAGGTTATTATTAAGATAGTCAATGAAAGTGAAAACTGGGAGTAGAAATTGAAGATGAACTTTGTTCATTTGGTTCTTTAAAGATGATCTGGAAATCTTAAACCTACCAGTGTACACTCCAGACAATACAGGAAGTCAGAGCCAGCCTTGACTAGATTTCTAAGGGACCCCTGGAACACCAAAGGTTTATGAAAGATATTATGGTGTCATAAATGAAACAAAAAAGGGGAATTTAAAATTTATATTGCAGTTGGAAAAATAAGAAAAATATAGAATAATTTTTTTAAGTTTTTTTTTTAACTTTTATTTATTTAAGTGTGTTTTTCCAGGACCCATCTGCTCCAAGTCATGTAGTTGTTTCAATCTAGTTGTGGAGAGTGCAGCTCACAGTGGCCCATGTGGGGATCAAATCAGCAACCTTGTTGTTTAGAGCACTGCACTCTAACCAAGTCAGCTAACTGGCCTCCCTCTAGAACAATTTTTAACGAGTTGAAATTGTTGATTGTTAGGTAGCTATTAGATTTTTTTCTGTCAAGGAAAATAGTTTTCAGGATCATTAAAGGAGATACATTAATGGAAAGGAGAATAATTAAATCCAAGATCTTTCATAAAACAAATACCAAAATAGGTCATTCTCTTGCTTAAAACACTTTATGGTTTCTCGCTGCACTTTCGGTAATGTTCCCTCTCACTACCTCCTTCATCAATTGCCATTATTCTTCCTTCTTCTCCCTGACAACATTTATTATTTTTTAAAACTTTTTGTTTTGAGATAATTGTAAATTCATATGCAGATGTAAGAAACAATACAAGAGGTTTCACATACACATGTCCAGTTTCCCCCAATGGTAACATACGCCATAATTATAGTTCAATATTATAAGCAGTCACTTGACATTGATATGTTTCATAAACCTCCTTAAGATATCACTGTTAAGATACAGGATAGTTTCATCCTAAAGAGCTTACTATGACTTACAAGTCTTAAGTGAACTAGTCCGTCTTTTCATCACACCATATTTCCAGCACCATCACCTATCCTTCTGTATTAGTCTTCTATTGTTGCATAACAAGTTATCACAAATTTAGTAGTTTCAACCTGCACATGTAATACCTTAACTTTTGCTGGTTAGGAGTCAGAGCACAGTTTAACTAGGTCTTTTGCTCAAGGTCACACAAGTCTGCAGTCAGGGTGTCATGCAGGCTGAATTCTCATCTGGAGGCTTGTCTGGGGAAAAATCCACTTCCACGCTCCCTTGCCTTAGTGGCAGAATTCACCTCTTTGTGGTTGTAGGACTGAGTTGCCTGTTTTCTTACTGGCTCTTGGCTGGAAGTCACTCTCACCTCCAAGAAGCTGCCCATGTGTCTTTTCCATGGGGTCCTTTCACAACATGATAGCTGACTTCTTTAAAGCCAGAGAAGGAAGTCTCTTACTCCAGTCTACTCTGATGGAGTCTGATACAACGCCACTTACTCTTGAAAGAGATATCCCACCATCTTTGCCATATAATGTAACCTAATCAAGGGAGTGACATTCCATTGCCTTGCTATATTCTTTTGCTAGAAACAATCACACATTCTACCCATGCTAGAAGCAGGGGACTGTACTAAGTGTAACACCAGGCGCTGAGATTCTGGGAGTCGTCTTAGACTTCTGCATACTATACCTCCCAATGTCCCCATCACTCACTCTGCTCCAGCCACTTGAAACTTCCTTCTGTTTCTCCAAGCATTCCTCCTTCTATGGGTCTCTATATCTGTTGTTTCCTCTGATGGGATGGTCTTCCCCCAGATAGTCCCAAAACTCACTCTCTTACCTCTTTCTGTCTCTTCTCAAAGGTAACTGTAAAAAGGCCTTCCTTCCCGACCCTTGTATTTAAAATAACATTTCTGTCTATATCCCCTATATTCCTGTCCACATTAGCTTGCTTTATCTAGAACCGTAGCACTTAATCCTGACTGGCATGCTATGTACTTGTTTGTTTGTTGTTTGTTTACCTTCACTGAAGTGAAAATTTCATGAGACAGGGACTTGGTCTCTTTGGCTTTCTATCCCGGGCACTTAGAACGGTGACTTGTACAGAAATTGGTCTACAAATATTTGTTGAATTAATGAATAAATATGGCCAGCATGATTGCATAACAGAAGTAATTCAGTGCCTGGGAAGATTTTAAAAACTAAATAATTTTGTTTGAAAGAACATAGTGGTTAAGCTCACAGCTTTGGGTTATACTGCTTGTCATACTGATTGTGTATACTTTCCTGTTCTCCACCTTAGTGTGTCTTTATGCAAATAATTTCACTTCTTTGTGCTTTAATTTTCTTAGCTATCTAATGACCTAAATAGTATCTCTTCTTTAGATTTATAAGGAATTCTAAAATAATACATGTAAAATATTTATTAAAATGTCTTATGAACAGGAAATTCTTTGAAATATCAACATGTAATTGCTGGTGGTGGTTTATACAAACCTAGTTCATTAGATATTGCCAATTCTTATATGTATTTCATATTGTGTGGGCACAACTGTTTCGATGAATTATTCCTGCATAATAAATTACTTCAAGACTTAGTGGTTAAAAATAACTATTATTATCTTTGATTCTGTGGGCCAGGAATTCAGGCAGGGCTCAGCGGGGATAGCTCCCATATTTCACATAGTATTAATTAGGGCAACTGCATTGGAGTTCAAAGATTTAAGATGGCCTCTATCACATGTCTAGAACATCATCTTTGGTGGCTCAAATGGTTATCTAAGATGGCTGAACCTTTCTCTTTTTATGAATCTCCTGGACTCAGTTACATGAGGCATCTCTTTTCCTCCTGTGACCTCTCTTTCTACATGGTGTGTCATCCACAGGGTTTATCTCTGTCAGGCTATCCAACTTTGCATAGCAGCTGGCTTCCCAGAGAGAGGAAAGGAGAAGCTGACAATCTTCTTTATGTTTAGGCACAGAACTGTCATGGAATCTTTTCCACTGGATTCTGTTGACCAAAGCAAGTCACAAGGCCAGCCCAGATTCAAAAGGAAGGAGATGGACTCCAAATCTTAATAGAACAAGTTGCCGAGCGTACAGCAATGGGAGGAATTGTTTGCAGGCATTTAACAGACAGTCTACCACAAAAACTTAAGAATTGTTTATTTAAAAGAAAACTTAGAGCAGAGGTTACAATGTAGATAAAATAGTGAAAATTATATTTTTCAAACCATTTCTTTATATCTAAACTAAAATGGAAAGAGAAACTAAAACACATGCACACACACAAACAAGAGGTATTCAGAGTTTGATACATTAGATCAAAGAAAAATAAGGTAATTCTAACCACTTATTCAAGTCATGCTTTAAGAGAAAGACAGCCATTGGAAAGTGCTAACATGTGCCACAGAGATAAGCAAATCAAATAAGGGTAAAAACTGGTGATTGGAAGTAATTTGATACCTTACAAAATGAATATGTGTGTTTAGGCTATGAAGAAAATATCTCCATATTGGAAACAGGAAGATGATTTCAAAAGCATATTGGCTGTCCTATATTTAATTTACATAAAAATGAGATTCTTCAGTTCTTGTTTTTCTAGCTTTGATACATAAATAAAAATATTTACCTCTTGTGAGGGAATTAATTTATTTTCAGTTATAAAAATCATAAAACTGCAAATTATCATCAAAAATAAGTCTTTTTATGGAGTTAAATCACTGCAAACACTAGAGTAATTCAATTCAACCTGGAATTATACCATATAACATTCTATGCAGTTTGTAACAGCAAATACAAATTAAAAAATAAGAGGCTTAATACTCCCTGTTGAAAATATTATAAGAAAAGAGAACCTCCTCCCTTTTTTTAGAACATTTACTTTAGAAAAATGGTAAGTTCTTACTTCGTCTCTTTGAAATATTTGTAAATCTTTTAAAAAACTAAATAAGCCTCTTGTGAGCTTTATGACTCAGGAATGTTTTTCTGAAGGACTTGGGAACCATCTCTTTCAAATGGGAGTAGGGAAGGTAGTGTGCCCATCTCCCAGTTTCAGTGGGAGAGTAAGAGCCAAACCTCAGTGGGTATCTTATTCTGAGTAGCCAAACTACCTCTTGTCATAAAGATAAGAAAAGCTTGTTTTTCCATCAGGTAAAGGCAATCAGCTAACACAAAGGGTCACCCCAATTCCCAGGTGAATTTAGGGTGAATGTGAGACCAGTGGCACTGTCTAGTCCTCTCACTAGAGGACTGTTATTGTTTATCTTGCAATCTCTGAGCAAATGCTTGTGATGCACATTGCATCCTAGTTTAATATTTATTTAATAACAAAACTGTTTTTTTTTTTCTTCTACCTTTGTGGATGATTTTCCTGGGATAGGAGGAGAACTTGTTTTTAATTATATTTTCCCAACAAGATGTAGTTCATGAAAGACACAGATTAATTATAAAAAGAAAACAATGTAGTCAAATACTTTTAAGTTACTTTGGATCAATGAGAAATGTGATATATTCACCCCCTGGCAACTAAAATACTGGCATAGAGAGGCAGAGATTCAGAGAACTACACAAAATAGACATAGGAATTCAGGGTTCTACTTTTGGTTTCACTACTTCAACGTTTGTGTTTGATTTTACAAGAACTTATTTTTTTCTCGTGTAAAATGAAAGTAAATTGGACTGGTGGCCTGTTGGCAATATCCATCTGTATATGTGTTTTGTTTATTATTCATTTTTGCTTAGGTTATTTTCAAAATGAGATTACACATAAATACCGAACTTTGGGATAATAATAATAAAAAGGAAGAAAAAGGAAAGGAGGAGGAGAGGAGGAAGAAGAAGAAGGAGAGAAAGAAGGATGATTTTACTATGCTGGGTTCAGGACAATTAACTGAAGCTGAGAAGTGACTGATCCTTTATATGGGCACATGTTCTTGAGTTTCTTATAATCTTCACCATTCCCTATTGTATATTAGTTGGATTTTTCATCCACTTATATTCCCTGTATACATGTATGCAAGCTCTATAGGTCATTGAACGAAACGCTTAACTTAGATGTGTATGGTAAGACCAAGAAAGGAAGGACTATCTAAATAATGTCTTTCTGTTGTCTTTTAGTAAAATAGTAACATTTCCATGCATACATGCACAAGGCAAGCAATGAAAGGTTTCTAAGTGATATTCCAATAGGAGGGTATTTCTTTGTATCTTGACAGGCAGTCATTGGTGATGTAATCAAAGCATGTGTTTACCACACGTGCCTTAACTGGCCAGAGTAGTTTCACCATAGAAGTAACAACACATGTGTGAAAAAATGAGCTCATGTCTAATTCAAGATCATACTAAAGGAGAATCCTAAAATGCTACCAAAGCTATTTGGTTAAACGTATCTTTATTGATTAGATGTCAGCTTTAAACTTTGCTATATATACACTATTTTAAAATACAGATTTGGAGCTTCTTCTAATCCTTTAAACAACTTATTCACCATTAAAAACAAACAAACAAACAAAACAAAACAAACAAACAAAAAAACAGAATTGCCCTTTTTATTCAAACCTAAATGTATCTAGCTCCAAAGATAGGCAAATGATCAAGGCATTCTATTTCTTCTTTAGCTCTCTAATGGACATCAGTGTTGTATCTAGTGGGTGGCTCTATGGGCTTCTATAGTTTGAATAAACATCTCACAGTCTTCTTTAATCTTTGGCATACAATGTAAACTGTAAATATATCACGTTTTTAAAACATCAGAAAAATTGCCACATTTCAATGAAAAAAAAACTTGTATCTTCTTGATTTAAAATATTACTGAACAATGTCATGACTAGTTTTCAAGTGATTTACAATTAGTTTTCCTTCCTAAAGATAGTAAATGAAACATAAGTGTAAGCTACTTATTGTTAAAAAGCTTCCTTCATCAAACTAATCAATGTTTTAATAATAGAAAATGTCGCAAATGTCCAGATTGGCTAAAAATAAATCTGTCTAAAAAGAAAAAGAAATTAAAGAAAAGTAAAATAATCTAATTTTCATGTTTAGATTGTAATATATCTTGGAGGACTAGTTGCTTAAAGACTGAATATTCTGTCCTGGCAAATTAAAACGGAAGTGAAATTAATCATGCTTGGGAATTGCCTGTCTCACACATTCAACCATTTAAATTGCGGACGTAATGACCTCAGCAATTCTTTGACTAAATCCATGACCTTCATATTCTTTACATATCCCATTTCCAGTCTTTTTACCCTGAATGGCTGACTGAAAATTGTGTTTAGCCTTGGACTATTGGTAGCCACCTCACTAATCCCCAAGATCATATAATGAAGTGAAAGGGGAAAATACCGAGCAGACAGCATGCCGGCTTCAAACCCATACCTTGTCATTGGGCCTCATTCCATGATTCTTAAATTATAATTTTAAATAATTTAATTTTTAAATTTCACAGCCGGAGGCAATTTCTGTGCATGTTATCAGGACCTTTGGGAATTGGCCTTCACTTTCATTTTAAGAAATGTTTAGTCGAAAAGTTTACAATACATCAAATTATTGTATGTTAGCCTCAATCTAGCAAACAGTGATGTATAGAGTGATGTGTTATGCTTTGAAAAGTCTCCTCTCCTTTAATGCACATTTAAAATTTTCAGAACTAAGAGTGCAACTGATTATTTATAGAATTAAATTCAGGTTTATACGTGGTGATGTGGAAATGCCTAAAATCTTAATTCTAGTGCCAGAACTATCCAACATAGATTATAAATAAAACCATGTGTATGGCCCTAGCAGCTGGATGTTTAAAATGTATTCTAATTTACAGGGTTGGAAATTTCTCTGTCTCATTGACTTATGATTACTTTGATTTGAAAAACAACCACAAATTGGAGAACTGGAAAATAACAAATAAAGATATATCAGCAATAGATAGCTATTTCACTACAATTTTTTAATGACATCTCAGACATGATTTTATATCTTGCTGAAGTTGAGTGTGAAGCCTATAACATAAATTTTAGCAATATACAGCTCTTTACTACATACTGAGAAAATCTTAGAGTCTAAAACCTTTTAAACAGCTAGAATATAAGAACATATTTAATTGGATATTTTTGTGGACAATAACAATTAATATTTAATAATCATTTAGTAGCATCCTGATTGATTTTTATTTTCAAGATTTAGTTAACATTTTTAATTGCAAAACCCAGAGATACATGACCTAAAATTTCCTGTAGAGAAATCTGACAAAAGATAATAGCCTCAGCTTTACTGCTTTTGTGACCCATGTTAACATCAGGCAAAAAGTAGCTGTTTCTAGACATGAGATAATACTGCTGCTTACATGTGTATTTACTTGAATAATTGAGAAAGCAGGTAGGAAATTAAAGAAACCAACAAAAATTATTGAATCTAGAGGATAGTTTGCATATCAAAAACAATTCATAGTAATAGGCTTCCTTCGGGCAAACTGTTTCCAAATTTCATGGAAGTTTTGCTATGACCATCCCTTTTTCTGCACCCCTGGACACTTTGGAGTGGTATACTTAATTGGTCTTATTCTTTTATGCTGCTACTTCACAGTGATGTTATTCTGGTAGCTCCAGCTTTTATTGAAATTATTATTGCAGGCTTTATGGATTTCAAAAAGTATAATGCTATGTAACAGGACAATAATGGTATAAGTTCCAAAGTTGTTAAGTAATACCAGATTTAAAAATTTCCCAGGCATGCACAAAAACTAATTTTTTAGTAAAGAATAAACCCATACACAAGCAAGTGTAAAATATTGGAAATAATAATTTCTGAAGCACATAAGGTCACAGAACTTATAATGTTAATATTTGACATTTGAATTCTTTTCCAGTTTAGCAAGCCAAAAGAGTACTCTAGAGTTTTCAGAAAAACTGAAACAACTGAAAATACAAAAACTTTTCCTTCAGTTCATTCAAGACAAGTTACTTAGAGGGCACTTACAGGGCCAAAGAAAGCACTGTATCACTAATAGAAGGACTTTTAACAATTATTTTGAATATTTGAACAAAATTGTGATGTTATTCTTTAGAAATAACTAAAGAAAAATAAAGGTTTGAAGGAATTTTTTAAAAAACTTTTTATGAAAACAAGACTTGCTAACTTTAGAAAAAAATGAAGTTGAAGAGTCAACACTAATGAATTAATAGCTGAGTGGCAGCACACTTAGTGCTCAGTCCAAGCTAGGCTGGATATCATCACTGTTATCAGTGATCAGCTTTGTGAGAGGTCAGTGGCAGATAACGAGTAAGACACAAATTCCTGGCCATATTTCTTCTCTCTTGAGAAAGTAATCTCATCAGAAAGCCGTCCTAGATTAGAACTATGTTTCTGCTACGTATTAACAATTTAACCTTAGGCATTTTATATAACATGGGTGAATTGATTTCTGTTCTAGAAAATGAGGCCAATAATTTCTACATCACAGGTAGGACTAACAATGTAGACTCTGACATATAGTAGCTGCTTCTTTCATACGTCTTAGTGTTCCCTCTTCTCTTTGCAAGCAAGTATGCATTTAAAATGTTCTTCCCTGCACTCCTTCTTTAGGAGGAGAATCCTAGTAGTACCACATGTCCATTCTCCAATTTGTCCTTAGTGTAATAGAATCTCTGAATACTAACTGGGCAAGTTGCTTCCCCAGAAATACTTCATTTTCCAGATATCTTTGCAGTTAATATGGCCGTATTAGTTCTGACCAACAACACGGTGGAAATAGAATGTTCAACTTCCTGAAAGTGTACTAGGTGGGTAAGTTGGCCTACCTCTTCTCTTTTCCAATTCTTACTGACTGGAATGTGGAAATAAGAACCGGAGCCGTAACAGCCACTCTGAATCATGCAACAGAGACCACACCCTAGGAATGGATCATTAGGAAGCTGGGAAAAGCCTGTTCCAGTCTAATAAAACTTAGCTCAAACACAGACATATATGTTATCTGACTCTACAGCCTTAGACTGTCAAATTCAAGGATAAAATCTGGTGCATTTTAGCCTCTATTATTTTTAATTTTCTGTCACAAGGAGCAAAACCTAATCCTAACAAAGTTATCCCCAATTCTATTTGAGTGTGTAAGCACAATTGAGATATTAATTATGTGTTCTTGTGGTTTAATAATTGTTGATAGCACTTTGCTAGGGTCTCTTTTTCACACAAAGTTCTCAGAAGTACTTGATTTACATTTATAACACAGAAAAAAAATCCGTGTAAGCCAGAGAAGTTGGTAGGGAATGAGGTTATAAATAATGGCACTTAAGGTCAGGAATATGCTCCCTTGTTAAGCTTTAGGTTCTGTGAATTCCATGCAATGGGAATGGGAAAAGTGATTAGTGTCTGACCACTTGTTCTGGTTACTATTGCAGTATAACACAACACCCAAAACTTACTGATTTAAAACCATTTTATTACGCTCAAGAATTCTGTGGGCCAAGAACTTGGATTGGGACTCAGAAGGAAGTGCTAGACTGTGCTTTATGGTAAGAAGAGCTGAAAGCTGAGGTGACACAGGAGCTGAGGGTTAAAATCATCTGAAGTTTGCTTCTTCCATGGTTGTTTGTCTACTGCTGTCCTGTAGGGACTTGAAGTTATTGCCAGTAGGGGTAACTTACAAGGTGTGAAAATTAAGTTTGCGAACTCATCCTAGAAAAAGTGCTACACATCTCATTGCTGAATGTCACTATGGTCATCTTTGAAGTATTCCCCTAGGGAAGCTGTGCACCGATGCCAGTGCCTAGTCAAAGCAATTTTGGAACTCTTTTTCTGGAACGGTGGTCACAGCTGTCATTATACTACACTTAATGTCCTGAATGTCATCAAAATGTCTTCCTTTCAATATTTCCTTTATCTTTGGGTAAAGAAAGAAGTCATTGGGGGCCAGATCTGGTGAGTAGGGAGGGTGTTCCAATACAGTTATTTGTTTAGTGGCTAAAAACTCCCTCACAGACAGTGCCGTGTGAGCTGGTGCATTGTCATGATGCAAGAGCCATGAATTGTTGGAGAAAAGTTCAGGTCGTCTAACTTCTTCATGCAGCCTTTTCAGCACTTGCAAATAGTAAACTTGATTAACTGTTTGTCCAGTTGGTACAAATTCACAATGAATAATCCCTCTGATATCAAAACATTTTAGCAACATTGTTGCAACAAGTTCGCAAACTTAATTGTCAGACCTCATGCATATGTCTTCTCCATGTATATTGGCTTCATCATAGCATAGTGGCCTCAAGTTATTTATTCAAACATCTTATTGAAGGGTACAAGACTCCAATTTCAAGTGTTTTAATAAATAAGATGGAGGCTGCATTGCCCTTTATTATCCATCTCCACTTTCCCTCTAACTCTACTTGAGGAAGCAGTTCCAAGGCCGCTGAGATATGAGATGGGGAAAGGTTCCGTATGAAGCAAAGCCTTTGAAGTGGACACCTCACAGGTTTTGAACAGTCTCTCAATCTTTGTACTTCAGCACATTGTGAGTTTCATTTTTCTAAGACATAATTCAAAAGCTACAATTTCTAATATCCCTTGCAGTTACGGTTCAAATGTTTCATTTATGTTTAGTTAATCAAATGTGAAACTTTCATTTGATAGGTGAGCCACCTGAGAAAATAGCTGGGTACTAGACATCCATTTTACTCATGTGAGTGGTTGTAATGACAGCGTGGTTTTGGAGGTGGTGGCAGGCTTCTGGTGGAATTATATGGATTTGAGGGGCATTTACAAGGTGAAATCAGGAAGACTTGATCATTAACTGAGTGTCATAGATAAGAATGAGGAAAAGATTACCCTCCAGCCATTTTCAAAGCTGTCTATAATCTATGTTTACTAAACTTTATATTCTATCCATAGAATCTCCTTTATATATTTGTGACATAATGCACATAAATATTAATCTCCTAAAAATGTTTTGCTTTTTGATCTGCATTTTAAACTCCATTCGAGATATTGCCATTGTATTATCTTTCATAAAACTGTGTACAGCGGTCTTTTATAATTTGTTCATAGAAAGAATTTACCTATTGTTATGCTTTAAAAAAATTTTTTTATTCTACTATTATTTATTTTTCTAGTTAAAGTTTACTGGGGTGACAATTATTAGTAAAGTTACATAGATTTCAGGTGTGCAATTCTGTATTACATCATCTATAAATCACATTGTGCGTTCACCACCCAGAGTCAGTTCTCCTTCCATCACCATATATTGGATCTCCTTTACCCTCATTTACCACCTCTCTTCCCCCTTACCATCTGGTAACCACTAAACTATTGTCTGACTCTATGAGTTTTTGTTTCTCATTTGTTTGTCTGGTTCTTTTGTTGATTTTGGTTTATATACCACATATCAGTGAAATCATATGGTTCTCTACTTTTTCTGTCTGACTTATTTCGCTTAGCATTATAATCTCAAGATCCATCCATGTTGTCACAAATGGTCCTATCGCATCTTTTCTTACTGCCGAATAGTATTCCATTGTGTATATATACCACAACTTCTTTATCCATTCATCTATTGAAGGACATTTTGGTTGTTTCTGTGTCTTGGCCACAGTAAGTAAAGCTGCAATGAACATTGGAGCACATGTGTCTTTATGGATAAATGTTTTCAGATTTTTTGGGTAGATACCCAGGAGAGGGATTGCTGGGTCATTTGGTAATTCTATTCATAATTTTTTGAGGATCCTCCACATTGCCTTCCATAGTGGCTGCACCAGTCTGCATTCCCACCAACAGTGTATGAAGGTTCCTTTTTCTCCACAGCCTCTCTAACATTTGTTACTATTTGTCTTGTGGATGACAGCCATTCTGACTGGGGTGAGGTGATATCTCATTGTGGTTTTTATTTGCATTTCTCTGATGATGAGTGATGTTGAACATTTTTTCATATGTCAATTTGCCATTTGTATGTCCTCTTTGGAGAAATGTCTCCTCAGGTCCTCTGTCCATTTTTCAATTGGGTTGTTTGTTTTTTTGTTGTTCAGTTTCATGAGTTCCTTATATATTTTGGATATTAGACCCTTATTGGAGGAACTGTTTGCAAAAATCTTCTCCCATTCAGTTGGTTGCCTCTTTATTTTGTCGATGGTTTCTTTTGCTGTGCAGAAGCTTTTAAGTGTGATATAGTCCCATTCATTTATTTTCGCTTTTATTTCCCTTGCCTTTGGAGTCAAATTCATAAAATGCTCTTTGAACCCAAGGTCCATAAGTTTAATACCTATGTTTCTTTTATGCAGTTTATTGTGTCAGGTCTTATGCTTAAGTCTTTGATCCATTTTGAATTAATTTTGGTACATGGTGACAGATAGCAGTCCAGTTTCATTTTTTGCACGTGGCTTTCCAATTCTCCCAGCACCATGTATTGAAGAGGCTGTCTTTTCTCCATTGTATGTTTTTTGCTTCTTTGTCAAAAACTACGTGTCCATATTTATGTGGTTTTATTTCTGGGTTCTCAATTCTAGTCCATTGATCTATGTGTCTGTTTTTCTGCCAATACCATGCTGTTTTGGTTATTGTTGCCCTGTAGTACAAGCTAAAGTTAGGGAGTGTGATACCTCCAGCATTGTTCTTTTATCTTAAGATTGCTTTGGCTATTTGGGGTCTTTGGTGGTTCCAAACAAATCTAACTATTTTTTGTTTAATTTCTTTAAAAAATGCCATTGGTATTTTGATGGGGATTGCATTAAATCTGTATCTTGTTTTGGGCAATATGGCCATTTTAACTATGTTGATTCTTCCAATCCATGAGCACAGAATGTCTTTCCATTTCTTTGTGTCTTCTTCAATTTCTTTTATTTTTTTTTATTTTTTATTTTTTTAAAGATTTTATTGGGGAAGGGCAACAGGACCCCATTGGGGGACAGTGTGTACTTCCAGGACTTTTTTTTTTTTCCAGTCAAGTCACTGTCCTTTCAGTCCTAATTGTGGAGGGTGCCGATCAGCTTCAAGTTGTTGTCCTCTCAATCCTAGTGTGGAGGGCACAGCTCAGCTCCAGGTCCAGCTGCCGTTGTTCAATTTTAGTTGCAGGGTGTGCAGCCCACCATCCCCTGCGGGAGTCCAACCAGCAACCTTGTGGTTGAGAGCCCACTGGCCCATGTGGGAATCGAACCGGCAGCCCTTGGAGTCAGGAGCACGGAGCTCCAACCGCCCAAGCCACCGGGCCGGCCCATCTTCTTCAATTTCTTTTAAAAATGTCTTACAGTTTTCAGCATATAGGTCTTTTACATCCTTGGTTAAGTTTACTCCTAGGTATTTTATTCTTTTTGCTGCAATTGCAAAAGGAATTGTTATTTTTTTAAACTTCTTTTTCTGAGATTTCATAGTTAGTATATAGGAATTCAATGGACTTTTATACATTGATTTTGTAGCCAGCAACTTTACGTTATTCGTTCATTGTTTCTAATAGCTTTTTGGTGGAGTCTTTAGGGTTTTCTATATATAGCATCATATCATCTGCAAACAGTGACAATTTAACGTTTTCATTCCCAATTTGGATGCCTTTTATTTCTTTCTCTTGCCTGATTGCTCTGGCGAGGACTTCCCACACTATATTGAAAAGCAGAGATAATAGGGGACAGCCCTGTCGTGTTCCTGAACGTAGAGCAAAGGGCTTCAGTTTTTCACATTAATTACGAGATTAGCTGAGGGTTTGTCATATATGGCCTTTATTATGTTAAGGTATTTTGCATCTATACCTATTTTATTAAGTGTTTTAATCATAAATGGATGTTGTATCTTGTCAAATGCTTTTTCTGCACTAGTTGATGTAATTGTATGATTTTTGTCCTTTATTTTGTTTATGTGATGTATCAGATTGATGGATTTGTGGATATTGAACCATCCTTGTGCCCCGGGGATGAACCCCACTTGGTCGTGATGAATAATCTTTTTAAGGCATTGTTGTTTTCGATTTGCTAGAATTTTGTTTGGGATTTTAGCATCTGTATTCATCAGAGATATTGGTCTGTAGGTCTCTTTTTTTGTATGTTGTCCCTGCCAGGTTTTGGTATCTAGATAATGTAGGCCTCATAAAATGAGTTAGGGAGTACTGTCTCTCCTTCAATTTTTTGGAAGAGTTTGAGCAGGATTGGTATTAGATCCTGTTTGAAGGTTTGGTAGAATTCACTAGTGAAGCCATCTGGTCCCGGACTTTTGCTTTTGGGAAGGTTTTGGATGACTGATTCAATTTCCTTACTGGGGATCAGTCTGTTTAGATTTTCCCGTTGTTCACGGTTCCGCCGTGGAAGGCTATGTGTTTCTGAAAAGTTGTCCATTTCTTCTAGGTTATTGAATTTGGTGGCATATAATCCATCATGGTATTCTTGGATGATCCTTTATATTTCTGTGGCATACGTGATAAATTCCCCTTTTTCATTTCTGATTTTGTTTATTAATGTCTTCTCTCTTTATCTTAGTGAGCCTAGCCAAGGGTTTGTCAATTTTGTTAATCTTTTCAAAGAACCAGCTCTTTGTCACATTATTTTTTCTATTGTCTTTTTGTTCTCTATTTCATTTAGTTCTGCTCTGATTTTTATTATTTTCTTTCTTCTGCTGACCTTCGGTTTCATTTGTTTTTCTTTTTCTAGTTCTTTAAGGTGTAATGTGAGGTTATTTATTTGGAATTTTTCTTGTTTCTTGAGATAGGCCTATATTGATATAAATTTTCCTCTTAAAACTGCTTTCACTGCAACCCAAAAATTTTTGTGGGATGTATTTTTATTCTCATTTTTTTCTATGTATCTTTTGATGTCTCGTCTAATTTCTTCTTTGATCCAGTCATTCTTTAAAAGTATGTTGTTTAATTTCCATGTATTTGTAGTTTTTCCTGCTTTCTTTTTGCAGTTGATATACAATTTCAAAGCCTTGTTATCAGAGAATATGCCTGATATGATTTTAATCTTCTTAAATTTGCTGAGGTTAGTTTTATGTCCCAATATATGGTCTATCCTTGAGAATGTTCCACGTACACTAGAAAAAAAGGTATAGTGTGATGTTTTAGGATGAAGTGCTCTATAAATGTCAATTATGTCCATTTCAACTAATGTGTCATGTAGAGCTGCTATTTCATTACTTATTTTCTGTTTGGATGATCTATCCATAGCTGTCAATGATGAATTAGGTCCCCGAGTATAATTGTGTTTTGGTCAATTTCTCCCTTTAGTTCTGTTAGTAGTTGCTTGATATATTTCGGTGCTCCCTGATTGGGGGCATAAATATTGATGACTGTTATGTCTTCTTATTGTATAGTCCCCTTTACCATTATGAAAAGTTCAGTCCATTTACATTTAGGGTGATTATTGATATGTGAGGATTTCCTATCATTCTATCTTTAGTTTTCTGGTAACACTGTGTCTCCATTGTTCTTTTGCCTTTTTGTTTTTGTCTATTATTTCTGTGTGGTGGTATTCTATGATGTTTCCTTCTGTTTCTTCTTTTATTGCATTATTTTATTTTTTTTTTGAGAGGTTACCCTTAAGTTTATGTAAAAGAAAGTTTGATATTTAGTGTATTCCATTTTCTTCAGCATGCCTACTTCCTCCATTTCCATATTCTGGTTCAGGCCTTTACTCTCCTCTTTTTTATGTTTTGGTTGCCACAAATTGTCCCTGTTGATGGTGGTCAAATAGCCTCCTTCAGTATTTCTTATAGTTCAGCTCATGTTGTTGAAAATTCCTTCAGCTTCTGTATGTCTGGAAAGGTCTTTATTCCTCCTTCATATCTAAAGGATATCTTTGCTGGATATATTATTCTTGGCTCATAATTTCTCTTTTTCAATAGTTTGAATATTTGGTTCCACTCCCTCCTGGCTTGTACAGTTTCTGCTGAGAAATCTGATGATAATCTAAAGGGCTTTCCTTTGTAGGTTACAGTCTTCTTTTCCCTGGCTGCCCTGAGGATTCTTTCTTTGTCATTGATTTTTGACAGCTTCAATACAATGTGACTTGGAGAAGGCCTGTTGGGGTTGAGGTAATTATGTGTTCTATTTGCTTCTTGGATTTGAGGATCCAGTTCTTTCCACAAGTTTAGGAAGTTCTCATCGACTATTTGTTTGAATATATTCTCTGTTCCCTTCCCTCTTTCTTCTCCTTCTGGTATGCCCATTATTCCTATATTGCTCTTTCTGATGGAGTCAGAAAGTTTTTGTAGAGTTCTTTGATTCCTTTTAAGTCTCAAGTCTCTTTCTTCTTCCATCAGTGTCATTTCCAGATTTCTATCTTCGATGTCACTGA
The DNA here is from genome assembly GCF_964194185.1 of Rhinolophus hipposideros. Lineage (NCBI taxonomy): Eukaryota > Metazoa > Chordata > Mammalia > Chiroptera > Rhinolophidae > Rhinolophus > Rhinolophus hipposideros. Next base: position 70,991,796 of record NC_138053.1, on the reverse strand, counting down.
TTCTTTCCTCCATCTGGTCAACTCTACTACCTAAGCTGGTTATTTCATTCTTAATTTCTTCTGTTGAGTTTTAATCTCCAGAAATTCTATTAGGTTCTTTTTTAAAATTTTAATCTCTTTCGTAAAATGCTCATGGTGTTCTTTGATTGTGTTTCTGAGTTCATTAAACTGCCTTTCTGTGTTTTCTTGCATCTTGTTGAGTTGTTTCAGAACTGCAATCTTGAATTCCCTGTCATTTAAGTCACATATTTCCATATCTTTAAGTTAATTTTCTGGAGACTTTTCACTTTTTTTCTGAGCTGTCTTGTTGCCTTAGTTATTCATGGCAATTACTGATTTATTATTTCTCTTCCTAGACATCTACAGGGGTGGGTTCTGCAACAGGTTTATAGGACGAGGGCTTTCTTTTGTTTTCCAATATGTGTTTGTAGAATGTTTTATTTTCTCTCTGACTGCAGCCTTTTTTTCTCTTGCACACTGTAGTGTTATGTTTTCTCTGCATTATTCCAGCTTCTGACACAATGGGTGGATTCCCTGGAAGGCGGGCTTTTCCTCTGTTAACAGGTCACCTGGGTCATAGGCTGCTGTGTCTCTGTGGAGATGCAGAGAACTTTTGAAGTTCCAAAGCTCTTCCTGCACCAGATTCAGAGATTGTGTGTTTCAGCAGTTCTGTTTACTCCTGCAGGTATCCGCCCAGTTAGGTGGGGACAGGGGCGGGGTGAGTTGTGATAATTGGCCCAGAGCAATGGCTGCAACCACCACCATAGCCCGTCCTGCTTCTACAGCTCTTTCCCCTTTGTTGGAACTAGTTGGGCAGTGAATCTGTGTCTGTGGACCACAGTTCTCAGAACTGCAAATATTCTGTTCTTTTGATCTGACACTGCTACTGTTCTGCTTTTAGTACTGGGCAGGTGGGGGCGGGGCGAAGTCTGGGAGGGTAGGAGGGTGAGGCTCATCTCCACGCCTAAAGCTTCTGTTCTCTGCAGCAGTGAGGGCTTAAACCACCGTTTTCAGCGTTCTTTCCTCTGTCTTTGCTCCGAGGTCTCTGCCGTGAGTGTTGGGTTCATCCGTGTTATATGCTGTCCCCTCAGCCCTGTGGGCCATAAAAGGAGCCTTAGCAGTCCAAGTTCTTCCCTCTCTCGCAGGTGCAGTAGTTCCAGGATGCAGTGAGCTTGGAACACTGAGTTAAGTCTGCGTCCTGCACCCACATCGTTCTGTCTCCATATTTCTCCCTTCCCTCCTCCCCCGCTTGCACAATTTGCCCACCTTTAGTTGAATTCAGTAATGAGACTCTTTATCTTGCCTGTCTGCTGTGCAGGGAGTCCTTTGTGGAGTTTTAGTTTTTCAATTTGTTGTAAATACTAGGGGAGATACTCACCTCACGCTGCCATTTTGATGACATCCAAACTTTTTCTTCTGTTATGCTTTTTTAAATAAAAAAAATTTAAGTGATCAACCAGACTTAATTTTTGGTTTTAATAGCAATGAACTTCAAAATCAAATTTGCGTTTAATTGCAACAACTTTTCGTCCATTTACTTTTTGCACAAATTTTCCCCTAAATTACGATATACTTCTTTTGTTTTTACTTTAATGGTAATGCTTTAGACGCTTTATACACACACACACACACACACACACACACACACACAATTGGGGTTGTGGTGGGGAATGTGATGATCTCATCAAGTATGAAATTACATCTTAATGGGTGAACACTAAAGTGATTATACATGTGAATATCATCAAAGAGGATAAAAAAGTATTTTAAAATCCTCTTTGAAATAGGATAAAAAGAATGCACCATGGAGTGGCCAGTTAGTTCAAGTGGTTAGAGCATGGTGTTAATAACACAAAGGTTGCCAGTTCCATCCCCACATGGGCCACTGTGAGCTACATACTCCTTAAAAAAAAAAAAAAAGAGTGTGCCAAAATATAAAGCAAGATCTGGGTGATTTTTTTTTTCCACCTCCAAAATTATTCTTTAGACTAAGAGCTTCTTATCTTATTACTCAAATCGTTACAAAGGGCACTCCCAATTATTATATGCTCAAAGCATTGCTAAAGGAAGGCAACTTAGCCTAAAATAACCTCAATCAATGCTTCTTTGGGATGCTTATAAAGCTCATCTGAGGATCTATAACTCAGAAGTCAAGAAAATATAATTTTACTCTGCAGTTTTTGACCTCACAATTGGAAGTGCTGAAGGAATTAGTAAACAAAACTTTCCAACATATATTAACAATATTCAGAATGGATAGCTTTGTGCATTTTCAGATGGAGCGTATTTTCCAAGAACACCAAAAAACAAAAGGGTTGAATTCAGGTATGTGTCACATCTCAACATTTGGTCCAGATCAGACTGACTGTAGAGGGAATAAGACTTAGAATATTGAACTCTGTCTCCATCCTCTAAGATGCATTTTAAAAAGGAAAATCTTGTTTGCACAATAATCAAGCCTACATTTTATGTTTATAGCTTTCTACTTTTTTCTTGGGGAATTTCTCTTGAACTTCCTTTTACACTTGTGTAGGCACTATTTTATCATATAAATTTGTTCAACATAAGACAATTCATATAATAAAAAACTAAATGAAATCATTTTAAGTAAATTAATTTAGTAAGTTAAAACTTAATTTCCCAAATGACTTTATTATAAACTTGATTTAAGCAAGTATGTGTAAACACTATTGGTATATTTCAGTGAAATATTTTAATAAAAAGATTTGAAAATATGGCTTTTGAGTAATATGCACAAGTGTGGTATACTTAGAGAATAATTTAAAGTAATTTTTACATTAATATTTTTGAGATTGTTTAATTAAAAATTTTTAACAGATCTTGACTGTGATTGAGGATATGCACACCTATACATGTGATAAAATTGTATCTAATCAAATACACACACAGAAAGTATAAGCAAAACTTTGCAAATCTGAATAGAATAGGTATATTGTATCAATGTCAACACCCAGGCTGTGATAATATATCACAAATAATGTATTGCAAGACATTACAATACTACATTGGGAAAAACTGGTCAAGGGTACCATTTGCAGTTTTCGTTTCTCTGAGATAAATGCTCAGGAGTACAATTGCTGGAAAGTTTGGTAGCTGCATATTTAAATTTTTAAGAAAATGCCAAATTATTATCCAGAGTAAGTGTACCCTTTTACATACCCAGTAGGAAGTTATGAATTATCTAGTTTTTCCACATTTATGCTAGCATTGGTGTTGTCACCAATTTTTTTTGTATCCTTCAGGAATCTACCAATATCTCATTGTAGTTTAAATTTGCATTACCTTGATGGGTAATAATGTTGAGCATTTTTTCATGTGCTTATTTGCCATACATATATCCTCTTCAGTGAAATATCTGTTCATGTATTTTGCCCATTTTCTATTGGTATCTTTAAAATTATTGAAATATGTTTTTAAGTTTTAAGTTTATATATATATGTATATATATATGTATATATATATATATATATATATATATATATATATATATAATTTCCCCAGATAGTCCTTTGTTGATTACGATGTTTGCAAATATTTTCTCCTACTCTGTATTATAACTTGTTATCTCTTTCACAGGATCTTCTACAGGTAAAAGTTTTTAATTTTGATGAGGTCAATTTTTCTTTTATGCATCCTGCTTTTGCTGTCAAATCTAACTCGTTGTCTTGTCCTATATCTAATATTTTGTTTTATAAAATATGTTATAGTTTTGTGTTTTGCATTTAAGTCTATGATCTATTTTGTATAAGGTGTGAGGTTTAGGTTGAGGTTCATTATTTTGCTGATATATGGTCAATTGTCCCAGCACCATTTTTTGAAAATGCTATCCTTTCTCCATTAAATGGCCTTTATGCTTTTGTCAAAAATTAGTTGAGCATGTTTGTTTGGGTCTATCTGGCTTCTCTATTCTGTTCCAGGGATATATGTGTCTGTTTCTCAACAAATACCTCACTGTCTTGATTGGCGTAACTAATAGTAATACTTCATATCAATTAAGTGATTATTTCCACTTTATGATTCTGTGCCAAGATTGTTTTAGCTGTTATAGGGCCTGAACCTTTCCATATAAATTTTAGAATTAGCTTGTTGATGACTAAATGTCTTGCCAGTCTAGACAGCCATCTTTACTTCCATAGACCTAAGACTCCTCTTCACTATATTAACTTTGAAATAATCTGGAAGTTCAAATGTAAGATTTTGGAGAAGCTTAATCAAGTGTAAAAGATATCTTGCACTAGCTTGATAAATGAATAATTATGGAAATATATGTATACATATATATATATATATATATATATACACACATAAATATATAAAGTGTTATAATTTCTCTTTTTGTATTATACTTCATTTGAAGCAAAATCTCTCTGAAATGAAAATTTTTAGGAAATATAAAGAGTATACTTTCATATTGGTGTGCAGCTAGTTCTATAGTTTAGAAGGAATAGTGTGCTTTAGGACAATCAAAATGATGATCAGTTATTATTTTTGTGGTAAAATGCCACGGTGCTGGTTACTAGAGAATTTCAAGACTTTGAGTCTTAGATTAACTGATTATGTTTTGTATAATTAGCAAAGACTATGCCTTAATACGGCATCATATCTCATTTACATTCAACAGTTTAAGAGAGATAGAAACAACTTGAAAATTACATAAATAATAAATAATGTATTTTAAATGAAACCTTGTGTCGATTATCATTAACTGGCACCCAATATCTATGTTTTAACTCTTTTCTTGGGGACCTTCTTGTATGGCCTGAAAGCTAAATACTTTATTTCCTTGTTATTAGGGTCCTAGGTATAAATAATTCTTTGCCTATTAAATAGTCTGTGAGATTTAGAAAATAAAAATGAGACAAACATCATATTTCTATCACTGACTGTTTCCTGCTATAACCAGTAGAGTGGAGAAATAATTGTTTTTGTTTTCTATAGCAGAATTTCATGTCTAGTTCCCAGCTTTGGTGTTGAGAAGGAGCTACAGTGGTAATGAAGCAGCTTCTTAATTCTGGTTTCATGATCAACAATATTCTATAGAAAAGTGCATTCTTGAACCTAAAACTTCCTTTGGCGTCTTTCAGATTGCTAAACCTTCTGAGTGTGGCAGAAGTAGTTAGCTCCTCTGGTGGTCTGTTCTGTGGCTTTCTGGTATACATGTCTCAGTTAGATCCATTTGTTCCAGTACTTCAAATAATTTTACCAGTACTAATTTTCTGTATTAAACACTGCATAAAATACTCAGAAGTTTTCTGTTTACCAAATGGAATCCAAACTGACACATACTCCCTGCAGCAGTATTATAAAGGGTCTGACCCATACACTGGATACAGACACAATGACATAATTTTCTTTCTTAATTCTGGTTATCAGAGATACATACAAATATTATCTCAGGTATATTACAATACAATTGGTAAACACCCTGACTTCCTTGATCAAATAATGCAGCTTTTTAAAAAATTAATTCAAGAATCACTTGAGATACTGCATAAGTTTATCTATAAATCACCTTTTCAAATGAGAGTGGTAAAGACATACTGTTTGCATGTGAGGAGGTGACTTGTTTTATTGAGGTATAATTGACATATAACATTATATTAGGTTCAGGTGTACACAGTTTGATATTTGTGTACACTGCAAAATTATTACAAGTCTAGTTACTGTCACCGTACATAGTTACAAATTTTTTCTTGTGATGAAAACTTTTACGATTCTCCTCAGCAACTTTCACACATACAATACAGTATTATTAACTACATTCCCCATGTTGTACACTATATCCCATGACTTATTTATTTTATAACTGAAAATTTGTACCTTTTGTACCTCATTTCATACACCTCCCCCTCCCTGTCTACCATTAGTCTATACTCTGTATCTATGAGCTTTTTTTCATTGTTGTGATTGTTTTGGTTTGGTTTTTTTTTGTTTTGTTTTGTTTTTATTTTTTAGATTCCACATGTAAGTGAAATCATACAGTATTTGTCTTTCTCTGAGTTATTTCACTTAGCACAATGTCCTCAAGGTCCACCAATGTTGTCATAAATGGCAAGATCCCATTTTTCTAATGGCTGAATAGTAGTTGATGCCAAAAAAATGTATACACATTTTAAGAAAGCAAAATTGCACTAAAAATTGTAAAAAATATACACTGATAGCAAAAGATGAATAAAAGTCACGTTTGACTTCTGCAATTACAAGAGGTGCTCAAAGTGGTTACCATCAGCGTCTAGACACTTGTGATTACGGCGAACTACTGCTTGAGCAACATTGACCAAAGTGTCCACTTGTGTACTTGTTTTGGCACTCCCACTATATACTATATGATAAGGTAACATGATTTTGCTTGGTGAGATATGCTTGGGTCCTCATGATTGTAGTTTATTTAATTCTATGAATTAGGTATAATCTTCATTTTACATCTGAGGAAACTGAGGCAGGGAGTGGTTGTGTAACTTGTCCAGTACCTCAGAGTTATATGTTGGATCCAGGTTATACATAGGAATTCTGTCTCGAGAGCTGGCACTGTACACAACTAGGCTCACATCCTAGCAAAACAAAATAGTTGTTCATGAGTATTTGCTGAATTGACTGCTGTAGCTTATCATGATCATCACCAACTTTGTTATTTAAACTAGCTCTCAGAATTTCATGAAATACAGCAGGATAAATTGTTCCCCAGAAGGAGTAGTTAGTGATTCATACTGTTAAATTAGCTAATTTTCCAATTGTCAATTGTTAAATTGCTTAATACATTCTCTCAGTGGTATTTTGGTTTCCTTGCAAAAGCAAACCAACAGTAAAACTCATCTCAGCTATCATGGGATAAAGTTCCTCTCTGAACAGAGCTTTTGCATGGGCTATGGCTGATGTTAAATCATCTTTAAGCATCTAAAATACAGATTGCTTTATCCATGACAATTTTATTGTGTTAGAGAAACTTAATTATAGAATAAGTTCTTTGCTTTCTCAATTCTGATGTCTGTGGAAAACCTTAAAGTCAATTTTCAGTGTTAACAAGAGTTAAGTAATGGTGTTCATACTTTAGCAGAAACTATGTTTATTATATAATAAAAAATAAGATTGTCAATGTTATTCTTTATAGTTAAATATTTGCTCATTTAAAAATCTCTATAGGGAGGTGAATTTCAGAGAAAAATACCTTTAATGAAAAAGAAATTGCACACACACACATACACAAAATATTTTCATGGATCATAGGATAGTGAGATTCTTATAATATATGTCATAGAGCTAATTCTACCTAATTTTACATCTTATAATAGGAATTATTTGACATATTTACCTTATACCTCAATGGTATATTTAAAGAACATGTTAAATCTCAGTATTCTGAAATAAGGCATTTTTGCAATGAATATTAATATACTTGTTTCATGTAAATGTAATATCACATACATTTCTGTTCCTTTAAATGAAAAAAGAAGTCTCAAGGACCCTAAGACATATGTTTTAAGTGAAAGGTATGCTGGTAATTTAATATGTTCCCTAAACTTTCCTTACCACTACCATCATCTAATCAGATAGTCTTCATTTTTAATGTCATCTCATATTACCTCCACTTCTTAAAGATTTGACAGATTCTCACAGATTTCCAGAATTGGCACAACACACTGTGAAAAAAGTCTTAACAATCTGCAAAGTTTTTCATGTGTATTGTTGAGATGTATGTATATTACTTACAATATCACATAATAAGGCAAAACTGAAAGTGTTCAAAAGTTAAAGCTCAGGCTGCTGACATCATTTTCATTCTTGTGAAATTAAATTACCTTTGTTGAAAAGAAAGGAAAAAAAAGATAGGCTTGGGGTTCAAAAAATATCCCTTCTAGTTACTTAAAAAAAAAAAAAAGACTTCAAGATCAACCCAAATTACAAAAAAATAATAGCAACATATTTTCCAATTAGAAAGTGGTTCATGCTTCTTTCATACCTGAAATTGTAAATAGCATATACAGGAATAATTATCCATAATTCCACAACCTAATAAAAACCACTACTGCAATTTAGATGTGTATCTTTATAGATTTGGTTTCAGATTTCTGTGTCTATCTCTACATTTCCATTTATAAAAATATAGACCCAATATAGCATTCAATAAATGCATGTTTTGAGGAAATTTTCCCTTATAGATATTTTAGTAAGGTCTTTCAATGTCCACAAATATATTTTCATAATATTGGCTGGACAGTAATCTAATGGCATCATAACTATTATTAAAATAACAGTCTTGAAACTGAAAATATTTTGATTCATCTAAAAATTGTTTTATTGTCTCCAGCTTCAAAAATTGAATGCTGTGCAAAGAAGGCATTTTAATCCATAATAATTGTTACAAACTGAAGAAAAAGACTAAATCTTTATTACTAAATAGACAAAGCATCTGTGATCTTAGAAACAAATAAACCAGAAACAAATAAACAAATAAACCACTTATAAATTATATACATATCCGAGTCTACCAAATTAACCCAAAACTTCTATCTCCATTCTCTTCTCTAAAGATTTGCTCAATGTGCAGAACTGTGCATGATTATTACAAAACAATTTGACTGAGGTCACTAGTCAACATTCTAAAACAGAATCTGGATGGATTGTCTGCACATTTAAAATCTGCATTGGTAAAATTTTTGGGTTCAGGTCAGAAAAGATACTGGATACTAGTAATATGTTTTAAGGGAAGACATTTTCAGAAATATTAAGAAACTGAATGCTCACCACCGAGAGTCAGCTCTCCTTCCATCACCTTCTACCTTCTTCTGTCATCTTCCCTCCACCCTTATCCTTTGGTAACTACTAAACTGTTGAGCACACAATGTGATATATAGATGATGCATTATATAATTTTACACTTGAAACCTATGTAATTTTACTAACCATTGTTGCCCCAATGAATTTAATTAGAAAAAAAGATGTTCAAGTTTAAAAATATACAAAAATGGGTAAAATTTGGTGAGGAAGTAGAATGGAAAAGGGGAAAAAAATCACTATGCTATTAGACTCTATTAGGTTTATTTAAAAGAGTAATGTAGTGATGATTTAGAAATTATCTTCAGAATGTGGAAGATTGTCTTTTGCTACACTTAAACTTATGGCTAAAATTTGTAAGTTTGCTAAAATTAGGTGAGGAGTACATAGTTTCGTTGTTGTTGTTGTTTTTTTTAAAGAAACAATTTGATTGCAGAATTCTGAAACGGACAAGAGAATGTGACAATAGAGCTATCCTTGAATATCTATAAAAAAAAGCTCACAGTTTTCTTATGGATTATTAACTTTAAAAATATGTTGTGTTATTTAATTATTCAAAGTATAAAATAAAGCCTCATTGGAAGACAGTTAGCAGAAAAGTGAATTCACAGATACTTTATTAAATCTTAAAATTTAGAGTAAATGTTTAATTAGATAATGATGAGGAAGGGGGTTAAGAATGCACAGAGGGTAAGGGGGATATATATATATATATATGGTGATGGAAGGAGAATTGACTCTGGGTGGTGAACACACAATGGGATTTATAGATGATGTAATACAGAATTGTACACCTGAAATCTATGTAATTTCACTAACAATTGTCACCCCAATAAATTTTTAAAAGAAAAATGCATAGAGGGTAAAGGATACAATCAAAGGGATTAATTACATGAAGAGAAAAAAAGAAAAACTACCCACATACCAGGTTATGGGGATAGATAGTATGAAAGAATGGAGTATGCAAAGAGCGAGCCAGTGATTGTGTAAGAGTGTGGTGACCATTCTTTCTAAATTGTTTGTGAGCGTTCTGGTGCAGTAATTGTCCTAGATTTTTTTGCTGTTGCTGTTTTCTTCTTTATTTTAGACAAACTAACAAAACATATAAGCTGAGATAGGTCTTGTGGACCTCTGTACTTCCAGCTTCTGCCATGGTCTTGTTTAGTAGATAGGACACAGTCAAGTCTGTAAAACAAATGAGAAACCCATTTCTCTTTAATGATCCTTTTCAGAAACTATCAAACAAATGACAATTCATTGAATCAATGTAAAATTTAGAATTTATTTAAATTTCTTGATTCAAATTAAAGTTTTGTCACATGTGAAATGTTTGATATTATTGCTCATAGAGTGTTATAAATTCAGTTAAAAAGTTTAATTCATTAACTGTTAAGGTTTGGATTTTGTTCCTACTTCCCCCCCAAATCTGAAGTCCTAACTTTCTATTCCAGCAAATGTGACCTTATTTGGAAATAGAGTCTTTGTAGATGAGATCAGTGGGGTGGGTCTAATAATAATCCAACATGACTGGTGTGATAAAGAAAGGAGAGCAGACACAAAGAGAGGAATTCAATGCAAAGATGGAGGCAAAAATTGGACTAATGCTGACATAAATAGAAATACCTGTACTATCAAAAACTGGAAGAGAAACAGAAGGAAGAAGTTTCAGAGAGAGTATAGACATGTGAACACCTTGAGTTTAGACTTCAAGCATGTAGGACTGTGAGAGAACAAATTTCTGTTGTTTTAAACCACTCAGTTTGTAATACTTTATGGCAGCCGTAGGAAACTACTACAGCAAATTTCATCACTTCCCCAAACCAATAATTTTCTATATCTAAGATTGTCTTTAATCACTCTTCATATTTCTAGTACTTTTCTACACAATTAGAAGGAGCATGATGAATTCTGGAATAATTCGCCTATTCTTAATAAGTCCAACAAGGATGGGTCTAAAGTTATTCTTTAGTATTTGGGACTAGTCTCAGCATTAGGGCTTTAGACAAAACTGTGATTCAAGGGAATAATTCTCATTCAACATTCTGTCACACATGCATATGTTTATGTAGGTCAATTTTTATGTTGGGATATTCGTGAAAATGTGAAGAAGATTTGGATAAAAGATAACTTGTAATTGTTTAATTTATGCAAGTTAATGGAAAATGCCTTCAGTCTTTGGTCTGTCAACTGAGTGAAATTCTTTTAAAATACTAGAACGCAAAGTGCAGTGCCAAGGGAATACTGACATATTCATCATTACAACTGGATCAGCATGCTATATGTAGCACAAAGAACCCTGGACGAATATACAAATAAATAATCCAGAAACAGGGATTCTGTTCCGTAGCTCCCTACTAACTAGCTCAAAAGTTCTTTCCCTATGAAGCTTCCCTAGAACCCCTTAATACTATCCACCATGTAACAGTGGTACTTCCTTCTTCACCGAGAATATTATGGTGGCACTTCCCATATCATATTGTACTTCGTCTACATGACTGTATTCTAATTAACATGTATAGTTCCTGAAGGCAGAGTCTACATCTCATTCATTTTAGTTTTTGTTGACTGAAACACTTGGCACATCGGACTCTTTAAAAGCTTAATGTTTAATGGATGAATGCACAACCAAACGTTTTCTCTTTCCAGCTCATTGTCTTCATTTGAGAAAATTGAAATAAAGGATTTATAAGTTTACTTTAAAGCACTAATGTTGGCTGTTACATTTTCAGGATCAAATAGTATTCTATGCTCCTGCATTTGTAATTAAATTTATAGCATTTGCTCCCTTTAATTTAGAAGGTAATAGAATTTTAAAATATATATATATATATATATATATATATATATATATATATGTTATATATATATGTAATATATATATGTGTTAATAAAAATTTGTTAAAGAATTTGCCTGAAATGATCCTTTCTCCATTTAAAAATATATATAACACAAATAATGTACACATACAGGAAAAAACTGTATTAAAATTACGTTGATGGTAACCATTTTGAGCACCTCTTGTCATTGCAGAAGTGAAACGTTTCTTGTATTCATCTTTTGCTATCGGTAGATATTGAGCATTACAATTTTAATACAGTTTTCCCTTCTCAAAATGTGTATACATTTTTTTGGCACCCTTTGTATTTGACTTTGCTTCCTTCATTATTAGTGTAAAGCTTTGAGATGTCATTTTGTTTATATCTCTTGAACCAAATCAAATGAATTGTGTTAAACACTGTTTATAATTTGAAAATTATAGTAAGATCATATATCTTTGCTGAGTATATTTCAGAGATCAGAATTCTGGTTATGATTTTCAAAAACAGAACTTTAAAAATGAAAGTTATCTGGGGACATACACACAATTTTATGCAATATGTTTTAGTTATTTTTATTTTTGTTTTTAATATTACATTTTGTTTTTTGAATGCGTATTAGCAAGTTAAAATACCAGTTGATTTTTCTTACTATTGGATTGATTTTGGAGATTAATTATCTTTAACCTAATCAGGAAAAGCCTTTTGCAAGAAGTAAGTTTTAAAAGAGGAAAAACAATTCTTATTGGAATAATTGGAAGGTACCTTTATTGCAATAAAACAGCACTGGCTTTCAAGAAGACATTAAGGATAGTGATATTTATACTCTAGTTTTTAGGGAGAGTGTCATTAAAATAAAAATGATGTTGCTGAGAAGGAGAAAGGGGGGAAGGGGAGGAAGAGGTGAGAGAGAAAGAGGAGGAGGAGGACAGGAAGGAAGAACGGGAAGGAGGAGGAAGGAGAGGAAGAGGAGGAGGAAGAAGACGAGAGGGGGAGAAGGAGGGAGAGGAGAGGTGGCAGATGTGAAGCATCAAAACATCTCCAAAGGAGCTTGATATTATAACATATTCTTTGGAGGCATATTAATAAAAAAACAAAAACAGAAAAAATATATATAGCTTTTTTTAGGCATTGTGTTTGCTATCTTAACTCAAAAATTAATATCATTTGTAATACTTTGTAAACCAAAGTGATTTACAAGAGTAAAATATTCTTATTTTCATCACTGTTGTTGGTACCATTATGATTATACTTGTTTGAGCAATGAATATTCATACCACCATTTGTCATTATGTTTCCATGTTTATGCATATGAGCTGAATATTACGATGAAAAGTAACTTGCCCAAGGCCAGGATAAAACCAGAATTTAGTTTACGACTCAGATGTCTGGGCTTTAAGTTCCTGACATGTAGCTCCCTTGTCACATGTGTCATAAATGACTTCGATGTTGCCATTATCCTATTGGAAACAATCATAGCATAAAAGTTGATCTGAAAGTGGAAACATTTTGGCAAACTAAGGTTCTGATTGCATAGAACTCGAGTTTCTATTGTGTATGTGCCTTTGTAGATAGTTCATTCATTTGAAAGAGAAAGGAAAAAAAAACAGGAAAAATGCATTTTGCCTGAAAAGATACTTGGTAATCTGTAACATTTCTTGATGAATCATTTTCTATTTTACAATCTTCAGCAGGTGAAATTCAGAACACTGTGGAATGAACTTTCCCTGTGAGTAGCTACTAGGATAGTAAATCTCATCCAAAGAATTCATTGAAGTGTATTGTCCCATAGCCAGTGCACCTGTGTTCTCATAAAGACACATAAAATATAACACATTCACAGATGGTGCACATTTACACAGACTACATACAAGTCACAATTTTCTGATGAATCATATTGTCCAATGTGTAGCTATATATGGTTATATAAATTTAGTTGAAATTTTATAAAATACAAATTTAAATTCTCATTCACAGTGGCCACATTTCAAGTGCTCATAGCCATTTACAGATATAAACACTTCTATCATCTCAGAAATGACTCATGGACAATGCTGGTACAGACACTTTCTGTGCAAGATATGGTCCAAGGAAAGGACCAGCAGCGCTAATAGAGGCAGCGGCAACATGTGGGAGGGCCTTAGAAAGATAGAATCTCAGACCATCATGTACCTACTGAATAAGAATCTGCATTTTAATAGGACTCTCGGGTGACTCACAGGCATATTAAATTTAAGAAGAACTATAGTAGTTCAATAAGATAATTCACAACAGAAATATCAATTTCAGTCTAAAATAATTCAATTAACCTTCTAATTTGGGTTGTTTGTGGCATATGTAAAAAAAAAATAACTATTAAAATTTTGCCTTACATATCTGGAATTTTGTCTATCTTTCCCACCCAAATGTTATTTTGAAGGAAATCACCCTAATACCCATGAAGGAGAGTTGATATGTTATAATTTAAACATAATCATACCTATTTAAACATGCATTTAATCCAGCGAGTTGACAATTAATCCAATTCTTACCATGTATAGTCTGCATTCCACATAATATGATAATAAGACATAAAATTCCAGTAACTTTATTGTTCTTTTTTCGTATATGTGTGAGATTTTCATTTAATAATGCCATTTCCCCTTGTTTTTGTCATGTTATTTATTTTGATTTTATTTTTAGTTTCCAAGATTATAATAATGCTCCTTATTTGCAGAAGTATTTATAACTCACTATATAGTCCGAGTCTCATGAAAGGATTTTCCTGTCTACAGATTTCTGATAATATACTAAGAAATATCCTGGACATCTCTGTTATTGATTAATTTATTTTTTTCAGTTCCAAAGTTCTGTTCTTTAGCCTTGTACTAATCACTATTTTCTCACATGTACAGTGACACACTTACCCAAAACACACACACACACACACACACACACACACACACACACGTACCAATATTCAACTATTTTGCAATGTTTTAATATGGCTCATTAAATAGTTTGTAATATCTAAGCCATAATAAAAAATATACCTCAACTTTATAGTTCAATTAGGACATAGCAAATAGAATCCGACAAAACTCCAAATTTTGGCTATCTGACAGGTGAAAACTAAACTACCAGGAAAGTGTTCACAGTTTTTCCTTTCTCCATCTCCCATACATAGTTATTTGCAACTAAATTTCTCTTCTTCCCCACATTCTGAGGGAAGTTGTCTTTGTGATTTCTTAGTGTTTAGGAAGATAGATAGGCTAAAGAGGTAAAAGGCATTGGATTGAGGCTGAGAGGGCAATTGGTAAGACCTTCTAAATTGAAATTTCATATTAAGTGCTTGAAGAGTGGGCAGAATATTTTGCTATTTCAGATGCAATAAGCTTCTACTGACTGCTGCTGGGTATGGAGAATTAGGCAGTGAATAAAGGGGCTCTTGAAAGTGTTAGTCTGGGGTTGCAGTTAGGTGGGGGGGACACTATAAGATAAATTCTTTTTCAACTTTTTGTGGTACAGAACTGTGCTTCTTAAATTTGACTTCGTAAAGAGAATGATCCATAGGAGACCCTGGAATGTTAGCATTACATACAGGTATTTAAGATGTGAAACAATTATATGCTCTGCGTATCTTACCTTGGTATTAATTAGGCTGGGCTTAATTAAAATCCAAGATTTTAAGTTGACTTTATGAAAATTAACTATTAAGTATTCAATGTCCTTAATGTAACAAAATTAATCACATCATCTGACCAAATAGGAGTGATAACTAGAGTTAGTCCTTGTTCTGTAAGGATCATGAATAACCCTTTTCAATCTATTTTTCTGTAGCTTCAAAGTTATTTTCATGTGGAACTATACATTGTATTTGAAACAGGACAATAAATGATCTCTAGGAAATTGGATTTCTATTTCCTTTTTAAGGTTATTTTCTAATTTCCAGATTTATTTCACAATCAATATATATTTCTTTACAATCCAAAAAGAGGAATTAAAATGGCCCATCAATTTACCATTTGTGCTATTTCTGGTGTTTTACTATTTCATCATTTTTATGTTCAAATGGCATATTTTGGAAATCCCCCATGGAAATGGGTTCAATGGATTAGTCCTTAGGAAAGTTGCTCTTTCAACCAAAGATTCAATTAGAAAAATGTCTCCATGCCTTCTCTAATACTTACACTGTGCCTTGTATTTCAGCTTTCAGTTTTCCACCTAGGACTTATTGACCAAAGTAACTGAACATTTGAGGCAAAATAAATAAATAAATAAAAAATAAAACAAACAAACAAACAAACAAAAACCCACCTTCTTGTTATTTAATGTACTGAGACTCCTAGAACATACGAGAATTAAACTTTCATATAAATCACTACTGTTGACTAAGTTCCTTTCCCATTTATAGTAGGATTACTCAGCAATAAAAATCAAAGCTGTTTAATAACTCAGATTGCCTGAGTGTGCTTAAGAAATGTTTTCTAAAAAACACCAAACTTGCATAAAATTTGGGTCCCAGTTGATCATATTCAGTGTGAGTCATCAACCCTTTTCCGCTCCTCAAAAATGCCATATCCAAAAGCTACCCAGTTACTCCTTCCTTACATGGGACACAATCTTGGATGCCTGTGTCTGGGAGCCATTAAGAGAAATGGGGAATGTAGGCTGTAGTAAAAGGCAAAAGGAAGCCCTGTGATGCTCTGGCTTTCTCCAGAAACCTGAAATATTCCTGATACTCAAAGCATTTACTTGCTGCCATAATGCCTAGTTTCTTCTGCACAATAATAGCTTTCTTATTAGATGCCTTTGACTTAATTAAGATTCCTTTAGCAGGATATGCTACTATGCCATGTAAATGAGGAACAAACAAAAGCCAACAAACTCAACACACCACCTTTTTCTTATATACCAAGCTGCAACAGAATAAAATGTGTAGGCTCTCAAAAGTACTCACTAAGTGATTTTATGAAAAGATATTCCCTCCTTCCCAAATTGCAGAACATGCTGCTGGGAAACCCTTTCTGAATTGCTTTTTAACTTCACAAAAGCATTCACTTGTAAGAATGTTTGCTTCAAGTATGATTGTTCAGATTTCTGGGTGAAAAACAATTTACACAATTTTTTTTCCTTCAAATGACATAGGCAGAACACACTGATGTTTATAATCAAATTCATGTTTACAGTTCTTCTCCTTAATTATGTTGTACTCTGTAAAAGGAACTGAGGAACAGATTAATGTTCAAGCTGAATGGTATAATGATGTAAACAAATCTAAACTTTTCAGGTGTTTTGTTCCCAAAGCCATTGTGCAAAATGGCCAGAAACTTATCATTTTGGTTCAACCAAAAATAACAGACGGAGCTTTTGATTTTAGCTTTCTTATTGAGTATAAAGATATTCAGAAGTGTTTTACTCCCTAAGATTAAACAGTTGCTTAGTTCTGTAAATTCTAATAACAATTATAACTAATAAGTCTGACTTGGTAACATCTGTCACAGAAATTCTTTCATTTCTGGTGCTGTTACCAAATTCAGGCTCTCACAAAGCGTGTAATTGAAGAAAGTTGGTAAGCTTCTCTCAGACTGTTTCTTCTTCTGAAATGGGGAAAGTATGCCAGATTTGTCAGGTTTTATCCCCTATTACCATATACCAGGTATTCTACACACTTTGCAAATACAAATTCAGGCATCCTCATAATAACCCTATGAAGTAAATTCTCATTACATCACCATTTTGCAGATGAGAAAACTGAGTCACAAAAAGTTAAGTAACTTGCTCAATGCCACACAGTTCATGACACGGTGAAATCATGGTCAGTCTAGTTATGGAGTCTCTGCTTTAACCACCACAATATTTGGTGGGAATTTAAGTGAGATAATATGCAAAACATTCAGCATAGTATGCACTCAGTATTTAACAGCTATCTTTGCTATCATTTATAGCTGTTGTCAGCCAATGAAAGTACAAATTCCTTCTTTGTGTGTGCTATTTAATCAAGATGAATGGAATCCACCACTTGGTTTTGGGATTCTCATCTCTTTGTTGCTATACTTACTGAGGAACAAATAAATCTTTAATGTTTGAGATTAGACGTACTATATAGACACTGACTGTGGATAGAATTATGAATTCCTGAAAGCTGAAGAGTCATTTTATGCAGTTTCCTGTACTAATCATAAAATAGTTGTTCAATAGTAATATTAGATGTAAAAATTTGAGGGAAGCGAACTGTCTCACCAAGTTACTTTCCAGACCATACACATGATTTTTAGAATCAATCACCTTAAAAATCTATGTGTATGTGTGTGTATATGTTTACACACACCTATTTTATGTTTTCTGGGTAGAACAGATTTTTTAAAAAATAAAAGGAAGTAATATCAAATGTCTGTCCTGTCTCCTCACCCTCATCTTTCTCCCATTCATAGTCTTCAAGTCGAAAAATGTCAGGAATTCCCTTGGGATGCATGTAGTTGATGAAAGATGTGATCTTAACAGTCTACTATAGGGCTATGATTGACTTAGCTAACTCCCATTCTGTAGTTTACCCACAGGTAAAATCATTAGAGCTGAACTCCATCTTAAAAGACTAAGTAAATAAGAAAGTCACACACAGCATCTGCCCAAGCCAAGAGAGGATATTAGTTCTCTTTCAGTATTTCTTCTATCTTGTTTCGACACCTAAGAGTAGGGTAAACACCCTACTGGCCTCTAGATGGTTACCTAGGAAGTGAGAACATATTTCTCATAGGTTCCTTTTCTCTTAAGACATTGAGATGAACAAAAATAATTAATATTAGCTCAACTGCTTTGTTTTACAAGAGAAAAAAAGTTTAATACTCAAGATTAAAACTTTTTTGGCCAAATCTCACTAACATAAATTTATTATCTGTAGTGAATTTTTAGCCAAAAATCACTCCCTATACATATTTGCCTAGAATGACTTGCTATTTTTCTCATCATGGTAACATAATAATAACAGTACAATTTGAAAACTTTTTCCTGCACAAGCTGACACTAGTTTATTTTACTGACATCTCATTGTGAAATAATTGCAGGCAGAAGTTTAAGAAATTTTCTTTTAAACTAGAAAGTTATTACTGTAAATGAGCTACAGTGGGCTGTGAAATTTATTTCATTATTTTATGAATATACCTCACAGCATTGCCCATTTTCACTGGAAATAAACACTCATTAATATTTGGTCATTAAAATATGAGAAAAGTATTTTGTAAAAGTAAATTTTTAAAAACACTTTTGTATATACAGAAAAATTCGGCAACACCTCTGTTTACCACTCAGTTTTCAAAGACAATAAGAATCAATACATACTTTCTTTATCGTAAACAACAATGAAACCTGAATCACTGGAAGAGTAGCTTTGTCAGTATGGAAAATTCCACTGGAATCCAAAGGGACTAAAACGTTTAATCACGTTAAACATTTAAGTCTTCCCATTTTTCATGAAAAATTAAAATCAGATAAGATTTAAAATTACAACTAAAAATAAATTATCAAAATAATATTAAGATTTCCATAATTTAGAAGTTATATGATTCAGTTTGTTGATGTAAAATCTCTTTCTTTATGAAGAACAGTGACAACAGATCAAAAACATTTTTTTTTAATTGGGGAAAGAGGGAGATTAAGCAGAAAGTACAGTTTTTTTCTTTTTAACAGGACTTTATTGGGGAACAGTGTGTACTTCCAGGCCTTTTTTCCAAGTCAAGTTGTTGTCCTTTCAGTCTTAGTTGTGGAGGGCACAGCTCAGCTCCAGGTCCAGTTGCTATTTCTAGTTGCAGGGGGCACAGCCCACCATCCCTTGCGGGAGTCTAACCAGCAACCTTGTGCTTGAGAGGACACGCTCCAACCAACTGAGCCATCTGGGAGGCAGCTCAGCTCAAGGTGCCGTGTTCAATTTTAGTTGCAGGGAGCGGAGCCCACCACCCCTTGTGGGACTCGAGGAGTTGAACCCGCAACCTTGTGATTGAGAGCCCACTGGCCCATGTGGGAATCGAACCGGCAGCTTTTGGAGTTAGGAGCATGGAGCTCTAACCGCCTGAGCCACCAGGCCGGTCCCCAAAAATATTTTTTATTTCACATCACATTAATCTAAAACAGGAACATTGGTGGGATGGGTTGAAGATAGATGAATATGATCACAGGGAAGAGAACGAAAAAGAAAGGAAGGAAAGAGAAGGAAAGGAAGAGGGGAGAAAGCCATAAATACAATAATAAATATAAAAGCAGTTCAGAGCAAAGGTATTGCAAGAGGTTAGTAAAAGCAACCAGACATCAATCAATTCTCTAACAGTAGAGAAGGTTAGAGGTGAAGACTAAAGAGCTCTGAGGTATGTGAGGAAGGGGTAGAAAGCAACAAAAACTTAGTCATCAGTAGTCCTCCAAGGTTGATGGTACTATTCTGTGTAGTTTCTAAGTCTTGGGTTCTGGATTTAACTTGATTGGGAAGGCAGTGTGCCCTAGGAATGTACAGAGATGTGGATATCAGACAACAGGAACTACATAACCCACTACAGCTTAAAACTTTTTGCATGGGAAGCCTTCTTTGTCTTGCCCAGGCTGCTTGGTGAACTCTAAATAAGAAAGAGACTCTCAGAAAATGTGTTGCATTTCATCAGAACTATATATCTTAAGAAAGACTTCCCTTCACTCTTCTTCCCAATTTGAAGATCTCAGCAGAAATGCCATTAGCCCTGGAACTTTACTATATTTATGAATTTCATAACAGAATGACCAGTTTGAAACTTAGTGCAAAGGTTGAGTTACTAAACGTTGGAAGGTATCATAAGCTTTGTTTACTAATTTAGGCTCCTGTAAGTGAAATTCAAAGTATCTGAAAATAGTCAGACTAAAAGAATAAGCCACAGAAATCATTATTAGATGTTTGGTGATTTTAAACTTGGGTGAATGGAATTTAAAGTAGTCCTGTAATGTAAAATTCTAAGATTAGATGGTGTCAGAAAGAATGAAGGATCTGGGAATTGATTTTATGCTGCTTACAAGCTAAGAAGTTAGCCTATTACTGTTATATAGGTGCTGATGGAAGTCATAAGGCTCCTGGGTCAGAAATAAAGGACTTTATTACTCATGGTGCAGTAAGTAGCATGGGTACCAGATACCATATTTATGTCAGTTTTTCTAGCTACAGTGTTCCCCAGGGGCTACACAATAAGCCTGAATGGATGCTATACTTATCCACAATGGGTTTGTGTCATAGTTGAGGAATACTGATCTTGGGGCTTCCACTGATTTTTTTTTTTTTTTGAAAGCAGTAAGCAAGCCTGAATATTTTCCTGGGGCAGGAAGCAGGAGGCAGGGGGGTTATGAACTGCATAAAAAATCTTGAGGAATGGCCCAGCAAGAAAGAAAGTCAGGGCCTTGCTTTCTTAGCACATCTGGGAAGACATGTAGGATCACAGGAGAATCAAGGAGGATAATATCTCTATAGATCATCTAGAAAGAGTTACATGGAACATATTTAGAATAATATAGTCTTATATAAATAATACCGATGTATTTTTAAAAGGTTGTTATGGTCTGGAGAGCAATTATGTCTCACTATGTTTAATAAACTGTTTTCAATTAAATTAGTTAAAAACTGCATGTGGTGGAAATAATGTAGGGTGGTCCCAATGATTCTCACTTCTTGCTATAAATGCCCTTGTATTATTCACCCCCACTGAGTGTTGGTGGGACTTATGACTTGATCCTAGCCAGTAGAATATGACAAAGGTAATGCATCATGTTAAATAAGTGAGTCTATTCCAGAGACCCCCTTTGCTAACTTGATGAAGTAAGCAGCCGTGATGGGGAAGCCCATGTGGGAAGCCTCCGAATCCAAGGATAGCCTCAGTCTAATAGCCAGCAAGAAGTCAATTTTCAATCCTGTAGATGCTGAGAAATGAATTCTGCCAACAATTTGGTTATCTTTTAAGATACCACAACAAGTGGTATATTTTAGGAATAGCAATTCTAATTATTTTAATAAATGCAAATAAGCAAAATAATATTCTAGAATTTAACTTTTGTATATACTTTTCTTTAAAAATTAGTGTTGTTATCTAGATTTCATTTGTATAAAAATTGTAAGTTGAACCATCTCAGCAAGTGATCACCAACGATTTTTAACTTGTTAATAAAATCTTCCAATTTTATATGTACTCCAATAGTGAGTACAAAGTGATTGAACAGTCAAGCTTCTGAGCTGTTTCTACCGAGGAAACATTTAGAATATAACACAGCGAGTGTCATGGTACTAGGCAATGGAAGAATTTGCCACCAGTCCAGGTGCCAATTAGGAAGGGACTCTTTTGACCAAAAGAAAATTACTGTAACCTACACTATTGTTTTCTTGGGGATAACAAGTATAAGTGACAGTCAATGTTTGCAGAGCTTATTGGAAAAAATAAACCTTTACAGAAATTAATTTATGAAGACTAATGACTTTCTACAAATAGTAATGAGTTTCAAATGAAATAGATAATAAGAGTGAGGCACCAGCGGGTATGGGATTGAAAGTAGATCAGCGGAACATGGAAAAAGAGACTGGGTCTAGGCACTGATACCAATTTCTTATTAAAGAAAAACTACAAATTAATACAAAATATATATTTCTGTAATGTTGAGGTCCATTGATTATAATTATGAATAAGCTAATATTTACTAAATTGAAAACTATTTATGGTGTGAATGTAGATGTTCTCAGCAAATAATTTTTATCATTCTAATAACATCCCAAGTTAAAACATGGTATTTGGTACTGCTACATATAGATACTTGGCCTCGGTCATACACATTTGACTATAACAACCTAGGCTGTGGTGCCAAATACTTGAATATTTTTAAATGATTTGCAAACATTTTTAATCAATCTCTATTACTGTCCTGGTAATGAACTAGGGGCATATTATTATTATTATTATATTTTGCACATAGAAAAATTGACTCACATGGCATGAATATCAGAATCAAAATAATGAAAAATGTATGACAGAAAAATTTGAACCATCACAAAGTATCTATACCATTGTTTACAACAGGAATATACAGCAAAAAAATTATATATATCTGTGTGTGTGTGTGTGTGTGTGTGTGTTTTATGTATACCTATATATAAAATCAAATCATATACACATATGCATACATATACATATACATATACATATACATATACATATACATATATATATATATATATATATATATATATATATATATATAAAATTGTGGTTGTGTTTAGATTCTAAAAATGTCAGCCACTCTTAGCTTGCATATTAGTCTAAAGCAGTAAATTTTTCTAAGCCTAAAAGGTTAGATTGAGGTTATGTCAGATATGCTAAGTGTGTCGGAACACTACACAAACATTAGGATAGAATAATATCTCCCCTGGAAAGGATCTTGTTCACTGATTTCTCATTAGCCAATTTTAGGTGGCAGAATTTCACTTAATGCATCTTAGTGAATATTTTCTAAAGCACAAATTTCAAATTTCTTACTTGCATTTATAACATAGCTACCACAACATTATAGATCTTTGTTGCGCTTAAATTGACAACCCTGAGTCTGAAGCAAATAAATGGTTGTTTGTTTTCATTCTTTGCACTTGAGAGAGAGAGAGAGAGAGAGAGAGAGAGAGAGAGAGAGAGAGAGAGAGAGAGAGAGAAACAGCATGTTGGATCATTTCTCTTTTTACTGTCAGGCTTCAGCGAGTTTTGCCCTTTCTGCAACGTGGTAATTACACAAGGGATCATTTCACTCCCTTTAATCTTTGTGAAATTTGCTAAGAATCTGAGATTCACTTCATATAAGCATGAGAATTAAGAGTGCTGGCCTAGATTTTATTGGTCTCTCCAAATTCAAGTAAGATAAAAAAAGAAATTACTAAGAATTTGTTTTTCAGCTTTGCACTTGTCTTTACTCTTATTTTGTATATAACAGCTTTACTGAGATATAATTCACATAATATGTAATTGTGAAATTTCACACTTGTAGTGTGAAATTCAATGGATTTTAACATATTCATAGAGTTCTGCAAATATGACCACAATCAATTTTAGAATATTTGCATCACTCCCCAAAGAAACATTATACTTATTAACAGTCTCTCTCTATTTCACCCTAACACACCCCCTCCTAACACTAGTCAACCGAAGATCTATTTTCTTTCTTGATTTGCCTATTCTGGACATGTCATATAAATGGAATCGCACAATATGTGGTCTTTGGGGACTGGTTCCTTTCACTTAGCGTATGTTTTCAAGGTTCATCCATATTGTAGCACGTAGCAATATGTTTATTTTTATTGCCAAATAATATCTCATAGTATTAATATATCACATTTTTATCTATCCATTCATCAGTTAATGGACATTTGAGTTGTTTCCACTTTTTGGCTGTTATGAACATATGTGTACACGTTTTTGTGTATATAAACTTTTCATTTCCCTACTGTGTTTTCCCGAAAAGACCAGGTCTTATATAATATAATAGATAATATAATATAATGTAATATAGTATAATACTGGATCTTATATGAATTTTTTCTCCAAAAGACACATTAGAGCTGATTGTCCGGTTAGGTCTTATTTTCGGGGAAACAGGGTAGGAGTGGAATAGGTGGGTTATATGGTAACTCTGTTTAACCTTTTGAGGAGTTGCAGAGTGCTTTTTAAAGCTACAGCACCATTTTACATCCCTACCAGCAGTATATAAATGTTCCAATTTTTCCACAACCTCACCAATACTTGTTATGATCTATCTTTTAATCATAGGCTTTCCTAGTTGGTGTGAAGTGGTATGTCACTGTGGTTTTGATTCTCGTGTCTCTGATTGCTAGTGATGTTGAGAATCTTTTCATGTTCTTGTCTGTACACTTTGACTATGTGGTCTCATTCAGAAATAGTTTACTTGTTTGGGGAGTAGAGACTAAATATGGCTAATGTATTTTGCATTATGTCATTTGATGTGTGTTTGAGTGTGTAATGGTATAACGTCCTAATTCATGTGATATTGTCTCTAATGGTGTAGTGATTTGTATTTTAGAAAGAAAGGGTCAAAAGAGTTAAGGGACAACAAAAGGAAAGAGGCCAATTCAAAATCATGGAGAGACCTGGGTTAACTTCCTGAAAGCAAGAAGCCAAAAGTCAGAGAAAACATGATAAAAATCCAGGGTGAAGCAAAACAGGTGCTCTTTGTAAATAGAACTGCAATATCCCTTGCTACCTACTATTGACCATTAGAGTCTAAAAGAATAGGATGTTTGGGCTGATTGATAGGTACAGTATCAATGAGAACAGTTGAGCATTTTCAAGTCTCCATTTTCACCTTGCATTAGGCACTCTAGGGCTACAGAATATCCCTACCCCTCTCTAAAAAAATTAAAGAAAAGAAATAGAACCAGAAGGATGCTTACAGATTATAGTCTGTCTAGACCTGCAAGTGCTGATGTGAGCTAATAATAGATAGGTCAAAAACATAAAGCTGAAAATCCATATGTAAATTGGAGGATGGAAAAGATGTGGGAGTTTGATGACGGACTAATTGGGCTTAGGTTGTTGTCAATGTTAAATTTGGGAAAAAAGATATTATTACCTTCCTGGGTTGAGGTAACAGTCTAAATCTTATTAGGGACAATGTGATGAACAATGACAAAACAAAACAAACAAAACACATAACAAGATGTAGGAGGAATCAAGTCCAAATTATTTACATTTTAGAAGTTAAAGATCCTAATCACACATAAATTTTTGTCTCTTTGAAGAGGACTCTCCCTAAGCATAGTCACACAATAATAATGCAATTCAACTCCTCATTTTCTGGATGAGAAACTAAGGATCAAAAAAATTAAGGGAGTTTAATCCAATTAAGTTAATACTGGCTATATTAGTAGACACAAGAGCTAGAACTGAGATCTTCCAACCCCAAATATAATGATGTTTCTTTTTCAATATTATTTCAACTATGTTTTCAAGTCAAGAGTAAGCTAGGTCTGGTTCTTTATGACGTAAAGTAGAGGGAATATTTGATAAGCATATGATCAATTTGGGTTTAACAAACTCTAATTCATTTCTCTTCCACTACTTCCCAATTTTGCTCTAGACAATCACTTCAGAAAAAATGATTCCATTCTGAGATGTAAATGATTAACTGTTCTCTACCATTAACCAAGCATAATATTGAGCCTAGATAGATTCCACTTACTTTATGGTGGATAAAATACTATACAAATACTGTACTAACAATGTACAAATACTCTATTTGTGCAAAATTAATAAATCTTTAATGGTCAGTATTCTAACAAAGATTGCTCTGATTTTATTATTAAAAAAACAAAAATACATGTAAATTTGACTAATCTAACCCACCTAAGTGGTTTTCATTCAATGCAGAATTAAATAATATGAAGTGAAATGAACCAAAACCAAATAAACAAAATAAATTGTCTAGAAAAGTTTAATATATACAGCATATAGACATTGGATAAAGCTTGTTATTTAATGATAAATTTAGAAAACTTACTGTTTGTTTTTTTTTTTTTTTTTAAACATGCATCAATACAATGTATATGCCAGAAATAGTTGTGGCCTACTTAGAGGGCTAAATGTTAAATATCTGAATCAATAATAACCTCTTTCTGTTTCTAAGATATTTATAAATCGTTCCTCCTTTATAGGGTCTCCAGAGACTTTAGACTGCCAAAAAACTATAGGAATCTTACACAAAGTATTTGAACACCATGCATGGGCTTAGTGAATATTTGTTAATAATGAGATTGATGATAAACTATCACTTATTCGTTATATTTCAGGGTTGTTTATCTGCATTGGAATGTTTTTTGTTAAAATTGATGTTTTCCTCCTACGCTTTGGTTTTTAACACCCCCTTGATGATTGCCTTCACAGAAATTGATGTAAGGAAGTCGTTATTTTGTTCTCTGCATCCAAATGGCAATTACAAAGCATTTGTAAAGCTTGAATGAATTTTCTTTAAGCCTCTGCTTAAATAGATTTTCATCATTTATCAACTTACAAAAGATATATGTGCATACCAAAACTTTGCCAATACAGTTTTAACAAGATTTAAAAGAGACTTTCACAAAACCACAATTCTACAAAGGTAGTTTTAAAATGACTTAGCCAGTACTTCCTAAGGAAAGAATTGGCTTTGTTGGGGAACACACCTTGATTGACCATTTTGTTTGAAGAGTTATGCCATGGAGGAGGGTCAGAGAAAAGCGGGTACAATGGACAGTGGGCTAGATTCCTCTGTATAAGAAAATGGCCTAGAGGTTTTTAAGCACAGATTTCTTTAATGTTCATATTTACATTTTGTGCATAATTGCAAGTATAAGCCTTTCATCGTCTAGTACAGTGTGCCATAAACACGTTTCTGGAATGAGTGTTTTTTGGTAAAAATTAAATTGATAGAGTATTACCATTTAAAAAGTGAGGTATATACACAGGAAGATGAAACCACACAAAACGTCAACTAGTTCAGTTGAAGCATGGATTCAGAGACAGAGTTGGCTGGAAAAGCTTCCTTTTCCTCTCCATCCACTGAATCCTTGGAGACCTTGAGAGAAACAAAGTTTACCACCATATGTGGAATGAGGTTCACTGAATGTCCGATGTATCCTAGTTCTACTACAGGCATTAGATCATATAATTGTTATTTTATATATAAAAACCACATTGTTTTAGCATTCTTTAGTTTTAGAAAACAATTTATGTTAGACCTATCATAAGTTAAGAACACTGCTCGATCTCATTATCTTAATAATTTTCACCACTACCATTTAGTTAGCATTTATCAGTTCCTCAGCATTGTGATAATTGCTCAGAGGGACTTAAAGAATGAAGGAGATATTGTCTCCTCTCTCAAGAAATGTACCTTTTAGTTGACATCAATATAAACACATAATTACTAATGTTAATCATTCATTTGTAAATTTGGCTCTCTTGTTGGACTATGGACAGGACCAAATTTTATTTATTTTATTTATATTTGCATCTTCATTGTGTAGAATAGTTCCTGGGATGTAGTTGGTATTCATTAAATATTTATTGATTAAAAGAATAAGGATATGTATGTAAAAGCTCAGGAAATATATATAAGTATGTAATTGACCTTTGTGTTGTCAAATCAGAAGTACAGTAAAAATTGGGGGACACAGGCATAGAGGCCTGAAGAAATGAAAAGCACCCAGGAAAAAGGATGCCATGAAGGAAATAACTCCTAAAAGATCAAACCCCGTGGGTCACTATGGATGGCATGGCCCACAATGACCATCATCATGTCTATCACATTTCTTGCTGATTTCAGGTTTCTGAATTTCCAGCCTCTTGCATGTTGGTTCTGGCTTAAAGTGTTATGCTTCAAACTTTCTATTTTTAACCTCCAATCCCAATCCTTAGTTTAAGCAACTAAACATTATGATACTTCAGAAATTGAACCAAAATAAAAATATTAATTATACTAAAATACCACAGATAAAACATTTGTTATCTTTGTGATGTAAGGGAAATGTGTGAGAGGCAAAGTGCACAGGAAGGGATTAGAATTTCAGTGTTTCTAACCATACTTTTGTGTGAGCATAACTGCAGAAAAGTAAAATGATGTATGTGTGTGTGCGCAAGTGTTTGTGTGTGAGTGTGTGTGTGAGATGTGTGTGTGTGTGTGTGTGTGTGTGACAGAGAGAGAGAGAGAGAGAGAGAGAGAGAGAGAGAGAGAGAGAGAGAGAGAGAGAGTCTGAGGGAAGCAGAAGGGAAAAAAATGACAAAATCATTTTCATTAACCTTGTAGGCTGTAGCGATGAAAATCACATACCAGTTCCTTTGTTAAACAGGCTGGTACTTCTTAGCTGCAAGGGCCACTGATAATGAGTTCAGCATGAGTTCTAAAAACAATATGTCATCCTCTTCACTGTGACATGACAATAACACCAATACCCTCAAGTTCTCTAATGAAACACACACACACACTCACACCATGCACATTATAATCACTCTTTGTGAATCAACATTTTTGGTTTTAGAGCTATCACAAAAAAAAAAAGGAAAGAAAGATACCAAATTAGCCTGCATTAAAAGTCATTCTCTGGAGTTTGTTTGTTTTTGCATGTGAAAAAACTTTAAGAGCACAGAAATGAAAAGACAAATATAATGACAACAAATTTCTCCCATATTCTCAGGTGGTTTTGCATATTTCTTCACACATTGCTGCATTCCCCTGACTTTGTATAAGTTTCAGTTTGAGAAATATACTATATTGAATGTTTTCTGTTCACTTTGAGGTTGGCTCAAACTCTTTGAACCATTTTTTCTTTCACATGTTCATTCATTTATCAGTTTATCCAACACACATCTTACTGAGCCCACCACGTCTCATCTCAAGATAGAGAGATGGATAAAACCTACTTCTTGTCTACAAGGAACTCACAATTTAGTAGGAAAAAATGCACAGCTAGTTGTGATTCAGATAGTAAATGCAATAATATATAGATGCAATATAGATTATAAAATCATAGAGGAAAGTCACTTCTTTAAAAAGGTGAAAAAAATCATCAGGTAGTATTAATATTGAACTTTCAAGTGTGAATAGGAATTAGTTGGGTAAAGAAGTCGGTCCCTGCCTAGTAAGCAGCACGGACAATGTAATTGAAGCAATAAACATTATAGTGGTAAGAGGAAATTGCAGGCCACGTGCTAGAGCGCAGAAAAGGAAGGACCCTGTGCTGTGGACTGAACTTTGTGCCCCCAAATTCTTGTGTTGAAGTCCTAAATGTCAGCATGATGGATTTGTGGGATGGATGTTTGGAAAGTAATTAGGTTTAGATGAGAACATGAGGGTGGGGCCCTCATGATGGGATTCGTACCCTTAAAAGAAGAGAGCTTGCCTGCACTTTCTACCATGTGAAGATGGTGAGAAGATGGTCTTTTTTAAGCCAGGAAGTGAGAAGGTGATCTTTTTCAAGCCAGGAAGAGAGTGTGCAGCAGAAATGAGACCCTACTGGATCTTGATTGGGGCTTTCCAGCCTCCAGAGTTGTGAGCAAAAAAAAAAAAAAAATCTGTTGTTTAAACCACCCAGTCAGTGGTATTTTGTTATAACAGCCTGAGCTGATGAAAACATCATGGAATGTGAGAGGAGGTGAAGCTGGAGAGATGAGCTGGGCCCAGACTGGGAGGGCCTAGTTGTCTTATAAAGAGACTTGTTACTCACTAGTCAAAGGAGATTGTTGATGCATTTTGCTTCTATGCATAGGCTGAGTTTTTCCCCACTTATTTCCTCAATTCTTAATGCCATTCTGGGTTCACTAATAATCCACACAAATATGCTTTAGTTCTAACTGAAAAAAAAAAAAACACAAAAAACAACCTTGATTTATCAGGTTGAAACAAATATCTTCTTTCCAAAAGGAAATCTGGAAAAGTGTTTTGAGGGAATTTGTGAATGTACTGGAAGTATCACTTTCTAAAACAAAAGTGAAATAAAAAGCAATGCATCATCAATTCACAATAGCACACTAAACTGACACAATCCCACTGTGTTATTGTTTTATTAATGAACAATTCTCTTTGACTTGTAGACAGTGTAAAGCAAACAAGTAGCTTCAGGGGATCATTGTAATAGTGTGAATTGCTATGTCCTTAAAAACTTTATATCTACTGATGATTTCTTCTAAATGTCTGGAAATACTAATTGACTTAATTTTTTTCTTCCAGTGGTTACACAAATGAGAAGATGATAATAATAAAATGAGCAAATGCCATTCTTAAAAATGAGGTTTGATTAATGAGGTTGGCTGGAAATTCTTAATCTTTAATGAAAACCTCACTGTTGAGTGTATGTATGAATAGCATCAGCAATTGGCAAAGTAATTCTAAAGCCCCAATGTGCCTTTATGTACCATAATTATTAATGATAAAATCTTCTGTCTATAAATATTGATTATCATTATATACAAATCAAAATCAACTCTTCAGTTCATTTTACTGCCAAACTGAGAATTTGAAGATTATTTGTTGAATAACACTACACCATGATTATCCCCTTCCCTGAAAAACCTTGAGGCATTTAATGAAACAATAACTAGTATAGTTATAGTTTGCAAGGAACTTACATGCATAGTGTAGTCTAGCTTGATCCTCACTAGGGTTTATGAAATAGGCATTATTGTTAATAGCACATGTTTATAGAACAAGAAGCTATAGTCGATGGGCCCGACCTCTGTGGAAGACAATTCTTTTCTTCTGGCTCTCCCTGGAGTAGGAATGTTGGGGAACATAGCTAAGTCATTGCTTAACGGGAGCTATTAGCTCTGAATCTGCTGTATCACATTTATTCCAAATAAATAAGCAGAGTGGTGATGGGGGGGGGTGTCCAGAAGATAAGAATTTAAGATATTTGGTGCCATTTGCTTTGTTTTTCCTATTTCTCCAGCCCTTTATTTTTAGTTTCTGCTCTTGAATGTTGAGTTGGTTTGACACATGGGAGTGGTCTAGGAAAAATGGAACAGGGGCTGTTTTCAATTACTCATTGTAGTCTACAAGTCATTTGGTAATAAAATAGGAAGAAAATATGTCTTTGATTCATTTCAAATAGAACTATTTACATGAAGAGGCGAATAATTTGCAGTTCTGGTCACATAATTGAGTCATTGTAAATCAAGTGACTTGGGTTTTGTCTTCTCTGGTGCTTATTACAACTTTTGCTGGCCATGATTTAAAATGTAAGGACTGTTTAGTTCTTTTATGGCTATGTATTCACAAAAGTCCTGAAGGGATTGTATACCTTAATAAGAGGTATAAAATGTGTGAACTGAAAGTACACACAAATTTAAATTATACTTTCACTCACCTAATAATGGCCTATTAGGACAGAAACTCTTACACAGACGAATAATTAGTTTTTACAATAGAAAAGTAAACAAAAGCATAAATTATGATTAGATAAATATTTTCCCTGCTGTGACAAATTAGTCAACACTTATTCTTCAGCAGTGATACATAGATGTTATAAAATTGAGAGAGCTTTGTAAATAAATTTGGTAAAATATGTGTGTTTTGTAATCTGGTGCCTTAATTTTCTTCTTACTTTGTCATTTTTCCTTTCTCTGTTAGAGATAAAGGAAATCAAAGGGAGAATTTAAATGCTTTTAATTGCAAGGGGAAAAAATACATACACTTAAGGAAGCTTGTATTTGACAGTCTTTTCCAATTGGAAGTTCCCGTGACAATGCCAAATTTTCCTCAACCATTTATTTACATAAAAATCTTTTCACTTAAATGCGTACATTTAAAGTAGTCAAATGTCTAATATTAAAAAGCAGGTTTTCTTTTACTTTAGTCTTCCAAAATTAGTGTGTTTTTTTTTGTTTTGTTTGTTTGTTTTTGAAAAAGGAAATCTTGTGTTAGCCAGTGATGGCAACCTTAACAAAATACCACAGACTAGGTAGGTAGCTTAAAAAAAAAAAAATCAAAAGAATGTTGTAGTAATTTCTTTCATTAATGGTGAAGAAAAAAGCGACAAGTGATGGGCCTAAATATACTCGTGGTTCCTTGTCACCAGGTATTGTGTAAGATAAACCTAGAAAAGTGATTTGAGTTAATCTTTGTAACCCGTAGTCTATTATTATCTGTATTTACAAGTTAGCTAATTATGGCTCAGGATAACTAACTTCTCAAAAAGCATACAGTTAGTAAGTGGGAGAGAAGGTGTCTAGCCCAGGTTTATCTGACTCCAAAACTTTTATTTTTTCAACACAACACTCCTCTTAATTCCTTGCTAAATAACATTTATATAATGAAAATAATCTTTATGAGAAATACCTATTTTGTAGGTATTTACAAATTATGTAAAAATGAAGACTATTAGAGCAAATGGAAACCATGTCGTCTAGTCCAAACTTTTCATTTTGCTTAAAAGGAAATAGGCTCAAAGTGATAAAATGTCCACTCACGTCCTTACGGCTTGTTACTGAAAGAGATAATACAAAAACTCTTGTTATGAAAAAGTTTCAATTTTGCGTCACCCAATTGTTTTAAAAAGTACTTTAGCAATGTCTTACACAGCTACATGTTACTTATACATGCTTTGTTGATCTCAGCTATTAGGGAATTAGGCTCTCCATATGACCCTTAGCCTTGTATAGAGTAATGGGAAAAGGTCAGGGTACCTGAACTTGGTGGGGAGCTCTAGAGGTCTGAATTTTGTTATCTGGAATTCCTATCAGGCAGGTGGTCTTTGTCCTAGAGATTATTCCTTGGTTTGGAGATCTTCAGTTCCCTGCAAAGGCTCAGGGACAAATCTTACACTTTTGATGGGGAGAACCCAAAGTGATGCTCAAGTCTGTGGACCTGACTGACCTACACAGGCGCAGTGGAGGGCAGAGACACACCCTCAGAATCAGTGTGTTCTGGGCTTAATTATGAGCACTGGAGTGTCAGAACAATAAGAGGGATGGCAAACATTCTTGCTAAATCACTGGATTCCACGTTAGGGGTTGCCAGATAATATCAGGGTAGAAACCTGGGTGTTCTATGCCTCCGAACAGGATTGAGTTTAAAGCTGGGAGATTAATTAATTCAAAACAGGAAATTGGGAAAAAAATGAAAATAATGAAGAATGATACCTCGACAAAGCCTCTCCTCTTATAACCTAAATTTTGGTGTTTAATTGAAGCTAAGACTTTTGAACCACAGCATATCATGAAGCAATGAAAGATGACCTGACACAACTATTTGCTGTTTCACTTATGACCATTTTTTCCCCATGAGTCTTTGCTGTTGTTGTTGTTAATGAGAAAGATTTGCAAAGTTATCTTTAAATGGAAGTAGTATTTTATGAAAGTGTAGGAGTTGATGGTGCTAAGGAATAAAAGGGGCAAACTCTCAGGCACTAAATAATTATCTAGGTTCAGGGTTTAAAGAACACAACAAATAGATACAACTTGGATTATTTTCATGGAGCATAAATCAAGCACTAATGTACTTAGCAGATAAAGTGACATAATTAGATCAACAAGAAAAGGAAATTTGGACATTTTGCATCCCTAGTAAAGATTAATAATGTTTAAATATAATTACTCAAAATAGTAAGTTCCTACAGAATAATACAAATGACTGGAAGAAGCACTCTTAATTATGAAATCTGTTTATATAGTGAAAGATAATTAGAGATGAGATGTTCACTTTAAAGTTATATCCCTTATTTACTCTCAATTTTATCTGGGCATTATTAAAATAAATAAATAGATATTGGCTTCACTTCTTAAGTGTAGACAGGCAAAATTTTTTTTTTTTAATTTCAGATATTTAATGTACAGATGAGAAGGTGGACTATGGAGATAGAAAATAATAATTACATTTTAAAATATTGGGATTTTGTGAGACTATTGATGAGGGGGAAAAGGAAGACAAAGAAAGTAACAAAGATAAAAAGACTTCACACATTGAGGCAATTGGGTTTCCACGGTAATAGAAAAGAATGATGAGCAAAGAGTTGGGGGTAGAGACAAAGGCCTTGTATGCTGAGGTAAATTTTGTAATCAGACTTTTGGGAGAGGATATTATATAGAAGAATATATAAATATATAGGATATTTTAAATTCTTTTTCTGATAATAGTACTGTGTTGAGATAGAAAAGGAAGAAAATAAAATAAATCAATAACTAATACTCGGAGGTAGCTACTAGGACATTTTGAAATAATTCTTTTCTGCTTTCTGTGCATTTTTAGATAGATGGCATGATAAAGTTTATAATTTTATAGGCTTTAAGATTATACTTTTTTTTTTTTTAGCTACATATTGACTGCTCAGATCAAAGCAGAAGAAAAGTCATGTAAAAATGTACAAACAAGTCAACTGGGCAAAGAGTACATGAAAAAGGAAACAATTTGATAAATTGTTTATAAGAAATAGTAATGTAAGAAACATCTAAAATGTTCACCTGATATCTCTGTTTCACTGTTATTCAAAATGATGCTATTTATTCAATTTTATTCTGTTGACAGATAATTTCCAGTGATTTATGACTGGTATAAAAGACAAATGCCATTTGGTCTTCGATCACAAATAATTCTTTTATGTAAGACATATTTTGGCTTATGGCAAGCAACGTGCAATAATGAATACCACCTAAAATCAGGTACCATCTGCAGAAAATACCTACGTTGGCTGTACAAACATACCAATTTTTACTTCCATGTTATTAATGAGAAAATGTGAAATAATCACCAAAAGCGTCAGTTTTCTTGAGCCCAGCTGAAAGGTGAGGTAATAAATCAACCAAGTAAATACCACTTTAGAATAGGCTAAGTGTCCCAAAAATATTATTGGTCATATGAAAAGTGAAAAATAAAATCACAATGAGATATCACTTCACAACCACCAAAATGGTTACAATTTTAACAAACTTATGTACAAATATAAACACACCAAAAATATGATATTTTTGGCCAGGGTATAGAGAAACTGATACTTGCTTAGCACATTGTTGGTGAGAGTGTCATTTGGTACAATTATTATGGAAACAGGCACTATCTACTAAAGCTGAACATGTATTTTCTATATGTCCTAGTCTTCCACTTCTTTGCAGACCAATTATAGAAGGTGAAGATGAATTAAGAACATGTATGGAAATTTCCCCACAACAAAAATGCTCCACCTTTATCCCTGGGCTATTTCAGTTAAGAAAAAGTTTAGACCATGGTTTGCTCTCCAGATTTTGTTCATCTAGTCTATCATGTAATAAATGCTGGGAGTTGAATTTTTGACAAGGAGAAAAATGATATGATTGCTAGATGATCAAATAGATGATTCACACTAAGCAAGAGTTAGTAATATTTGCAATGTTAGATGATTTTTATATTGTTTTGTAAATATATAATCTTTTGTTTTAAATTGAGTGTCCAAAATTTGTGGAGGTTTTTTGTTTGTTTGTTTTTTACTGAAGAGAATGCTGCTTTTGTCTTGTCAGCTCCTCTTAAAAAGGGCATGGTTGAAATTGATAGAAATAAGGTGAATGTATTTCTTTCAACAATAAACCCATTCTAATTCAAAAGTATTTAGAGAATGATTTCTTTTTCTATTTTTGTTATTAAAATGTGAGAGAAAAAATTAAAAAAAAAACTTCTTAATGTATTTGTAGTAAACATGAGGAAGTATCATCCTAATTTATATTTTTGTCCATCCAACCTCGTTTCCTTCCATTTACACCCGTGTCACGAAAACTGGCCTGGCTGCATGAAGCAAAGCCCAGAAACAAAGAGGATGAAAGAAAAGTCATGTTGCTTTTGAACCTAAGTAGGATTAGAGAAGAGCTGATATTTACCAAGGCTCTGTTATGTACAAAGATTTCACATATTTTCCCAGCCAGTAGCCTTCCCACACACCAGGGAATATCTCTTTCAAGTAGAGGCACTGCCTCTGAACTGTTATAAAGACAAGAAAGCATTAGAATATTAATGGGTAATCAGTTTGAGCTTTATAGTAATCTTCAAAATGCCCAGAAAACTAATGGGAATATCAGATGATTCCAAGGTATTGTTTTATGTGTTGGTGTAAATTTTAATGAACTATATTTCTGTGCACAAGTGTTCTGCTTTGAGAATTTTTGTCATTTTATTTATTTATTTTTTTACTTGTCTGGGAATAGTAAAATCAATCCTGCATGTATATGCTCAAAAGGTCAATAGTCAAAAAATGTAGAGACTTGTTTCCAGTTTGAGGAAATTATGAATTAAACTGCTATAAACTTTTGTGTGAGTTTTTGTATGAAAAATTCACTTGGACAAACACCTAGCGGTATTATTATTACTTTTTGCTTAATAAGAAACTGCCGAACTATTCCCAAAGGGCTTGCCATTTTGAATTCTCACCAGCAGTGAATGAGAGTTTCTTTTGCCCACCCCCGTGCCAGCATTTGATACTGTTAGTTTGTTTGATTTTTACAGTTTTAATAAATATTGTGGTATATCATTGTGGCTTTAATTTGCATTTACCTAATGAGAAAAGATGTGGAGTATTTTTTTTTTTTTTACATGCTTACTTGCTCTTCATATATTTTCTTTGGTGAAATATTTGTTCAGATATTTTGCCCATTTTTTATAGAATTATTTGTTTCATTATTGTTGAATTTTACATTTCTGTTTTAGATATATCTCATAGCACATATATAATCTGCAAATATTCCTTCCAGACCTCATCTTATGTGTCTTTTCATCTGGCTAATCATCTGTATCCTTTATCATATCCTTTTAAAAACTGATAAATGTAAGTGTTTCCCTGAGTTCTGTGAGCCACTGTACTAAAGTAATCAAACCTGAGGAGGGGATCGTGGGAAACTGATTTGTAGCCAAGTCAGGCAGAAGTTGTGGGTGACCTGGTGACCTACTACTTATGACTGACATCTGCAGTGGGGGCAGTCTCATGGGACTGAGCCTTTAACCTGTGGTATCTGATGACATCTCCACATACATAGTGTCAGAATTGATTTAAATTGTTGGACACCCAGCTGGTGTCACAGAATTGTTTGGTGGACAAAAATCCCCACACATCTGGTGTCAGAAGTGTTGTGAGTGTGATAGTCATGTGAGTATAAAGGAAAAACAGGAGAAAGACTGCTGGGCTTATCTAACTTACTTGTTGAACGTTATTTATTACTTAGATTAATCATTAAAAGCAAAGTTAAGAATTGATGGGTAAAGTAGCTGAATAATCCTAGAGAGTTGCATTGTTGTTATCTTGGTTTAAAATGTGTGTTAGAGATTGAGCTTAGATGATGATGATGATGATGATGATGATGATGATGATGATTTTACTTATTTATTTTTTTAAGGAGGGCGCAGCTCACTCTGAATGTGGGTATCAAACTGGCAAACTTGGAATTATTAGCACCATGCTGTAACCAACTGAGCTAACCAGTCACCCCAACTTTAGATAGTTATGATAATTTGCTTTATAGTAATTAAATGGACACTGACTTCATATCTAGCTGTTTAGATGATGACAGTGTAGCTCTGAATAATTGGTTCATCAGGAAGCATTTGAAAGGAAGGCTTTGGAGGTAGAATTTTATAAATCATATCTGAAAGTAATGGCAAATATTATACTCAGAGCTTGGCATATGTCAGGAATCTTGAAAATTTCTTGTCGGGAATTTAATCAAAGTGCTGAAAGGCTCCCAAATAAATCAGTGAAAAATAGTCATTACATTTTAAAAATTCCAAAATAATCACTATCAATCAAACAGTCATGCTAGCTAAACAAAGATAAACAATTGGAGAACTACAGAGCCGGAACTTATGAAAACAACACATCCAAGTCCTGTATACCAGAAATAGCATGAAGAATTTTTAAAATTTATCTGAACCTCACGAATAGTATCCTTGCAATGATCGTTTCAAAAACTATTTTTTTCTAGGATTGTGCTTGCAATAGTTGAAAATTTTGCCTAAAGAATGGACTGAGAGATGCAGGTTAAGCTCAATCTAGGCCACAGTTTCTGCTGTTTCTTGCACTCAGTTTTGTAGGCCAGAACCTAGGAGTCATCGTTTTCCCTCTCTCTCCCTTCCCTCATACCCTGTATCCAATCCATCAGCGAATCTTGTCACTCTCGCCTTCAAAATCTATCTTGAATTAAATTCCTTATCCCACTTCCACTCTGTCACTCTATTCCGAGCAACCAGGCTACCATCATCTGTCACATGATTTATAGCAATTGTCTTCTAACTGGTCTCTCAGATTCTATTCTTAACCCCTCATAGTCTATTCTCCATACAGCAACCAGTGATCCCTTACAAATTAAATCATATCTCTCTTTGGCACAGAATCCTTTGATGGTTTATTACACTATAATAAAATTTAGCATTCTTACTGTGGCTTAAAAAGGTCTACATGACTTGGCCCCTGTACTCATTCCCTTCAACGCTCTCCCAATCCAGTTAACTCTGCTTCAGACTTTTAAACATTTGTTCTGTTCCTTAAAGAAGCCAACCTTATCTTTTTAAACTACTCTTCACTCTGCCTGATTGCTCTCTCTTTGGATTTTCAAGTAGGTATCTTTTCCAGGTCAACTGTCCTTGCCCTCACTTTCTCACATTTTACCTTTTAATCTGCTTCATTTCTTTCATAGCACTTACTGTTATGTGAAATTGTACTATTAATTGTTTACTTGCTTAGTGTGTCTCTACCAATAGAAAATCAGCTTCCCATAAAATAGTAGGATTTCTAGCCCTTTCTTCAGAGAATAATTCTAATGAAGTCAATCCAAGAGTCAAACATATTCACAAGTACAGGGTTGAAATAAAAAAAAAAAAGAGAAGTGGAAATAATTTAAATTGTGCTACCAGAACATGCTAAGACTCTCTTTCCCAAAGAGTCTATTTATCCTGACAGGAATTGAAATGCAAGAGGAGCTTTGATCACTCCTTTTCTTAACAACTGTGATATTTTTGCTTAAAACTTATGTTTCAATGTAATGGAAAGTGTGTGTGTGTGTGTGTGTGTGTGTGTGTGTGTGTGTGTGTGTGTGTGTCTAATTCAGTCAGAAATTATCAGCTGAGGTCATGTGGACATGTGAGCTAGATACATGATTCAGGACTAGCCATTCAGACTTTTCTTCTATGGAATTTACATGTGAGCCCAAAGAAACTGAAGCTTTCACCTTTCTCACTTTTCTCTTGTGTTCTTCCCTATTTGGATGATGGAAATCTCAAACTGACTTTGGCCAAGTTCTCCTCTGCTTGGAGAAAATTTAACTGTACCAAGAGAAATTGAAGCCAATTCATAAGGAAGTAGAGATGTGACAGGATAAAGGGGGAGGGCAGGGGAAAAGATGTTATCATCTGAGTCCTAAAATCTAGATCTGCCTGAGGCTAGCTCTACTAAGTCCTTCCTAGGTCAGTAAGCCAATTACTTCTCTTTATTTTTGAAAAATAATTTGAGTTGGTTGGCTGTCACTTACAATAGAGTCCTGTGTAATTAATTTAGAGAAGAATAATGTACTTGGTTAGGCGCTTCAAACATCCCCCTGATTATTAGACAACATATGATGATGGATATTACATTAGAATCATAGAGTAGGGCTCCCTAGCTATATCTGATCCAGGGTAGATAATGCTTTGTGTAAATCCAATCTTACCCAAAGTCCTGTATGTAAAGCAAATAAAAATGGAGCTGTGTCTTGTGTTGGTGTTCCCAGATTTCTCCATACAGAAAGCTTTGAAAGGGCTCTGTGGAACAGCAGGCCTCTTAGGGGCATGGTTTGAGAATTAGTAAGTTGTAAATATCAAAATAGAGAACTTAAATAACTCTCCCCAGTCATATAATTAGTTGATTAACTCACCTGACCATGGCAAAAAAATGGATAAAGATAATATGCTCTAATCTAATCTGACCCTTAATTCACAGTAATTTCATATCATGGGACTTCAAAGTCACTGTACGTCTTAGAATCTCTAAAATTTTCAAAGGAAAGCTTAACATCTAACCTAGTATACAAGCCTCTTGATGATCTGACTCTGATTCCTTTGCCAACCTAATTCCACCACAAACATTGTCAAGCTGTTAAAGATTTCTGAAAACATGGTTCTTTGGGTTTCTTTGTATTTGCACACGCATTTGTCTCTGCCCACAATGTTCTACTGGACTTTGTATATTCTGTGCTTGTAACAGTGCCTGGGATTTAGTGGATATTCAGTAGAGGTGTGCATTAATGGATCAATGTATTTCTTGTGTTCTGTAGGTATTTATTATTTAAAAACATCAGGAAGCACATCAAGAATTAGCTTATTAAGAGCATACATTATTGCTCATTTAGAAAAAGAAATGCTTAAAGAGAGTTATGTAATTTTTACGATGGGATAAAGATAAAAACATACAGGATTATGAACAATATCTACTGTCACTTAACACATGTTGTTTGGTCTTCCTGCAATAGGATTCCTGAACACCCCAAAGGCTTAATTGTTGTGTCCATTAAAAAAAAAAAAAAGTAGCCTCAATTTTCAGTCTTTTATTCTTACCATTATAGAGACAAATATCATGCTGTCTGACCCTGTTAAAAATATTACACCAGGCCAAATTGTCAACATATGATTTGTTTTAGTTTAAATGTATTTGTTGTTACCAAAAGTTCAGACTTATAGATTACTGTTTTCACTTTGAACAATTTATTTTGATAGTGTAATTTAATTTGATAAAATTCATTATTTTAAAGTGATCTTTTGATGAAGTACATATTTTATAGAAGGGCCATATTTTTGGGGGGTGTCAAGTACTTATTTTAAATATTAAGAAATAAGAAAACAAGTAGGTTTATTCTTATGCTAGTTTAGATAGCCATGCATATGTTTTTTATTCTTAATGGACTTTTCCCTCAACGAATGAATTTTACTTAACAAGAATAGTATATTTCCTGAATGTGACAGTATTTAAAATCTTTCTAGGGTTTTAAAATGTGTATTCTTGGGTTTGACCACTGTATGCAACCTAGACCTAATTTTTTTTTCTCCAAGTCTAACTGATACAGCTGATTTAAGGACCCTTGTTTGGAGAAGAGAAAGCTCAAATATGTTCTGATAATATTCATGGAAACAGTGAAATGAGAGAAGAAACCTGGTTTTCTTTTTAGAAAGAAAAGTCAAAAGTCTGAGTTCAAGTGATTTGTGAAAAAAATGGTAGGATTACAAGTAAAATCAGAAAGAGTCCATCCTACTAATTACTGATCATTTGAGAAAAGAGCCTGATTGGAGAAATTTCTGGTCTTTTATGTCAGAAAATTGGGGTTTAAATTTAATTATATTACTCAACTCAATAGCTATGCTTTTTTACTAAATCTCTCTAAGACTTAATTTTTTTCCATACAAAATGGAAATAATGGTACTTACTCGTAAAGTTGATGTCAAGTGGGAGTTAAAGTGTGTGCAATGCTTTTATCTTTCTCCAGACATGTTGAAAGAGTTTCAATCATTTATTCATTCATTAAACATTAATTGGAACATTTATTGGGTATTTCCTGTAAAGCAGGATTGAAGGTAGTGTGTTAAAGCCTGAAGAAGATTTAATTTTTGTAACAAAGGAGCAAAGGTATATTTTATTGCGTTTAAAAAACAGTTTTAATTACCAAAAAACATAGATAAATACATTCTCTTTGTGAAATAGTAGAAGTCATTCCTTTTCCATCCTCTAACACTTCTTCCCTCTCCATAGTTAACTGTTGTGGATCTTTCCAGTTCTTTTTCTAGTATTGTTATTTTATAATTTGTCTACCAAATTCAAGTATTAGAACTTTTTTTTTCTCAATTGGAATATAATTTAGTCTTTAGTTACAAACAGAGGCTTAAAAGTAGGTGTTTATTATCTCACAAATCAGGTCCAGAGACTAAACAGGAAGTCCAAAGTAAAACCAATAGACAAACGGTATCAGCAAGAACATGGGTTCCATGTATCTTTCCATGCTCCCATTCTCCACTTAATAGAACACCCTCACCTTGGTATGGTTACAAAATGGCTACAGCTTTTTTAAATATCAGGTTACAGCCAAGTCCAAAGGTAGAAACTGCAGTTTTCCTAATGTATCTCCTTATAAAGCATTTTCCCAGGATCCCCCAACAGATCTCCCATGAAGTGTTATTGACCGGAGTTACTATTCATGATATGTTTACACAAATTACTTGCAAGAAGAATGGATTGCTGTAAATGGGTTAGACAATTGACATTCATCCTTATATCCCCTGCAAATATAGGCAGGGTAAACATGTGAGCAAATCGAATTCTCTGAAGAAAGAAAGAACATGGGTAAAGGATGGATTTGGCTGGTAACCTTCAGGGTCTGCCAGAAACACACAGTATATGAGAACTGTGTTTCATAATAACAACAAATTTATTACAACACACAAAAAATAATAATGATCGATATTTCTAGTCATCCTTCAAATCTCACCTCACATTTTCTTCCTCCAGCAAACATTTTCTTGACTTCCTAAACTAGGTCAGGTCTCTGTTTTACATTATCAAAGGACCGTTGGCAATTTCAGAGCTAGCTAGCACAAATACCACTCTGGGATTATTTGATTCATGTATGACTTGTTGACTAGACTATAAAATCTAGAGGAGCAGAAACTAAGGTTATTTTGCTCACCTTTATAGCCTTCATGGTTAGTACAGAGCCTGGCACATTGTAGGTGCATAAAGCATTTATGCAGAATAAGTGAATGAATGCTTGAGAAGAAAGGTAGTTTTTACTATTGCTGAAATAATACAATACAATGAAAGAATGAAAATGTAACATAGAAAAAAATTAAATGTAGGGTAAAGCAAATTTTAAATGTTGACATATGCAGACCTGCCTAGGTATTAAGCATTTAAATATGCTGAAAGTCATGATACAGTGCTTTGAATTTCTTAGTCCTGGTATTAAAAAAAGTTATGAAACAGACACTGACTTTCCTACATGAATATTTTAACAGTTAAAAGTCCCCTCAGTTGGCCTTTTTTTCTCACTGCTCCGTGTGTGTGTGTGTGTGTGTGTGTGTGTGTGTGTGTGTGTGTGTGTGTAAGTTGGAGACCCTGTTACTCTCATATAGAAATGTTTTAAATTAAAAAAATATATATTGGGGAAATTAAAAGATAAATTGATAGAACAAACTAATAAAAAAGTAGTAGTCTTTTCAGTAAAGCCTAGAAATAGACACTGAGAAAACAGAGCCTTGAAGTTAGGGAAGAAAGAAAGAAGGAGAGAGAGAGAGAGAGAGAGAGAGAGAGAGAGAGAGAGAGAGAGAGAGAGAGAGAGAGAGAGAGAGAGAGGAGAGAGAGGATTTTTGTGCTATTGCTTTTAAAGATTCTGAAGAGGGGAGGGAATTCTTCCAAACAATGGGCACACTCCATCTGTTTGGTCTTAAAAGGAGACTCTGAACTGTGTCACACTGTCACTAACCCTGCTCTTAGCCATTCTGGTTATGCGAGATTGGTATCAGAGAAACAGAGCAGTAGGAAGTCAAGAAGAGAACAGACCTATCAATCTCTCTAGACAGGCGCTTCTGAAACACAGCAGCCTTGAAAGACCATGATGTATGAACCGATCTTCTTGGAATCTTTCTGCCACAAGAAAAATCCATGAGCCTTTCTAGCTAAAGAATGATAAAATCCTAATAGCTCAGTGTCCTGAAACTTTGTTATAGTCAGTAGAACTGACTTTTGATTCTTGTACTTTTTGTGGTTTGTATATCCCTATAACCGTGTAGATAAGTGTGTCCATTTGTGTTCTCTCATAAATGGCAAACTATCCATCTTTCCCCCTATGTGTCCCTAGAGAAATTACGGTATGTGCTCAACAGATATATGTATATACTATATTGTTAAAAAACACCGTGATATGGTGAAATAAATAAAATAAACAGCATTACTAACATTATTTCAACTATACCCACCATCCTCTTTTCTAACCTCACCCATATATTATAAAACAATAAATTGGCTGTTGGTTCAAAGTATTTTCCAGTGAATATTGAAGTGTCTTGACTATTTAACATATTTCCAAGGAAGAATAAATGAGACGCTTTCTTAATGATAAGCAGTATGCTTCTTCAGCTTTCACTAAATCCTGATATTCTTCTATTTCTTTAATAAATTGAGAATTTGTTGGCTACTCAACTTTATAATATAAAAGTAGAGTCCCCTTGTTACTGAGGGCAGCACTTTTGACTCAACTGGTTGATAAAGAGTTTCAAGGTCAGAGGAAATTGGGACTCTCAAAGTTGATATGGGAAATATGTTCAAATGCTGATTTAAATATATATTTTGAAATCGTGGAGTTTCTGACGGATTGATAGCGTTACAAGTCTTCGTGAAAAATACTCTTGACTCCTTTAGAAACTTATGACTTTACAAAATGGGAACTGTTTTCCCCAGGAATCATGATAGAGAGGGCCTCTCATCACTTTTCTTCATGGAACATTTTCCCAGTTTCTACTTAATTTTTCCTATTAGGTACATATAAACAAAAGTGGAAACCACTGATGGTAAACCCAGAACATTCTGGATATGATGCAACAGAAACCCAAATCTGCAATTGTGGCTGAGGCTATTACAATGTTGATTCGCGATCTTTCTTATTACTTTTATGATGACAAAACCCATAAGATCAACTATTATTACATAATAAGAGAGAACATTTAAAA
This sequence comes from Rhinolophus hipposideros, assembly GCF_964194185.1. Lineage (NCBI taxonomy): Eukaryota > Metazoa > Chordata > Mammalia > Chiroptera > Rhinolophidae > Rhinolophus > Rhinolophus hipposideros. Next base: position 70,947,003 of record NC_138053.1, on the reverse strand, counting down.
TTATATCACAAGACTCTAGGTCTTAAAATTAATTTGCATTTAAAATACGTATGACGTGGTTTATTCTTACTAAATTTGTCTATGATATATGACATAAAATGTTTGATTAAAAAGTAAGCACTCCACAAAATGTAAACAGTAGAGGTTATGTAAATGATAGAATGGATGTGAGTATTTGTTTTATTTCTGACTTGATCAAATTGACACAATCAAACAAAAGTTCTTCCAAATTAGATTTTAGTCCTTTAAAGGAAATCATTCACTAAAATTAATTTTCTCATCCTTTGCCTCCTTAGGCAAATTTACAGTCAAAACTAAGGGGTGGAAATACATTGCTACAACTTATTTGTTTCTCCAAGAGATTACTTATTTCCTTTCAGGGAGTTTATTTCAATTGTATTGCTAATGTAGAGAGATTATATGAAATCATTGAAGTTGGGCCTAAATCAAGCTTCCATAGAAACAGAACATATAAACTGAGCTGAATGAATAAAAATTCAGGGAAATGTTCCATAAATTTAAAAAACAATAATACAATGAAAAGAATACCAACATTATCAGAAAAAAAGCTGCAAAGAAATGTTTTTGGTACGGACTGTTTAAATGTGTCACTGCTTTTTTTGTCTTAAGTCATTATTTTCTGTCCGAATTACACTTTTCTATCTCTTTAATATACTGGCCTGTCAGTTCTACTCAAGCACCGAAAAAAATTTTGGGTATGTCAAGAAATAGCACAGAAGCAAGTAAGAAAACACGATACATCCAAACTGACATATAAAGTGGCCAAACAATGTAGATAAACAGAAAAATATTTTTTTCCTAGTAAAGTCATAAAGAACTTATCTAAATTTGTACACTAAGCAAAAAAGTCTAAAGTACATCTGTGTGCTGAGTAACATAAACAAAAAAAATAAGTGATATTTTCAGCATTCTGAATGAAAGTACTGTGTTATCCTGATATTTAGTATCTCCAAATTTCTATTTAGCAATTAACAGTCGATACGAGGCATTGTCAAGCCACAACTTGTGGGCTGGCTCTGCCATCTTTATCAATAAAGTTTTATTGGGACACAGCCATAAAATTAATGCATTCATTTATGTATTGTCTAGAATACTTTTTATGTGACAAGAGCAGAATAGGTTAGTTGTGATAGAGACTCACAAAGTATAAATATATACTATATGACTTTACAGAAAAAAGTTTTCCAAACCCTGGTTTGTACAAATCAAAATAATTAAATTTAAGCTATTTAAAAAATTGGGGCAGTTTACTAAGAAAAAGATGAAGAAGAGTTATAGAAATCTAAGACAAGCAATAGTGTGTTATGAAGTTTATCTTTGTAAAATTATATATTTCCTAGAAAAAGCGGTTTTACTCCAAGAACACAATAAGTAAGAAACATTACCTGTTTAGATTTAAAAGGAAAAGAAAGCATTCTAAAAATATATCTATTTATTACAGTTGGCTAACTGCTTTGCCAAACAACTCTAAAATTTAAGTGATAACACATTATTATTATTATCATCATCATCATCATCATTATTAATTTTTCACTCATACAAAAATTTGAAGATAGTCTTTCTCTTTGGAAGGATCTTCTGGAGCATTGTCCTCTGCTTAGGATTGCTTGGTTGTTTATATTTTCTGGTAGCATTTTATTCTAGGTCCTTAGAGCTTTCTTCATTTCACTTTTTGATGGGGAAAAAGAATGGAGGATTGTGAATCAGAGGGTTTTATGGACCATATTTGACAACGTAATCCATCATTTCCACCCAGATTCCATTGTTCAAAACTTAGTCACATGGCTTTCACGTAATTATGTAGTATTGCTCCAGTAAAAGAAAAAAATTATTGGCTAAACTGGCCAGTTTCTGTATTAAGTGAATGTGCCTACATTCATGAACACACACACACATACATTATAACATGGAAGGAGCTGTGTGCAATCTCATTCATAAATAGTAGTTAACTGTTCTTGCTAGCAAAGTAGTCTCATTTACATGTTGGTGGAATTGTTCAAGTTTATGCATTCAAATTACATCAAATTGATTTATAGAACTGATTTTTTCTCTGAACATTAATGTACACACATTTATGATGAATAGCTTATATTTATGTGAGAAGAATAATGTTTGGTACTTGGATGTCACAAATAAAAATTAAAACTGAATATCCTTCAAATATTTTAACACGTTAAGAAAATATGAACATTTCAGTGTAAAACTGAGTAAAAGATAATAGTTATCAACATCTGTAGCATGGAGAGTAGTGCTGTTGAAAAGAAATATGATGTGAACTCTTTATATAATTTAAAATTTTCTAGTAGCCATGTTAAAATTGTAAAAAAGAAATAAGTGAAATTTATCTTAATACTATATTTGTTGTAATGCAGTGTGTCTACAATATTATACAATTCCAGTATAAAAGCAATACAACATTATTCATATATTTTTATGAGTCTTCAAAATCTAAAGTATATTTTATGCTTTCAGCATGTCAGTTACCATATTTCAGGGATTTAGCAGTCACCTGTGGCTGTGGCTACCACATTAGACAGTCTTTTCCTACATCATTGAATCTCCAACTTTAGGGAGTCAGACGGTTACCTGGGGAATTTGTTAAAAGCATAGATTCCAGGTTCTCACTTAGAGAGTCTGATTCTCACTTAGAGGTCTGGGTGGGGCCCAATAATCTACATTTTAACTGATATCATCATATTTTTTATGTAGGAGATCAGAGGTCCACAGTTGATAAAAGATTGCGAGAAACTTCTAAGGTCCCTTCTACCACCAATTTTATAATTTCTAGGACTTTTCAGAACTTGCAGTTTTAATGACTTTGGCTTATAGTGTTTACTATAAAATATCATATTGTGGAAAATTTGTTTAAGGACGCATAATGAATTTGAAATCATTGGAGACCTTCTACCAAGTCACAGGACAAGTTTAAAGTTGATTGGTGCCGTCTTTGCTCTAGCTCACACTCTTTCTCCACTAAGTAAAGGGACAGATAGATAGGAAATACCTTTTATAGTGTCACTCAGAAAAATACTCTATTGCCAGATATGAACAAACTTATCCATTTTGATCCTCACAGTAAGAGAGATGAGAAAACAAATTAAATTCATATGTATTAGCTCTCATCTTTTAAAAAAGGCTTCTCACATTCTAAATCATTACCAACATGTGATTTACTTTTACTGTTTAATTATCCTTCTCGGCTGTGAATTTCCCTCAAGTTCTCAACTTTTTATGCTTTCTTATAGACTCTACCAGATGTCTCATTTTGTCTGATACTGTACTTAACCTGAAATACAAATGACTGCTAATTAGAAAGTTCAATGTCTCTGTATATACAAATGATTTTCATACATATGAAATTTTTTTCTGAAACAATTAAAAATATCAAGCCTCTCAAAATGTTACATGTATATTAGCAGCAGCTTCTGCTTTAGAAATAAATAAGTTTCTTATTATTTTCCAATTTAAAAGTATTGATTCCCTCTACTTATATCTGTGAATCTTTCTTCTCTAAAATCAAGAAAACCAAGGACTTCTTAGAGTTTACAAATCTTTAAGAGAACCAAAAGACAGAGAAAAATACAATTTTCTCCAATGATGCTTCATTTGTTGACATGAATCCAACTTAATCCACTCCATGACCAATCAAGACCCAACATGCATCTCTCCAAGTTATTTTCTTTCCAAAGACATGCACTTTTAAGTGAGGTCTGAAATGTCTTTAGCTCTATCAGAAAAGAAGATGGGAAATATATACTGTTGAGTCAATCTGTGTTGCTCAAGACTTTCTGTGAAATTTCTTGGTAAGTTTGGGAGAAAAATGGTCTATATTTCATTTATCCCCTCAAATTACTTACAGAGTAAAGGCTTTAAAAAAAAAAACTTAATACCAATAATTTATTTTAGATCTAATTTTTCATACATAAACTGAGCTATTTTAGATGCAAGGGAGTGTTACACATGTTACTAAGACTGCAATGAAACTTAAGACATGATCCTTATTTCCAAGAAGACTCAAGTTGTGCTTGTACGCACGTCATTTCGTTTATTTCTTAGGCAAAACCTGTAAAGTAAGTATTATTATTATCCCATCTTTGCTGATTGAGAATCTTGAACACAATGTAACACAGCTCATAAGTGTTAAAACTGCATTTGAGTATAAACTCCATATTTTAACTGTAGGTCTGGAACATTTTCTACTACATTTGGTGAGCATGGAGGGAGAGGGCAGAGGCAAAAACAGAGTGCACTCTGTTTCAATAAACATTATTTATATTACTTATCTTAATTCCTCCCGTTATATAACAAGTATAATGTCCCAGATGGTTTTCATAAATTTATGGAAATCCTGTGTTTGAACAGTGATGTGGAGAAAATCAAACTGCTAAAGATTATAAAGAATAGAACCAAACTAATCATTATTTTCCTTTCAAAAATATATGATAGATTACTTATTCTTAGATCCCCATGTAGTCATCTTATTATACCCCAAAGAAAGTTAATGTTATATTGTTATACCATCACATACTGAATGGTGAAAATTGGTGTAATTTAGTTCAAGTAGAAAGCAGTTGAGACCCTTAGAGTATGAAACTTTTTAAAGTGACAATCCTTCCTGGAATAGTTAAAATATCAATTGTTCTACAGTCTGACGAATCAGAGTTAAATGACAGTTAATAACATGCTTTTAATAGAGAAAAGACACAAAGTACAGAACTATCTTTTGTTACCTTTTCATGTTAGCAGGGAAAAATTTCCCAGCTCCTTTCATTCTCCACCCATCAAAAAAAAAAAGATGAAAAATGAGATCTAAAACCAACAGTATTTATTAAGCTACAATGGGGTTATAGAGAATACCATTGCAGAGACAGATTTTTTATATTGAAAATATTTTAAAATATTAATGATGGTTCACAGTAACTGAGCTTTATTGTGTATGCTTGCAGTCTTACACAACTAGCCTTTCTTCAGTCTCTTCATCAAATAGTTACTCTAAGACTACAGTTGAATAAATTAATAAAGATCGCTGTTTAAAGTATAATGACTGGAGAGTTGACAGTGGGAGGTAAGGTCAAGATTAACATGAGCAGTAACCTAATTTCTCTCTTTTTTTGTATTTTTCTCATATTCTCCAAGTTTATTGCAGACCTTGCTCTCTGTACTCTGGACACAATGTGTTTGTATTTGCTTTATTCTATGCTGGGAAATGTCACCTCATCCTCTCGTTTCTCCTGTAGATGGCTGATTTGCTACTTTCCCATCCAAGAGACCATTCCTAACCTCCCTGATTGTTCAATTCTTTTGGATATATCTTTTATAGAAACATATACCTATCCTTAAGAGCATTTATCAAGGGTTTAATTTTCTTTTTAATTGTGTGATGATTTAATTTGTCTCCATTTTCTCTACTAATCACATGCTATCATGAGAGCAGGGTTGGTGTCTATCTGGCTAGCCAATTTTACCCCAGCATCCTTTGAAATGCCTGGCAAAAATCTAAGGAAAGATGTTATCTCCTTATTGCTTTATATAGGCCTTTGCATTTTTCTTTTGTTGATAATTTATTGTTTAGTTTTGTCACAGCCAAAAGCAGTCTTTGCACTGGGTCCATACTTCTAGCAACAATTTTGATTACAAAAAATTTGGGTTAAGGGACCTGATTTTGTATTTGGTGTTTGGTTATTTTAGGAAAAATGCAAATGTTAAAGACATAGATTCCAACATTATCAGACTTAAAGAATGAATAAAAATTCCAATAGCATGTTTCCTAGTATTGCTTTAGTATGAAATTTATTGTTTTATAACCAAGCATGATTAAATATTTAACTTATAAAAATACATTGAATGTAATAAAGTAACCTGTTAAAAACCCAACACCCACCATGGATGATAAAAAATACAACTTTGTCAAAGCAGGTGACACCCTCTATGACCTTTCCAAGATCACCTTTCTCAACAAGCCCCTATACTTTTTATCATTTTACAGGTATATATATGTTTTACATAATCATTCTAGCTGCTGTGTTGAAAATAAACTGTAGGTGGTAAAGACAGAAAGTTCTTTATGTCTTGTAGAATATTATGTTTACTCTACTTTTATCTTCTTCAATATTGTATTTACCATTATTAACCCTTTGATCTTCCATATAAATGAGCTTGTCACGTAGTCTGAAAATCCATGCTAAGATATTTACTGAATTTGCATTGAACTTTACATTAATTTGAGGCTAATTTATATCTCTACAACAGTGAGTTTTCCTATCTATGAGCAGGGGTCTATTTCTCTAAATATTTAGGCCTTCATTAATAGCTTTAGATTTTTGATGAACAAAGGTGAATGACCTGGAAACACATAGGCTTTTGATATCACTTTTATCGGGAAAATCGCATGAGAGGAGTAAGACCAGGATTTTGGGTCCATCATTGCTCTCTGCTTTGCAGCGCAGCACAAGATCTAATTGGGCTACATTGGACTCTGGAGGCCAATGTATTTTGGTCTTTGACTGAGTTAGGTTTTGGTCTTTGACTGAGTTAGGTTTCAGCTGCATGACTAGGGAAGCCCCTCTCCTCATGTGATTGTGGTTGAGCAATATGACATGCTCCAAACTTGATATTTACCCTGTTCTGCCATATCAAAATTCATGGGTGGAGCATAAGTCTCCTCTGGCGAGATCAGAGAGCTGGGGTTCTGTACTTTTAAGTTTCCCCTGTAGAAGCCCAGTGACCTGATTTGTAATCTTAGCACTCTACCAAAGTGATTGCCTGAAGTGCTTGATGTAGCTGATTTTCCACATAGCTACATAGAAGATAGTAAACAGAATTAGTTTGGGACAAATTAATCTTCTTAGTTGTCCACATAATGGCCATGTAAATCTTTTGTTAGATTGACTTCTGGGTACTTCATATTTTTGTCATTCTTGACATTAAAAAAAAAAAAAAAATATATATATATATATATATATATATATATATATATATATATATATCCAGTGGCTTTGCTAAAGTTTCATTAATACTCATAAGTTATCTATATACAATTTGAGTTTGTTTTAGGCTGAATTGTTTTCCCCACTCCCAAATTTCTACATTGAAGTCCTAACCCCAGTACCTCAGAATGTGACTGTGTTGAAACATAAGCTCTTAAAAAAATAAATTAAAATGAGGCCATTAGGATGACTCCTAATTTAATATGACTGGTATCCTTATAAGAAGAGATTAGGACAGACACACACAAAGGGAAGACAATGTGAAGACATGGGGAAAAGATGGCCATTGATAAGCCAAGGAAAGAAATCTCAATAGAAGCCAAGCCTGTCAACACCTTGATCTTAGACTTCTAGCCTCTAGAATGTGAGATAATAAATTTCTGTTGTTTAAGACTTCCAGTCTGTGGTACTTTGTTTGGCAGCCTTAATAAAACTAATACAGATTTCAAATTGAATTGTGCTTCCTACATTTGGTCAGCTCATAGCCTGTTTGCTATATGTGGTAGTCTTTAGACAATCATGTCATCTGTGAACAATGACACTTTATTTATTCCTATGATATTATGATTATATTTTATTTCTTTTTCTTACTGAACTATATAGAACTTCTAGTATAATGTTGCAAAGGATCAGTGAAAGTGAGCATTAAATGAAATGCTTCTACATTTTCATCGCTATGAATGACGTTTATTATAGATTTTTGATAGATAACCTCTATTAGATTAATGACTTCAATTTTTATTTGAAGAGATTCATCTTTTAAAATTATGAATGAATATTTAATTTTATCTAATACTTTTTCTATATCAAAACAGGATATACATCTATATTTTTATTCTATGTTCTTTTTAAAATTTTAACACCTGGATATAGGTATTTCTACATATATGATATAAAAAGAAGGAAAAGTGGGGTGAATATTTACAATCTGCTATGGGATTTAACAAAATCTCATGAATATAGACCAGGGTAATAACACTCTTGCCAGCTCTCTGAAGGTACATTTTTATTAATTTTATTGGTGACATTTCTCAAGCTATACAGTCCGAAGAACATATGTGGTAAATACTCTTTAGAAACGAAAAACAGAGACAGGGAGAATTTACTCTTCCAAGAGTACATGATATTGGGCATTAATTCTATGTAAATTCTAATAAGGAGGCAAAAAAATAGATTCTCATTAAAAGTAAGCAATTATTATCATTTTGTTTCACAAATAGTTATGGAGATTGTCTTATTTCACCTTTTTTAAAAACAAATTTCCCAAGTTCAGGAAGTTGTTTGTTTTATGTGTAGGTTGTTTTTCTTTTATGTGCAGGTTGTCATGGGTCGTAAGTCATTTCTCAACAGTGTTTATGTTGATACTTTCACAATATTCCTTTGGGATTCAATATAAAATATTGTTGGTCTAGGTCTGAGTTGGCCTTGTTCTTTACCTCAACACCTGAACTTGTTCTTCACTTTCACTTTTGTAGAAGCAATCTTTCCCCTCAAGCTATACACAAGAATACGCCCAGGAGAAACGTATCAGGTTTTTATGTCTGAAGAGAGCTTTAAATTTGCCAATCTGCTAGGTAGTTCAGTTGGTTTTGTTTATCTTAAAAATCTGGCATCAAATCAATCGCAAACAATAAAAGAGGGCACTCAGAGGAGTAAAATAAAAAGAATTATAATCTCCTTGAATCATCCAAAGCACATTTTTAGTGTGCTTTAAAAAAGGCAGACATTGAGATAAACTGAGTAATAATTCCTCATTTTACACAGATGCTAGGGAAGGGATTTGTCAAAGTTTAACAATCCTGTCACAAGCAGGGGCTGAGTCATCTCTGTGATTGAAGTCTTTCTGACTGATTACAGGCATAAAGCTAAAGAAGTCTCTTTGAGTCCTATCATTTCATAATAGGCAAGCTATTAGCTGACACATCAATTAATGAAAGCTACTATTTTACATAAAATATTATCACAACTAGCAATATTTTAATTTTAGCATTTTGTGATTCATCTAAAACAATTACAATTCTGAGAGTTTTAGTAAGGTAATTTCTAAGGAAAATTGAAGATATATATATATATATGTAGAATAACTGGCAAAGCATCAGCTCATTTCAAACAGGCAAATTAGTATATGTTTGCTACTTAAATCTTTATACCAATGACTCATATCATGAACTGCTTTTTTTCCAATTAAGAAGGCATTTCTTGATATATATATAAATGACTGTAGCAATGGAAGTTGGAAATTTGAAAAGTAGGAAAATGTAGTAGTTTTAATTATTGGCCCTAATTCTTCAGCCTAGTCTTGCAAGCCCACCATTATCATGCCCCATTCATGTGCGAAGGGGACTTCCCTTGACTTTGAACTTAGGCATAAGACTGTCATTAGCTGGTGGTATTCAGGTAGGAATGACAGTGTGCTAAGTTGAGGCTTAATTTTCAAAGGTCTTCCATGTTTCTGCTTGCTTTCTGGAGCTTCTGACATTGCAAAGAGCACACAAGCCCTGGCCAGTCAGATCATCCTAGGATGAGAGACGTGAGGAGCAGAGCTGCTCCCACTGACTCACGGACACACACTGAGAAGCACAGCTGCCTCAGTCATTGCAGCCTGAGCCAGAGCTGCCCAGCTGAGTCTACCTTAGATCACCAGAACTCAATAAATCTGTGAGAATGATAATTATCACTGTATGCCACTGAGATTTTGTGGTTATGTTTTTATGCAGCATTATTGTATAATAGATGACCAATCCAGGGAGATTTGTATTTATGGAAATGAATAAATGTATTACTTACAGGTGTATCTCACTCAGTCCACCATTTTTGTTTCTTTCCCTATCGTTGCTATTTTGGACTAAAGGACACTCTGAGTCTCTTCTAGTGATATACCTTTAAGACAGTTACACCATGTGCCCATAAAAATGAATCATGGGCCTAAGGTAACCTGCCAACTTGTCTCATTTACATGCATGAATTAAGAGTTAGGCATAAACCTCACCTGCCCTCTCAGCTCCTACTGGGGCAGAAAACATTACTGAAACTAGGGTACCAAGAGATTAGACGTCATGTCCTACTTCAGAGGCTGCCTAAACATTTTCTCTCTTATTCCATCAATTTTAATCATTGGTCCACATCTCCTTGAATCTAGGAATAATTTCTTTTAAGGTGTCGTGCAGGGTGTCCGGCGGGGCGGCCTGCGGGGTCTCTGTTCCCGCTCCCCACATAAGAATGCAGGACACGGTAAGGCCAAAAAGGAACACCCACGGAGCCATAGGTAGGGAAGTCAAACCAATATATTCTCGCTGGCGGCTGGGCTGGAGACACAGGAAGCAGGATCTACATAATCTGCCTGACAGCAGTCCGCGCTTGCCAGCCACCATCTTCTCGCTAGCCCCCATTCCTTTTCTGCTAGCGTAGCCACAGCCGTTATATTAGTGGCCAATGGCCTACGGGTTACAGCTGACAGCCAACTAGCCACAGCTGCTGGCCATCTGATCACAGTTGATGGCCATTTACTACCCGAGCCAGCACCTTTCTGAGTGAGGCCGAGAGCCTGGAAACTGTTTTTTGGGGTTTTGTCCCCACATAAGGTCTTCTTCAAACATGCATCAACACATAGTCCTCACACTCAAATGGGAGTTATTAAATTAGTAATTTGCTTCATAGAAATTTAAATTAGGAAATATAAGTTCTCCTTTTCTAAGAAATACCTGCACACAAATTAACAAGAACTCATTAATAACTAAAACTGTGCTGGGTGGAAGGCTGATTTTTACAGTTAAAGAAAACCATTTGGTACCAGTAAATTATTTAATTATTTTATGTTAACTACTTTTGTTCCCAAAAAAAAGAGCTGCTGAAGAATGATAATTAAATGCAAATCCAAGGTCTTTAATTAACAGTGTATGTTTGGCTAAATGACTTCTTAAAAATTGTGTGTCTTATGTATTTGACATGATTTTCCATAACATTGGCATACATTGATTGTCATTCAAAAGGGAAAGCATCCTTGAGTTAGTTAAACTAAGGGAATTTTGGATAGGAATGATCTTTATCAAAACCACACTGTACCAGCTAATGGATGTCTGTTTAGGAAACAGGGAATATAATATCTGACAATTTTAATCTAATTATAATTTAAAAACCTGTTGCTTGCTCTTTGAAATAAAAGAAAGAGAAACTAGTGATTGACATTATACAATATGTGATGTTTTGAGGTATTCCTTGTTAGCACATTATAAAGTTAAAGTGCCACTCTGATATCTGAAAATCCACCTACTTAGTGTGCCAGAGAGTGGTTTAGAGAATGATGAGTTTGTGTATCGGTGAACTATTTTGCAGCTTTCATGTCTCAAGATGAGGGATATTTTTCATCCTTCTCTGGAAACTAAATACTGTGGTAAAAGGAACAGTGAGTACAAATGCAATTGTGGCTCTTACTTTTAGTGGTGTAAAAACAACAATTAAGACAGTTCATAAACTCTCATTTTTTCTTTACCTTTTAATTTCTTCAATATCATAAAAAATATGAGTACATAATTACCATGGTTGAGCACATGCCAGGAATTGTATTAGGAGGTCCCCCAATATATATCCTTTATATTTCATTCAGTCTTAAACACCTATGAAGTAGCATTAGTCCCTTTTATATAAATCATGAACTGCTTTTTTCCAATTAAGAAGGCATTTCTTGATATATATAAATGATAAATTAATAACTTGCCCAGGATCAAAAGCCAGGGTAGCAGTTGCTGTCAGAGCCATGCCCAGATCCCCTTAATTACCCTGATTTGTTCTAGAGACCCATCCTTCAGCTTCTGCACCGCTTAATTCCTACTGGCTCTTTAGTACAGCTTCTCTGTCCAGACAGCAAGCGCTGCAATGTCTGGGCTTTACATCCCCTGGGGGGTTCACTGCCAATGGTAGACCGATGCAGGAATATGAAAGCACAGCTCTCTTGAACTAGCTCATGCTCGCGGGTTCTCGGAGGGATCAGGTGGAGACTGACACTTGCCTAGTAATGGTACTCATTTGGCTTCTTCCTCTGCCCTTATTCCTCACTGGTTTCCTAGAAGAACTTACACAGGAACCACAGCCTGTAACCTGTTTCTGGGGAATCCAACCTAAAGCAGACAGGATTTGAACACAAATCTAATCAATTAAAAATCCAATTACCCAATCCTTCTAAAAGGTTACTTCATTTTTAGTCTCCTGTATTTTCTATTTTTTAGCAGTTCATTTTATTTCTTTTCCTTTTTTTTAACCTTCATACACCTTTATTCTATGTACTAAACTGACACCTGCTCTATACACACATGACAGCATAGAACATGTAACTTCTGTTCACAAAAAAGGATTTGTTTATAAATTTTAGTAGCCTTGGCTGGAACACTTGTTTTTCTTCCAAGTATTTATTTTTCCAATACCTTTCTAGGTAGAGGCTTGATTATTCTTATTTGGTCTAATCTTATCTCCAATTTGCAAGAAGAAGGTAAATGATGAGCAAGTCAAGGCACAAGAAAGACTATTTTAATTGGCTGGGTAGAAAATCTTAAATATTGATTCACTCATATATTTATTAACAAATATTTATGAAGAGATTGCCATTTTTAGGCCCTATTTTAGGATCTGAAGATACAGAAAAGATAAGCAAAGACACCACTTATTTGGAGTAAATGGTGGTGGAGTAAAACAGACAATAAGCAAATAAATTAATTAAAAATGACTTTAAAATGCCAAGTAATAAAGTGCTATGAAGGGAAAAAAATATCAGAACTGAGTAGCAAATGGTAAAAACTATTATACATATATATATATATATATATATATATATATATATATATATGACATTAGAGCAGATACCTGAATACTACTACTACTACTACTACTACTACTACTACTACTACTACTACGACTAATTATTATTATTAAAGGAAGAAGCCACAAGAATGCTGGCAGAAAAATGGTCCAGAGACAAAATCTTGAGATGGAAGCATGCATGGGGTGTGTTTATAAGAAACAGTAAATAGGCCAATGGTGCTGAAACACAGGGAGAGCGAAAGAGTGGTAGGATATGGAAACAGAGATGTAATCAGGGATCAGATCTTGTGTTGGGATAAGTTTCTCCTATACCTATTTTGATAAGAGGTGTTTTTTTTTTTCTATTATTGAACTTTGTCAAATGATTTTTCTGCATCTATTGAGACGGTCATGTGGCCTTTATCTTTCATTGTTTTTAATGTGGTGTATCACATTGATTAGCTTACTTATATTAAACCAACCTTGTATCCCAGGGATAAATCCCACTTGGTCATCTTGTATACTACTTTTAATGTGTTGTTAAATCAGTTGGTTGATATTTTATTGAGAAGTTTTACATCTATGTTAATCAGAAATATTGGCCTGTAGTTTTCTTTTCTTGTGGTGTTTTTGTCTGGATTTGGTATCAGGGTGATGCTTGCCTCATAAAATGAGGTTGGACATATTCCCTCGCCCCTATTTTTGAGAAGAGTTAAAAAGGGTTGGTATAAATATGTCTTTGAATATTTGGTAAAAATCAGTTGTGAAGCTACTGGTTCATTTTCTTCACTGGAAGGTTTTTGATATTGGCTCCAATTTTCTTATTTGTTACTGGTCTGTTTAGACTTTTTATTTCTTCTTGATTTAGTCTTGGTAGGTTGTATGTTTTTAAGAACTTATCCATTTATTTTAGGTTATCCAATCTGTTGGCATATATTATTCATAATATTTCCCTATAATCCTTTTCATTTGTGCAGCATTTGTAATATCTGTTTCATTTTTTATTTTATTTATTTGAGCCTTTTCGAGAGTTAGTCTAGTTACTCTAGTTAATCTACCTAAGGGTTTGTTAATTTTATTTTTTCAAAAAAACAACTCTGGTTGATTTTTTTCTGTTGTTTTCTATTCTCTATTTGATTTATTTCTGCTCTGATCTTTGTTACTTCCTTTATTCTGCTAACTTTGGGTTTTATTTATTTACTTTTTCTTTTTCTAGTTCCTTGATGTATGAAATTAGAATGTTTATCTAAGATCTTTCTTCTTTCTTAACATAGGTCTTGATCACTATAAACTTCTCCCCTTTAAGTGCTATGGAAGACCATCATAAGATTTTGTGCAGATTTAAAATGTTGAATCCAGCATTCTGTGTTGTATAGTCTGTAAGCTGGCAAGAGTACAAGCATGGTAAGAAAAAGTTGCTGTTCATCAAAGGCATTCATGTTAACGTAACACGGACGTCTTCCAGAAACAGACTTCTTGTGGCTGTTAGCCCTCTTTGTGTTTATCCTCAGCTCTGCTTCCCAGACCTCATTTTGTGTTCCACAATTTAGGTAGGAACAGACAACACATCCCCTGTCCCCCCCAAAAAAAGACCTACCTATGAGTCACTTTCTAATAACTATGAGAGAGAAAGATGTGTAGATGAAATATTTCCTTTCTTGGGTTAGAATAGAATTTTTAAATCTCATCACTACTCACATTTGGAGTGGGATAATTCTTTGTTGTGGGGAACTATCCTTTGCTTTTTAGGACATTTAGTAGCATTCCTAACCTCTACCTACTAGATGCCAGCTACCCCTTGAATTCTAACATAATTACGTCAGATACTGCCAAATACGTCCGTGGGGGACTAGAACCCCTTCCTAACTGAGGACCTCTGGTTTGTATATTTTACAAAGAAAACCAGTTTATTCCAAACATATTAACAAAAATATTGGTTAATATATTACATTCATGATTTTAAGTGCAGAATGATTGTTTTTCCTTTTTTCCAGGGTCTTTATAATTTCTGAATTGCCACATAACATACTTATGCTTTCACTCTACCTATTAAACAAATCTTCCTAACCCGTACTTATTTAGCCAATACTGCTAGTATTACATATTGGGATGGAAAAAACATAGATTACCTCAGACATAAATTCTATGTTAATATGAGGTGTGACCAAACAATACGGTGAACGTTGAAATAAAAAAAAAAATTATTACAGTAAAAGACACATTGCCATTAGTCCCCCTCAAAATATTCCCCCTCACTTTGTACACACTTATCCCATCGTTCTTGTCACTTTCTGAAGCAGTTCTGAAAGTCCTCTTTCATGAGTGTCTTTACTTCATTCTCCATCACAACTCTCCATGTCACACATTGCTTCTGGTATGTGGCAATTTATGTCAAATAAAAAACATTACAGTGTGTCCTCATCCACATTATTCACTCAATCTGGCACTGTGCAACTTCTGGCTCTGAACCCAAGGTCAAAATGACCATGAAAGGAAAACATTTTGAATCGATTTAGGACCTTGAGGCAGCCAAGACAATGCAACTAAAGACATGAAAGAGGACTTCCAGAATTGCTTCAGAAAGTGGCAAGAATGATGGGATAAGAGTGTCTGAAGCAAGGGGGTTAATGGCAATGTGTCTTTTACTGTAATATATATATATTACAGTATATATATATATATATATATATATATATAATTTAAACATTCACTGTAATTTTTTTAAAGATTTTTTTATTGGGGGGGGAATAGGACTTTATTGGGGAACAGTACTTCCAGGACTTTTTTTTTTTTCCAAGTCAAGTTGTTGTCCTTTCAGTCTTAGTTGTGGAGGGCACAGCTCAGCTCCAGGTCCAGTTGCCATTGTTAGTGGCAGGAGGCGCAGCCAACCATCCTTTGTGGGACTCGAGGAATTGAACTGGCAGCCTTGTGGTTGAGAGCCCACTGGCCTATGTGGGAATTGAACCGACAGCCTTCAGAGTTAGGAGCATAGAGCTCTAACTGCCTGAGCCACCGGGCCGGTCCACATTCACCATAATTTTTGATCATACCTCGCAGCAGTTCCTGTTTACGTAATGTAATTCTTTATTGATGACATGGTTGTGTTTCTGCAGAAAGCTTTTCTAATAAACGAAAGAAAACAAGGAGTCTTGTTATCTTAATTCCCATTGTTTTTTTTAAGTAGATTCTACAAATTAAGCCAAAATTAATTGGTATACATTTATCGAGCAGTTAGGTTAAGAATTAACTATCATATTTTGACACACCATATCCTAGAAATATAATGATTCTCATTCTATGTTGTAAGAGTCAACATTCAAATATGAATTGTGTCAGCTAAAGGTGTACAACATGACTAGAGTATCAAGGAAGTAATATAATTTAGATCTTGCCGTTAGGAAGCTTCTACTGAAACTTGAAGAATTCTATCAAAAATACAGACAACAAAACCACAACTTCTATCCTAGAATTATAACTGAGAAACACTACACGCCAAGGACTTAATACTTGTCCAATCAGCATTATTTATCTTTCAGGGAAGGTAAACCTACTGTGCTGTAGGTTGGTCTCATGAATCACGGAAAAGTTAAGACTTGAACTATGTTTTGAAGGATGGCTAGAGAGAGAGGAACTATATGAACAAAATTATGGCAATGGTGGAGCAAAGGCAAGGTTTAGTTTATGAATAGTCTACACTCATTGGAGCAGTGGGAATCTGAAACGTCTATCACTTATAGTCCTGTGTTTAGGTAACTTAAACAGGATGCATTTTTTTGTAAAGTGGGATAAGCATTGAAAGGTTTGGTTAACATAACTTTACAAAGAATTCCAATATTAGAGAATTGTTTTTTGATAACACTATCTCTGGCCAGCTGTAGATAAAATGCATGTTAACACACCTATTAGCATCATTATCACACTGGGTTGAAGTAGTTTATCATATTTGTTTGGATTAAGCAAAAGTCAGGGAACTCTTGATGAGCCTCATCTGTACATGGTCTGTACATTCTTAATAGGTCATAGAGTGAGCAAAGAGGGGCAAACATTCACAAGGGTAATTCTATGGCAGCTCTGAGCAGGGAGAGACAAAATAAGGACACTTGGCAACTAGAGGAGGAAAGAATAGTATAACTGAAGGGGATAGAGAGCCAAATATACGCTTGCCAACAATACTTTCAGACCAATGTGTTTTTAGTTTATAGAGATCTTTGAGTTTGATAAATATTTCTATAATAAATGCTATTATAGGAATGAAAGCGAAGTAATGAGTTCATGGCATAAATTCTCAGTTTCAATATAGAATCCACTTCCTGAGGTATTGAAAAATGAAAAATAATGGTAAGGCTGAAGTGAAAAAGCAGCCTACTTAAAAATCATATTCAAATAAGTCTTACAATGTATTCATAAAAATGCCTAAGCTTATTGAATTGCCCTCGATTTTTTAACACTTTTCAGTGTTAATGAAGATGAATTTTATGACTATGTGTACTAATATCAAAATCATAAAAAGATTGGGCCAATATTCTGATGGACATTTCTGCTTTTAACATATTTCTATTTTTTATCTTTGCTAAATATATTAGGGTGACATTGGTTAGTAAAATTATATAGGTTTCAAGTGTACATTTCTATAATACATCATTTATATATTGCATTGTGTGTTCACCATGCAGAGTCAGCTCTCCTTCCATCACCATATATTTGACCCCCTTTGCCCTTTTCTACTATAACCCCACCCCCTTATCCTCTGGTAACCACTAAACTATTGGCTGTTTCTTTAAGTTTTTGTTTGTTTATTTTGTTCATCTGTTGCTTTCAACTTTATATGCCACATGAGTGAAGTCATATGGTTCTCCACTTTTTCTGTCTGACATTTTGATATACTTCTATTTTTAATTTTGATCGATTTTAAACCAGTGCACTATGTACTTACGTATTGTACATCAACCCTATGAATCTTCAAATTATAGTGATTTTTTATTCATTTTAACTTTTAAAGAATGTAAGTGAAATAAAATCGTATTTTAATGAACTTTCAGTATTATATTACAGTTACAAAAACTTGAACTCTAAATTTTATTAGCTAAGTAGAGAACTTCATTATAAAGAAAGCAAGTCATATAAATGTGGTCCAACAGGATACATTTATATAATCAAAATATCTTGAGAAAGAGCTTTGAAAATTCAAATCTAAGATTGATCAAGTATGGCAATGATGCATATTGTTTGCTTGTAATTGTTTGTGCTTGCAACCAATTTCACTATTTTGTTGATTAACTTTTAGTTGGATTGACTTTCAACAAAGACTTGCAGTCACAAGTTGTTCTGAATGAATCTAATATAAATGGCGTCTGTCAGCCTTATTTAAGATAAATTGTTCTAATAAAAATGGGAAAGAAATCTGTTGTAAATTATAATTAAGCCTTTTCTAATTGATGACAGGTGCTGAGTTAATTGGTGGTAAAACACACTATGCATCAGACACAATTTTTCAATGGCTAATGCTGAGCACAGAAATTTTCTCCCATTTTATATTTAAATGTGAGATTACTGCTACCAGTAAATCATATTAAATATCAAACCGCTTAAGCTACTTTCATTGTTTTAAATCTAACAAAGGATGGAGGACTTGGGCAGATGTTATGCTAGGGGCAGTATGCTAGTCTCAAAGTGGAGAAAGAAGTCATGTGGACAGACCTCATTTATTTCGCATTTTGTTTAAGGTAAACCTGGAGTACTATGACTAGAAAGAATTTATAGGATAGTACCGATTCTTTATTAATTTCTTTCTTCCAAAAGCTGAGTATTGCAATAACCCTACTCTATTTAGGACTCCAATCACTTAACTCCTGGTTAATTGCTTTAAGTGCTTCAGGATAAACAATAACCTTCCTCTTTACCTTATGTTATTTTACAGTATTAATAACATTCAATAAGATGTTGTCTTTCAGTATATGGACAAAGAATAACAAAATAACCAAAGTAGTAATTTTCTAAGTATTCTTTATAGACATATGAAATCTGGCTAGCTGCTACTTCACTGAAAAGACAAGGTGTAACTTGTAAATGTATTAGTAAAACCTAAAAAAATATTAAGATAAAAAATAATCCTAGAGTACTCCCGTTCTGGCATAAATCTTACGGATAGTGGTTCTCTAATTTGGCATCAACATATTAGGGGAAAAAATAGATGCTTTATAAAAATATTAATACCCAGGCCTTCCCCCAGGTAAATCAAATGAAATTCTACAGAAGTAAAAGCTGGTCATCTCTGATCTTAAAAAGCTCCCAGGAGCTTATTTTGCCCAGTGGGGACTGAGAATCACTGCAGTGGAGTGATGAGGAAGGGGTGCATTATGGATCCTTTCAAATTATCTGTTATATATGACTTGCTCATTTCAACTCCCCAGAGTTACATACAGGTTAGTAGAATGGCAATTTGGCATCATGTCTGCAGGGACACTCATCAATTTTTCTTTGGGGGAAAGTATATTTTTTGGTTCATTTTAAATCCAGAAGATCATAAGGATAGTCGGTGAATAAGAACAGGAAATCTTAAACTGATTCTAAAACCCAGCCATGACCCTGTTAAATGTTCTATCAAATATAAAAGTAAGAAAAAAATTTTTCACAGGGGTTGCTAAGTACCAGAAACTCAAAGTGTATGATTAAAAAAAAAATTTAGATTTCAACTTTGAACTTGAAAATAACTTAATGGTTAATATCTAAGATTTAGAGATAGCAAATGAATACTTTAGTGCAAAATTGAATTGTTATTATACTTAAATTTTAAAAGTTGAAAAAATATTTCAAGAAATTCATTGTCCACTTAATAAAGTAGATATTTTGGAGAAGGTTTTTCAACTTGGATTTCAAAAGGCAATTTGTTCTTGTTAATTGACATTTTAAACTGTTGGCTTTATTTTCTCTTATCACTTTGCAATGCTACTCAGACTCATTTGGATCATAATTTTACCATTGGGTCACAAATTTTTCTTCTACTAACCTGCCATTTTCTACTTATCCCATAGTTTATTTCATAGAAGACATTTTTAATGCAATGCAATTAAATTAATCAAACATTTACTGAACAAATTACATTATAAGTCCTTCACTAGGGTCCAGGAATTCCCAAGGGGCTCAGAATATACCAGGGAATATAGATACCTAATCAAACACACACACACACACACACACACACACACACACACACACACACACACACACACACACGCGCGCGCTTTCTGAGAGATGGATAAGCAAACTTTTCTTGGTATGTGGGAAAGCAGTAAAGGGAGCAATTGATTTGACCTGAAATTTCAAAGCTCCTGACTTGTTATTCGAAAATTTTACCATTTGGCTAAATTAGTATTTTATTTTGGGTAGTGGGTGGTAAGGGGAATTCCCAGCAGAGAGACTGTCCAAAGTCGTGCAAAAAAATGGATTTGAGATAAGTAATCAAACATGGATAGAATAGTGAATACATCAGAGGAGTGGTTGAGTGGTTGGAGGATTTTTTTCTTACCTCCATCTCTCCTTTTCTCCCTCTTTTCCTTCCTTTGTTCCTTCCTTTCTGTTTTATTTTCAGTATAATAATTTACTTTGAAATATCTCACTGAAAACATGGTAGCAGAAGTATGTGTTTGGGGTATTGGCAGAATATCAGTCTATTCTTTAAGGGCAGTGATTTAGTATTTGAAATATTCTAATCAACCTTTTATACTTTGGAGACATTCAACGAGAAGTATCAAAATCTATATCATGGGGTTTATTGAGTAACATTAGATATATTAGAAAATTTTTTCTTTGATGAAAATGAGTGGTGTTTAAGACATGGTTGGCTAGCGAGATTGCGCAGATGCTACTCCTGCATAAAAAAGGCTTACAATTTAGGCAAATTCTAGAGTTCATGGAAGTCTCTTGCCTGACTCAGGTGAAAGGATGCCTATTAGAGAATATTTCTACGTCTGCCTCAGTGAACATCTGAGGCAAGTAGCTTATCTAAGGACAAAGTGGAGTTTTTCCAGACCTTACTGAAGCAGATTGTATTTGTTTGTGTTTTACTTTACATTACTTTGCATGCTTGTTAATAAATATTAGTGATTCAACAATATTTATTCTAACCCTTGCTTCCATTGCCTCATATACCTTGGTAGGCCGTTTGTGGGTAAGAGCTGTGTATGACCAGAAAGTACCCCTATGTATTTATCAAAGAGCTTGTTACTTGCTGATGGTCCACTTTGGCTTAAGTCAGTTAACAATATTTTCTTTCTTCCTTCTTATTGTCCTCGTTATTTCTTCCCTACTTCCTTTTTCTTCCTCACCATTGTTTATTATTCATTTATTGAAACCTTGCTATCTTCCCAGCATTGTGTACAGCATTAAGTGAAACTTTCATAATTTATATTTTCATCCACTACACAAAGCAAAATGATTCCTTGTATTGCCACAAAGTTCACCATAGTTAATAAAGTCATGCCTCTTTACGTTTTGTTTTTCAGTGATAGGACTGGAACCCCCATGGTTACTCTTCTGAATCTTTAAACCGACCCTATG
This sequence comes from Rhinolophus hipposideros, assembly GCF_964194185.1. Taxonomy (NCBI): domain Eukaryota; kingdom Metazoa; phylum Chordata; class Mammalia; order Chiroptera; family Rhinolophidae; genus Rhinolophus; species Rhinolophus hipposideros. The sequence continues at coordinate 70,925,650 of NC_138053.1, read as the reverse complement.
TAGTTTTCTATCCTTTTGGTTGTGACCTTTACATGATGTTTAAAAATTAAAAATAGATAATTAGTGCATTAATATATGAATCCTTTGGTTTCAGATACTTAGATCTGCCTTGTTAATGTTAATTCAGAGAAGGCACACCAGGATTTATTCCGCAGTAAAACAGCCTAGGTAGTCAAGACAGTGAGAGAGGTTAATCTGAACTGAGGTGGTGGGAAAGATTCTCCAGGCAAAGCAGGCAGGCTGTAGGAAGAGGCAACCAGGGATTCAGAAAAGTGGAAAAGTCAGAGTTCAAAGGACCTAGGCTGGGAAATATGCAAGATGACAATGAGGTGACAAGTCCAAATCCAAGATTCTGATTAATAAGGAAGTAGGCCTCACTCCAGGGCCTGGGGCTTATCACCAAGCCCTTGAGTCACCTCCTGAGCTGGAGCCACCTGCATCTGCACTGGAAATTCCCCAGGTATTTTCTGTTCACTGTGTGGATGAAGGCAGGCTTGGGCTATTAACTTTTTGAAGGGCAGAAGCTAGCTATTCATTGTTTTTCAACAAACCCCAAGGATATTCAAATGTGTTTACTCAGTACTAGTGGATAATGGTGAGACAGTCTTCAGTTCTTAAACGAGGATGTTATCATTTTTGAAAATTTTGTATTTTCTCACTGCCATGGACTTTTCATTGGCATGCTATGCTTAGGTCATTGCATGATTCACTTCAATGGCCAGATTAGGTCCTTCATCCCCCAATTTGTGAAATAGCGCTCATGTGTTGTCTTGGAAGTGAAGATTCTTATTTATTTAATTGATTTGGTCCACTGTGCTCTCTAGGAAAGCCATCAGGGAATAAAAGCAAAACAAATGACAAATTGTGGAATTTTATACTTGTATTTAAAATCCGGGCTCCTTCCTAATCTATGGGAACCTCTAATTCTCATATTGTATTAAGACTAAAGGCATTATGTCTGCTATCTGCTTCCCCTTCACCCCCCTATATTATTTGCTATGGCTTTGAGCTACTAAAACATCTCATTGTATCTATATATTTTTTAAATATCTTTTTAAAAAAGTCCAAGTAGATTCTATTGATCATGAAACTATTTTATATCTTATTTCTGAGGTTATCATAATACAACCATGTAACATGCATAGCTAATTATCATGGGAACTGTGTGATGCCTTCAGCAAAAATGTTAAATGTGTAAACCAGCAGTTGAAAATATAATTGGACTTTTATTCTTAAGAGTCTAAGCACCTGTTTTTGATAACTCTTTCTAGTATATACGTCAACATTCTTACCGGGGTGTTTTCAGCTATACCAATTATTTCAGTATCTGTTCTTGGAAAGAAGCTATCACTCTTTACTAATTGATCTCATCACCCAGGAGATGCTCATCAAATATAATCAGGACGTTAAACTCTTTTGCATTTGAATTAAAGCACATAGGACTAGATTAAAAATACATTAGATGTCTTATAAAAATGAATTTTGGGGAGGAATCAGCATGCAGAGTAAGGCCAGTGCGATATGAGTAACTGTGCTGCAAAATTATGGGGAAGAAATATAATATGGTTTGAATGTATAATGAGTAATTCTGGCGGTGAACACTGAATGACAGACAGTTCATCACCCACTTCCTCAAATTTTAAAGCTGTAATTTAAAATGAAGAAAACTTGTGAATGATCCTTATCAGAGCAACACTAAGATACAAAAACAGATTTTAAAAACCAGTAGAAGTATTGTATTTTTCCTGGAATTTTAGAAGGGCTATCTCAAAATAAAGATCAAATGTCTTAATTCAAACTCAAGATTTGTTAAGACGAGCTTTATATCAGACATGGTTTTCTTTTCAAGAAGAAAAATATGTTTTAACATATTTATATTGACAGAAACATTAGTCAGGCTGAAATCAAGCCAGTTAAGTATTTTTTCATGATGACCTCTTTCAGTTCCATTTAAGCTAGCTATAAATGTTCTGAAATAGTTTAAATGTTCATATGCCACTTTTATAATAGCATTTGAAGATGAGATTCAACCAGCAAAAATACCAAATATATTTTGACTAAACTACAAAAGAAATTTCTAATTTCTATAACTTTGAGACTCCTTTAAAATTATTAATAACTATAAAATAAAACTAGTTATTTAATTTAGTGGTTACCTACAATCGTTTAGAACATTTCAAGGTCATGAATTTAACATCCTGAACTTGTGAAATAAAAGCCCCAAACCTGAGAAGTTAACTCAGCACATTTTAGTGAGACTCGTCTGTAGGCTATAGATACTATAAGAAGTGTTCAGATTAAGGACGTCAGCATTTCCATTAAAAAAGAGCCTAGGTAAGGAATTTAACTAGATTCCATAATTATACTGCTTCAGTTAGAGTTACTTAGACTTAAATACTCTACTCAAATGTACATATTCTGATTATTTGATTGCTTCAATTAATGAATATATTTAAATACAGAATTTTATTTCCTCTGCTAATCACATCTCCACTCATTTGTACGTTGGCTCATCTTTAGTGAAATAACACAACTGTTCCTCTTTAGAGTTTAAGGCGTTTCTGTCTTAGAAAAAATTGCGTGTATATGCATTTTGAAGCAACCTATTATGAAAGAACATTTGAACAAAGCTTAGTTGATTCAAACTTTGGAATCCCTTGGTAAACACCTATTAAAAAAGAAAACAAAGAGAGAGAAAAAATAAAAAATACCCTCAAACCCGAACAACAAAACAAAACCTGGAGGAGATTTAACACTAGGGGGCACTAACAGCCCCTTTTAAACTCTGCCCCTTCCTGCTCAGGCTGTATCCTGCTTATCATTCCCGCCTTCCTATTTGTACTCTTTAGAGGATGGTGTCCTTTTTTATATTTGGTTAGTAGATTTTGTCTGTCAGAAAGCCAAATATTGAGTGGGGAAGTGGTGTGTCAAATTATATTTTCAGGACTGGAGATAATGTACAAGAGAAGATTTGCATTCCCAACACAAGGACAGCTATCTCTCTGGCATTTCATTTTTTTAGTAAAAGATGTGATCCTTAAATAAAATATTTCCAGACATGACCAATTAATTCACCACCGCAAATTTAAATTACCATTTTTTGTTATTCATGTTTCTAAAAGTGGCTAATTGTAAAACCCTATCCTTAACAAAGAAGATTTTACTCTATAACTACACAGTAAAAATGATAGCTAAAAGTGATTTAGCATTTTCTTTGCACTCACACCAGGGCAAAGCACTCTAGTAGAATTTTCCCTTTTATTTTTTTACCACAGTTCTATGATATTAAATCAGTTTTTCCCCTGTATTTTGTAGATAAAAAAAAAAATGAAACACTGGAAGATTAAGTAACTTGCTCAAAGATATAGTAGTTAATAAGAGTGAAAGCAAGTCCAGAAGCCAGGTCTCCATGGTACCAAAGTTTCCTTAATTTTAATTTATTATACATCAGGCTTTTGGCTAGTATCCAGTTACCTCCAATTTATAATAACCCCTTCTCTTCTACATGTTACACCATATGTCCTGCTTTTTGTTTAAAAAAATATGGTTGCCATTGTTCAATATAACCTATAAAGCTAGAATACAGAATGTGAAAGTAATATATTTCATAATTCTATCATTTGAATGAAAATGTTCATTATTTCAAAGAGTCCCATTGTACATGGAAAAAGTTTGTTGCATACAAATTATCTCTGTATATTTATTGTCTAATTAATCAATGACTATGGCAAGTACTACGATAGGTCACTCTGAGGGATATAATACCATAGAATGCCACTTCCAATGTCCTCGAGAGATAGTTAGAAATATAAATGCAAAATATATAGATAGTTGACCAAATGGACAATGAGTAATACATAGTTACCTTTCTTAAAACCTGCTCCCTTTCCTCTATACTTTTCCCTTTCCTCATTCTTTGAGGACTAACTCAAGCATGATTGTTTTATGCTTTTTTCTTTGGCCATCTCAGAACACAGTCATCTGTCCTCTTGTGTCTTACTGCTGTTTAATTAATTCTTTAATTAATTCTTACTGCTGTTGAGTTGTAACAGTCCTTTATATATTCTGGATACTAGGCCTTTCTCAGATATATTAATTCAAATGTTTTCTACTTTTTGGCTTGTCTTTTCACTTTTTTGATGGTGTCCTTTTATGTACAGGTTTTTAATTTAATGAAGTCTAATTTACCTATTTTTTTTTGTCACTTGTGTTTTTAGTGTCATATTGAAAAAAAAATTGCCTAATCTAAGGTCATGAGGAATTTTGCCTGTTTTCTTCTAACAGTGTAATAGTTTTAGCTCTTTTAGTTAAGTCTATAATCTATTTTACGTTACTTTATGTATATAGCATGAAATAGATATCCAAGTTAATCCTATTGCAAGTGGATATCCAGCATCATTTGTTGAAAACACTATTCTTTCCCCAATAATTTTCTTGGCACTTTTGTGGAAATTCAATTTACCATAAATGCAAGAGTTTATTTCTGACTCTCAAATCTATTACATTTATCTATATGTCTATCTGTATGACAATACTATTCTGTCTTGATTAACTATAGTTTTGTAGTAAATACTGAAATTGGGAATTATGAATCCTCCAAATTTATGCTTCCTTTTAAAGATTGCTTTGGCTATTTTGCTCCCTGGAAATTTCTATATGAATTTTTGGACCAGGTTGTCAATTTTTGCATAAATGTAGCTGTGATTTTGACTGGAATTGTGCTGAATCAGTAGATCAATTTGGAGAGTATTACCATCTTAACGATATTAAGTTTTCTAATCCACAAACACAAAATGTCTTTTCCTTTTTTTACATCTTTATCATTTTTTTTCAATGATGTTTTGTAGTTTTCAGTCTTCAGTATAAGTCTTGTACTTACTTTGTTAAATTTAATCCTAAGTATATTTTGGGGTGCTATTGTAAATGGCATTCACATTTACAATGTAAATTCAATTTCATTTCCAGATTACTCAATGCTAGTACAAAGAAACACAATAGATTTTTGTTTATATTTTTGTATACTGATCTTATATTTTGCAACCTTGCTGAATTCATTTATCAATTACTTTCTTTTTGTAGATTCCTATATACAGATCATGACATTTTTTTCAGAGGTGATTTTACTTACTCTTCTTCAATCAGGATGCCTTGCAATTGCGCCCCACACACTATTTTTCCTGAATGGAACCTCCAAAACAATGTTGAATATCAGTGGCAAGAATGAATACCCAGGTCTTGTTCCTTTCCTGCAGAGAAAGCATTCAGTTTTTTTTTTTTTTTTTACCATTAAGTATGTCATTAACTACAGGTTTGTCATAGATGGTCTTATCAAGTTGAGGAAGTTCTATTCCTAGTTTGTTGGGTGTTTTTATCATGAAAGTGTGTTGGATTTAATCAAATGCTTATTCTGCATCTATTAATATTATGTATTTTTCTTCCTTTATTCTATGAATATGGTGTATTACATTAATTGATATTCATATGTTGAACTAACCTTTCATTCCTAGGATAAACCCCACTTGATCATGGAATATATATATTTTTTGAAGGTATTTTTTAAATTGAAGTTTACTGGGGGTGACAATTGTTAGTAAAGTTACCTAGATTTCAGGTGTATGATTCTGTAATACATCATCTATGTTTCACATTGTGTGCTCACCACCCAGAGTTAGTTCTCTTTCCATCACCATATATTTGATCCCCTTTATCCTCATCTTCCACCCCCTTCCCCCTTAACCTCTGGTAACGACAAAACTATTGTCTGTGTCTATGAATTTTGTTTCTTCATTTGTTTTTCTTGTTCTTTTGTTGTTTTGAGTTTTATATATCACATGTCAGTGACATCATGTGGTTCTCTACTTTTTTTGTCTAACTTTTTTCGCTTAGCATTATAATCTCAAGATCCATCCACGTTGTCACAAATGGCACTATTTCATCTTTTCTTATGGCAGAATAGTATTCCATTGTGTGTGTGTGCATATATATATATATATATCACAACTTCTTTATCCAGTCATCGATCAAAGGACACTTTGGTTGTTTCCATGTTTTGGCCACTGTAAAAAAAGCTGCAATGAATACCAGAGCACATATATCTTTTTGGATAAATATTTTCAGATTTTTGGTGAGGTACACAGGAGAAGGCTTGCTGGGTCATATGGTAATCCTATTTTTAATTTTTTGAGGAATCTCCACACTTCCTACTATAGTGGCTGCACCAGTCTGCATTCCCACCAACAGTGTATGAGGGTTCCTTTTTCTCCACAGCCTCTCCAACACTTGTTATTATTTATCTTGATGATGATAGCCATTCTGACTAGGGTGAGGTGACATCTCACTGTGGTTTTTACTTGCATTTCTCTGATGATTAGTGATGTTGAACATTTTTTCATGTCTATTGGCCATTTGTATGTCCTCTTTGGAGAAATGTCTATTCAGATCCTCTGGCCATTTTTCAATTGGATTGTTTGTTTGTTTTTTTGTTGTTGTTGTTGAGTTGTATGAATTCCTTGTATATTTTGGATATTCGCCCCTTATCAGAGGCATTTTTTGCAAAAATATTCTCCCATTCAGTTGGTTGCCTCTTTATTTTGTCTATGGTTTCTTTTGCTGTGCAGAAGCTTTTTAGTTTGATATAGTCTTATTCATTTATTTCAGCTTTTATTTCCCTTGCCTTTGAAGTCAAATTCATGAAATCCTCTTTGAACCCAAGGCCCATAAATTTAGTATCTATGTTTTCTTCTATGCAGTTTATTGTTTCAGGTCTTATGTTTAGGTCTTTGATACATTTTGAGTTAATTTTTTGTATATGGTGACAGATAGCAGTCTGGTTTCATTCTTTTGCATGTGGCTTTCCAATTTTGCTAGCACCATATATTGAAGAGGCTGTCTTTTCTCCATTGTATGTCTGTGGCTTCTTTGTTGAAATTTGTCCATATTTATGTGGGTTTACTTCTGGGTTCTCAATTCTATTCCACTGGTCTGTGTGTCTGTTTTTCTGCCAATACCATGCTGCTTTGATTATTGTTGCCCTGTTGCACAAGCTGAAGTCAGGGAGTGTGATATGTCCAGCATTGTTCTTTTTTCTTAGGATTGCTTTGGTTATTTGGGGTCTTTTGAGGTTCCTTACAAATCTGACAATTTTTTGTTCTATTTCTTTAAAAAATGCCATTGGGATTTTGATGGGAATTGCATTAAATGTGTATATTGCTTTGGGTGATATGGCCCTTTTAACTATGTTGATTCTTCCAATCCATGAACACAGAATCTATTTCCATTACTTTGTGTCTTCTTCAATTTTTTAAAAAAAATATCTTACCATTTTCAGTGTATAGGTTTTTCACATCCTTGGTTAAGTTTATTCCTAGGTATTTTATTATTTTTGTTGTAATTGCAAAAGGAATTGTTTTTGTTTTTTTCTTTTTCTGAAGTTTCATTGTTAATATATAGGAATGTAATGGACTTTTGCATGTTGATTTTTTAGTCTGCAACTTTACGTTTCATTTGTTTCTAATAGCTTTGTGGTGGAGTCTTTAGGGTTTTCTGTATATAGCATTATGTCATCTGTAAAAAGTGACAATTTAACTTCTTCATTCTGGATGCCTTTTATTCCTTTCTCTTGCCTGATTACTCAGGCTAGGACTTCCAATACTATGTTGAAAAGCAGAGGTGATAGGGGATAACCCTGTCATATTCCTGAACGTAGAGCAAAGGGCTTCAGTTTATCACCATTAATTATGATATTAGCTGAGGGCTTGTCATATATGGCCTTTATTATGTTAAGGTATTTTCCTTCTATACATATTTTATTAAGTGTTTTAATCATAAGTGGATGTTGTATCTTGTCAAATGCTTTTTCTGCATCTATTTATATAATCATATGATTTTTGTCCTTTATTTTGTTTATGTGGTGTATCACATTGATTGATTTGCATATGTTGAACCATCCTTGTACCTCTGGGATAAACTCCACTTGCTCGTGATGTATAATGTTTTTAAACGCATTGTTGCATTTGATTTGCTAGAATTTTGCTTAGGATTTTTGCATCTGTATTCATCAGGGATATTGGTCTGTAATTTTCTTTTTTTGTGTTATCCTTTCCAGATTTTTGTATCAGGGTAATGTTGGCCTCATAAAATGAGTTAGGGAGTATTTTCTCTTGTTTGATTTTTTTGGAAGAGTTTGATGGTGCTTTTTATATAGTGATAATTTTATCATATTTTGTTAAGAATTTTTGCATGTATATTCATAAGGAATATTGGTCTATAATTTTCATACAGTATCTTTTTCTGGTGTTAGTTTCTAGGTAATAATAATATCATTGAATTATTGGGGTAGTGTTTCCTCCCATTCTATTTTTTGGAAGAGTTTGTGAAAGGATGGTGTTAACTCTGCTTTATATCTTTGATAGTATGCCAAACTGCATATTACCCAAAGTATGTCAATTTGATTCCTTTTGCCGTTATGAGTAATATCAGTACTATTTAACATTTATAAAGCTATAACACACAATATGCTTTAGTATCTTGTGTTACATGCAGATAATGTGAATGAGAACCAATGAGATGTTGTTCTGCTACTCTGTGTAATAGCTGCCATCAGTTTGAAGTTCTGGTGACCTTTCATATTCGGCACTTGGTTCTCTATCATTAGTTACAGCAAGGAACACTGGATTAAAGTAAACTACTGGTTCTGTTCCCCAGATTTATTAAGTGTCAGAGGTATAAGATTTTACTTTAGGGGATTCTTGATGTGCTCTCAAGCAAACCATAGAATTTCCTTAAGGATCTCAAATAGATTTTTAAATCATGAATGAGGATTTAGAAAACAGTGTATGAAAACGAGGAATACAATATGCAAGAGGAAGGGAAAGGGTTACCTTTGTGGTGTGAGAGAAGAGACTAGAGAGTAAGAGAAAGAGGAAAAAGATAGCAAAAAATTAGAAACCAGAGCAAGTATAATGATAAAGGAGAGACGTGAATCTTAGGAAATTTTTGAAACTAAGGATGAAGTTAACAGTAGGAGGAGGTTTTGCAAGCCTACAGGAAAAACAATTAAGGAGGACAAAGGAATTAACATTTACCTCATGTATTGAGACCAAAGAAACATTTAGAATTTACTGGGTACAGTTACACTACTAAACACTTTGCAAATGTGGTTTTAGTTAATTTCCTTCGGTACACTATTAAGCATATATTATGCCCTCCCTCTTGCCCCTGCCACGTCCACCTTTTATAGATGAAGGGACTGAAGTTCAGAGAGTTTTGATAATTTCCCCTAAATTACACACTCCCAAAGTGATAGAAAAAACAATTTAAGCTCATGTCTACAAAATATTAAAGCCTATGTTGTTCAGAATGTGTTTTATCAGTGGCTCTCATATGGGTACTACCATCCCTTAGATAGTATTTTGCAAATTTTCAGGGGGTTAGTTTTTAATCACAATGATGGGAAGGCACTATTGAATATGCAGAGCAGAAAATCACAACACAGATGTTTCTTTCATATTGGATTCACCGTACACCACACCTCTAGCAGTTTGTGATTATAGTTCCCCATTAATGATGATTCCAGTTGCAAGCATATGACTATTATATTTTCTAGAGCAGTATCTTAGTGAGCTAGAGCTACCATAACAAACTAAGACATGGTGCAATATATTTTTTCACATTTCTGGAGGCTAAAAGTCCAAGATCAAGGTGCCGCATCGTCAATTTCTGGTGAGGACTTCTTTCCTGGCTTGTAGATGCTCATCTCCTCACTGTAGCCTCACATGGTGGGGAGGGAGAGAGATCTGGCTTCCTCTTCTTAGAAATCCATCAGCCCTTCTTAGAAATCCATCAACCCAATTTTTATGACCTCATTTAACCTCAGTTATCTCCTAAAAGCCATATCTTCAGTCACATTGGTAGTTCGGGTTTCAATATACGAATTTGAGGTTGACACAATTCAGTCCATAGCAGATAGTCATATTTGAACAGTTAGATATTAAAATATATGCTTTATAACAAAATTATTTTTGTCCTCTTTTGTATTATTGTTATGCACATTGTATATTTTTAAGTGTGTGTTTAGATAAATTTCTTTTCAATATAGTAAGAGGTGAATTTAATAATAATTATTATAAAAAGGAGTATTTTAGTATGATTAGTCTGTTCTGAAAGGATAAGTAACTTAGTCTTGAGCTTTTCATATCTATTATCATCATTTATCCTCACAAAAATTCTGATAGGGTTGTAGTTATTATCTTTATTGAAGTACTTGAGACTCATCAGATTTGGTACTTACTCAAGAACACAAATCTAATAATATGTGACATAATTGCAATCCAATCAAGATCTGTGCGAATCCATAGCCTATACTTGTTCTTCAGTATCTATCTACCTCAGTTCTTACTGGATAGAAGACACCGAGGCACAGACTTGCTAATATCAGCTAAGCAATTGTTTCCCTCTGTGGGAGGAGGAACTGGTGGTTCAATCAAAGTTCATAAGAATAAACATTTTACAGGTTTTGACTCTAAGTAGCAGTGGTTGTTTCATATAAATATATTTTTAGTAAATTTTAGTTATAGGCTTTATTACTAAGTATTGTATCTGTGATTTATTATTCCAAATCTCTTTTCTTTGTAAATTTGTACTCTCGGTTGAACAATGGTAGATACCCATTTGTATCACACAAGTAAATTTAGGTAAATTAGGCATACGTAGTTTGTTTTAAAGGTTCTTCATTCTAATTTTGTGATTTGGACAAGTTAATACTTTGTCTAGGTTACCAAAGTGAGTCTGTTGCAGAACGATAGTGACAACCCAATAAGTTACTTAGTATGAAATACGTGTTGTACTAGATGTGATCTCAACTAGTCTTACAAGTTGTAAAATTCTTTGTGCCCACATAATTATTAGGATGGTCTCTCTCACCTCTGCTGATCTTTACTCAGCATTATTGATGAGCAATTGTTATACAATTATTTTAAACCTACACTTCACAGGCCATCACAGAAATATAATTCAAAAATTATTTATTGAATATTTTCTCTCTATCAGAAGCAGGACAGTATTTCTCCATAATCCTAATATCTAACTTAGAATATGATATCCTTACTTATTATTTTCCTTTTTTAAAAACATGATTGTCTTTCATCTTTCTCTCAAAGTAAAAGTGTTTTCATTATTTTTTTCTGTTTTTGGCACTTGGACATTACACATTTTAATATTAAAAATATATGTTTCATTTATCATTACTTTCTGCATCATGTTTGTAACTTGAGGAAAACAATATTCTGAAAAACTACCATGAATGGTGCTCCACACTCAGCCTGTCAAGAATGAGAGAGTATCATATTGAAAGAAATTCCTCTTTATAAATATTCATGGGAATAAATAAAGGAGTCAGGTTATTTTGTGGTTTTCACTGTGAATTTTTACTGAATTGGTATAAGTTAATTTTTTGAGGCAGTTATTTTCTGATATTCCTTCATGATAAAAGAAAAGTGTTATTTCCACAATGGATTTACACTGAGGATGATTTGCATATTGCTATGTCATTCTTTACACTATAGATATCTTTAACACAAATGATGTGTGCTATTATTGCCTGAAACCCTTTGAGGTAGAGAATAAGACATTTTTGAAAATGCTAAAAAAGAGAGACAGTTAAAATTGTGTAAATAATGACCACTAAACCAGTATAAAAATATTACCAAAAGAATATGAGAAAACAAATCAAGTTCAAATATAAAGTACAGATAGTTGTTAAGAACAATGAAAAAAATCTTATTATAAAATACTTTATACAGAGTCAAATATATGGGTACTCACTTAAATAGAAATGAACACAGTTAAAATGTTATATTACATGGTGGTATACTTAATTTGTATGTATCTATGGCTTAGTTAGAAATTGATTTAGATTTAGATATAAATTCCCATTTCTAGCTAAATTCCTTACTCAATTGTTATTGAATATATCTTAAAGGTCCGCTTCTCCTTTTTTTCTATGGTTAATTTGATTGTGAGACACATAGCCAGCTAATGTTCTTCATAAGATGATCATAATCGAACTTTTGCAAAATATGCTCCCCAAATTAAGTTTAAACAGTGAAATTAATAAATATGTGAATTATATACAGATTTTCAAGAGATAAAGAAAACCCTCCCATTAGGTTAAATATAATGGCAGGGAGTTTGTTAAGACAGAAAACTGAAATTCCTCATCTAATGTTTTCCACGATGACAAGAAAATAGGTGTTACAATTAAAATAATCACATTGGTGTTTTTTTTGCTGGCTTAATTATGTTCATTGTCAATATGTATTGTTAACTTTTGTTTTGTAGGCCTAGGAAGACTAAACAATTTCTGAACAATCAACCCTCTGGAGGCTTAGATTTCATAGTGTGAAATGAATGTGCTATCTGTTGCATTACACCCTCTAAATAAAACCCTGATTACCTATGCAACAAGGACCACAGAGGGCACAGCATAACATTATGAAATCAGTTATGCAATCTGCATTTGGAATAGAAGAAGCTCTACCCAAATAACCCCAGAGGAAGGAAAGGATGTTCCCACAAGGGCAGGGACACACAGAATCACTGTAAAGTAACCAAGAACTCTTTAATGCACTCTAAAGTGGCCATCATTATTTTAACGAGCTGGCTGTAATTTTTAATAGCATTTGCTTTTGTAGGCAGATTCATAAACTCTTCTAATGAGGTCATTTATTAATTTGTCTAAAGATCATTTCTTATGACAAAATCCTAACACATTTAATAGAAGGCATCTTTTAAGTAACAGGTTCTGAAGTTGTCAGTTATTTTTTAATTTCCCAAACGTTTCCATTGTGTATTGTGCCAATTTTTTACCCATTAATGATCTTCTGTTATATTCAGATTATTAGAATTCTAACTTCAACAAGGTTTTCTATCACTACTGTTTTGATTACTGAGAATAGAGTGGTTTATACATACTGCTTTCTATTTGTACTTTCTTTAGATCTATGCTCTAATCTTACCCTCTATGAAAAACTTTGAAAATAATCATCTCATTTGAGATGCCCCGATCTTCAAGCCTATTACTTGCTCTTTGCCTTACTTTATTGCATTTATTACTTTTTTATTTTTTTCATCTCTTTCTTCTCGGTAGCAGTGAAGCTTAATAAGGACAGGTACTTTGTTCAGTGTTGTCACCCTGGAGCCTAGAATAGCATCTGGAATATTGTAGGTGCTCAGTAAATATTTGTTGGGGAATGAATGAAAACATGAAAGTTAAACACATTGTATTCATTTCAATTCACCTGGTCACTTCTTATGACCTAACCATCAACATTAGTGCACACCCATCTTGTCAGTTATCCCCATGATTGTTCTCTACAATCATTCAGCACTGTCCTAGTTTGGGTCTTTATTTTATCACCTTAGACACCTCAACACTTCTTCACGGTTCTTTTTGGCTTTAATCTGTCTCAGTTTTAGTCCATCTCTACAATACTGCTGGTCATCTTTTAAAAATGAAAAACAGACCATGTCACTAGTCCAAACTCTTCTCCCACCAGCCTCATCCCCTCAAAATGGTACATAAAACGTCAACTCTGGCCATGCCTGGACACAGGGATGAAGGTTTGAATTCCTATCATCTTTTTGGAAAGATTAACTGTTACCCATTAAAATGTAAACCATGTATATGCCTCATCTCAGCAATACAATTTTTGAAGATCATTTTTATTAAAGTAGAAGTACCAGTACTGCCCACATATTGTACACAAGAATTACAGCTTTGTTTGTAACTGCAACAAATTGGAAAAAATCTGAATCTGAATGCCCATCAAAAGGCGTAAATTCACCAATCATATGTAATATCACAAAGAATGTGATAGATATTTATGTACTAAACAGGACTGTTTATGCATGTATAGTTAACTGATAGGAAAATTTAATTCTAGAGTAATGTCTTTAATATAATCTTGTTTTGTTAAGGAGAGAGAGATAATGAAAGAGACAGAGACAGAGTGAGGGAGGGAGAATGCATGTTGTAAAAGTAAATTTGAGCTTTAAATATAACTTCCTAATTAAAATGATAAAAACATTAACATTTTTGCATTTGGCCAATATCTCTTAAGTTACATCTATAATTTTTTGCTCTTTTGTAATATATGTGCTTTAAAAAATGTAGGAAATATAGAATTTCAGATGTGTAAAGACTTCAAAGTATATGATCTTTGTATTGGTGAGAAAAATGAGGTTGTAGAGAAATTAAGTTACTTAATAAAGGTCACATAATAAGTTAAAGGTGGAATTAGGGACAAACTCATACATACCTCATGACACTTCTTAGACTAGTAATTTTTCCAGTGAGACTTACTGCCTGTCAAAAAGAACATTGACTTCTTATTTGGGCGTGATTTTGCTTAATTATTATTGATTATCATGTTAATTATATGCAGAACCAGAGAATATGATACTTTGTCAAAAATAAAAATGTTACAAAAAAGCCAAAATAATTAGATTTTATTGATTTAATTTGAAGGAGTTATAATGTTTTATTAAAGTGTGATTAAAAATTATAACTAGATAAGATAATAAGTTTTAATACACTTTAACACATTAATCACGTAGAAAGTATTTCAAAGTTATACAAGTTTACAGTGTAAAAAAAAGTGCCTAAGTTGATCATTTAAATTAGACAGTGTATTTTACGACTGTCATGACAGGTGATTCAATATGCCAACTGATTTGTCTAATCAATTATTACATGGAGATATAGCTGAGGTTTCAGATTCAAATGTAATGCATACTGTCCAGACACAAACTCATCTTTTAGTGTCATAAATATCTTTTCTGTTTTTGTTTTTATACTTGGGATATATGTAGACCTGGACAAAACACAAGTCAGATGAAATGCTGAAGTAGTTATATTTTATCCCGAACTATTCTCTGCCATGCATTAATGGCTGCATTTAGAATAGTCTCTGATTTATTTAGAGCTTTGCAACTGCATTTTTTATCAGCTAAAATATATGACTTCTCACATAGAGGGAAGTCTTAATAGAATCTTTAAAAATAAAGCCAAAACTTTTGCCTTAGTAAAAGAAAACAAAAAGAAGACGAAGAAAAAGAAAAAGAAGAATCAGCACAAGCCAAACTTTTTCCTGAACCCTGGTGTAGACCATTGTTTAACATGTCTTTCTCAGACCATTTGTTCAGAATTTGTAGCGGTGTTAAAAAATAATGTGGGGAGGGGATTTTTTTTTAAGTCAAATATGTTTGGAGTAGCCAAATTTCTCAGGGCATTTAGAATACATATTCTAACAGAATAGCTTATACAACTATTGCTATTATTATACCACATTTAAATTATTTTCGTTTGTTTATTAGAGAATCCTTCAAGACTAGAGTGTTGCGTGGGTTGAGCACTAGGAAATGCTCATATGATACATTTATTTGATATAGCACATGCAATTTAGGGATCTGGGCAATAGGCAATAGTAGAAAACTATAGTCAAGGGAAAGACTGAAAGAAATACAAGCCATAGTATTCTATTTAAGTAAGTCCTTGAGACCACCTAAGGAAGGTCAACTCTCCACACAGATACTGATGTATAAATAGATTACAGTATAACAAAAAACATTATGTAAAGTGCCTTACATAAAATTATGTCTAAAGCAAATTGTTATTAGCCTTTATATTCATGAAGAAAAGAGATAATTGTAGAATAATTGAACTAAAAATTAAATAGAACTCATATTATTAAATGAATTCACATTGGTAAAGTATTTAGAACAGTGTCTGGCACATAGAAAGTGCTATGTAAATGGTTATTACATAAAATAAATAATATTCTGGGGGGAGAGAAGATACATCAAAAGAGTTGAAATGTATATACGCAGAGATATATTGCTGAATCCAAATTGTATATGCATTAGACTATTTAAATGTCTTTCCTTTCATATAAGTTTTAAATAGTTTATTATGGACATTTCTACTATGATTTACTTTCTCCTTTAATAGAAAATATTATATTCTAATAGTCATTTCAGACCTTTCTCTTTTTGGAATAAACAATAGAGCTTAGATTAATGCCTATAAACTCATAATATTTTGAGCATCTTGGTTGCTTAGTGATACAGTAACTAGTTCATATTTCATAAATGTTTATTATTGTTATTGTTAATTTATTAAATGAAGATACAGATACATATTTGTATAAATGTTCAGTAAATATCTATATATAGCCTAGTTTTGTCTTGCTCTGAACCCACTAGGCTGACCATATAACACAGAGCTTTATTTCCTTAAGATCAGCGAAGCAAACTCTGTGCTATATAAAGAACATTGCCTTTAACTTTCTATACTGTAGATAAAATGTTTCTTGATACCAAGTTTCTATAGGTTTTTATGTTCTTATTCACTATGTATGTTGGCATATTCTGGAACGTAAGCATTGGTTAAATATTAAATGATACATTAAATGAGATTCTAAGATTGAATGTATTTGCTTTGCCACATGTATAAACATTTCTACTGTCTTAAAATTATGAACTATAGTTAGCTATTTGTTTAACTATTATTTTATGTTTACCATAATAGTCACAGACACTGACATGAAATATTAAATACAGTCTGTTCTTGATTCAAAAGAAGGTCTAAGTCATTAAAAGTAAAAATAATAATTAAGAATTATTATTTAAAAAACTCATAACTAGATCAATTTATGGGTGATATATTAAAAATTTTATCCATAAAAATGTTATGTTTAATCCTTCTTGATTGGTCACTTTGTTGCAAAGATATATATCTCTCTTGGAGTAGGAAAGTTACAGTTTCACATTAATTGTACCTTTTGAAGATCTAAAGTTAATTTTCTCCCAAAATGTATGATCATTTACATGAGAAAATCTTTCATTACAAATTTAAGAGTAACATTGTTTTCTAATTAAAAGGTCATTTTTCACACTTGAATATAAAGTAACTCAGCTCTACTAATGAAACTTATGAGTATAAACAGTGTTCAATTAACTTATAATTGAAAACAGAATAATTTTTTTAAGCATCTTCAGCTAATACGATCTAATTCCTCTCTTAACTCAAAATATGCCTTTCCACATCCATAACCTTCATGCAAGAGCCAGGCAGATGCCTTGGTTAGTAAGGGTCTCTGCTTAATTAATGTACCCCTCTTGCCACTGGATTTTTGGTTTTGGCCTATTTCTCTATCTAGCTTATTCTGTTCATTTCTCGTTTTCTGTTTCCCAGCTTCTTGTATGTGTACGTAGTACATACATGCATTATATTTATTATGACTTTATTTTTCAAATTTGTAAACAAAATATATATCTTAAAACTACTGTTTGTAATTTCTCCATAGTATTTGGCATGAAGGTTTTCAGTGATTATAATCATACCAAGTTGCAGAAGGTGTTAAAATGTGTTTGTGAAGAATGTTATTCTCAAAAAGAGAATGCAGTCTACAGGTAATGGCCTCCAAACAAGTAAATGAATCAGTCGTAGAAGAGATGGTGTAAGACTACCAATGATCATCAAAACTTGGACAGTACAATGAGTGACTGGGCAAGAAATACGTTGGTCTTGGCCAACTTGTTTAAAGATTCTCACTGGTGTTCTTCTGAACAAGAGATTAAAGTTTGTATCGGAACACACTGTACATTCTTTGTAGTTTGAGGTGTATATTCATGATTAAGTTGATGTCTAGTAAAATAATAGTACAAAATGTTGGCTCAGTCATTCTTATTTAGTAAAGGCCAGGTTTCAGCCCAGTTACTAAGCCACATGGTCAGGGTAGATTTTACCTCACTTCTATCTCGTGATCCTGGTGACTAAAGGGGACGAAATACAGAATACCTAAACAAAAGTACTCATTTCAGTTTGGGCATTCTATTTATTGCCCATAGCAATATGTAACCCAGCTTTTTGGGTAAGTCTTTCAGCAGAATTAAATTAAAGATAAATTGATATATATATATATATATATTTATTGTTGTTAGAACAGAACTGTGTCCCCCAAAGTTGAAAATATGGTGGTAGGAGTGTAGTATAGAATCTTGGATTTTCTTACTTGTTAAATTGCTTTCACATAAGGGAATCAATATCTTTGAAAACTCAGTCATTCTTCATGGGATTGATGCATGATAAACAGTGATTTTCTGGGTAACATGACTTTCAAATCCTCACTTGTCCAAATAAAGATAAATAGCTAGAGTGAAATATAGTTTGTTTTATGTGATTGCTCAGAGAGAAGCAGTTTATATATGTTTCACAACATTCTCTGTTACAGTACTTACACGAGCACTCATTATCTGTGAAAAGGAGAAGACATGAAAACAAATTAACACTTAATTTTTGCAACTAGAAAATCGATAACTCATTCGTTTAGGAATATGGAGTAGTAAGAATATTCAACTCTCATGAAAACTCTATTTCAAGTATATTTGCTCATAGATCAGGTGGTGGATCATTCAGAAGGAGGTTACCTATG
The DNA here is from genome assembly GCF_964194185.1 of Rhinolophus hipposideros. Lineage (NCBI taxonomy): Eukaryota > Metazoa > Chordata > Mammalia > Chiroptera > Rhinolophidae > Rhinolophus > Rhinolophus hipposideros. Next base: position 70,907,159 of record NC_138053.1, on the reverse strand, counting down.
TGTAACAAGATCATTTCCCAACGTCAGATCCACAGAATATAAGTCTCTCTGTCTGTCTGTCTGTCTGTCTGTCTCTCTCTCTGTCTCTCTCTCTCATCTATCAACATTTCTCTACCTAGTGTATATGTATGTGTGTAATAGCCTAATTTGCATTGTGAATCTCAGAGAATGGAATTATATAGGCATAATTTCTCTGATTTACTTGACTTTTTGAACTCAAAGACGTCCTTCCCTTGCTTTTTTCATTAGAGCTTTTCAAGGGATTTATGTTTATTAAATCAGTTAAACCCTTGATAGAAATGATTGTTTCCTCTTTGTAGTGCTTGGGAAATTGCTCACATTTCCTACTGATGAAAATCAAAAAGTCCATTTGATTTAATGGTATCAAGAAAGGAAAACCTCAACTGGTAGGACAGATTTTAAACTGTAATTAAGATTAAAAATAATGGGGGAAATGATGACAGATTATATATATATATATATATGTATATATATATATATATATATATATATATATATATATATTGTTGTTGTCTTTTGAATACATTTGGGTGTCCCAGAAACCTCCGTTACTCCCTCCACCCCCCAGTTTGGTATAAATTGTGTAATTGGGTTTTTTGGTTTTTTTTTAGAAATTGGCAAGGCCAAATTCTGGGAGATTAAGCCAGGTAGGCTAAATGATACTGCCTCCTTACTTAATTACCCACTTTGGTTCTACTGCCATGAGAAAACAGTCTTGAGGAAATACCTCGGACACAAGGAGACACACAAAAATACATATTTTTTCTCAAAGCCCTAATGTACACATTAAGTCTCTAAAACTGGAGAGTACTCTATATATGCGGAGAAATGAAAAATAAATAAATCAAAATCAAAAAGTAGTTTGCAGAGATGTTGAAGAAAGAAAGATGAAAATGATGATTCTAATATTGTGTTTTCAAAGTTTTATAAGACTGTAATTCTTGCAAAGCAGGTCCTCTATGGAAACGATGCACCTTATGGAATAAACCTTGTGGCATTTTATACATTAAAAACATTGCGAAACATCTTTCAATCTGACATGGGTTTTTTGACAGGTTAAATAAGGTCCTTTTTAGGAAGCAAAACCCAAAAGGAAAAAAAAAGTAAAGTAATTCCTTGTTCTAAATTTTAAAATTTAAATTGAAAAACATGTTGTCAGACAGACTGCATTTTTTTACAGAAGTAGCAGTTTGGTGCTCTCCACCCAAGCAAGGTCAATTCAATCTCAAGAAACAGTGATGTTCTATCTTTGACAGTGGCAAACTGCAGTCATCGCAAAGTGGGAGCAAGAGGAGGAATCCAGCCCATTATTTTCTTAAATTCCATTTTCCTCCGCAATATAGAGTTTTCAACTTTTCTGCTGTCTGTTTTTCTCATAAGTGTTTTTGTAATGTTAATGAATTTTTATATTTCTAAAGATATTTTTAAAACCCACTACACCTATCCATTTAAAAGTTTAAAAATTTCCATTTTATCTCCTTTAAGAAAGTAGATTTGAGTGATTTACAAATGGCTTCTATAAGAGTAAAGACAAAATGAACTATAGGCAAACACTGTACACCACCTGGTAATTTTATTCCCCATTAAGGCATGTGTTAGTAGTTCTGAGACTACATGTAGACTGAGGTTAAAAATAAATAAATAAATAAAATGCAGATAATGGTAGCTAAGTTTCTTACCATCAGAGAAAGAAGTTATACATAAACAAGGAAGGATTAGAATAAACCATGTGGTGCTGGACTAGTCAGAGGTAACAATATAAACTCATGTTTATTTAATATATGTGTGGAGGTAATACACACAGAAATAAATATAGGCATGCATGTATACACAGGAGAGCGTCCACTTATATTTCCTAGCTCTCTCCACCAACAGGTCCTAGAAGCAGTGACAATGAACACACCTAATTCCTGGATCTCGTTTTGTAAAAACCTTTCTCCAATAATAGAAACCAGTGATCCCTGAAAAAATAGCTGATTCTAGGTTTAGGACAGGAAAATACCAGGTAAGTCTGGGGACACATCTAAATGACACAGAACAGATCTGAAAAATGCCCCAATGTCCAAAGATGGAACAATTTGACCAACAAAATAAACAATAATGTTGGTTTAAAACCCCCCAAATAAAGTAAACATTCATAATTCAACATTGATATAAATAAATAATTGCCTAAATAAATAAATTGGGAGAAAAGACAAATTTTCACTAAGAAGGACTCCAAACGATGAATGTGGAAGGAATGAGGGACGTAGAAAATCACTCTTAGAACATCACAGTAGCAATTGCTGCTGGCAAAATCCACAGATGAATGCTAAAATTAATAGGCAAAACTTTGAGAAGAATGAGAACATTTGCCTGACCACAAAGTATCTCACCTCAAATATTAGCATTATAGTTTATGTCCTTTGATACTCCTCTTTCCAGGAGGAAATTCCCCTTCCTTGATTGTTGGCTAGACTTAATGACAAGCTTCTAATGAATGAACTTCCAGAAATGAAAAAAATTAATAACTTTGTAATGGAGAAATCTGGCAGATACCACTGTAACCAAGTGATTAAGGTTAATATTATAGTAATCAGTCATGTTGATATCAGGTACCCTGTGTGACAAAATGTGATAAGAAGGATAATTCACCAAAATCCATAACCTTAGTCTAATTATGAGAAAATATCAGACAAATCCAGATGAAGGACATTTTACAAAGAACCTCACCAGTACTTTCCAAAAATGTCAAGGTCATGAAGAACAAAGGAAAGCTGAGAAACTCTCACAGATCAGAAGATTAGAGGAGACTAGGAGACATGATGACTAAATGCAGTGTGGTATCCTAGGTTAGATTCTGAAAAAGAAAAAGGAAAGTAGTAGAAAAATCCAAATAAAGTCTGTAATTTAGTTAACGGCATTGTATCAATGTTCATTTCTTAGTTTTGATCAATGCACCACGGTTGTGCAAGGTGGTACCATCAGGTGAAGTTGAGCAAAGGGTATAGGGCAACTCTATGTACTATCTTTACACATTTTCTGGGAATCTAAAATTATTTTCAAAACAAAACAATTTTTTAAATTGCATCACTTCATAGTGTAGTAATGGGTATTCATCATTAATTTAATACATAGAAAGAACAGAGTACACACTGATAATTAATAGATGTCAGCGGTTTTCTTTCATTTGACAGTCATATCTGTAAATCTGAAAGCTAAAAAGTTTTTCTTCCTTGGGATTGGTTGAGTATTTTAATAACATATTTTCTAATGTTAAGTTGAGATATTTTGTGAAATACTGCAAGATGTAAGAGAAAAGTAAAAATAATTTGATTGCACAATCCAGACATATTTCCTATCCAATCTGTATTCTACTCTCTGCCACCATTTTCTTATACAAATATATATATTTGTGTGTGTGTGTATAAAATATGATCAAGGTAGTTTTTCACGAAATCCTGAAATAAAGTTATCTTACTCAGAAGGGAATGGGAATACCAAGTAACACTTAGTATATAATATGTGCCATGCACTCTTAAATACTTCATGCGTGTAATTTTATTTTATCATCACAATGGTTTTATAATGTAAGTGCTTTAATTCAGGAGTCTGGCCCTAGAGTCATGCTGTTAACCGCTAGGCGATTCTGCCTCCATAAGTTTGCCTTTACAAGGTATCTCATGCACTGCAAGTCTGAAAACTTTAAAGTAAATCATGGCTTGAATTGTATGGGCCTTTGGGTCATATGAAGTGGTGCTACAAATTTCCATGAGTCCTGGCTGGTAGTTTACAACTCGTTCTGTCCTGTTTGATTCAATGCCAAGGAAATGTTGCCTGCATTTCACCTGGGAAAAAGTGAATCTGGTTCTACTCCACCTTAGCCTGCTGGTGTATTTTGTGGTCACAAATTAATGGGTGATGCCCATCTTGGGCAGGCACTCTGCTAGGATGTTTGCCAACTGCCCTGTTTCCACTTCTGACATTAAAAACTTGTAAAATGTTGCAACAGCGAATGGAAATTTTTACCATAAATTATGTGAATCTTTTCCTCTAAGGAATAAAAGGAGTTCAAGAACATAATCTTAAAAGTTTCATAAAGAAGTTTATTTTGATACTTTGGAAAGATAACTGAGAAACTAAATGATATCACTGGCATAGACTTTGAAATAGAGTGGATACCAATCCAGGATCAATTCAAGAGTCCCTTTTCAGTTTTTTCAAAAGACCTTAATTGCCAAGCACTGAAAATAGGATTTTTAAATTTGTGATGTGAGGTGGTGACTGCAGATAAGAGCTTGATTGATTCATAGCCCATTTAAAAACTTTACTTGGCTGAAAATGTCAGGGAGTAGGGAATAGAGGGTGCAATTATTTATGTATTTATTGGCAAAATTGGCACATAGTGACTAGTACTTTTCTGAGTGGCTTATTCTTGATGAATAGCATCATGTGTTAAATTGAGTTTGAGTATTCATGGATGACTGAGCTAAATGTATTTTTAAGCTTGGAAGCTTTCTAATTGTGTGTGTAACCATATAGTGTAATTGACGCTGTATGTTAAAAATAACCAACTTGAACACATTTAGTGTTTCTTTCTCAAGTCGCATAAAGCCACTTCAGTATCTATAAAAATAAATTCAAATAGCCATATACATAATAATTAAGAAGGTAGTGTCTATGTTTTCAGTCTTAAATGACTCAGTCATTTCATCAGTTCCAAATGGTGCAATGTTTATTATAGTACTTGCAGTAATATAATTTGTATGACTTGGTCATCTTTCACACGCATCTTGGATTTTGACTGCATTCTCCTCATATTACCATCATCAGAAATAGAAACTGTACTGATTCATAAGCACCATCCTCTACACAAAAGCTTCACCATTCCTCTGAGCTTTCCTTATGACTTATTTTAGCACTCATATTACTAAATTTTGCTTTATATCACAGCTATATACATAGCCATGTCCCATTGTTTGTGCTTTTCAGGTGAAGTGCACTTTTATGAAAACAATGATAACTAGAATTTTTATAGCATAATTAGAATCAATAATTTTTACATTATGAAAAGCATGTTTTAAGTATCGTTGCACTCTGCAGCTCTCCCAGGGCTCTGACCCTATGAGGTGTGTACTAAGAATCTGTTGAATAAGCAAATTAATGAACTGGTACCCCTTTATCAACAAACTTTATTCTAAAAAGAAGAGTAATGTACTACTCTGGACCAACAGAACTGACAGGCTTTCTCTACTGAACTAACCCACTTATTTAGTCAGCCTACAAATTCAATATAAAATCCAGTCAAACAAGTAGAAAAGAGAACTGTGTATAGACAAATATTAAATTTATGAAAGGGGCCTTTAGTAATTTGTCACTTAATGAACGCTGAATAACAGGATTGTGCCACCTTTTCACCGCTGCCGTTAGGAAATCTAATTGTACAAATAACTCACGCTGTATGTTCTGTGTTATCTTTATCCATATTCTACAAATCAAGGAAAACATCCAACTTGGTTACTTATGAGACAGAATATTCAAATGATAGAACCATAGCATCATTTCAGTAGTTTTTAATTTCATTTAAGCAAAATTCTAGAGAGCATGCTGCTCCAGTGTTAAAAATTCATGGCAAAACCACCTTTCATTTCTTTTAGGGAGTGAATAATAGAATCACCTTGGGAGAGGTCAGAAAGCTGTTCACTGTGCTTGTCATTTATTGGCTTTAGATAGTTGAAGGTTGAGACAATCAGACATACAAGATTATATAAAGGTACAGTACAAATTCCATTGCCAGGCACTCTTTCCATTTAAAAAGCTTCTCCTATTTTAAAATGCACTAGTATACAATTCTTTAATTTATTGGTGGGTGATGAAGCATTGAAAACAACTAGAAATTTAAGAAACTTATGAAAGATAAGAAAAGTCATGAGGCAAGAAATAAGATTGTACAGATAACCTACAACACATAGTACAAATATCAACTAGACAGAAGTCCAGCTTTCAAATTAGAAGGCAACCGAAAGGACATTTCTGGAGAATGGTGCCCTTTCACAGCACACAGAAGCCCACTGTAAAATAAAATAATAATGTCCAATTCAAAAGGTTTTGTCCAATTTATTCTGTAAGTTATTTAATGGACCACTTCTCAGCATTTTTCATAAAAACATGAGTTATAACATGAATACACTCTTCTGAGGCTAATTTAAAGGTCAACATTTATTCCTTTCCAAACATGCAATCACTTCTCACCTTTTTTTGTGTCAACAAAAAAGATCCACCAAATTACAAGTTTATGCTCCCTTGCTTTGTGTTACCCAGGGTTTTGGATCAACTAATTAGTTTCTTATATCTAGACATGATTTATATTGTAGCTCTGGGTTTCAGAAGAAGCCCTTCCAACAAACAAATGATTAAAAAACAAGTAAAAATAAATTCTTCCGTTTTAAATTCTAAAAAATAAAATAGAAGCAGTCTAGTTTGTGGATAGGGATGGGTAAAAAACTGGGTCTATTTGTGAGGGAGGGGTGTTGATGCAATTCTCAAGAGTACAGATGTAGCTAAAGGCCTTGTCAGAGCCTTTTAAAAAGCCATTCAAAAATTGTACCGTCTACAGGTGGTGGCAGAACACAGTGATGGAACTGAAAGCAGGCATTTTCAGAATCCTGTTATCAAAGCACTACTGTGCCAGATGGGGGCCACTGGAACAGGCCCTTGGAGCTGAGATTTCCTTACCATCCCTACAGAAAATGGTGAGAGGAATGGGCCAGAATTGGTGCTCATCACCCTCTCCTGCAAGTAGATTTTGAATATAGAAGTTTTGTGACCTTTCTGGATTCCAAACATAGAAAGATTTATTATATTTCATAGCACAGGATTTCAGAAAGTTGTGACTCATTCGGAAAGAAGAGTTTTATTTTTTTTTTATTTTTTTTTTTGGTTTCACTATGAAAAATAAACCTATAAACTTGATGTGGTTGTTCTATGGAGCAGTCTATAACACTGATTTCTACTAAACTCAGTGAGGGAGGATTATCCCAGGCAATGTCGTCATTCAAGACAATTAGGTTTTTGTTGTACCCATGCTCTGGTTTCAGAAGTGCTTAAAAATGTTGAAAAATGAATTAGGATATTCAGCTGAAGGAGCTACTACTATCAGCTGTTTACAAATCCAGTATTCTAGTATGTGTTAATTATTCATAAGGGAAAGTGTTTTTCATTTCCATTCTATGTAGACTCAATGAAGTTATTTGCTAAGAATTGCAGAGCAAGTTAATAACAATATAAGACAATTCCACCTTTAGAATCATTAGCAGATTTTAGTGTTCAATAACAACCTCACAAATGTTGTAAAGACACAACAGTTTAAAACTCTAAGGCTCCCTCCACTAGTTATAATTTTTAGCAACTCTCACTTCTTGTTAGGTTTCAGTTTCCCTTTTTCTTATTTTTCTATTAATGACTCATTCCTAGTTTCTTTCATTATACCTGTCCTTGTTTTATCTGAGCCCACCAGAAAGAATACATATACCCTTATTAATTTTGATGACTATATTCCCTTTTTCCCCTCTTTAAAATTATTTTCAACCATTCCATTTGAATTTTTTAAAAAACAACTTTCATTCCTCGGGTACTGTCTTTCCTTTCAGAGTCTCTAGTCATGAAATATTATCCAGTTTTTGTTTGACTGTTTCAAAACTGATCTTCCTAAATTTTTGTGTGCACACATATCTAATTATGTTCAGGATTTCTTGTCTATCAAGGGCTCCATTTGATGAACGCTGTTTTCTCCTGAATGTTGTCATTGCTGCTTCTAGAATTGAACAAAATTATGTCAAGCAGTTTGCCTCATTGCTTCCTGTACCTTCTGAAAAACTGTTAGATATTCAAGTAAAAAACAAACAAACAAACAAAAAAACCAAAAAACTCTAAGGCTCTCTGTGAAGATCTAGTGAAAGGAAATATTGGGTAGTTGTTGATAATATGTTTTTTGGATTCTTCTCTCATTTTTTCTATTGCTTACCCAATATGAAGTAATACTGATAGTAGTAGTAGTAGTAGTAGTCATATTGTAGTCCTTAGTAGGAGTAGTAGTAGGAAGAGGAGTAGAAGTAGGGGCCATAGCTTTAATAGCAACAGCAGCTGTAGTAGTAGCTGTACTGCTAGTAGTAGCAGCTAAAGTAGTAGTTGTAGTAGTAGAAGCTTTAGTAGCAACAGCAAAAGTAGGACCTGAAAGAAAAGAAGGAAAAAGAATATGACCATGTACTAGGACTATACTATTAATAACATACTAAGCACTTTACATGCCTTAACTCATTTAATGCTCAAGTATATGATTTGATTTTAGTACTAGGAGGTAGTTTTAAGGTGTTGAGAAACTTGAAATTTTAGATCCCCCAAGATATCTTACCTGCCATAGTTCTGAACAACTGAGAAATAAGACAGATGGTGGCCCAAAATATTTTCTTTTTTATTGATAAAGATGACATAGGAGAATGTCATCTACATTTGTGAGCAAGTGTGCTTTCCAACACTGCTCCCCATAATTAGACAGATTGACCTTCCCTGGAGGAGCAAAGTAGAGTGTGTGCTCCTTAAGATAGCTCACTCCTAGCAGAAGAAGATATAAGAGGGCTAAGCTATGCAGGCCAATCTTCTCCTTCCACTCACCAGTCAGGTTGGTACTTTCCACTCTCTTGGGGCAGAGACAATGTGGGAGAGCAGATAGATCAGAAGTTAAAAACTAATGGATTTCAGGAGTAAGGAGGAAATGTCCTCCAGGACCCCCAAAGTTTTTAGATTTGTGTTTTTGTTTTGCTTGCTTATCTTACCACAAGACTTGACCATTAAGTCAATATTCAATGTGTGTGGAAAGCTTCCTTAACCCATTGGGCTAACAATGTATCAAGGAATCCTGTTTCCCTGCCAATAATGTTATTCTCTCAATGTACATCTCCAGTGTTTTAAGTATGCCCTTGAGACCATTGGATGACAGTAGAGATTTTGCCCCAAGAAAGCTTTCACTCAATAAATTTAGGTCCATTCTGAGAAGATTAGGTACTATACCACATGATATATATTTTTAAAGCATATTTCATTGTATTGTATTATCATAATATTATATGCCTCCATGGAGGCAGGACTAATATTAGATTTCCCATTAGTCCTTGAATCCTAGTCTATTTCCATCCATCATACCAGATATTTCTGGAGCAAATCTCCCTATGAATATTGGGGAAGTATTAACCTGGTAATGAGAGAAAAGGATACCTTTTGAGAATAAGAAAGAATCACCTCTGAAGTCATTAAGGGCATGTTGGGGATGAGATAAATGGGTGAGAACTATCTGAGACTGGCTGTCGACAGTGGTAGATGTTTTCATATGAAATAGTGAATAAAAGCACTGGCCAGCCCAAATGGGACATGACTTTCAAAGTCTAATTAATTGCCTTTAAAGGACAAGATCAGTTTTGGCATTAAAGAGTTAAAGAGTTTTACTACCAGTATCACTTTAATCTGTTCCTTTATTTTGGAAAGTGGGAAGTTGGTCCTTTTTCAAGACAACACTTTGTGTACCTTGTTCAAGATGTAGCAAGTAACATGTCATGCAATCAGATTTAGTTTAATTTCAACTTGGCTTCCTTAATTAAAATAAAGATAAGATGAATTATCTTACGTTGCCTATAAATACATTTTTCATAAGTAGAGCATTTATAAAGTGCTGAGTATGTTAGAAGTGATGACGTCTTTTCAAAATTGAAACCAGAAGATGTTTGTTTATTCATTGACTCATCTGAGGTAATATCTTCAATATCTATTAATAACAAACTGTTCTTACAGAACAATTTTATAATGGATTTGATTTCCCCAAAAAAGATATACAGAAAATTATTTTCTGAGTGTGGATAGTAGATATTTCTTTTACACATATCCTTCTAATTCCTTCCTACTTATGCTAATGCAATCATCAGTGGTTCCATTAATGTGTAATTTCATAATCAGCAGTCAATAAAAGAGATCCCACAATATTGATTTTAAATTCCTTTTCTTTCCTTATTTTGGATGGACTCTGAAGCATCAAGATTTGACCTTTGCAGTAATCCTAAAAATTTCTAAGGGAGGTAGAGAGGTTAATATGTTAAAATAGATTTTACCAGTTTTTAATTATTTGTCTGGGACAATGCTAAAGTTGAGGATATACTAAGGAACATACGTAATCCAGTGTTCCAGGATAGTAGAGTCTAGTTGCAATATATTATCTAAATTGTATTTCAGGAAAATAACATAAGCAAAATTAGGAAATATTATGTGTAGAAAAGGAAAAATTAGGAATTAGTCTGATAGGATTGAATACATGGATGTTGGAGTGTAGTTACTTATACAGGTCATTCACCTCATGTTAATATCATTAAATGAGTTTAAAACAAAACAAGAGAAAGATCTTGGGTGATGAGGTTCAAGACACTGAGTTTATTTCCAGACATAGTTTATGATGCTGCTTGGACATTATTGTGGAAATTGCCAATAAGCAGTTGAAAATCTGGATCCTACGTTCAGTAAAGAGCACTATTCAGCAAAGATAAATTTGAGATATGTACCTTGCTTGTAATATGTGAAGAATAACTAGTGGGGTCACCATACCCATTGATGGTATATCACCCACAGAGAAAATAAGGCAAGATGATAAGCATGGAAATTGGTAAAATAAGAAATGCTTTAGAAGCAGCAGACTTAGAGGAATTTTGAAGATAGAAGATCAAAGTAACTGTAGAGACAACCTTCAATCTGTTGGCTACATATAATATCAGATATATTCCTGTTAGTGTTTATAGTAAATTAGATAAAGTTTTATATTACTATTTTGAGACAAAAGGAAATAAACAGTTATATGGATACGGATTTATTTTGTTAGACATTGATTGTGAACTGGGCTATAGATAATATCTATACATTTTTTACAATATACTTTCCTTATCAGTCCTTATATATCCGTTCTGTCATATACACTTCAGAAGCTCTGATCAACTATTATTAGCCAAACAGGTATCATGAGTAAGTATGACCTACACATTGGTAGTATTGTCTCTTGTCCATAGGTGTGAATTATTTATTCACAAGCGTCTAAATGACTCTATCTCTTTCTGATTTGTTATCCACTTTCAACCATAAATCTATTCTGAGTCCCAACTGACAACTAGGTCACTATTGGACAAATCAGGGTACTGTGAATTTAGAGTCAATTAGCCATCTGCCTATTTATCAGAGGAGGTAGGGGGCTAGTTCCGATGCTTCGACAGATGGTACTCAGAAAAAAATTATTCTAACTTCATACATCAAACACATTTACCCACCTCTAAACAAAAAAATAGCCAAGGTGATTACCCACCCAACTCTGTGAATCTACCTCTGGATTTGAAGACAGATTTTGTGATACCATTAACAAACCAATTTTTTCTTTCTAAATGCATGTAGTAAATATTATCAGGTAAAGGACAGAGGTAAAATTATTTTGTAGAATTCAAAAATTTGGAGAAGGAAGTTATATGTTGAGCGTGTGTATGTGTGCTCATGTGTGTGTGAATACATCTAATTTAACAACTTTACATATAATTAAGTTAGCTAACATCCTTATTACTAAGGACAAGGAAAAATATATCATATTCTAGATTATAAAACAGAGGTTTGAAAAGTTTAAGTAAGCTCTAATTGCAGAGTGAGCGCCTTGCCTAATTTGAGTTTGTACTGCACCTAACAGTGCCTGGCCATCAGCAAGCCCATGAGGAAATTTGTTGTGACCAGTGAATGACTATATGAATCATCACACTAACTTGCCTAATTACAAAACAAGAATTGAGCTCAATTGATCTAGTCCCATTTTTTTTTAGTGCACAGTAAAGAAAATGAAAACATACTTCATTTTCCTGAAGAGTATAAATCTTCATTCTTGCATTTTTTGTGAATGATATTATTCTATATGGATCATCACAGCCCAACTCATAAAAATCAGTGAGGATGCTGAACTCTATTTTTCACCATTTATTGTGCTTAGAACAAAATGCAAGTAAATCTGGTAAATTCCTAATTTTCTTCCACATACATTGATATTAAGCATCTAGACTATTCAGTCTGTTATGTTGACATAAGTTTGATTGAATAAACTGAAAGATTGAATAAGTGCCATTTTGACTAAGAAGACAGCTATTTAATCAATCATTATAATTTTACATAATGCCAATTCATGTTTCATGACACAAACTCTAATTTTCATGCTGTTATAAAAATTGTTTCTTGTATAGTATCATTTGTTCTGACATCTATTTGTTGGACAGACATTAATGGTGGATTCAAATATCTGGATTTGAAAGTGACCTCAGAAGAATCAGCGCATCTCAGATAACGTCTTATGGGTCTTTTTCAGTTTTCAATGCTTCCAAAAATGGCCCTTTGGGCACCAGTATTTCTGGAATTTAATATAACCATGCATTTTTATTTTGACAATACAAAATGTCAAAAACTTTCTTTTTTTTTTTTTTCAAAAACTTTCTTGAGTGCCATTTTCAAAATCTAAATAATTTAGTTATTATCTAATATATTCCTATAAGGAAGAATGAGGGAAATATTTAAATATAAAATGTCTCAAGAGCTATATATGTATATAATCAATTCCATAAATTTGTATCAAGAATTTTCATCTTTACTTGAAAATATGCTTTGAGACTATATTATTACTGTTTTAAGAGGTATGAAGTAACATAAGGTCAATCTTTTGTCCGGTTGAGAAAATAAACAAGAGTGATTATTTTAGTTGTGAAATCAAATAGCATAATATACTGGTTTGTTGAAGAAAACTGCTGGATACTGGAATTCCTGGCCTCATGCATTTTCACAAACATTTTAGATTTTCATTGACACAGTGGATTTGACTAAACCCCTCTATTTTTTTTTTTTTTTGGCAAAATGAATGTTCTCAAAAGCCTATTATTCATTGGTGAACAACAACAAAAATTCTTGAGCTCTTGACTTTATTCTGAGAACAGAATGTACTTTTATCCTTTCCCTGTCAACAATATACTGTGGTATTTTGACATCGGAAAGAAAATGAATTGCCTTATATTTCGACCAATATCATTTCAGAAATTTCACTCTTTTAGCATAATATGTACTTTTTCTTCTAGAATATAAAAAGTTCTTCACTATGTAGGTGCAGGGTTGGAACTACTTTAGAGTTACTGAAGCAAGGCCTAAGAAATCAACAGTAGAATCCTAGTTGTTACAATACTCAGCTAAAAGGAATTCTCCATAATATGTAGACATAGCCACAAAGTTTTAGTGGTAAATTTTCTAGTATTAACTAATAATTATAGTAACTCTTAGGTGTCCTCATTTATTTTGAACGCTTTATCATGTTATCCTGCTTCTCAGACTCTCAAAGGTATATGAAGATATGATGTGTATACCTGAAACAATAAAATGAATGTGGCAGATCTTCTGGGATCTCTCATTTGATTCAAATATTTGCATGAAAAACTAGTTTTATATTAAAATAAAATGGTAATTTTAGATAGAAAATTCAAATATCACATAATTTTTTAAAAGATAGTGGAGGAATCTTACAAAGAAATCACCCTACTGTCCACCTCCTCAGTCAGACTCATTTCCACTAATCCCCTAACAGGTACCCATGTTTCATTTCTATCAGAGGATGTCTCATGATCTATAAATGCCCTTTCTCATAAATCCAGTCATTGCCCTGCTAGTCCTTAGCAATGAATATCATTCTCCTGTATCTTTTTCTGACCGACTTGTAGTTCGATAAAACTCACTACCAGCTTCATTTCTCCTCAAACACTTACCCCAATCTGTTCAGATGGAGCCATGACTATGCTTGGGGTTACCATAGCTTTCTATACTTATTTCTCTTTAAAGCTTTTCTTATGCTGTATTGTTTATTGATCTTATAACCGTATTATTTACTTACTGGACTATGTGCTCCTTGAGGGAAAAGTAGCATATTTTATCTTTACATGCCTAGTTTTTCGAAGGACTTAATCTCTTCTTTTGCATCTCTCTACTGTCCTTATGTAAGGTATGCCATATAACAGTAAATCCTCAGCATATGCTATCTGACCGACATCTAATTTATTGAAATCACTCCATCATAAAATCTTGTACATATTAAATATTAATATATTTATAATTTATGTCATGTCACACCTGTTTTCTAAAATTATGAAGCAGCTTGAAAATATACCTAAGGAAATATATATCACAAAACCAAGATGAAGTAACCAAATTGAATTTTATGAATCTCATTCACTTGCCTTTTAGTTTACCATCTTTCAATCTGTGAAATTATAAATTGGATAGTAAACCTTAATGTAAAAATTGTTTAAAGTTTCCCTTTATTTCATATTAGACAGAGGATAAGAGAGAATGCATTAACAATATTTTGGAATTTAGTATCACAATGTCATGTACAAAATGTATTGGGGCCAATTGAATAACATTACAACATCATTCTAGGAAATAATTCTTGTCAAAAGTATTCCAGAGGTGATTCTTGATTTAGTTATTTTGCCAGATGGCTGTGTCAAGTTCTATATGAATATTGGTTCCCCTAAGGAGGGAGGAAATTAGCAAGTAAATCAGGTATAAAGAATTCATAAAAGAGGAGACTTTAAAGCTACAAAATCTTTTGAATGTGACCCATTTGTATATAATCCTACATAAAAGAATATAGCTTGAACATTGATTCATTATGACGAGGTCAACATATATGAATTATGCTTGATTACTAAGAATTCTATAATAATTTCAGAGAGGAAAATTGAAGTTAAGATATTTTGTAACTCATGAAGATTATTAACAGTAAGACAGTAGTGGAGTATAAGAAAAGATAAAAAATAGGATTTTTTTTTCTGTAGCTCAGAACAATCTCTTCACTTACCCTATACCAATAGAAAGCTTTTTACCCTTTCACAGAGCAGATCATGCATAATTTTATTTGTTAAATATACATATCTAAGGTTTTGATACTATACAATTGGTATAATAACTAACATGTTAACAGTACCATTTAAGAATTTTATCTGTATAACATTTCCTGTAGAATAATACAAATTCTGATTATTACAACCACATTAACATTCTCCCTTTTGAGGCCTATATCATCAATTCATAACTACACCCCACACTTTTAGTACTCACTCCATAGTATCTGGTATTTCTCTCTCTCTCATCTAGCTATACACCAATAACAACAAAACCAAAACTTTCTCAACCAGGCTGTGGCCCTAGGCCGCAACCCGCCCCAACCCTCACCAGCACCTTAACCTTGTCACCAACCTCGTTCCCACCCCCACCCTAACCGCATCCTCAACACAGAAATAAAACCACATAAATATGGCAGATAATTTTTGACAAAGAAGCTAAAAACATACAATGGAAGAAAGACAGCTGCTTCAATAAATGGTGCTGGGAGAATTGGATAGCCACGTTCAGAAGAATGAAACTGGACTGCTATCTGTCACCATGTACCAAATTAATTCAAAATGGATCAAAGACTTAAGCATAAGACCTGACACAATAAACTGCATAGAAGAAAACGTAGGTACTAAACTTATGGACCTTGAGTTCAAAGAACATTTTATGAATTTGACTCCAAAGGCGATGGAAGTAAAAGCTAAAATAAACGAATGGGACTATATGAAACTTAAAAGCTTCTGCACAGCAAAAGAAACCATCGACAAAATAAAGAAGCAACCAACTGAATGGGAGAAGATTTTTGCAAACAGTGCCTCTGATAAGGGGCTAATATCCAAAATATACAAGGAACTCATGAAACTCAACAACAAAAAACAAACAACCCAAAAGTGTGGGATGTAGATATGAATTGATGATATAGGCCACAAAAGGGAAAATGTTAATGTGGTTGTAATAATCAAAATTTGTGTTAGTCTATAGGAAATGTGTCCAGCTTTGACTCCTCTGATTCGCATGTATTTTCATCCCTTTAGCTCCCATTATAAGAGAAAAGCACGGTACTGACCCCATCAGGAGCCTGTGGAAGAAGGTGGCCTCCTCTGAGTCTGCTCTGAGGGCTTGGATTTCACTTCTCCAGCTGAGTCCAAGGCTATAATCATATTCCTTCTCTCCTCTGCCAGTCATTCTAGCTTCACTTCTGCTGGTCTAGGTTGCTTGCATAATGGGGGAATCACTGAGGAGTCTGAGCACCTGGTAAACATGCCCTTGTCAAGTGATAATTGCTAACTCTGTCCATTCATGGTTATTGCCAGGTGTTGAAGCACCAAGAGCTGCCCTAGTGACTTTCCTGAATAGCAGTCATACTTCTTCCTGCCATCATTCTATAGAAGCCACTCTACATC
Source organism: Rhinolophus hipposideros (assembly GCF_964194185.1). Taxonomy (NCBI): domain Eukaryota; kingdom Metazoa; phylum Chordata; class Mammalia; order Chiroptera; family Rhinolophidae; genus Rhinolophus; species Rhinolophus hipposideros. The sequence continues at coordinate 70,890,774 of NC_138053.1, read as the reverse complement.
TGAAAACTAGGATCAATTACTAATGCCAGTATAGCAATTACCTTTTTAACTCACGATCTACTGGCAAAAGAACCATGAATGACTAGGTGGTAACCATGGCATTACGTTAGGTGCAACCCTTATGGTATCACCTGGTAGAAGGTTCTCCCACTGGAACAAGGATCTTTAATCTGCAGATTCTAAAGTTGAGCAAATAGGAAACAAATTTCTTAAGTGGGCAACTGCGATGGAGGATGAGAGGTTGTGACAGATGCAATTGAGGTGCTAGCCATATTCTCACACTGAACACCCCAGTGCTTAGCCTGAGTTCCAGCTGCTAGCATCTTCACTTATTTGCTTGAATGCCAGGGAATTAACTAAAGTCTCCAGAAGCAGTCCTCAACAAGTTACTGACGGGAATTACTTATTAGTATCTCAGATCCCTCATTTCTTGATGGTATAATTCTGAGCCATAGGTTTTATTTGAGCTCACAGCTATTCCATGAGATTCAAGCCTATGGTTCATAGTGAAAATTGTATGATAAAACATCATTTATTGGCTCCCTTCCTTCTCTGCTCACTCCCTCACACCCCTACGGGTGTGCCCTTTGCTTCTGCAAAGAATTACTTGCTTTGGGATTCTTGTCTCACATTAATTACAAGAGGCTACTTGTATTTCTAGCCCTTGGTTATTGTGTTCAAATATTGTAGTTTTTAGGACCTTGGTACCACATAATTGTTACTCATTCAAAATACATATCACATCTTGAATGATACCTACAATATCATTATTCCCAATCTGGTATTTATAGTTGTACCTTTAAGAAGCCATTCAACATTCCATTATGCCACTTGCTTCTGGAAGATGCAGAATACTTAGAGAACAATGGATTCTGTGGTCAGGTGCTCATTGTTGCACATTCTTTATTATAAAGTGGGTCCCTTGGTCAAGGCGATATTATGTGGGATCCCATAATGATAAATCCAGTACTCTGTGAGCACTTGCATAGTAATACGAGCTGAGAGACGATGAACAGGGACAGCAAACTCATATGTGAAATATTATTAGTCCTGGTAAAGATGAAATGGTGCTTCCATCTTTAGTTAAGTGAAAAGTTTTAATATAATCAACTCGCCACTTTGGGGCTGGCTTGATTCCTTGAGGAGTGGTACCATAATAAAGCTCAGTGTCAGTCCCTGCTGAGAGGTAACACATTTAATAACAATGGTAGCTAAATAAGCGTTGGTGAGAAGTGGTCCTGGCAATTAGCCCATGCATAGTGTTAATCTCTTCTACCATGGCTATTCCATTCATGGACCCATTGTGCAAGTACTGGAGTGACCAAGTATAGAGGCTAAGTAACATGAAGTGGATGTCATCTTCTCTACTAATTAGCGAGAGCTGTTCCTAAAGACTTTGGTTATCATAGAAACTCTTCAAGCAGAGTTGTAGGTTCCAGTTGCAAGTCTTTGAGTCAATGTACATGGATATGTTGCATGCCAAGCAAAAGTGGAGTGACAACTGTGTCTGCCACAATAAAGGATACCATATAATACCATTTTCATTGAATCGTCCTCACAACCTCCCTGAAAATTAGCTATTATTACTAATTTCTCTTTAATCCAATTGTAAACTTTAAACCAATTGGCTTAGAGATTCTAAACTACTTTGCCATAGAAGTTCAGTATTTTGAGTCTAATTGCCATGCTCCTTTAACTAAAACCCAGCAACAGTTAGAATTCTACAACAGCAGGTTTCCTCAATGAATTCTTGTCTTTGTTTTCTGAATAGTAAATAGAGCAATGATCATAGCTGAGCTGCAAACTTTTCCAGAATAGGTCATTTAGATAGTATGAAGACATTAAGTCATGCTATAAGAAATATCAGAGTTTCCAATAAATCTCCAGAAGGCAGAACAGAAGCCCTAATATTTCCTGCTCAAGCTGAAGGAAATTACCTTCTGGTCAGAAATTAGGAAAAGAAAAACAAAGCAACTTAGAAGTTATTCTTTCAGAGAAAAAAAGCCACGATCAACAAGTTAGGATGCGGCAGGCATAATGCTTGCCCAGATACATATTGCAAAATGGTAATTTAGTGTTAGCCTGCTATATGGAATGCACAGTGAACACAGTTATTTTGGCATCCCCATTCCTTCTTTCAATAGCTATTTAAGACTGAGACCACGAGACTAGGGAAAGAAAACACCAACCTCTCCAAAAACAGAGAAAACATGGAAGGCTGAAAGCAGACTCAAAAACAAACACATGGAGCCTCATACTGTGAAGAAACATATTGTCCCTACTACCCCTTTGCTTCTGTTGATTTAGAGTTGGGTTAGAGGCAGGGTACAAGTCTCAGAAGGAGTGAAATCGCAGCTTGGAACGTCATTACAGAAACTGTAATCTCCACCTGAAGAGCGGTGTAACCCACATAGCCCAGCCTGTGTGTGGCAATTCAAAGACATAGCCACAGGGGGAAAAACAAGAAACAAAACAAAACAAAAACCTCAAATTTTTGAGTTTTTTTTCAATAAAATAAAAATCAAGATGTTTTATAATTTTCATTTTCAGTCTCTGACGTTCTCAATATCCTCTCAAACTCTCTTTTTGCCATTTTCAACATCCTAACAAAAATTCCAAGGCATCTTACCTCTGTCTTTTTGGACTCCTTGATCCCTGCCCTTCCTGTCTCTACCTTATTGGTGCTCTTATTTTTCTTCTGTGAATAAGTCTTCTTTTTTGTTTTAAAAAAATAATTTTTGTTTTTGTTACACATTAATATTTGTCCCTATGTCCTTGTGAGACATTAATGTTTGTCCTTAATCATTGCCCAAATCAGGATGGGAACCCATTGGCTAAACTTTGACAGCCAATGTGGAGATATATACACACACACACACATACGTATTTTATGTATAAAGAATACGTATCAGTGAGGTTAATATGGATATATATAAATATAAATAAATAAATGTAGTTAGTATAATTAGTAAATGGTTATATATATATGAAAGAGATGTGCTAAGCACCACTGACAGTAATTTACATATTATAAGACATGTAATAACTTATAAGAACTCTAAGAAGTAGTACTCCAATCAGCCCCACAATTAAGAAAGACTGAGGCTTAGTGAATTTATACAAATTGACCCAAGTCAACACATGACTAGTCAAAAGCAGAGTGGAATTTGAAACCAAGGTCAGAGGGTCTATGTTTTTAATCATAACCTGAACTGCTTCTCTCAGATCTTTGAGTGTCTTGGATGCTTGAGTTCAGGAAACAGTTAGCCCCACAAAAGTGTAGCTGAGCAGGGTACAGCAGAAGTCTGTTATGAGGAGGTTTTAGTAAGACAATTGCTCTTATTTTTCTGTTGACCAGAATATGACTGTTGATTTTTATTTATGTTTTATAATCCCCCCCACCCGAATAATTAGTAGTAGTTTACAAATTGGGAAGTCGTCAGCCAATAATGTTGCCTTGCAAAGTGATTGCTTCTGGTCTCTGGGAGGGTGAAGTGCTTGAACAGTCGAGGTGTTACACTAAGTGAATCAACTTGGAATCTGCATTTATGGAAAGAGCATAGTGTTTCATTGCCATTCCTAAAATACCTAGACTCATAATGGTTATCTTATGAATTAAAAATGAATTGATTTTTATTTTCCATTGCATATATATGTTCCTTAAAAAAAGTTCAGGAACTAAAATAGGCAAAATGGAAACACAAAAATTAACATGATATATTTTATTCTCTTCCTTTTCCATGCACCCACGTTTTAGAATCATATAAAAGTCAAATGCTATCTTATATCACGCTCTGTATTCTTCTTTGCTTATTTAACATGCAGTAAATACATCTCCATATCAATAGATTTAATTCCTCATCATAAAATAATACCTACATACTATTCTATTGTATTATTTTAATCAAAATATTTATTAAGTATCTACTACATTGATGGAATACCATTAGGTATTGTTGAAACAATTATGAATAATAACCATGATGATGATAATAATAATAATAATAATAATAATAAAAGATTCTCGTCCTGATGGAGTTTACAGTCTAGAGGGAAGAGGCTACCATAAGTAAACCAGTGAGTAAACCAAGTAGTATGTCAGATGTAGTATGTCAGTGCAGAAAGTTTAAAAAAGCTAGCTGATGGGGTATAAGAGTTTCCATTTTAATTAGTCTGTCAAGAGAAAGGCTCAAGAAGATAGTGCTTTAGCAAAGGCCTGATTTGACTAGTCTCCTGCATGGATGCTTACGCTGTAGTTACAATCACAAGCAATGAACCAATGACCACCTTTGATTTTTGCAGAGCTCTCTATTAATCCTCCCAGTCAAAGAGAGACAAAAAATCTGTAATTGAGAAAAGAGTATATTGTGGATTCTTGATGTACTTTGTTAAATTGTCTTCCTGCATATGTGATATCCTCACCAATATTTCCCCACATCCTCATCAAACCTTGATAGTCTCTTTTTAAACTTTGCAATCTGATGGGGAAGAAATGTTCTTTCATTTAGTAAGAGATTATTATAAATTTTAAGCATTTTATATTTAATCAATGTTATTGAACATTAGTCATGCCTTTAAAATTCATTTTCATGGAAAATATTATTTTTCCAAAACAACACATAAACATAGTTTAATAATTCAAATGGTACCAAAACAACTGTTACATAGTTATCTGTAAGAACTCTCCTCCACCTAGGAGAAACCACCTTCAACTTATTTGGCCCTATATTCTAACATTTTGCCATCACTGTTGTGGGGGAGGAAAAATAATTTTCATTTTATGTTCTTCAGCTGGTATAATAATCAAATTGATATGACACAGATAAACAGGACCAGATTTAATATGTATGTGTGTATGGGGGTTCCATAAAAATATGGGACTGGAGAACAGATCGGGCAGTTGGGGCTTACACGTCATTTTGAGCTAAGGAAGAAAGAGGATAGTGGTTTGGACTTCAAAGGGAAGGGAGGCAATTCACAGGTTCCAGTAGATAAGAAAAAGCAAACATTTGATGAACAAATTCTTACAGAACCACCCAGAAATACAGGGACGCAGAGAGGAGTCTAACAAAGAGACTTTGCTTGGTTCCTCCCTGCCATAGTTAATTCATACTAAAATATAGTTATCTCTGATGATAGCTCCCTTCCTGGATCAAGTTTTTCTATCTAAATTCCTTTAGGCAGGTAAAAGCTCTTCTTGAGACTTTTGTTTCTTAAAAATAACCGGCTTAAAATAATCAATATCCCGGAAAAGGCATATTTTGTGGTAGCAAACTCTACTTCCCCTTAATGTATTTTTAAATACTTAATATATTGCTATCTTTAATTGATCAACTTTAAATATTATTGTTTTCATTGTTATTATTGTTATTATTATAGTAGATGATGATTTAGTCTACTTATCCTACCATCCTGTCTAGTTCTTCTCTCTTAACCCTGAAAATTTGTGTAGTCTATATTACTTTTTTTCAGGATTTAATGATTGTCTTTTTTCTCTTTGCTTAATTTCCTGGTACCGATTGCTAATTTTTCCAACACCAAACAAGACCTTTCAGTACTATTTCCTACGAAGTCAATCATGTAAGTTGACTTACTAGTTTGATTTTCTTCTTGGAGATATTCATCCTGGCGATCTTTTATATAGGCTAATTGCACTGCACATCTGGCCCATTGTTATAATTCTATAATTTCGCTTCACCATTATCCTATCTATACCTGAATCAGTACTCCTATTTTCTTTACACAGAGTCTTGCTCTTTATGGGTGTGTTCTACTGATTTGGGGGAGAACATTATCCAGTAGTATACCCAGGAAAGGTTATGAACGACAACTATCTTGAGACCCTACATTGTTTTATTCTACCCTCATACTCGATTGATAATTTGGCTACATGTAGAATTTTAGGTTGCAAATCATCTTCCTTCAGGGTTTTGGAGACATTTTTCTATTATCTTCTAGCTCCCAGTGCTATTGTTGAGCAGTCAAAAAGCATTCTGATTCTTGAATTTTTGTATGTGAACTGTTTTCCCCCAACCTTCTGGAAGCCTGCAGAATCCTGTCATTACCACAGTGATTCAAAGTTTAAAATTCATGGGCCTTGAGCCAACATTTTTATCTAGCCATGGTCTGGGCCTTTCAACCTGGTAACCTATGGCTTTCAGTTATGGGAAATTGTTTTGAATGATCTCACTGATGAAGCCCTTGCCTTTTCAATATTGTTGAAAAAAAGGTATAACTCAGTACATGTGTGGGAGAGGTATTTAATGCTCTACTGTAATGTATATGATTTTGTGGTTTCTGTGCTAAGGATTATCATGAGGGCTCTTACATGCCTTATATTAACTTAATACATCAACTTGATAAAGTATAGCACAGACTTTAATAAAGCACCACCTACCCTTCCTTTTGTGAAGATAAAATATAGAAATTATAGATATTTTTACTTGACTTTTAATCTGTGTTGGAGATTTTAGAGTATCGATACCTCACCTCTCACAACCTGAGCTCTGACTAAGTTGCAAGGGGGCAAATAAAAAAAAAATTACTACCTACAATACAAGGATTTCTGATAAAGCTGGATTTAGATGTGGCATTGCCTCCTACCTCTCCCACTGAAATGAATTTAAATACCCTTTCACTGAAAACTGCAAACTTCCCATTGAGGAGAGATCTTGTCTGAATGGGTTTCTCACATGAATGTTGGAAAAAGAGGAGAAAAATTGTTTTGTTGAGATAGTGACAGTTAAAGAAAAAGGTATACGAGAGTCACTTTTAAACTTATCTCATTTTAATGCAGTGATTTTGCTTTATGTCAATGAACACTATGAATGTCAGCCTTCCCCTATTGTCACCAATCAGATAAGGTATGCTTCCTTCAGTACGCAGGAGAAAATAAATATCATGCAGAGTTCTAGAGTGCTTATTACAAGTCTTTTTAAGTGCCAAAGAAAGCAGAAATTATGTCTTTATTGATCTTGACAGGAATGTGGGAACAGTAAAAGGTGTCCCCCCGTGTCTAAATTTCTGATTCTCAAATTTTACTGTGCATAAATACAATCAGGGGAGTTTATTAAAGTGCAAACAAATAGTTTTACCTCAGAGATTTTCATTTAGTATGTGTGAATGAGACACGAATTCAAGTCCAGCCATATGCATTTGTAATAAGCTTCTCTGTTGATTATTTTTTTAATGGTCCATGGATTCCACTTTGAGAAACATTCAACATAATGTCAAGTACCTATATGCAAATTTTGTAATTCAAACAAAATACTCAGAGATAGATACATATAGAGTGTGGTTTTGTTTGTTTTCAAAAGCATGTGTGAAATATGAACACAATCCAAAGCTTAATATTGTATAGATTCATTTTATGTTCACTAGATGATAGTCTCTCAAGGATAGGCACCTTACTAATGTCAGTTCTAAAATATCAGGTAACATATTTTAGTTATTATTCTTTCTCCACTCTCCAACATGACAAGATTCTCCACTTTTAGCCTGTTCTTCACTGCCTGGAACAGCCTCTCTTCTTTCCTTTACTCCTCTCCTTTTTATTGGCCTTCATAATGCTTAATAATATTTCAGATTTTATGTTAAATGTTACTTAGAGTTCTTTGTGGACATCAAGCCTGAGTCACATTTCTATGTTATTTATTTTTAAAGTCTTGTACATTTCCACCACTGCCATTTTCACAATTATGGTTATATAGCTGTTCCTCTGAATGTTTTACCAACGTCTATCTCCACCATTAGACTGTAAGATCCAATAGAACATATTTATACTAAATATTTTTCAGCTTTCATTTAAAAATACCTCCTAAGTATCTTCAGTGCTTATCAGAGTTTATGCTTCATTAAAGCCCCAAATTCAATGAGCAAAATAAACAACAATGACAGTGATAAAGATGAAAATATCATTGCATATGATTATGGTTCTCATGTGTTTATTGTGAAGTTTTAAATCTGTACTTTAACAATCATAACCTAATAATTTCTGCTTAAATAAGATAAATTATAGCTTCAATTTATCTCCTCACCCTCTTTCTCACTGTTTTCTTGACTGAGATCTTAATTATCCTGAATTTACCATTCCTTATTATCAAGAAATTGCACAAACTACTGCTTTTTAAATGCTGTTTTCTGTACTTCAAATGCCTTCTTTCTTTGTCTTCAGTATAAATTCCTACTCAATCTCCTATCAAATACTCTTTTTGTGATTCTCTCAAATAGTATTAATATTTCTCTTCTGTAATTATACTTATCATGTTATATTGTAATACACCATTTAGTCTAATTTCTACTACATTGCATATTTCCAGTCAGTAGTGTATCCTTGTGTTCCAAAGAACTAGAATGGTGCTTGGCAATGAGCATATGATATACATGTATATGTGCTTGTCTAATACATATATGTGTACATGGGAAAACAGTAAATGGACCTTGGGAGACAAGCATATTCACATGTAAAAATTCGCCAAAATTGTATAACTTTTTGATGGCAGTCACTAAATTATATATAGGCAAATATTTATCCTATATTCTTAGAATCACTAGAAAAACTTTCTAAACAGTAAGGTTCTTATTAGAAGGTACGATAAACCTGTATCATGAAGTAAAATCAGAAATGTTAGTAAACCTGCTTATTTGAGGATTTAATATCATATGAGTATGCGATATAGTAATATAATTTGTTTTATAACTTTACTCTGTCTTCTCATTATATCAGAGGCACACATTTTGTAATTTTTCTCCCCACTTCCAGAATCATTAAGTAACACCTCTTTTGTAGCAAAAATAACAATAGTTTTTATTAATTACATTTCATTAATTATTACATAATATTATTACTACATATTATTCATTAATGACTGCATTATTTATTATAATGGTCCTATAAAACAGGTGATACAATCATTGGATTATGTTATATTGATTAGAATTTTACATATAATTGATTCCTTTTAGATTTTATTACTATTATTTAAAGAAAATTGAAAAGTAAACAGTTTAATTGTGGGATTTATATGGAATACAAATTTTAGAGATTACGACTTGAGTTTTATCATTGCAACTAAGATTTATTATTATAATAATGGCAACAGGACCACTATAGTTTTAACATTATAATTACTTCCTTCTTATAATAAGGACTTCATTTTCCTGTTAAATGGTGAGGGACATAATTAGAATTAAAATTGTAGAAGTTATCTTCATAATGCTAGTTACAGTTTTGTCTTTCTGGCTACGGGTTTTGCTATCTAAATAAAAATGCCTTCTCTTTTTAATATAAGAGTAAATAATTAGCTAATTTCTAAAAAGAAAGACTAATATCCATTTATGTATAATTTATTTCAAATTAAGTTTAACAGAAAACAAATTCAGTATTTTCTAATTATATGTATATGAGAAAAATAGTTTTAGAAAAACTTTTATCTTTAACAAAATCTTTATTGTTTAATTTGCTCTTCAGGATAAAACAAATAAGGAATGAGAAAACAGGTCTAAATGAAAGATGTCAAATTAACTAAATTTTGAAATAATATAAAACTCAAAATCCACCTTAAAAACATTGTATATAACACTTTCATTATAAATTATAATTACATATTTCCAAAATAATTGGTATTCAGTGCTTCTCCTGGAACGCAGGGATCCTAAGAACGGTTTGAAAAGTACCAGGTCAGGCAAACAGGCAACATGTGTGGAACATGTTGAAATGATGAATTAAAGAATGAGTGGAGGGCAGGTTGAAGAGAGGAAAAGGGAAGAAAAAGATCCGACAAAGCATAATCCTTGAAGAGGCGACAAGGCAGAGTCTAGGCCATGGGTAAAAAGAGGAAAAGTGCCTTTGAAGAAATAATATAGTAATCAAAATGTTACATGTATGGGACTCTTGTAAGTTTAAAAATATTTTTAATGTAGTGGATATAGTACAGGCTTTCTGGTCAGTGAAATCTAGATTTGCATGCTAGGCTTTATAATTTCATTTGCTTTTGTAAATTTACTCAGTCTTCTTGAACTTCACATTCCTGGTTTGTGTGGGTTGAGTAGTAATATCATAATACTTACCCCTCCAGGTTATTGGGCAATATATTGGTAGAATGTACATCCTGTCCCTGCAAAAAAATGTAGGCAGTCTATAAATGCAATTTCCTCCTACATGCTATTTCTTTCCTCCCTCTCAATATATTAAATTGGTTAATATGAATAATATGCCCTCTAAGATTCTTTCTGTACCTTATTTTCTAAGGAGGTAGGCTTTCTGGCTAGGGTGTAAAACTGGCTTGTTGTTCTCTTAGTTCCTACTAAATTAGCTCTCTCTTTCACAAAGTAACTGAGTGACACTGAAAATGTCCTTGACCTAGGAGCTTCCATTTCTTCCTCTGCAAAAAGAGAAAGGTGGGTATATTAGTGTTTCCAAATGCTAATTCATAGAGCAGCCACATCCCAATAACCTGGACAATTGTATTAAAGTACGGATTCCTTGATCCTTACTGCAGAACTGCTAACACACTGAGTTCCTTTTGGTACTTTGTTTTTAATCATTTTCTGTAGCAACTCTGATACCCCAAGTTCAGGGACCTTCTTCTCAAGTCCTTTCAGTTCTAAATTTCAAATGCTTATTTTCTCCTTCTTTGTTTCCTTCTCCCCGAACAGCTATCTACATTATCAGTTTTTTTAGAAGATTTTCAGAAAAAAAGAGATATGGAGAAATAAAGAAAAAGAACACTGCTTCTATAATCTATTCAAATGGATGACATTTAAAGAACTGATCAGACAGAACTACCTTAGCTAATTTTTAGCTTTTCACATTTGACTCTCACCGATGTTATCATTTACCATCAGCTATATAAAATGTGAAATAGCTAATTTTTGTATATTTATATGGATACATACCTTAGTATTTCCTTCCTTATATTTGAAAATGGGCTTTGACAGTACGATTTGAAATAGAATATCATGAGCAACAAAAACTTATATGCAAGTAATGAAAAACAGCCCCTTTAACAAATTCTACATTTTACATGCTCCATACTGCATAGATTTTGCTAATTCATTTTTATAATCACTGTTCTTTGTGATGTACAGTTTGCATTGTCATGTTGTAAACATAAATCTAATTTTTATTAAAATTATTGGTGTTATGTCAGTACGTAGCTATAATAAAATGTTTTTTTGCTAATTCTAGAATTTCTCATGTTGGAAAACTAAACAGCTGTAGTCCTAAGAGTGTGATTCGTTCTTTAAGGCTGTAGAGAGATTTGAGAGTTCAGTTTGTTTTAAATGTGAATGATACATGTGTGCAAGTGACAATTTATAATGACTTTGTGAATCTTTAGGGAGAATAATATTCACAAATTAGACACTTAATGCAGGTTTGTTGAATAAATATCATAAAGTGTCCTAAAGGGATGGCAATGATGTAGGGGAATTATTTCTTGGATATAAATCCTAAAACTTGGGGGCTGATTGTAAAGTTGCTGAGGCCTTCATGGTCCCACATTTCAGGCAGTGTCATAAGTTGAGATGTGATTTGATGGCATTCATTAAATGATAGAGATATAGGATGGAAAGCAGAATTCACAGAGAAGTTTGTTTGAAGCATAATGAAGCTTAGAAAACTACAGATTTTATGAAAGAGATATTTGTTATCTTCCTTTCTATTTAATCTCTGGAACTAGCACATAGTAAATACAAAATAAATTTGAATAAAATGCATTGAATAAACAACGGTGGAATGACCTTCCCAGTTGAGACATCCAGGGCGAGTTAGGAAGATGAATCAAGAGTTCAAGATCAGGTGATAAGATTGGGACCCAGGAGCAGATACAAATGTCAAATTAGAATGTGAGGAGCAACCTGAGTCTAAAATGGGTCAAATTTCATCATTGTAGAGCTGAAAAAGAAGGTTTAATAAGTTCACAGGCCTGAAAGGTTAGAACTAGAAAGGGAACACAACATTATCTAGTAGTGTTGCTCCACTTGATCCCCTGATACACACAAACACAAACACTCACACACACACACACACACACACGCATTTTACAACTGAGAAAACAAGTCTGAATGTGTGAAGTACCTTGTCCATTAATACCAGGTGACTGACTCAAAACTCTTACTCTCTGTTCAAGGATCTAAAATAACATCAAAACAGGATAATTGTTTCCAAGGGTTATTTACATTAGTATGTGTCACTACCGTTACATCGCCAAATATGATATTTGTTTGTCCAAAGATCTTTTGAATTGTTCTTTTCTCAGTCACTACTGAGTAACAGTAACAGAAAATGGGCTAAGTGTTACAAGTGCACACAATGTATTTTTTGCATGTTAGTATTTTTGGAGAATTATTGTTTTGGGGCTATTAATTTATTATTTTTCAGTAAATTAAAGATTGTATTCATACCATAAAAAAGGATGGCATTCATGTGTGTGCAAATAGCTTTTTTGCTTATGACTATTAATTAGTATTTTTGTCATTACATATAAAACAAACACACGATTGGATAATTAGATCTAATTTTTAATGTAAGATAGATAGATAGATAGATAGATAGATAGATAGATAGATAGATAGATACTATTAGGGCTTCAGAAAACATTATAATATAGGACTAATGTGAAATGTCCAAAAATAACAATAATAAGAAAATGAGAGGAAATATGGTAATGTTAATTCTATCAGGTTTATAGAAGAGAGTCATTCAGGTCTTTCCAAACAGAAACTATTAATCGCAAACTGAGTGATTAGTGAATTTTCTTTTCTTTGTCTTAAAAATAAGACAGTATCTCAACACCGAGTAAAATAACTATGACTTGAAATTGTGAACACAATAATGATATTTCACATTAAAAATAATAGCTCCATTGTTCAGAACTTTGGTTAAAAACATTTTTCTCTCCACAGATAATTTTCAATACAGATAATTTGGTCTTAATTCATCGAATAGCCTTATTCTGTAAAGTAAGGGGGCTTAATCTACTGTTTACATAATCCTTACAATATAAACTTAAAAACCTGGTTTAATCAACACTTAGATCAATATCGTTTGAGGTACTAGTTGAAATACATAGTCCATACTTCACTTTATCAATAACGATAAGTATTTAATAATCCATAATAATAATAAAATGTAATAACTATAGCATATAATAACTTCCAGATTTTTCTTCCAACTTTGCAGCATGCAGAAGTTTGTCTTGAGAAGTCAGAGGGAAGATATGCTTTCCTGTCTTTCCTCCCAGGTGACTTGTGAGGTCATACAGCTCAAGGACAGCACTGCGTTACGTGCAATGATTATGTCCTGCTTAGCAAGATGCATGGTCAGCAGGGGAGGGAGAGGGGCGAGACCAAAGCTACTGACTATATAAACTGACAGCCAGAAGAGAGAGGCCTGATTGTTCATGTGACAGCCTCTGAAAAGGGAAACATAAGACATTCTCCACCAGTTTGTTGTCGGGGTTAGCATTTAAAACTTAATAATTAAACACATTGTACTTTTCAGTTTTTGAATGTATGCACAATATTTATAATTACAGTAAATTTACAATATTTAGCATGCAAGGTACATTTTGACACCTGAATTTTAATCTGCCTAATAGGATCATTTGTGGCAGTGCTTTGTAAGGTTACTTCTGCTCAACTTAAAGAAACAGGCATGAGTTCTTTTGATATAGGCTTTAGTGTTATAGAAGACAACTAAGTCATGCATGGTTTGTTAGTATAATATCCAGACAGTGATGCATTTTATTCCAGAGAAATTTTATTTTAACTTGGACATCAAATTCTCTAGTTATTACAAGTTGAAATTCCATCAAAGTATAATATTGAACAACAAAAAAATCACAATGGATTCTCTGTCTGAGGAAGTGAGACAGAATACCCTATTATTTGAATTGGAAAGTATCAATCTACTATAATATGAATAGATTCCATCAGAGAAAAATAAGATAAACTTATACAAAAGAGTACTATATGTCCTATGTCCAATTGCTTTTTTGTCTATTCATGTATAGCAATTAGAATTTCTTTTTAAAAAAATAATAGTTTCCTTTGAAGTCAGAAACAAGACATGAATACTCCCACCATTATTATCTACTGTTTTTCTGGAAGAACTCCTCAACAGAATTTGACAAGAGAAATACATAAGAGGTATAAAGATTAGAGGCAAAAATCACCACTATATTCAGATGATGATTATTCTTAAAAAGACAAAGAAAATTGACTGAAAATATTAGAAACTATAAATAATTCAATAAGTTTTTAAACTCAATTAAAAATAACCAGTTAGAAAGTATTAGAAAATAAAATATTGGATTTAAGATTAACAAAAAAGATTAAACACTCAGAAATCAATTAATCTATAATATTCAGGAGCTACAAAAAGAAAAACAAATGGAATTAACATAATTTATTGGCTAAACTCATATGTAAAAAGCATAGACTCATATGTAAAAAGTGCCATTTATGTAAAAAGAAAAATATATATATGTGCATGTATATGTGGGTAACTTGTCATAATAAGTATAGCAAGCTCTGCTGGAAGATACAAGAGTATTTGCCTGAAGGCAGGTGAAAAGAAACTAAAATAAAAGTCTCATGCTGGGAAAACCCAGTAATATTTTACATTTTTATATCTCCTGCGGTGGACACCAATGTGGCTTTGAAGGAAGTCTACCTATGTCTATGAATCGTTCTGGTACAGTGGTATGAAACACCTTCAGTCTGCTACTATAGCGATGTTCCCCAACTGGAGTTAACCCAAAGCCCTGATTTCTGGCAGCGAAGTGGAGGATATTCACTGCTTATAGTAACACAGCAGGGGGTGAGAGAAACTTGAAAACAGTCATGTCAAAACCAACCTCCTTTAGAATGCTACAGTAAAGAGTGGATTGCTAAGGACTAAGGACAGGCCCACTGAATGTTAATTCTCAGATTCTGAAACAATTTTCAGAATACTCGAAATACCTTTATTTTAACAATATTAAATATTTAGTCAAGAGAAGGGAACTAGAATGCATTGAGTGCTCCCTACATGTCAGTCTACATGTGCAGTTTACATGTGTAAACTACTTTGCATGAGTTCTCTCAACAACCCTGTGCACAGATAAGACAACAGACAATTCAGAAGTCAAATGCATAGACCCAAGTCAACTGACAGAAAAAGTCAAGGTCAACCTTCCAGTTTTCCCTCCTCTCAAAGAAACCCTGTCATCTTTATTATAGCATCATCTCAATACTTTGGACTGTATGTGGCTTCCTCATACAGTTTCTTTTGGATATTATAATACCAGAATTTTATTTCTGCATTCTCAACCCAACAGTAAATTTGTCAACACACATAAGCAGAACCAATTTTGTTTACAGACATTTCCTGTACATTTGTAGTCATCATTATGAAGATAATCACTTGCAGAGCAGTATTGTAAAAAGGGTAGTGAATACATAGCTTTAAGTCTGAACTCTACCAAAAAATTCTGGCAACTTTATTTTCAGGGTTTGCCCCTATTGATAACCACAATGGCACAAAAGAAAGGGACCCAATCATTAGATCTTTGTTGGGAACACGGTTGACAATGGAATGACTGCCATTGAGCTAGGCAGGAGAGCAATGATCTGTGTACTATTTTTGTCTGTTCCTGACAGTCAATATCTCTATAAGAGTTCATTAGATAATTTTTTTTGAGTGGAGATAGCACCATAAGGCGTACCATTAACTCTTTGATGAGAGGAAGTACAGAAATATGAGGTTTGGACTTTGCTGTGCCAAAAACTTATAATATTAAATATTACATATGTAATACACACACACACACACACACACACACACACACACACATTTTGAGGTGAGAATGCATTATTTAGAAAGAATTGATTTTCATTTGGACAAGAAATAACTTATGTCTGAAGGTTAATATAGCATCTATTACTGAGGAAATGTTATCATCTAGAAGAACACAGTAGCTAGATTTTACCCAATAATCCTTTCACAACCAAAGGCAACAAATTCCAGAAATGTCTTGGCTTTTTTGTTGTACACCAAATATTCATTCAAGAATTAGCATTATGGCCCAAACAATCAACAGATGAAGTTCACCTAGCTCTAAGATGTCTAGACTAAGGGCGTTCTTTCAGGACTAGGCAATTACACTTCTGATTTTGAAGAAATTGTACTTTGGGTATCAGTTGAATTATACAGCAACAAGTTAATAATTTATTGTATAATAGTTTTCATTTCTGTCTCATTAAGTTCTTTTCTCACAGAATACTTTTTATACTTAGATTTTCATTTTAAATTTCAATTACATATATTTAAAATCCTGCTGCTGTGAATTACTTTCCTCCAAGCCTGTAGAAGGAGTATAGTTAGGGGAAATAAATGAAGACTCCCAATTCACAATTTACACAACATGAGAAAGAGCAGGACTTTCACAAAGGGACATTGGAATGCTCTTCTGATCTCTTTTGGCTTTTCTTAAACAATGTTGCTGGATCATTAAACCACTGGAAAATAATTAGAGCTCCAGGATTTGTACTCACCTTACTTTTTTTTGTTTGTTTCTTTACAAAGAATCTTATTTTTGTCATTTAATTGCACTCTGTTTCATTTTTCTCTTACTATTTCTAGGAATCTATTAAATAATGTATGCAACAAATATGTATGAAATTATTACATCCAAAGTACTCAGAGAGGATTGCAGAAACTCAAAACATAAAGACTGTCCTTTTTACTTTTTCAAGAGTTTCAAATTAAGAGGAAAAGGAGGTAAAGACAGGTAGTTTAATAACTGGTTTAAGGCAGTTGCTGATCATGAGCATAAAAAGAAACACTAAAAAATTATACTTGAGGGAGGGAAATGGAAGAAAAGATCACTGGTAATTGAGAGGATCAGATTAAATTGCATGAAGAAAAGTATATTTAAACTAGACTTGAACTACAGGTGGGAGATGTTTAAAGGTGGAGTTACAGATGGTGCAATGATTAAAACAGACACAAGTCAGAAAGAAATAGGATCAGATTGTGATAAGACATTTTTGTGAACCACAAGATGCACAAAAGAAGAGTAGAAAATGAGGTGGGTTTTATTTTAGTTTTGGCTTATAATGATGTAGACTCCAATTAAAAAAAAAATTCATAGACTTAGCACAGGACCTGTATTAATCAGCCAGTGGCTATGCGCTGCCTCAGGGAGAGGGTGGCCTCCACCAGCAGAGGCAATCCCAGGAGGGGATGCTGTCTGAAGCTTCCTGCTGACCGCATCCCCCAGAACTGGGCAGCGAGTCCTTTATTTTGGGAAGTCAGGGTGTGCATGTCCTTGTCCACTGCAGTCCACTACTGCCTCTCACATCATCTTTGCTTGCACATATTAGGGGAGCCATTCTTCTACAATTCCATCAGATCTTTCTTCCTGCAGAAAATGTAGAAGAGGAAGGTTACTGAGATGAACTACAACCCCCTCCGCAGCTGGTCTCAAGGCCCAAACTGATCAGCTCTCTCGACTGGTATCCACTCAAGGCCACTCTCCCCTGCAGCTAGCTGGTCTTGGCAGTTTAGCTGGTAAGTGACAAGTCTTCATCCTGAAGATGTCCCTGGTCTCTCTGCCGTTCTCAGGAGAAGTTTGCTGCACGTCTCTAGTTGCAATCTAAATTGGGCACAGGAATACAAAAACGATGGATGCCCAAACAGACAGCCTTGGCACTAAACACAGTCCTCTAGTTGAGCGATGCTGGATGATATGGGGAAATGTGAACTCAGTGGGAGAGCAACTAATCATGGCTAAAAAGAAGACCTCTCCGCTTCTACAGAACTTATCTGCCAGGTTACAATGGGTATATTAACATTTGATTAGCATCGGTTTGAAAATTCTATACAAGACTTAAAACTAAAAATTTTTTTTTTGGTTAACAAAAATGTTACTAAGCACCTAAATTCAACTGTTAAGCATGGACACATACAAATATTAGCATTAAAGAAAAAAACCCTTCTGCACATACAGAAAACTGTCCATGCTTTCACAGATTTAGAGAATATGGACATATCACGTGGGTCCAAATTTAGGTGATACTGATTTTTAAAAAGGAATAAAAAGAATAATTTATTATTCTGAACTTGATCCCAGGAGACATGATAGAAGTAAAATGTAAATTTTTCTAGACGACGTTTATGAAATTCCTCTGATGAGCTGTTTATAAAGTAATGCTTTAATTGCAATAAGCAAATACATATATTCATAAACTGTGATCATTCCAATAAATCAGTCATGGCAGAGGCATGGAGATATAATGGGGGGAAAGTCTGGATTTTTTTAGTTGGCAGAATTTAGTCATTTAAGAAAGTCACTTGAACTCCCGCTACTGCAGTTTTCTCATCTGTACAATCAGGTTGAGATCAGATGAAACAACACATGGGAAGAACCTGATATTGCTGGTCACAGAGAGGGTGCTCAGGAAGGGCTGACTCTCCTCTCTGTCTGTAAAACTATGGGAGAATAGCTTATTTCTGACCATCGTCATTTGTTTTCTCTCAACCTCAGTAATTCCAGTACAATAAAAGTATATTTAACATCAATAGAGCTAGAGAGTAAAACAAGCATCAAATGGGGAGAAGTTTTGAAAAGCTGGAAAGGGGAAATCTGAAAATGCAATAGAGAAGGAATAATGGGTCAAGATTCAGATTTCTACTTTAATTAATTAATTAATTTATTTATTTATTTATTATTTTAATTTATTAATTTCAGGTGTACAAGGCAAGGTAATACTTAGACGTTCATCATTTATATCCCTCACACTGTGAACCCCCCTACCCCCATCCACTATCCCTCCGACCTCGCACCGAGCCATCACATATATATAAAATTATACTAAGTGTGGAGACAAAGCCCCAAAAAGCAGTTTCCAGGCTCTCGGCCTCACATGGAAAGGTGCTGGCTCGGGTAGTAAATGGCCATTAACTGTGATCAGATGGCCATCAGCTGTGGCTAGTTGGCCGTCAGCTGTAACCAGTAAGCCATTGGCCACTAATATAACTGCTGTGGCTACGCTAGCAGAGAAAGAAATGGGGACTAGCAAGAGCGGCTTGCAGAGCGGCTTGCAGAGAGGCGGATGCCGCCGGTGAGAATATAGTGATATGACTTCCCTACCGATGGCTCCATGGGTGTTCCTTTTTGGCCTTACCGTGTCCTGCGTTCTTATGTGGGGAGCGGGAGTTGAGACCCCGCCTGACACCCTGCACGACAAATGGCACAGCTAGCTGGGTCCCCTGCGTGACAGTAGGTTTCTACTTTTAAAACAATATTTGCTGAGTTTGTTAAATTGTGTGACATTATGTGTTGTTATATATACAGCTGTAGTTGTTCTGTGTGTTTTGTTGTAATTGTTTTGTTTTAAATATTTTTGTTTTTCCTTTCGGGAGTTTAGATATACTGACTTGGTTTTCTGGAAATCAACCTAAAATCTTAAAGTTCGCAAAGCATAAGTGAAGCTATGTCTAACTTAACAAGATTGCAATTTCTTCTCCCTCCATCCCTGGCCTGACCCTTCTTCTCCCTCCTTGCCCCACCTCCTTCCCCCAGGGATCATGACAGCTGCAGCAAAGTGAAAAATGATGTCTTTTGTTTTGTTTAGTGGGCCAAGACACTCACCCAGCGCTTCTCTCCTTCAGTATGGCTCCTTTTCAGGAGGCTGGGCTATTATATATTTAAGGTTCTGCCTGGCCTCTTGGTGACTGTGGGGACAGAACCCCAAAAAGCAGTTTCCACGCTCTCGGCCTCACATAGAAAGGTACTGGCTCTGGTAGTAAATGGCCATCAACTGTGATTGGATGGCCATCAGCTGTGGCTAGCTGGCCGTCAGCTGTAACCAGTGAGCCACAGGCCACTGATATAACTGCCGTGGCTACGCTAGCAAAAAAGAAAAAAATGGGGGCTAGCAAGAAGATGGTGGCTGGCAAGCGCGGACTGCTGTTAGGACGGCGGGTTGCAGATAATGTAGATCCTGCTTCCTGTGTCTCCAGCCCAGCCGCCAGTGAGAATATATTGGTTTGACTCCCCTATCTATGGCTCCGTGGGTGTTCCTTTATGGCCTCACCATGTACTGCGTTCTTATGTGGGGAGCAGGAGCTGAGACCCCGCCGGATGCCCCGCACGACAGTGACCCTACGCCTAGTTTGACTGGTGGATGGAGAAGAAACAGATCTTTATCTCCCCTACCCCTCTTGGATCTCAAGCACAGAAAGATGACATATCCACTCGTTTTTTTTGTTTGTTTTTGTTTTTAACATTGTATTTCTCTTAAATTGGTCAGTCAGTGTGATATAATGGAATGAACCCTAGTCTCAGAATCAGAAGGCATAGTTTCTGGTCCCCAGTCTGCCATTAAATCATTATGACTTCATAAAAATGTCACTTGAGTTTAGTTTCTTCATAAAATAAAATGTGGCGGTAAGATAGGATGTTCTCTGAGGGTTCATTTCGGCTCTAAACTTGTATCACTATCTCAGATTATTCCAAATTGTTCCAGCAACCCTCAGAGGGTAATTTATTTGCCAATTAAACACAGTTGTGTCAAGTGAATAATAATAACACTTTTCCTTATCTCTCCCTGTTCTCCCTCTGAAAAAGTTCTAACTGGAAGTTACAATTCAGGCCCTCTTTAAAAATATTGAGCAAAATTAACTTTAAAATCTTTTGTAAGTCAAAGATTCTAAGAGTTTAATGTTACAAAAATGTTGAAATTGTGGTCTAAACTATTGAGGAAAAGCAGCATCTTTGACAAATTCCATGCAGGCTTACTGCTAATTTCATTGTCATTTAACAAGCAATTGTTCAATTCACCACACACATTGCCACTTTGGGTAAATGTGCGTGGTGAATTGCAGTTCTGCAGAGCATTTCATTTACTTTTTCCATCTTCCCCAGCTCTCTTTCCTTTGTGTATCTCAAGAAAGAGGGAGGCTTGGAAAACTGCACAAAATATGTGTGTAGGGACAAGTATATACGACTTAACAGGTCAACATTTTTATCTCTTTTTCTAAGGGAAGATTTTGAAAAGTGATACATGTTTATTGAAGAATAAATACCACAGCTTTAGTACAATGGAGCTCTTATAACAAGATTCCTTTCAATTCTTACCTCTACCATCACTCCCTCACAGTGATGAGTGGGTCTGGCTAGTAATATTTACATACAGAACAGGGTTTCTTATCAGTAGGGAAAGAAACAGAATATTAGTACTTATATATTGACAAAATGCTTCGTGTTTTTCAGAGAAATTAGTAATTCTTGATGAGTTATTTTACCATTTACCTATATAATAATAAAGTGGGTATAATTTTGGGCACAGGGATCAAGTAAATATATCAAGCAAAGACGGTAGGACTCTTCCTTCTTCCAGCCCCTCCCACTATCTTCTCTAAAAGGCAGTAGGAGTATATCTTGCTTCTGAGATTTCCTTTAAACTTTTGGTGTCCCTTTCTTGGTTATGCAAGGATATTAGATTGTTTTTCCATGTGACTTTCCATTTATTGACATGTGTATCATGGATATCTAGTCCCAATACAAATATTCCTAAGGATAGCTATAGTAGTCATGATAACAACTAGCAAATGTTAAACACTTTGTAGTGCCAGGCACTAGGCTCTTTTATAAGGGCTTATATTTTTAATCATCCAACAAATCATCGAAATATCACTAACATCCACATCTTACACATAAGGAAGCTGCAGCATAGAAACCTAAGTATTATGTCCAAAGTCACAGTGGAAGAAGATAGGAATTGAACTCAGGAATTCTAACTCCAGACCCCAAGTTTTCATGGCCTACTAGAGATATCTCCAGTGAAGGTTTCTGTACTTCAAAATTTGACATAGCAAAACACAAACATTATGTACCTTTAATCCCTATTTCACAAACAATAACTTTTTATAAAGGTCCAGTGAACTAGTTTTCTCTCTTTCAGTTAAAAACCTCACCAACTCACAATCATCCTTGAAAAGACGTTGATGTCAACTTCAATACTTTTTTTTTTTTAAGGAGGGTGCAACTCACAAGTGCCCCATGTGGGGATCAAACCAGCAACTCTGGCATTATTAGCACCATGCTCTAACCAACTGAGCTAACCAGCAACTGTCAATGCTTTTATTCTCTCACCCCATTTTCATATTAAATCTGTCACTCTGTTGACTTACAGTTTAAATATTACTTTTTTTTTCCTTCTCCATAGCTTACCTGTAATTATTTCAGTTCCTTTTACCGCTTGCTTGAATTAGGGCAAAGCATCATAATGGTTGTTCCAGGTAAAATTGCTTCCTCCTCAGATTCATATGCTGAAGTCCTCACTCACAATGCCTCAGAATGTGACCTTATTTGGAGACAGAGTCTTTTCACAGGTAATCAAGGTACAATTACATCACTAGAGAGGCCTGGATCCAATATGACAGGTGTCCTATTTAAAAGGGGAGATTCGGACCAAGGTACATACACAGGAAGAATACCATGAGAACACAAAGGCAAAGATTGGGGTGATGTGTCAGGAAGCACCAAAAGTTGCCAGCAAAGCACCAGAAGGTAGGGGAAAGGCCTGGAACAGATTTCTCCTCACAGCCCTCAAAAGGAACCACCCTTGATGGCACCTTGATCTTAGACTTCTAACTATCAGAACTGTGAGAGAATGAATTTCCGTTCTTTAAGTCATCTTGTTTAAAGCACCTTGTCACGGCATCCCTAGCAAACTGATACACTGGTTTTCTGATGTCCATATTGCCATCAAATTTAAGTCATGAATTAGAGCCACCGCAAGCTGCCCTTTGTCCAAAGATGCTGTCCCTTCTTACCCTCTGTCCCACAATTGTCCTTCCCCAAATCCATATTCTATTTATCTGACAAGCTTAGGTTTATTTTTAAAATTCCAGTTTCAATAATATTTCTTTCTTTAACTCTTTTCAACTCTCAACCCTCTCCACTTATGACAGAGGCTTTAATTGCCCTAACTTCCCTAAGTTAAGTTTCCGATATGTATTAGTTAGGATCTGGACAGAAAACAAAAATTTCTGGACCTCTGGTGAAACCATAGGTCATTGTCATTTTTGCTAAACAGATTCACTTCAATATCAGCAGTGGTTCAATATAATATTTTAAATAGTAAATTTAGCACAGATAACTTTACATGTGATGGAAAAGGTTAAAAGTTAAACAATGGATGCTGAGGCAAGCCAGATATTAGCAACTTTAAGAAACTGCTAGTGTCCCTGGGATGGGGGGAGAATGGGGAGAGGGTAACCTAGGAAGTGACTCATCTGGTGAAAGTTGGAGCCACTGCAGCTCTGCGGGGCAGGAGCTTCAGCCACAGAGTGGGCTCAGCAGCTTCCAGAGAATCCTCCAAAAAAGGAAGGGAGAGAAATACTTCAACTTACCCTGTTCTCCAGTCTTCTGCCTGCTCTTCCCATTGGTCAAACTTAGCTGAAGACCTAAAGGGTAGCGGAGCCTGGGAAGTCTATTTTACAATACAGAGTAGAGTAGATAAGGGTGAGGAGTAAATATGAGAGGAAACAGGTGAATTAAAGGCAGCGTATTAATGGTTCTCTTATGTTTCACTTCCATTCGTCAGCCACCTGCCTGTTCTCAGGCCTGACGCTGTGAGGAATGTGTTGCTCTACAGAGCAGAGCCCTCCATTATCTGTAGTTTTTGTACAACCTGAACTTAATCCCTACAGACAAGTATGACAATGGAACTTGCCAGAGTGCTCACATTCAGTTTCTGGATGAATTAACATCAAAGGACAAAGTAAAGGTCCCTAATAATGAGATCATGCTGAGCCACCAATCTACTGGTCTCAAAGCCATGCTCAGCAGAGTTCTGCTTCCCAGGGAGACAGATCAGAGGCAAGACCTGAGATTGCACACCTACCTGTGGGTATCTGAGCAGATGTAAGTCAGGCCTGCAGAACAAAGGCTACAGAAAATCACGGCAGGGCAATCCAGCACGGACTTGAGGTGAGTTGCAAAGAGCACACCTGCAGTGACTCAGGGATGAGGTAGAGAGGGGACGGTATCAGCTCACCTGATTTTCCATGATAAATAACGCCTCTGTTACTTGAGCTTTATAAGCTGTGTGACTGGGTTTTAATTTTTAGAGATGAATGTCACTGCAGAATTGAGGATGGGTATCATTAGAATTTTACCACTGGGATCTCAGTAAACCCAGAAATGTTTCTTTAAGCACTTTAGATCTAGACACACAGTGGTAGAGAATAGCTGAACTCACACTATGAAATGAATTATGCGAAGAACTAAACAGTTAACCAAAGTGTCCTTATATATCATCTGTATAAAATCGGGGCATCTTTTTCTTGCTTCCAGATTCCCCTTAGCATGGTGTCAAATTAAAATAAAACACTAAACCTTAAATAGTAATGATGGACTTCCCTAAAGGTCTATTTAGGATACTGAGGGTAGAATTTACAGACATTTTTAAAACTTTGTATAATATTTTGAGTATTTCTTCTTCCTCATGAAATCCCACTTGTCCTTGCTACTGCTTAAATTAGCCATTCCCTCTTTCATTTTCTACTTTCTTTATTCTCTTTCTGAAGCTTGTCTGAGTAGATGTGCCCTTTCTCCTGCCCATCTAACTGCTTCAGTCATTTGCAATTCCATCATCACTGCTCCAAAGAGCAAAAAGCAGGGTTCTCAGGATCCATGTTTCTTTATAAGCTGAGGAGAGAATTCTAAACACACTTTGTGTTCTCATGTTCCTATTACACGTAAAAAGGACTACACAGAATATGCAGAATTCTCCTCATTAAAGGAAAATAAATTCATTGGCTACAGAAAGCTAAAGAAAATATCTCTGCAAATTTCTGCTTGGAATCCTCTTCTTGATTAGGCATTGTACACTTTTATTTAGTCTTACCAGCTAGTCAAGGAATATAAGAAAATATAGGTATTCTTAAGTCTCCTGGGACCTTTCCTGAAAGTTCAAATGGAACCTCTAAATCTAAGAACAGTTCATTAGAAGATAAAGAATAAGCAATTTACCAGATTTGCTCTTCCTGGTTTCCTATCTCATTGTTCAAAGTTCACCCAATAGGCCTCAACTCTCCTAGAATCCTGGTTGTTTTTCCCGGTGCCTCCAGGCAGCCAGTGGAGAAAGAAGAGCCTCTGTAGGTCAAGTTGGTTTGGATTTGGAAGATGAAGTTTCTGTGCCACTCAGTGACAGCAACAAAGGCATGTTAAAGCCCCACCCTCATTCCCGGGAGGCTGAGACATTCAGTGGCATTGGGAGATAAGGGTAGAGATGATGGAGATGTCTGGGAAGCAATGGTGGGATCCATCAAGAGGCCACCAAAAGGACAAGCAGATGTTGGGAGGGTGGGCAGGTGAAGCATAAGCACAGTTTTGTACAAACTCTATACAGAGTCATACATAATTCTCTCTTTCTCTCTCCTATATATACATATATACATATATATTATGAACTATATATAGAATTATCGGAATTTTTGTTTTGTTTTGATAATTTAAATTGAAAAATGTGAAATGCAAAATAATGCAAATTATACCTATAACCTTTTGGTCGGTGCCGGAGGAATCTTGGTATCAGAATCTCCAAGGAAAACACAATGTAGTGGATGAAACAATGATTTCTTCACATAGAGAAGAAATACAACAAGATCAGCTTTAGTTATGGATGTTGGTTCCTCATGACCCACTGGTCTCTCTTGGCAGCCAATGCAGGGTAATTGGCCTGTACACATCCCTGTTATACTGCAGTATAAGCCCCACCACCCCGTCCTCACAGAACGCAGATATAGCAGTGGGATTGGCCAGATGTTATATAATGCACACACTTCAGCAGAACAAAGGAGTACAAGTTCTATGGACTCTTTATCTCCTGATACAGAATAATCCAGGCCCAAGGTACATTCTTATGCTTCCAAGTTGGGGATGGAAAACTGCTGGCATGAGACTGCCTTTTCCAACAGGCAGCATGAGCAAAAATGTATTTAGTTTGAGTTATTTAAATGATTAATTCATACTACGTTGTACTGTTTGACATAATACAATCAAGAAGAATAAAATCTGCCTCCTCTCAAGCAATCCTTATCCCCATGTTGCACATGATTGATAAATACTGATTACAAATAGTATCAAACTTTGAAAGAGGAGTATGTCTAATCTATCAAATAAAAATGTCTAGAGACCACACTGTTTTGCTGATGGTGATTTTATCCTAACTGAATGGCACCTCATGCATGGTGGGTATACTCTAATATGTAGAGGATATCAGTGATTTTCTTATAAACAGTTCCCATTCATTACTGTAGATTGGTGTCCATAAGACAAGAAATTGGCTGCCTAAGATACACTGTCAGGAAGACAATCTGCCCCAAATAGCATGACTGACAACAAAAAGGGAAGACACTCTGTAATGATATCAAGGATTGAGAGGAATGGATGAAAATTAGATTCTGGGATCTTTTTTTTTTTTAAGTTTAGAGGTCACAATCGTAGCTGTCAAGTTAGTTATATAAAATGAGCGAGTGTATAGCATAGGATGACAAGGAAAAGGGACTGTTGAGTTCAAATCTAGATTCCTCCATTTACTAGCTTGTGATCTTGTGACTTTGGGCAAGTGACTTAACCTCCTCTCATATGTATTAGGTTGAATCTTATAAAATTTTCATTTCTATGGGTCAAAATGGTTGAACAGTAGCAAACTATCCTATTGTCGAACCTAATCAAATGGGGGGAAAGAACAGTAAGTAAGGCTTGATAGTGTTGTTGCAAGAGTTAAAAATGCACATAGATTACTTAGGATAGTTCTGGCATGTACTAGGTGCTCATATGTGTTATGACATATGCATTTTTCAGTTTTATCACAATATTAAACTCTGAGTAACATGCCAGGTGCAAGTGAATTCTTTTTTTTTCTTTTTTTTTTTTTTTTAGTTTCAGGTGCACAAGACAAAGTAATACTTAGACGTTTATCATTTATATCCCTCACACTGTGGATCTCCCTCCCCCATCCATTGTCTCTCTGACATTGCACCGATCCATCACATTTCCACTGTCTCTACTCCGAATGCTGTACTCTGCTTCTTGTAAGTATATACATACATATATATATGTGTGTATATATATATATATATATATATATATATATATAATTATAGTTGGCATTCATTATTGTTCAGCTTCAGGTGTACATTGCAGTGATCAGGCATCTACATCTTTGCAAGTGAATTCTTGATGCTCTTTTACAACCTTCAGTTCTAGTCTATAAAATAAGTGAACAGGAGATACCGATAACCAAATATCTAGATAAACATGAAAATGAAGACCACTGAGCAAAATGCCCTCACAAAACTGGTCCCCTATGAATTATTATTTCCTTTCACATGACACCTGATATTTGGATGTACGCCAAACTATTTAGATAATAAACATGAAATTCTATTGCTTTGGCACATCAAAAAAAAGGTCCCATCCTTTTTTCTCTACATAGTAACAAGAGGAAATTACACATGAAGGCTCTCCTGAGAAAGAGGAACAGGAATAAAGAAGGAGAATAAAATATATTAAAAGCTGTGAAACACAACCCTGTTCACTCAGCAGCCAGTCCCTGCCCACCACAGCAGACAAAAGAATGTTCTATGGGCATCTCTCACATAGTCTTTTGGAACTTAGTGGCTTCACACAGAGATCCTGGCTGGTCTGAGCCTGAGCACCTACTCAGCTGCCAGCTCACATCCTGCGCTCCATCTCTGAAAGCCATGTGTGAAAATGTCAAGGCTTTCCTAGGAGATGGTGGTTCACTCTGAAACTGGGAAAGTGTCAATGGCAAAACCAGGGCTTCTTTGTGGCAGTCTTTGCAGTAACTAAAAATAGGGTTCATACAACCACTGGAATGCCCTGGAAAAACCTTTAGAGAGGTTTATCCTCAAAGAACATGGCACACAGCACAGGTCAGGTGGGACAGAAGCTACTATATGTCCTGGTAATGGAAAATAACGTACGTAGGACACACATAAACAAGGATTGCAGGAACAATTGAGGTACATTTTACATTAAATCATAGGTACTGCTGAACTCCAATCTGAAGAACACTCTTCCAAAATAATAAGCAAACATTTTAATTCCACTAAGTACAGTGTTTAGAAAACTGCTCAAGATTTACTAAGTCTTAGATTCAGTCTTCCTTGCCTGGGAAAGTTGAGCTGTCTTCTGAATATGTAAATAGGTTATGTAAATGTTCTCTCTCTCTCTCTCTCTCTCTCTCTCTCTCTCTCTCTCTCTCTCTCTCTCAAAATATTGTACAGTTCTCACCCTCCTTCTTGTGATGATGTGAGATTTTAAAAAAATGCCTACATGATGTAAGGTGAATGACATAGGCATTGTAACGTGGTGGTAAGCTTCCACTGACCTTCTGACCACATGTCAGAAGGAGGATCATGCTTGGGGTGACCTTGGATCATCAAGCCACGACCATGTAAATGGTTGGGTGTCAGGAGCAGAGAATTTTGATGTTTAGGGAAATTTAGTATTTTCAGAACACCGTTGACCATGGGAAACTGAAACCATGGAAAGTGAAATTGTGGATAAGCGGGAACTATTGAACATTATTTGGGAGGTCAATTATATGAAAAGGGAACAGTCAAAAAAAAAAGAAAAAAAAGATGCAAAAATATTTCATAATACAAGCCATAAAAATACTAAATCTTCTACCCAGGAAAGTGTAAGGCCTCTCCAACTAGTTCCTGCTTCTATTGTTTTGTCAAAATACCTCACAGCTACCTTATACCTTACATAATGATTATGGGAGAAAACTCTGCCGTGTCAAGGTACACTTTTTATTTTGGTCTGATTGTCACTTGACTTTCCACAGAGCTAAATTTCATTAGCCATTATTTCCATATGCTTCTTGATCTTTCTGTGACTGTGGAGAGTATACAGAGCTCCATGAAAACCTCTCCCTATTTTGCATCTACAACAAAGCTCTTTCCTGATTTTCCTTCTATTTTTCTCATCATTCCTGTTTCCTTCATCCTTCTCTGATGAAGGTTTTCCCCAGTTGGTTTTCCCCATGGTTCAATTCTCTGGCCTCTTCACTTATTTCTCTCCATAATTTAATTTTGAAAA
Source organism: Rhinolophus hipposideros (assembly GCF_964194185.1). Lineage (NCBI taxonomy): Eukaryota > Metazoa > Chordata > Mammalia > Chiroptera > Rhinolophidae > Rhinolophus > Rhinolophus hipposideros. The sequence continues at coordinate 70,861,639 of NC_138053.1, read as the reverse complement.
TTATATTTACTAGGTCCTCCCACAACACTTGCCAGGTCCTATGCAAAAGTACAAACAGAGACAATATATCATATGTCTGAATATTTAAAAATTGTAACTCCAGTTACTTTTGTGGCCTGCACCTCATTCCGACCCACTTCCCCAGAACCCACTTCCCAGGTAGCAACCATATGACCTCAAGAATAAAGACTTCTTATCTTTAACTGGGGCAGCCCTCATGCTTAGTAGCTTGGTAACACTGCAGGGCAAAAGCTGGGCCTAGCCAGGGGTTCCTGGGTGGTGGCTGGACCCTTTTAAACCCAGTGTGGGGACTGGCTTCATCAAGCTCTCCAGAGTGGGGAACCTAGGTTACTTAATTGCCCCATCTGGTAATTGAGGTGGAACAGTTTTTACAAACCAGCCACTCTGTCTCTGGTTTCCCAGGGCAGAGGCTGTGCTTTGCTCCTTGCCTTTATATGCGCACATGTGCAGGGTTTCACCTGGCATCCTTTGGCCGAGGGACTCAATTCAGACCAGAAGTTCTTCTCCCATGATTTTCCTTTATTAAATAGTTACTAAACTTCTAAAAAGCTATCTAATGATCCTGACAAAATGTTTGTAATATCTGGAGGCTTTCAAAACTTAGCACCCAGGAAAACAACCCTGTTGCCCAGATCTAAACACCATTCTCATCTACTGACATCTTTTCAACCACCACCCATTGGCTGCTGACTCCTAAATTCACCTCTCCACCGAGATGCATACCTATGAGTCAATAGCAATAACTGAGTGTGAGCTAGAATACTTTTTCCAGCTTCCCTTGTAGTTACATGTGGCCAGGTGATTTCACTCCAGCCACTAGAGAGTGAGTGAAAGCATGTGCACTACTGCAGCTACCACCACCAGGCAGAGGCCACGCTCACCTCGCAGGCTGACCCTACTGTTTTCCCTGGCTGCAGAGATGATGCAGATAAAGCTAGCGACTTGGGCAGCCATGGGTTAAGATAACTGGGGATGAGCCTGCTTTGTTCCCTTATTGCTTGCAGGAGAGCTGCCCACTGATCAGGAATGCCTATTTTGAAATTCACTATTTTGAATTTCAAAATGAATTTCACTATTTTGAAATTCATTTTGAAATTCAAAATAGGAATGCCTATTTTGAAATTTCATCAGGATGAAATAAACTTCTATTATGTTAAAACACTGAAATTGTTACCTGCCATTTGGCTATTTCCTCCTGGAATCTTCATGAGCACATTTAAGTCAAGGTAGCTAAAATGGAACTAAGCCCTCATTGCCCATCCCAAGTCTACTCTTTCTTTTCCTGAGATTTGCATTTTCAATAATGGCATCATTGTTTTTCTAATCACCCAAGTTGTAAACTTTGATGTACTGTTAACTCCACTGCTTCCCTCAAGTAACAACTTAGAAACAAAACCCCCTAGTGTTACCTACAAAATGTCACTTAAAGCAATTCTTGTATTTTCACAGTTCTGTTACTTCCTAAAAGTACCGTGTGGCTAACCTGCATTATTTCCCCAGCCTCTAAAACCTCGCTGTGTCTTGCTCTAAACTCTCCCTGAAGCTGCCATTGAAGTGATATTGCTGAAACACAAATCTCATTACCCTTATGCATAAAATATTAATAATTCTTTATGGATTACAAGACAAAAGTCTAAAATTCCTTTAGAATGCTCTTAAGGTCATTTGCATTCTGTATTCAACAAATTTTATTACCCTCTTCTCTTTCACTTACTCTCAAACAACGTCTACTCCAGTTCAAGGTCATATGAGGCTCTCAGACTTTTCAGGAACTGCTGCCTCACCCTAGACCCTCTCCCCGCTGAGCCTGTGTGGTGCAGACATCCTGAGAGCATAAAGGCGATGAAATGCAGAGTCAATCTGAGCATGTTCCAGTTAAGACTTGGATCTTTATAGCTGGATGCTTCAGGAAAATATCCTGATCTTTCTGACTCTAAGGAAATATTGATTCCTACCCTTTGGTCTTCTTCTGACTTTGCAATAACACAAAGCATTTGATTTCATGGTTTCTGATGCCCTCTCTGAACCCCTCTGTTTTCTAAATTTCCCCAGTGCTGGTTAAAGCAGGAGAGCAGTATAAAAGTAAAACAATGTTTATATTATAAAAAGTGAATAAAAAAGAAGAGAATGGTAAGCAAAGGCGTTCCCTCCGGACGTAGAAGTCAGACAAGCTTCCCCTCCACTCCAACCCCCCACCTCCCGCCTCCATTGCATCCTGCCTGCTGCTTCTCACCCAGCAGGGTAATAAAATAAGAAGTTGGTTCCTTAAACTTAATGTCTAATTTGCTTAGGTTCACAGTAAACACTTAGGTGTCTTCCTAGGTGTTTGCCATGCACATATCTCAGCTATGCCTTCAGCTCAGAAATACTTTTCCTCCACCTTTCGATAAAGACAGCCTTGACCTTGTACAGTTGAGTGCAGCATTCCTATCAGCCAGCCTAGACTGCTAATGCTGTGATATCCTACTGGATAGTGGACTTCGGAAGTGCTCTTTGACCCCAGATTTTAACCGATGAGCCCAGGGCATTTTGCCTGTGCCTATACTGTAATACTCTAGATCCCCTGGGGTATAGTTCCAGGCAATAGTGTTTGTGGGACAGAGTGTATTTTATCCCCGTAATCCATCATTGCATGGGATGTACATTTTCCTACTGAAATGTTGTTTCTCTTCTGTTTGTCTATTTTTAGCTTTTTATGTCATTTTTTAAAAAATCTAGTTATTGATTAATTTGTTATACTCGCCTCTGAATTCTTTCAAAGTAGGAAAAATTAGTGAAATTTTGCTTAGTCCTCAATCTCTAGGCCAGGTGTTATCTCCTTCATGAAGACCTTCTCATTCTAGTCATATAGAATGATCCTTCCCACAATTGCTGCCTTTGAATATATCCTATAGTTTCATCATAAATTTGTCTCTTTTGTTTCTGCGCATAGTATATTAGCTCTTCATAACACTATGACCCTGAATAGTTTGTAATCTTAAGGACCCTGTTCTTCTTTTAATTCCTGTTGCCCTAGTAAGTAATGGAACCCACATATACACATGGCTTTTCATTCTCTCATCTTTCATTATATATTTTGTCTATAGAAAAAGGCAGCACAAAAGGTTTTTTTTTTTTTTTAATTAGTTTCAGGTGCACAAAACAATGTAATAGTTAGACATTTATCATTTATATCCCTCATACTGTGTCAACACCCCTGCCCCCATCCACTATCCCTCTGGCATTGCACACATCCATTACATTTCCACATTTCCACTGTCTCTATTCCTAATGCTGTACTCCACTTCTTGTAAATATATATATATATTTTCTTGTAAATATATATATTTTATATACTATATATAAATTTTATATATATATATAAATTTTATATATTATATATATATTACTTCTTGTAAATATATATATTTTATATACTATATATAAATTTTATATATATATATATAAATTTTATATATTATATATATATTACTTCTTGTAAATATATATATATATTTTCTTGTAGTGCACATTATTGTTGAGCTTCAGCTTCAGTTGTACAGTGCAGTGATCAGGCATCTACATCTTCCCTGAGGTGGTCTCCCTAATGAGACAAGTGTCCATTGGATACCCTACAAAATCTTTACAACATTATTGATGACATTCCCCAAATTAACTTTCATAACCCAGTGACAAACTTGTGATTACTGACTGTGCTTTCTAATCCCCCCACCTTCCCGCTTATCCCCACCCCTGCTCCCATCTAGCAACCCTCAGTTTTTCCTCTATGTTTCTGAAACTGTTTCTGATTAGTTCATTCATTTATTCTTTAGATTCCACATATAAGTGAGATCATATGGTATTTATTTTTCTCTATCTGACTTGTTTCACTTAACATAATGTTCTCTAGGTCCATCCATGTTGTTGCAAATGGTAAGATTTCTTTCTTCTTTATTGGTGTGTAATACTCCATTGTATAAATGTACCACAGTTTCTTAATATGGTGGTCTACCGATGGGTATTTCAGTTGTTTCCGTGTCTTGGCTATTGTGAATAGCGCTGCAATAAACATAGGGGTGCATAAATTTTTTTGAATTAGAGTTTTGGATTTCTCCGGATAGATACCTAGGAGTGGAATTGCTGGATCATAAGGTAGTTCCATTTTCCGATTTTTGAGATACCTCCATACTATTTTTCATAGTGACTGCACCAATCTGCAATCACACCAACAGTGCACAAGGGTTCCCTTTTCTCCACATCCTTGCCAGCACTTGTTATTTGTTGATTTATTGATGATAGCCATTTTGACTGGGGTGAGGTGGTATCTCACTGTTGTTTGTATTTGCATTTCTCTGATGGTTAGTGAGGTTGAGCATTTTTTCATATGTCTGTTTGCCATCTGTATGTCCTTTGTAGAAGAATGTCTTTTCATGTCCTCTGTCCATTTTTTAATTGGGTTGTTTGTTTTTTTGGAGTTGAATTGAGTGAGTTTTTTTATAAATTTGGGATATTAACTCCTTATTAGATATGTCATTGGCAAATATCTTTTCCTATTCAGTAGGATCCCTTTTTGTTTTATTGATGGTTTCTTTTGCTGTGAAAACTTTTTAGTTTGATGTAATCCCACATATTTATTTTTTCTCTTACTTTTCTTGCCTGATGGGATATATCAGTATAACTCTGGGTAATATCGGTAAAGTTTCTTCCTATATTTTCTTCTAGGAATTTTATGGTTTCAGATCTTACATTTAAGTCTTTAAGCCATTTTGAATTTATTTTTGTATATAGTGTAAGGAGGTTGTCCCGCTTCATTTTTTGCATGTGCCTGTCCAGGTTTCCCAGCACCATTTATTGAATAGACTGTCTTTACCCCACCATAATTCTTGCTTCCATTGTCATAGATTAAATGACCATATGGGCATAGATTTATTTCTGGGCTCTCTATTCTGTTCCATGGATCTATGTGTCCACTTTTATGCCAGTACCATGCTGTTTTGACTACTGTTGCCTTGTAGTATAATCTGATGTCAGGTATCATTATACCTTCCACTTTGTTCTTATTTCTCAAGATTGTGGAGGCTATCCAAGGTCTTTTATGGTTCCATATAAATTTTAGGATTATATGTTCTATTTCTGTGAAAAACGTCCTTAGTAGTTTGACAGGAATTGCGTTGAATATGTGTATTGCCTTAGGTAGTATGGATATTTTAACTATATTAATTATTCCTATCCATGAACATGGTATGTGTTTCCACCTATTTGTATCTTCCTTAATTTCTTCAGTGTCTTATAATTTTCTAAGTACAGATCTTTTACTTCTTTGGTTAAATTTATTCCCAGGTATTTTATACTACAAAGGGGTTAAAAAAATATTTTCTCAGTTATGTTGTACTGTCTTCCCAAATGTTAAGTTTATTTCACTGCACAACTTAATGCTGACATGTATTCGTAACCTTCAATGTAAAAATTAATCCCATGCTGGCAGAGATAGAAATGTCATGTTTTCAGTAAATCCAGTGCAATTATTGCCCTTTAGAATTCTGGACCTGCTTCAATTAAATGCAGTGGAGGCTTTGTTAACTTTTTTTTTTTTTGTCTGCAGAATATTTTTTTGTGGTGTACTATTTAATTACAGATCACTATTTGCCCTTGAAAAGTATAACTACTAAAAGATTTTCCTAAGATTTCACAAAGATTGCCCTAAAGAGCAATCTTTCTGCAATTTATATAGTTTCATTTTGGCATTCTTCAGATACAAGTGGCTATAGGTCATTCACAAGATTTTGGGGCAAAAGTATATAGTCAAAGAGTAGAACAAGTGTCATGATTTGTTAGTCTTTATTTTATAATAGATGCCCCAAATGAATCATTAGAATTGCTATTTTGGCTCACACTTAAGTCCATTAAAAGAAGAATTAAACTGAATTTCCAAATATTTTTTTCCTGTGTGGGACTGAAAAGGAAATCACGAATGTCTACTTAATACCCTGGTGTGATTAATACCACTGAATGGTATTAATGTAAATTTGATTAGCTTCGTTGTGTTAATACCACTTAGCTGAATCTCCCCCAAAAAAGTGAATCTAGTTCCCAGTCAGTAACCTGGAACAAAATAGTGTATATTACAGCAATGGTTCTAAATACACTGGGATTCTGACACCCCTTAAGAGCCTAAAGAATGTTTTAGATTCTCTCTTTAGAAAAAAAACAAAAACATATAAACAAATGTACTTAAATTTTCATAAAATTTCCATGGATCTATCTCCAATAGGAAAGTTGACTTCAAGTTAATAAAATACAATTTTAGAAAAATTTGAATCCTTAATTGCTAGTTCTTCACACTTCAAAATTCACTGGAACTAAGTATCTAATTCTTTAGCAAAAGGAGTACCTTATCATAATTTGTGTTACATTTAGTACATGAAAGCAACAATTAGTATGAAGTTGCTTACAAATAAAATGAGGAAGAAAATAGCAAAAGGGAGAATATTTAATTAAATAGGCTTTGTGGTCTCTTGACTTACTGTGGAATTCTTACGTCTGGATATGATGTATGATCATGTCCATCCTCAGACAGCTCACTGGCAGAGTAAAAATGGCATCTTTCCCAGTACATATTTAGTATAACAGAAAGTAAAACTATGTAATTATAGAATTAGTCTTACATCTTGCTATAAATGGTAGAGTATCATTTTCTTTCTTTTCTTCATTCATTCATTCAAAAAAAACTTACTAAGCTCTTGCACTTAACATTATAGGGAGACACAAATAAAAATAATACATGCTCATTGTACTCATAGAATTTTAAATTTATTTGAGCTGCTTAATATTTCCTTTAGCAATTGAAAACAGAAAGTTTATCATATTTATCTACTCCATTCTCCTCTAATTATGATTATTTTTGTAATAGGTCCATCATAGATATCACTGTACAATTTTTGTCTGTTTAGTATCTACAAGTCATGCCATAGACTACAATCTGGAGATATAATATACCACTGGTTAATATAATATAATATAAATTATATTAAATTGTGTTATGGGGCAAAAAGATTGACAATATCTTTTATGAGCAATATAATGTATAAAATCTACTTTTATCTTAATGTGCAGTTGGTAATTCCATTATTTGAAGATGATAAAGTAACATTTGGAACATTATATCTAATGATCTGAATTTGTTTAAGATATTTGATTTTCACAAAGGTTCTTTCCTCCAGAAAAAAAGAACAGAATAATTAAGTGAAATTAATATTGATGAGTAGAGTTCTTGGGTAAACGCCATCTTGAAAGGAAATCTGAAGAACTCTGAATTGAAGAGACTTATAGAGGGAAAGATGGTGTGCTTGTTAAGAATTCTTTTTTTGAGAAGAGCACCAAAGGGCATAAATATGCTTCTCTATCTTCCGTGCTTTAATCCTGATAAACTTCGGAAATCATGGAGAGGGATATAGAGCTGTTTGGATGAGAACGATGACTAAACTACAGATATGTTTTCTTTAGTTGACCACCCCCACACTATGACTCAAGATAAAAATTTTAAAGAAATCTTTTGTAAAAAATTCCAGTCTACTTAGTAGCGCCCAATTTTTTAAACACTTTAATATATATTTTAACTACGTGGGAGCAGAGACTAATATTATTTCAGATTATTGCCATATTAAAACCTTGGAAATTACTTTGGGTGAATGTAGACTAATGGTGAAGCCATATGCATTCTAAATTGTCAATCTTGTGTATGGCTTAGAGTAGACAAAAAAGCATTAAAGCAATGCTGCATTCAAATGACATCATTCCTTCCAGAATTGATTATGTATTTGTATAACACATTGAGACAGTCAGCTATATAATGGCTACAAAAACAGGGAGATAAGTAATTTACCTCAACTTTCATAAATATGAACCTAGATAGTCTTTCACTCCAGTTAAATCCGTGTGTTTACCTATTATGTTCACTATAATGCTCTCCAAGAAAATTCCTACTTTAGGAGATCCTTTTAAAAGCTTTAAGGGCTACAGCATCCTTGTAATGCTGAAGGATTTATTTACACAGTTAAATCTCTACTCAGACAAAATTTTGGCAACTATGCAGATGAATTACCTATAGTATTTGGCAACACACCTACTTTTACTCTGTTCTATATTATCATGCATTAGAATTAAAAACACAGCCAAAATATCTGAAAGAAATGTCATGAACTCTCATAAAATTTGTCAAATTTTTCAGCACAAGGGACTTATCATTATTTGAATGATTGGCTTATCACCATTTAAATGATATTATCAAAAATCAATACAGCATATGGAGCTCTACCTACTACCAATGATTTCACTCTCATTCTCAAGGACACGTCATAAAAAGCAATATTGAACTTAGAACAGAATTTTCAGTTTTTAAAGATCTCTAATGAAACAATTTCAAACAGAATTTGGCAAAAATTTTTCATCTCTTTGAATACGATGAACCTTTTGATCAACACCTGTCAACCACCATAATAAAGATGGCTGAAAAACTAGGTTTTGGGCCAAGCTGCTGGGATAAAAGAGGACTGGGCATGGGCACCTTGAATACACCTTTGAGAGGTTCCCAGCTGGAGCAGGGCCTGTTTGGGTGAGAATTCGCAATTATAAAGCCATTCAGTTTCCCAAGAGATAAGAATCTCCAGACACCAAGGAAAACAGTTTTTTTAATCTTACATGACATAAGAGAGATTAACATAAAGGTATACCTTTTAAATTCTAATCTGTATTAGTCTGCTTGGGCTACCATCACAGAACACCACAGACTGGTAGTTTAAACAACAGAAATTTACTTTCTCACAGTTGTTCCAAGATCAAGGTGCCGGAAGCATTGGTTTCTGATGAGAACTCTCTTTCTGGTTTGCAGATGGCCTCCTTCCGTCCTCTTGCTGTGTCGCCTCATGGCTTTCCTCTGTGTAGTCACACTCCTGGTGTTTATTCCTCTTCTTGTAAGTACACCAGTCCTGTTGTATTAGACCTTCACCCTGGTTGCCTGATTTAACTTTAATTACCTCCTTATAGGACTTATCTCCAAATACAGTCATACTGGGGAGTAGGCTTCCACCCATGAATTTTGGAGGGCCACAACTCAGTCTATAACATTATCCTACTTATGAAACTTGTTCAATGATAGACACATTTCCCAAGATGATTTCATTGTTATGATAACAAAATAAATTATACAACTTGAACTAATTTTGAAGAGTCTTCAGGAAGTATAGTATTCTTCGACACAGCCTATATTTACATGTCAGTGGTAACTCTGGTCCCTTCTGTTACTATATACTTGTGTGTCAGGACTTTTGGCACATGTTGCAATAAAAAATGTGAACAATGATTAGATATCAAAATAAATGAACACTGCCCAGAGACCATTCTACAATTATACTTTTACCTTTTGTCATAGGCAAATAAAAATTTGCCTTTACAGTAATAAAAATTACTGTACGAGAAAATGAGTAAGATTTATATTTTGCAAGTGGCCATTAAGTTTGCATTAAAGCAAAAGGAAGGGGTAAAACATCAAACAGAAACAAGAGAATGGTGATTTCCGTGGTTGTGAGTTGGAGAAAATAGGGGGATATTGTTCAAAGGGTACAAACTTTCAATTATATGACGAGTAAGTTCTGGGGATCTAATGGACAGTATCACTAACACTGTATTGTATACTTAAGATTTGCTTAGGAAGCAGATCTTAAATATTTTCACCAGCCACACACAAAAATAGGTAACTATATGAGATGATGGATGCATTAACTAACTTTATTGTGGTGAGTGTTTTCACAATATGTATGTATTTCAATCATCATCTTATATACTTTGAATTAGTACAATTATATTTCTCAATTATACCTCAGTAAAGCTGGAAAAAGGAAATATTACTTTGGAAAGATTATTTTTACATTTGATCTTATGAAAGGGATACACTTCTAAAATAAAATCAATTGCACAAAAAACTTTACGTATCTACAGCCATCACCTAATAAGGGCTGGTTAGCGGTTGCTGTAATTGCTATTCTTACATGCATTCTAATGTAACAGCAGTTCCCTTAGTTTCTGAACCACACAGACATAATTCCACTTGGTTCCAATTAGCAAATAACCTTTTGGCAAAATCACTCAAAAGATTTCTCATTAGTAATCAGAGAAAAGTCTTCAATTTTATTCAGAGCTCTGTAATTCTAGAAGTTTAATTGGATTCCTCAGGTTCGTCTTACAAGAATTGTGCTTTTCTCTAGCAGACACTCATATATCTCTGACATGATTATAATCTTATCTTATCCTCCCCAATTATTCAATTTCAAAAGGGTCTAGAATCATAGTAATTAGAAGAAATCAGATATACAGTTTTGATCATTGTTCACATGATTTAACAGCCATTGAACTGTCTGTTCTTTGTGCCTTTACCATTCTCAGAGTTAAAAAGGGTAATTTAAGGGTATAACACAGTTATTCTTTCTTTTATATTTAGGAAATAGTTAAGACATACAAAAATGCATAGAAACAGAAATATAACAAAGCACATTAACTAACAGCTAGTTTAAGAAAGAAAATTTACTAAGTATTTTTTCTTCCTAATTTACAGAAAGGGTAAATAAATATTGGATAAGCTATTTTACTGTATGTCAAACACAAAGGAAGAATCTGAAATGGAAGGTATTAGTTACAAAGTAAGTGCTCCCAATGAATGAATACGTAGCATTAGTCATACCTATCAACAGTGGATAATGTTGAGTTTGGTGTTTGCCAAGTATCTAGAAGTGATATCAACTGGAACATCTATCACTTTTTAGATTGTCATCAAAATATACCTAACCACTGAAGTTATAGTCTAATGTATTGATTTCATTTTATAGTCCACCAGTTTTCACATGTTTCTATAATACTTCCTCTTCTGGAATTATATCTTCTCATATTTCAATCATTCTTTTGAGGGACAACAAGGAAGGTCTTTATTTAGTAAATTCTCTATACTGCATTCATCTAAGGTTCTTAGTAAATAGAAACAAAAATAAAGTGGAAAAGGAGATGAGAAAATGATTGGGGGAAAAAGATACTAAGGGGGTGATAACTGCTGCAAATGAAAGAAATCATAAAATGTAGAAAACTGAAAAGACAAGACATGCAGAAATGTATAAGAAATTGTTCAGCAAATATACAATCAAAGCACCTCTAAAAGAATTCAACCCAAATTAAGTGAAAAAGATTCTCTGAAAAATTAATTTTACCACGACTATATAGTAATTCAATCTCTAGCTAAATTATGTAATCAATTAAAATAGGCTTATTACTTTGCTGATGGATGAATTCATATAAAATAAAGAAAACTGGGAATACTACTCAGCAGAGTTTATGATAATCTACTGTTTATTTATTTTACTTTTTGTAAGGGCCAGAATGATGAACTAAATGGTGATGGAGACCACCACCCCTGCATATTTAGGACATTAAAACTGACATGAATTTCTACTACTCTATCTGGGATATGTATATATATAAATATATATATATATATATATATATATATATATATATATATATATATATATAATTTTTCTATACATACATTATTATTTTAATACATATATATGTATTTATTATTATATGTATTTATTATATATTATTATTTTAATACATATATATGTATTTAATACATATATTAATATTTAATAATATATATTATTTTTATATACATTTTTTTTTTCAATTATACATTCAGGAGCTAAAACAATTGGAAAATTATATATATATTCAGGAGCTAAAACAATGAGGAAAATAGGTGTGTGGGCTCAGTGGGCCCAGTGAAACTATGCTAAGCTGGACCTGACAGAGGATTATATTTCCTACTTCACACCTTCTCTAACAGGGGTCATGACAGTGCTTCACGTTCCTAGGTATCAATGTCCTCAAGGATCCTGTGCCTACTGGTACTTGAGAATAACTAGGGGAAGATCTAAAAGAATTATCACATATGCTTGCCATGATTTCTACTTGCCATGGACCCCTACAGGGAGCTAGGTTCATCTAGTAGAGCTCTCTTTTAATTTTCTTTTTTTCTTTCTTTCTTTTTTTTTTAATGATTTGGAGAAGATCTGAAGAGATCTTCACTCCTTCATTGAATTTCGATCTAAGAACTGGCTCACATATGGAAATCAAGTAAAAGATTCTGACACTGAGGTGGCTCTCCTCAGCCTTCCACCCATCCATGCTTGATTTTCTTTGTAGAAATTAAGTAGTACCCTTATTGGCACTTACCTATTCATGCCCCTGAGTATACTGTGTATCATTATCCTTCTCCACAGTTCTAGTTCTGTTTCCTTGGTCATCAATCCCTGTGGGCTTGGTTGCCTCTGTTTCAATTTGATGGACGATCACTTCTTCCTTCTCAAGCCTGTATCCCTCACTTTCCTAGTGATTTTGGGTCCGGAGCATACTCTAATAAACCTCCTGCATATAAATCTGCATCTCAGAGCTAGTTCACCTGGGGAAAACAAAACAAACAAAACAAATAAAAGATTGAGTTCCTCCCTATTTCTACGGCAATAATCAGAACTTTGAAAGACAACTCTAATATTCTAACTAAATGAAAGGAGAAATAAACGTTTATAGTTTGTTTGAAGCAGTTGATTTTTTAGAGTTAAACTAAAATGTATAGCACGGCAAAAACAGTTCATCTTCCATAAATGTAACACAAACATAAAATAAATTTTTTACTTGATCAATTTTGACAAAGATCTTTGAAAATAGCAGCTCACTTTAAAGATGCACCAGATAATTGCAAGCATATTAAATTTGCTATTAGCTAAAAATTATAAAATAATAAATTATCACCCTTAAAAACTGAGAGAATATGTGTGATGTCCCACAATGTTTGGAGCAAAGGTGAGGTCTGAAAGAAAGAAATGTTGATGATTCACTCATTCATTCTTATGAAAAACGTTAGACTCCACAGTAGCATTGTGTAAAAACGGAATTGCTTAATTCTGGTCCTGCAATTCCTTTCTTCCGGCAGCAAATAGCAATGTTACTCTCTTCAGAATTTCTCCAATTCATGAAAATAAAAGAAAATTAAAAGAGAGCTTACCTATCCTCAAAATGTTAAATATGTTATTTAAAACAACGGATGCAGAAATATTGAGCATTGACTATTTTATTATATTAAAAATGATTCACTTAAACCAGCAGGGATTCTTTAAATAGCAGGCTCTCCTATTGCATTTAAAATGTGTTTACACATCATTAACTACTTGAAAGAGAACAAGGAACAGAGAAACGTAATGCTTAGAAATTAAGAGCTACTGCTATGCAAATATCAGAGATAAGGATGAAGCATTAGTCGTATAAAGCATCTCAGTATTAAAGTGAGTCAATTTAGATAGTCCATTAATATTGAACTTTACAGACTTATGTTTCCAATATTCTGGTATCTGCAATGATTTGAGGTCTTTCTGTTTAATAACTAGTGAGCTTGTTATGGGTAACTAGAGGTCACCACTTACATAATCTTGCTGGTGCTTTGAGTTGTCACTGGCCTATTGGACACTAGTTTTCTCTCCTGTTTGCCATGTATCCTCCCCCCAAAAAAGCATTTGGTCTCCATTTCATTCAACCATTTAACATATATTTATTGAATACCTACTATGTGCAAAGGAAGTTCTTAGAGTAGAATTTCTAGCAGTAAACAAGGCACATAGGATCACTATTCCGGTGATGCTTACATTCTGGTGGTAGAGGATAGTAAAAACTAAGAAAACAGAGTAAGGAAGTGTGAGATGGGCTGCTACTTTAGATTAGGTGATCAGTGGAAACTTCTTATGAAGACATAACTGAGCAGAGACCTAAACGAGTGATGAAGAAGTCCTCCAGATAATTGGGGAAGAGTATTCAGACAAAGGGCATAGCAAGTCCAAAAGAAGGCAAGAATTTAGCACATCTGAGAGATAGCAAAGAAGCCAAGTTTTCCTAGAAGCTCATTACATTAGTTTTCTTTGGCTATTATAACAAATTATCAAAACCCTGTGGCTTAAAACAACAGAAATGTATCCTCTCACATTTCTGGAGTCCAGAAATCTGAAATCAAGGTGTTGGCAGGGCAATGCTCCCTCCGACGTCTAGTAATGAATCCTCCCTTGTCGCTAGCTTGCAGCTTCGAGTAGTCCAGGAATTTCTTCATGTGAGACGCCACAACCTCAATCTCTGCCTCTGTCTTCACAGGATCTTCTCCTCTGTGTGTATGTCTTCTTCTCTTATGTCTCTTATAAGAACACTTGTCATTGGATGTAGAACTCACCCAGATGATCCAGGATTATCTCACCTCACAATCCTTAATTTAATTATATCTGCATAAGGATACATTCCCAGGTTCCTGGAGCATAAAGAAAGACATAGAAATATCATTAGGGGGGACGTCATTCAACCCATTACACTCATCTTAATGAAGATACTTTTCAGGGCAGTGACTATGGTTTGAATCAATATCAAAATGGGCTTTTAGGGAGCTAGCCAAAAATATATGGCAAAATTTTAGGGATTCTGTCCTTGTCTCTAGGCTATATCATACCTGCAATTTAAAGACTCTGCTTTCTTCCAGACAATGAGAACTTTTCTGACTGGCCTGAGGTTTAGAGCTATGCTAGCTCAATAGTCCATTGATACAGTGAGAAGTTTTGCTAACCTCTTATGTCTGTCTCAAATCCTGACACAATTTGCTGCTGCTAAATTGCTAAACCTCAGGGAAAGTATCAGATTCTTTCTCTCTCTCTCTTTAAAACTCACGTTGTTTTGACCACGTAAACACACAGGCCTGTACTCCTTTATACCATTTTGGTTGCATTTGCTTTCTCTCCCCATTAGAGCTTCAGAATCACATACATACTTCGTATGTCCAATTAGTATACCTCAGTCAATAAGTATTGATCAATCAATAAGAATTGATACAGAATCAATACTTATTGAATGGACTTCAGAATCCTGTTGGAGGGGAACAGCATCTTGGCCATCATTGAGAACAACATTTTATAAGTAATCATTGAAGAAAAAGCATGTTTGATTATTTTTTTAGGATATTTTAAAAATCTCTATTGGCCATTTATTGTTGTTTTTTTTTAGGAAGAATTTTTAGATAACTACTTGGAAGAATTTGCTGGCTCCAAATAGTGTCGAGATAATGTTCATCTATACTTAAGTTTGTTTTTAATTTCTAAATATTGAGGAAATGTATTCATAGTAACATGACTTTTGAAATATAACAATCCTCTGTGTCTCAGGTATCTTTTCCTTTTTTTTCTTTCCCAATCCCACGATCCTGTATAATGACAGTTCATTATTCTTTGAGCCATAATTCAACATTTATGTAATTTAAGGGTCAATCACCAATGTAAAAGCAATTTCATGTATTTCCCTTCCATCCCATAATTTTCAAAGCACACTTGGTGCCATGGGACATCCTGTCAGTGAAATGCCAGCAGTGCTTCCACCTACCTTGGCACTCCCCTGACACCTGCTCCTACTTGAGCTTGAATTATTATCTCTGGTTTTAAAAATTTCCATATCATTCCCTTTACTAATTACAAACATGGATAAAAAGGGTAAGTGTAATATTCAATGTTAAGTTATTGCGGAATGATATAAATTTCAAACTCCCATTGGGAAATGTGTTTCAGCCATAAATAATCCCTTAGGACATTGCTCACTCTACCCTGCTGAAGAAAATGGTTCTTTTACCTTGTGACATAATACGAAATAAGAGAAAACAATACTGCCTGGCATTCGCTTGTTCAACTTCAATGCAGGCATATAAGAAAACCTGAACTTCCCAAGTTTTATTTGAACTATGTGAGGAACACATATATCTGTATGTAGTGTGTGTGTGTGTGGGGGGGGTAATTTCACTGAAGAAATGGCTTTTTATGGGCCACAAAATCCTTGTATTTAGATGGCTTGTAAATAAAATATTTCAGTACTGAGTGCAAGATGCATTTTACTTCTTTCTCACAGAAAGTCTTAAAAATACAGAGTATGAGAGGTATTTTTAAAATGATCTTCTAAGACTTTTTTATGCTTTTTACTTAAATCAAGCATGTTATTCTTAATCTACTACCATGACAGGCACTATATCTAGGCTCCATGATAGTAGTATATTTCAAAAAAGGACTTTTTAGAATGCACAAAAACAGGATTGACAAATGTTTTATAAGATATTTACATCCTCCCCCTCTATATCTGGGTGTGCTCTTGGGGAGTTGATTCTAAAGGGTCATCTGGAATACATTTCACAAAATTATTGACAATATGCATCTTTGTGTGATTTCTTTTGTGTGTGTGATAGGCCTTCATTTTGATGAATGGGCTTTTAAATTTAAGGTTCTTTTGACTCTTTTCTGAAAAATAACAAGCCAATTAACTAATTCCAGGAAACACAAAATGCTGTGTATGGTAGTTGTATTCCATTTTCAGAACTGGTATTTGTGCATCAAGTCTATTTCCATTAAAATCAACAAGGACGTGTTGGATCTCAGAGAAGAAGTACCATAGAATATTGCTCAGCTTTGCATAGGTTCCATGCAAATGGTCCCTGACATTCTGCTAGGCAGGAGGGATAAACTCATTTGACACAGTCACAGATTCTATCATCATGGAGCTTATAGATCATCCAAATAAGCAAATGATAACAAGGACCATAAAGAATTTCAGTAGAGATCTGAAGGTAAAGTAAGAGTTAAGTAAATGAAGAGGGAGAAAAGCTTTTCAAGAAGAGAGAAGCACACAGTGGAAAGTTCATGAATATAATTGTCCGACCTCATATATGCAAAGATTCTTAGGATCAAAGCATTAATAACGTAGTACATTCTAAAGGACTAAAAGAAGGTAAGAGTGTCTGTTGCTGCCTATTTCACACAATGACCTTCTTTTGCAGAGCAGATAAATATGATCGACCAATAATGCTCCTAGGTACTTACACAGCTAATTTAAAAACTTGTGTCCATAGAAAAACCTGAACACAAATATTCATAGTAGCATTACTCAAATTGTGAAAAACTGGAAGCAGTCAAGATGGCTGAAGTACGTGAAGGTATAAACAAACTGTGGTATATTCATATAATGAATTTCTGTTCAGTGACAAAAGGAATGATCTATCAATTCACACAAAAACAATAATAAATCTTAATGAATATAGTTAAGTGAATGAAGCCAGTCTAAAAAGGCTGCATACTGTATAATTCCATTTATGTGACATTCTAGAAAAGACAAAACTATAGACATCATAAACATATCACTAGTTACCAGGGCTTTTGGAAGGGAGGAGCATTGAATATATAAGCACAGAGGATTTTTGGAATAGTGATATATAATATAATAATATAATATTATATAATACTTCAATGATAGATACATGACACTGTCATTTTTTGAAAATCTATAGAACTTTGCAGCACAAAATATATCAAAATACATCAGCTAGAATATATCAACTGAAGATAAAATAATTTAAAAGTTTGGAGGATCCTAAAATGGAATGCAAATTATGACAAAAGAATCTATTTGACAAATGTATAAAATCCCCTAATTGAAGGGAATTGAAGAAAATGTGCTGACCTAAGTAACTTTGAAAATGAGTGTGGACTCTAAAACTAATGGCAAACGTGTCTGTATTCTAGTTGGTAGAATTATTTCCCATACAGATCAAGAATAAGAATTCTGAATCACTGTACATGTATATTGGAATTTAACAATAAGTAAATAGACAGCACATAGTGGTTCCTACTGTTAAAGTGGAAGATTGCAGAGTAGCAAGAGTAAAAAGTAGAATGGTGCATGAAATAATAAATTACAGCTGGAGGCAACAGTATGCATTCATGTTTAGCTTAGCATAGCTTCAAATGAATACATATGGAAATATTCAAAGACATATGCAAACATATGTTAATATACACATATATATTTTTTGCTCTGCCATCTGTGGGGCATCTAGAAACAATACTTCAGTAGCAACAAGTACATCTAGCACCCCAATCTTTTTTCTAATATCATTCTCCAATAAAATAAACCAGGGCTTCTTGAACAAATGACTGCTTCTAATGTTGGAGCAAGTAATATACCAGATGAGCCTAGAGCATTATGTAATGTTGGAAAGTAAGAAAGAACTCAAAAAACTACCAGGATGAGGGTATGTCAAAGCGACACAGAAACCATTGGAAAGAGCTCCCTTTGGCCAAACATTGAACAATTTGAGCAATAAAATAGAGTAGTAATGAATTGTACTTTCATTCATTACTACTGAAATAGAGAAGTAATGAATTATAACCCAGGGTACAATGGGAGTCCATACTTATGTAAATAAATAAATGATTGAATAAATAAGTGAATTGGGAGATTAAACAAAACTTCCAGGCAGAAAAAAATCCAACTAATCCTGTAGATGCTCTGGTCTCATGGAGGTGGAGCACAAGTACTCAGCTTTAAGTGTGGGCTACACACAGTGCCTTCCTTCCAAAGATAGTATGGGAAGAGAGAAAAGAAGCAATGCAGAAACCTGACAAGCACTACCTCAAGCCATGTGATCAAAAATTAAGTGATAGGCCATGTTAATAACATGTACCCTTAATGTGGTATGATGAGAATAATCTCTCTGGTTATACACAAAAAGAAACCACACATCCCATTTTTATCATGAGGAAACTTCAGACATATTCCAATTAAGGGACATTCTACAAAATGCCTGACCAGTACTCCAAACTGTTAAGGTAATCAAAAACAAGAAAATCCTTAGAAACTGTAATAGTCAAGAAGAGCCTAAGGGAGACATGATGACTATCCTGAAGAGGTTCCTAAACAGAAAAAGGGCATTAAGAAAAACTAAGGAAATTTAACTAACACATGGGTTTTAGTGAATAATAATGTGCAACTATCATTTCAGTAGTTGTGACAAATATACCATAGTAATATAAGATGTTGATAATAGAAACTGGGTGTGAGGCATAAAGGATATCTTTGTATGTCTTCATAACTTTTCTGTAGTCCTAAAATGTCATTACATTTAAAAAAAAGTATTAGTAAATAAAACTGTGATCAAGTATGTCTCAATGAAGCTGTTCAAAAAAATAAACTTCTCAAAGTGCTAGAAAATAGTTAGTATTGGCAATCCATTGAATACCCAGGAATTTCTGAAAACATTTTTGATATTAATAAAAAAATGAGAATACCTGCTATACATAACATAGTCTCTCAGATATTTTCGAGGTCATAGAATGTACTGGAAATCTCCACAGAGACTCACGTTTTTTTTTCAGGATTAACAAATAAATGGTGACATTTCCACATCTCTAGTCATGCATATTCATAATTATTTCTTCATTTTAACCTGTGAGAGTAAAATCTAAATGTAAATGCCATGACTTTCTGATTGACGTATGCATAGTCCAAGCTCTTCACTTATCAAATAGGTGCATTGAATTTTCTGGATAAGTGCTAAACATGTTGTACAAGATTATCTTTAGACATTTAAAATGGTGACTCTAGAGAACACTTGATTAGTAAATAATCCTATAATCAATTCAAAGGAATATTTTTCCACTATGAGTAAAAGAAAAATGTTACTTGTCCTTTACCCAGGGAAAATAGACTGAGATACAGAGGTCGATATATCATAATTCAATTTTTATTCAGTTTTCTACCTGTGTTGACAGAGTTGAAGAGGCCAAATTACTTGTCACATCACAATGATCCAGTAGGGATTTCATCTAATGAAGGGTGAAGCCCTGTCAAAGATTTCTGAGCAACTGTAAAATGACAGTGAGAAGGTTGAGAAATTATTCTTTTCATATAATTGTATGTTTTACAGTCCTCTCAAAAAAACATGTCTACTGGAAGTGTCCCCTCAGTCTATTCTGTTCACTGCTTTTTTGATTGTTTAAATATTTAAAAACTTAAATATTTAGAACAGGTCCAGTGAACTACAACTAACTTGTGAATTGAAAAGTCATTTGTGAGGTAGGTTCTACATGCTTTGCAGCCAAATCCAATTACCTAAACAAATATTCACTAACCACCTTCCCTAATGAAAGGTCCTTTGTTAGCTGGAACTATGCATTTCATGAACTAAGAAAACAACGAGAAAGGTATACAGATGGTAAATAAGCACATGAAAAGCTAGTTCACATTATATGTCATTAGGAAAATGCAAAATAAAACAACAATGAGATAGCACTAGATGCCTACTATTACAATGGCCAGAATCCAGTTCACTGATGACAAAAGATGGCGAGCATATGGGGAAACAGGAACTTTGATTAATTGATGGTGGGAATGCAAAATGGTACAATCGCTGTGGAAGATGGTTTGGTGGTTTTTTACAAAACCAAGCATACTATTGCCATACAATCCAGGAATCACACTCTTTGGTATTAGGCCAAAAGAGTTGAAATCTTATACCTACACAAAAACTTGCACACAGATGTTTATAGCAGCTTTATTCATAATGTCAAAACCTGGAAACATCCATGATGTCCTTCAGCAGATGAACGCATAAGCAAACTGTGATACATCCAGACAATGAAATTAAAAAAAAAAAAAATCTATCAAACCATGAAAAGACATGAAGGAAATTTAAATGCATATTACTTACTTAGTGAAAGAAATCAATCTGAAAACTCTGCATGCTGTATGATTCCAATTATAACATTCTGGAAAAGGCAAAAACTATGGAGGCAGCAAAAAGTTCAGTGTTTGCCAGGAGTTAGTAGGGTAGGAAGAATGAATAGGTGAAGCACAGAAGATTTTTAGGGCAGTGAAACCACTCTATATGGTAGACTGTACAAATTCAAGAGTGAACCCTAATGTAAACTATCAATTTTTGAAAATTATGATGTGTCATTGAAGGTTCAGTAATTGTAACAAATATACTACCCCAGAGCATTGTTGATAATGAAGGAAGCTATGCATGAATGAGGGCAAGTAGAATATTGGAAATTTTTGTACCTCCTACTACATTTTGCTGTAATTCTAAAACTGCCCTAAAAAAATGAAGTCTATTAAAAAGAAAGAGAAAAAAAGTACATAAATAATTTTTGCTGTGGTTATTTGGGTTAATTGACTCATTGGCATGGACTAGCCACAAACTAACAATATACTCTCTACGATAGGGTTGAAAAAAATTACACAAGCCTTTTTTCCTTTAGACATGGGTCCATAAACTCTTTTGGTGCCATGAATCCTTTTTGGTGCCATGAATCCTTGGTGCCATGAATCCTCTAATGAAGTTGTGACCTCTTTCTCAAAATAATATTTTACAGGTATAAAGTTAAAAAAAAAAGAAAGAAAGAAAGAAAGTCAATTGAGTTGATACAATCATCAAAATATGTTAAAAATAAATTTGTTACAGTGATGTATATGCTATTTTATTCAAACATTAATTAATAATAGTAACACACTTTCTGTACATATATGATCATGGCAGTGTGATATAACCCACGGCAGGATACATAATAGATACTATAATTTTGAGGTAGTTAAGAGCATAACTGTTATTTAAATATATCTGCAAAAACTATATTTTAATGTGAAAGCATATGAGTTTGCTAATGATAACAAAATAGCACATATTTCAATTATGTTTTATTATTCCCTACTGCGATACTGGAAGAAAATGATGGATTTCACTTACACTGCCCCTCTTATATTTTCTATGACAGAGCAAGCTCCCTGCTGAGAAAACTTTCATTTATTGTTTATCCTGCCTACAATGATCTTTCCCTAAAATCAGAAGACCTGATTCCTACTTGCCCTTCACATCTGAGTTTCAGCTTGCCTTCCACTGAGAGCCTATACTTGACCTCTAAAACTAAAGCAGCAAAACAATGACTTCCTTCCTATACATAACTCCTCTGCCTGGCACTTACTCTCCTTATTTCTCAGTAGGTTTGGTCCCTCTCTTTCACCACTGTACCTAGAATATTTCCTGGCATATAGTAGTTATTCAATCAATATTTGTTGAGTGAATAAATGAATGATATCTTCCCATTTGTGCTCTACAGTTCATGGGCTTCCTAAACTTACAAAGTGATAATCAAAGAAGGCTAATGTGTCGTGGGAGAAAAAGAAGAGAAAAATCGCACTGCTGCCATCATGCTCCTCAGTGGGCAACACCCTTTTAGACACATGCATTCCCACTCTTGTTTGTCCACTACTCCAGTATACATTCAAACAAGTATATACTAAAAATGGGAACACTGTGGAATCCACAATATACCTATCTTTGTGTGCCTTTTTCTCTCTTTCTTTTGGCTTTTCCTCGAAGATTTAAAAATATCATGTCAAGAAATATAAAAAAAAT
This sequence comes from Rhinolophus hipposideros, assembly GCF_964194185.1. Classification (NCBI taxonomy): domain Eukaryota; kingdom Metazoa; phylum Chordata; class Mammalia; order Chiroptera; family Rhinolophidae; genus Rhinolophus; species Rhinolophus hipposideros. The sequence continues at coordinate 70,839,288 of NC_138053.1, read as the reverse complement.
TCAAACATTTTGATACCATGATTCCTTTTTTCTAAATGAAAGCTGAAGAAATAATGCTTAATAAAGAAAACACTTTCTGTACATATATGATCATGGCAGTGTGATTGATACCAGAGAAAAAGAGGAAATGAATCTAGATAATATGGAAATGGTTAAATAATTAAGGAACATGTACATAGCAGAATAGAAGGCGGCCATTAAAATGATTTCTATAAAGGATTTTCAATAAATAAGAGTCTTATGTTATACTCGAGTAAAATAAGTGTATAAAATTTCATGTATAGGAGAATGACATTATCTATCTATATATCAATCATCTATTTTTTTACATATTCATTTATTAATCTAACAGACTACTCAAAAGAATAACCACATATAAATACAAAGAAATAACACCGAAATTTTAATTATCTTTGGTTGTTAGAAATACAGAGGCTTTTATCTTCCACTTGCTCCTTTTTAGAATCGTTTCAATTTTCTGACTCAACAAATGTTAAAATATATTTATGTCAGAGGCAGTACTAAAATGTTTATGGGTCACATCCTTTTCTCTGCTTCATTATTACTGCCATCTTGTTCTAAAGAAGAATACCTGTTGAGTGTAGTAGCTCTTAGTGGCCAAAAGTTTACATCAAAGCAAGCATATTGAACTAGAAAATGTGCCTAGAGATTCTAGGACAAATGTAATTCATGCTTTTATATGTCAATGTTTCTAAAGAGGGTTTATTTTCCTTACTCTTTAAGACTTCAGTTTCTGTAATTGTAGAAAGGTCCTTTTTCTATCCCTTAGTCTATGTGTTTAAATGACAGAGAATTCAAACTTATCAGAAATGAAAGTAAGTAATGCTGAAGGCTTGGCCTGTCTGGTCATTTCTGTGTCTTCTCTTGAGCCCTTCTCCAATAGTGACACCAGAGCCCATGAGCACTGAGACATCTCTTTTGAGGCTACCTTGTATTTAAGGTGTGCTTATAATCAATGACTCCTGATAATTTCTAACTGGGACATGGAAAGATGTGAAACTTAAATCAATCCATTTTCTCATTTAGTGTTAACCCATGATGGGATACTGTTAAGTCTACACCAGAAAAGACATGTAATTACGGATTTTATTTCTGTCTGTAGAACTGCATTCAATCACTAACAAATGAAAGGTTTCAAGTTGATTAAAAGGTTTATATACAAAACCTAAAAAGATACAGTTTAGGTGTTTGGGAGAACATATCACAAAATATCATTCACTAGGAACAAAGAGATCAGTTTTAGTTGATTGAATCAGATCAAAATATTCCAGTGCAGGCGCTGACTCTAAATCACTAGAAAATGTTTTTTTTTTTTTTTTTTTTTTTTTTTAAGAACAAAATGCTGAGTTACACCAGGTCTGCTGAATCACAAATACTCAAAAGATAGGACTACCATGTTTCCCCGAAAATAAGACCTAGCCGGACAATCAGCTCTAATGTGTCTTTTAGAGCAAAAATTAATATAAGACTCAGTCTTGTTTAATGTAATATAATATATAGAGTATTTGATTTTTAAAATTCCACAGATGATTTTGATACCATCCATCCACAGACAGGTACTTGAGGACTACTAAAATAAATGATCTTAACAATCAATAAAGTCATTCAATATTTATTAAGAAACAAGAATGTGCAAGGCATTGGAAATTCAAGGAAGGAAAGATAAACTGCTCTCCCATGCACCGTGTGTCTTACACCCTGTCCTACAGTATTCTCTCAGGTACAGGAGCCAACTCAGCAGAGCCTGGGATGATGGAGCAATCCTCAACAATGAGAGACAGCCACTCATGTGTAAATTATCCAGCTCCTGTCCTTCAGGAGGAAAATTCCAGGAAGCATTTATGCCCTTCTCAGGACGTTTGGGCAGAATAGAGTCCCCTTGCCCACTACAGTAATCTCTACAACACATTGTTATATTGTCGTTGCCTCCTTCCTGTCTCGCTCTCTCTGCTTCCCCACTTCAGCATGCTGGGATCATCTCCCAACTAAATTAAACCCAAGGAGTTACCTCAAGTGCTACTTTAGGGAGAATTCAAACCAAGACGAAATTGAAAGGCAACCTTGCTTCTTCTATTCAGGTCCTTCTAGAAGAAGACACCAAGGTATGATCAGACATTAAAGAAATTTCTTGGGAAAATACCTATAATATAAAGGGAGCTGAGAGAGCTGACATACCGAGAGCTTCATCAACCCAGTGATGAAGGTTGAATCAGAAAAGTCTTCAAAAGATATGCAGTTTTAAGAACATTTTGACAAAGCCAATAAGAAGTCTTTGCACTAAGGTTGCCAGTCAAAGGAGCCCTCATCTCCCAGGAGGGGGTCTGTCTTACTATCTCTTCCTTCCAGTCATTGACTAGCAGCAGCCAGTGAGAAGGGTAGTCTTGGTGCAAACTCATTGATGAATTTCAATCAAAGGAGAGAAAGAGGTAGAGATTATAAGGAACTCACAAGGTTCTTGAGGCTGAGAAGTCCCAAGAACTGCAGTCAGCAAGATAGAGATTCAGGGGAGACGATGGTGTAGTTCCACTCCAGTCCAATTCTAAAGACCTGAAAACCAGGAGAGCTGATGTAAGTTCCAGTGTGGAAGCCAGCAGGCTCAAGACCTAAGAAGAGCCAGTGTTTCAGTTTAAGTCCAAAGACAGAAAAAGACCAGTATCACAGCTCAACTAGTCAGACCTTCAACTGATTGGATGGGACCTGCTCACATCAGGGAGGACAATCTGCTTTACTCAGTCTATTGGTAAATATCCAATGTTAATGTCATCCAGAATCATCTTTACAGACACACCCAGGATAATGTTTATCTAAATGTCTGGGCACCCATGGCTCAATCAGGTTGACATATAAATTAACCATGACTCAAATCTAGATTTAATTTGCCATTCTAGAATCTAGATAAATCCGGGATAGGGACTCTAGATTAGTGTAGGTTTAACTAACTAGAAGCCTTTTTTTTTTTTATATCCATTATGCCAAATGTGGTGTCATTGCTATAGTATAAACCTTTTCAGAAACAGCTTCTCATATATAACAGAGCCCTGATAGAGAAAGAACACTTGACCATGGGTACTACGTACCAGCAATTCATCTATCACATGGCTACTATAAGCCCTTACTGTAACAGGGTGGTCTTAATGATGCTTTCACCAAATATCTGGTTATCAACCCAGACACTCTGTACAATAGTCGAAGTTATGACTGGGTATTCTTTCTTCAGGGTAAAATCACCCCCACCCCAAAAAAATATATAGCCATAGATTTTTGGGGGGAAGAACTAGGGGAATGTTCACAGTATATCCTTAACATGGTGTTTCATGTTGCTTCTTCTTACTGAATCAACCACTTCTTCTGTCGATGGGTTCTGGACTTGAAAATGGGCTTAGGTCTGGGATCTGAGCTAGGGATTTTGAATTTTTATCCCCCTCAGTCTTCTATTACTCCATTCTTGCATGCTTTTTGTTGTTGATGTTAACTTAAAAAAAAATACTTGCCTACTTTTCTATAGGGACACCATGTTTTATTAGCCATTTCAAATCTGTGTGGGTTAAGCAAAATCCTCTGGATGTCCCTTCAACTTTTTTGGCCATTATAGAAGTTTTTTGCCAGTTATGCACATCACTTGGCTTCCACTATTTCAGGGCCTCATCATCTTCATGGATATTAATGAGGCCAAGTCTATAACTGCTTCCCCTACTATCAGCCCTGACCTGCAGAGAGCCAGTACTGGGCTTCTTAGTGATACTGACACCCCTGTTACCAGATCACTCATAATAGATTTGGTAAATAATGTGTCCTCTGAGTCCTTACATGGCACACAATCTTCTGCGGGAGTTTCTTAATTTACTTAATATATCCATTCTGTCATATCCACTGCCCTCACTCTATTTTATTCTTTACTTTACCTTTCCAGGGCAACTTAGGCATTCCACAGTTCAGCATTGGCGAAATCTTTCTTTAGACCTGTAAGAGTCATCTTAGCACTGAGTTTGTCGCATTCGCAAAGGTCCTTGCCAGAATTTCACTGTCACAGTCGTGTCTCTTAGCTCCTAACCCTTTGTAGCCAACATTCTTGGTAAAACATAAAGCATTTTAGAAGCTTCTGTCAGCTTTCTTCAAGAGTTAGGTGTTTTCAACTTGACTCTAAGGCTGCAAACCATGAACTCTCTGTCTCTTTTAGCTCATGATGAGCTGACCTTTCCTATGCAACAAGGCCTTCTGGTTGTGTGTCTTTGAAGATTAGACTGGACCTTAGGCAAGATAGTTCTACCAGGAAAAAGGTAGAGAAGAAATGTGAATTGGCATAGCCCCAAGAGCAGAGAGGGCCAGGAAAACAATTATGTATCTCTTCACAGCACTGGGTGAGAGCACAGATATAAATAGAATTTAACAAAGTATTATGAATTAAACTGCAAGGGAGATGAACGTAGGAAACACACAAAGGTCCACCAAAGCATACCTCAAAGCCAGTTCAATAAGTCCTTTTCATTGCCACATGCAATGGCACTAGCCAAATTGGACCTGGGTGCAGTCAACAGACGAAAGGCGGGTAAAGACAAATTAGGTTTCTAGAAGACTACTGGGATAGGCTTGTGAGGGAAATCCTAATAAAACATACTGTAGGTGTTTGAAGAATTATTTTGGGAGGCATATGATCATGTCGGCTATACTAAGCTCCCCACCCCCAACAGTTCTACACTCCACAGGTAAATAACTATTCATTTAGCAAATATTGGAGAGCCTACTACACACAGTATAGTTAAGAGTATCTGGTGACAGTAGCATGGTTTTGAATCTCAACTCCACTATTTCTTAGGTGTGTAACTTAACTTCTCTGTCATTCTGCTCCTTCACCTATAGTAACATAATTATCTCTCACAGAATTGTTGTGAAGACTAAATGACCCAATGTAGGTAAAGTGTCTACAGTTGTATCTGGCACATGACGAAGTCTCGATAAATGCAGTGATTCATTTCATTACGATTGTTTCTTTGGTATTAAACTCTGAATAAAACATGGTCTCTACCAGTTGGGAGCTTGTAATCCATCAAAACTCATCACAAACTAATAGTGCAGTAAGTGTTCTGATAGAGTAGAACGCTTTAGAACTCTTTTAGCCATCAGTAAACTGGTAGATCTGCTTTATGAGCAAGAATGGATGTGAGAAAGATAAAAAGGAAAGATACGATTTTGAGAAACAAAAGAAGTTGACATTTTCTTTTTCTTGTACATGAAGAAAATTATTGTTATAGACGGTCCACAGAAAGCTGTCGGAAATTGAAGGTCATTCCTTTAAAGAGGTCCATATAGAGACAACATTTTGCACACATATACCATTTCTTGCTATTTTTTATATCAGCATTTTTTGAAATGTAGTTTTTCTTATGTTTTATGAATTATCAAGTACGAAGGGGAATCCTTTTCCCAACCGTATTGGCTGTGATTTAGGAACTTTGAAATGGCTACAGAAAAACCTTGTACTGACATTAAAGACACACCAAGTAAGCCCAAAAGCTAAAGAGCATCTCAGTTTGGGTGTAGTCTGTGGCTTTTACTGAAAACAACAAGCAGAGCACTTTTTCTGGCACAGGGCTCCCTGCCAGGCTGCTGAGAGCATTTGTACACGTATGTGTGCACCTAAATCAAGGAGGCTCTCTCAGGAGCTGGAAGGAAATGTAGTGCCACCAGGTCCTCAGGATATTGGAAGTTGACATTTTGTCCCAGGACCTCCTGTGACAGATTATACTCAGCAAGCCTGAAGTGTCCTGGGGACCAATTCTGTCAGTCAGTCTTTAAAAGATAAGTCAAGTCAATGTTTATTAACAAACTGAAAATACTTATATTTGCTGGAGTCCACTTCAGACTCTCCTAGCACTGTTTCCATATCTTTAGAGAAGACAGAAAGTTATTTTTAAATTGCACCTGGAGATGGAAGACACTGGCAGGCCTTTCTGCTCCCTTTAGCTGTGACTTTTTGATGAGAAAATTGTCATCTCTCCTGACTAAAAAGCTAAAATCGTGTTTCCAATGAAATGGGGAGTAAATTGAAATCTTTTTTTTTTCTATCTCTTCTATTAAACTTCAGTTTATTTGTCATCCAGTGAAATACACTGACATTAGATTTTATTTTGGTCATGAACAATTATGGGGCAAAACGTAAAACCTTCCCCAAAACAGCCCCACAATTATGTAAGAAAGTGTAATAGGGTTGTCTCATTTGTTCATTTCTTCTTTTCTTCCTGGGCTACTCTTTCAGTGCTCTACTTAGAAACACAATTTTTTGACTCATCAAACTCATGCTTTCTTTAATACATTTTCTCAATCAACAAATATTTAATAAGCATATATATTTTATCATAGGTCAGAATGACCATATGAGCTGCTCTGGATTTCTCTGTATGTGCACGTATATGTCTACGAGTATGTGTGTGCTTATGGAGGGGGCAAAAAAACAAGCCTTATGATATAGTAAACCATCATGTTCTTCAGCTGTTTCTATAATCCATAGCTCCATCAAGGTCACTTGTCATTTATTCACTAATATTATTGAACATCTCTGAAGTTCCAGGCACTGGGGTTTCAGTAACAGACAAAAGCAAAGTCATTGTTCTCATGGTACTTACATTCTAAGGGAACAACAATAGCTGAATAACAAAATATAGCCTAATAGATCAGATGGTGGAAGTGCAAAGAAGAAAATAAAGCAGGATAAGGGGATGGAGGATGATCGAAGAGATGCTATTTTTGAATGACTGACTAGGGAAGGTGACAAAGCAAAGGTGACAGACTAGAGTACTGAATACAGTGAGATTCTTATCCAATCTCCAGGAATTTTCCTGAGGAGGTGTTTGTCAAGGTTATTCATAGCTTAGCTACATTCTTGTCTGCTTGTTCAGAGAATTCATCTGAGCAATGGATCCAATTGCTATGTATGTAGCAATATTTGGCACAAGGATAACCTTTTTTGCCCAAATGAAGGTAAACTCTATCTGGAGAAGAAGTAATGACACTTGTCAGAGGAAACTGGCCCTGGCCAGCCTGCAGAGCCAACTGGGGACAAACTGGCCCTGGCCAGCCTGCAGAACCAACAGCTGTGCAAGCTTTACAGAGGACAGTCATTCTTGAGAATTTCTAGTCTCTTCCAAACACAGCCTAAACTAATTTATTATCTCAGTCTCCTGAATCAAAGCTGTGAGAAGGGAACATGTCAAGATAGCAATGGAACAAGATAATGGGTGTAAAATGACAAAAAACAGGAAAGCTCTTCCTGAATGATTCCAAGTATTGTCACCAAGAAGAGTGTCTGTTAAGCAAGGAAAAGGCAACTAAAACTGTAGTTCGACATCTATGAAATGACTTGCTAACTTTGCCAGCATAAGGATTCTGGTGAATTACTGACAGAAATTATACTCAGTTAACAAATTAGCAGGGATTGAGGTTGGAGACCATGAATTGAAGCAGTGAGATCTTTAAGTGACATATTTTTTAATGATTAGCTGGGAGACACCTCTGCTTATGTAATCATAATCTTTATTTTAAACTAAGAAAAAAATAGCCTCTTAATAAAAGCATATCAGTGCTCTGTTATAAATTATGTACTTTATATAGAATTATTGACTGATTTTTAGAGAACACAAAATAATAGTTTTAATTTCTTAGTGAGATATAGAGATAGTAATCACCTATGATATGATGCAGGGGAACAAAATAATTCTTATGCCAACCAAGCAGACTCCTTCCCAATAAGACAGGCTGATAAGGGTAGTCCATTTATTGTGGGAATTCTCAAACTCCCCTGTTGTTTTTGTTTAGTTTCCTGGTTGCTTGAATATATCTTCTCATTTGTTCTCAAATTCAGTGAGAAAACTGAGTATCAGAAATAATTAATTTGAAGAGCCTCTAACAGAGATAATGTATAATAAATAACTTTATTCAGTTATTTCACATCCCTGAGATTGTGTGTAATTCTTTCCTTTCTACTTCTCCAGATTTTTCAAAATTTCTATAAATATCTATTGATTTTATTAAAGACTTTATATTAAAAATAATACAATTATTCCATATAGTGATTTAAATGTTTTTTAATTTTTTTTTGAGGTAAGTTGACACACAACATTAATTTCAGAAGTACCACATTAGGATTTGCCATCTGTCTGTCTACACTGCAAAATGATCACCACAATATTCCAGTTAACATCCAAACCTGTTTTCAATTCAATTCCTTCTGCTGGTTCAGGTTTAAACTCTCAGGTCTACAACTAATTCTCTTCTAATTGATAGGTAGGACACAAGTATTTGACAAGAATTTTCTCTCTCTCTTTTTTTTCCAAGTTATAATGCCTCTGTCTCCTCTTCTCGAGGCTAAGCATTTCATTTCTTTCTTCCATGATTCCTGGCACATTACTCCTTTCCTTCTTTATCCTGGTTATTCTCCTTTGAGAAAATGATAGCTTATCTCTGGCATCTACACCTGAATAAAGAGCTACGGCATTATTTACTTAGAAAGAGGAAATTTATTAACGTAGCCTAAGATAATGATTTCTTTAACATTTAATTCACCAAGCTGCTTTATGGTAAGGATGCAGTTGACTTAGAGCCCTACATTTGGTTTACAGCTACTGGACTAAATTATACCCCCTACACTTTACCAAGGTTGTGCTTAAGCAATTGAGTCTATAATCATAATTCAGACCTCATCATTTTTACAATTACTAAATTTCAGTTTGTTAGATCACGTCAAATCTCCAGGTGTCAAATTGTTTTACAACTGCTGATCCTTTTCTCTAACACGACTGCTATCTTACCTAGACCCATGGTACCCACATATGTAATCAGTAAAACCTTTACACAAGTTCTTAATGAGAATATTTAACAGATCAGTGAAGGACAGATTTTTATGGCATGTTACCTGAGACCTTCCCTCTGACTGATAACGGTTTGTCAATCAGAAGATTTGGGGTAAGATAATTAGCACTTACAAATGATTGCCTTTGCAATTGTCATAACAACTTTAAAAGTAGATGGTTAAGAACACTGGCCCAGAATGAAACTCACGACTGACTTGATGGTTAGTGTATGGAATGCACTCTCTCCAACTGGAGGTGAACAAGCAGGAGCAAGGTCAATAGTGAAACATGTTTGCTGCATGGAAGCATTTTGCAAACATTTTAGTAAAAAACAGACGCTACTGACGGAAAGGTGACAGAAAGAAATCCAGTTCCTGGTAACAAAGTTGATTTGATTGGATCAAGTCATTCCCCAAAATGGAAACTTCTGACTCAAGTTACTTGAGCCAAAACATTTCTTTTGTTTTTGTTTAATCTGGTTTATGGTACGTATTCTGTCATTTGCAAATGGATGTATCCTTACTATGCACTGAGCATAGACTACTGTTCCCAACTAGAGGACACTTTTCCCGAGCAGAGGTCTTATCCTATTTTCAAACTGTTTGTGGGGTCATCAATCCTACAAACTTCTTACTTAAGCACCTCTTTATTGAAAGGTGGTTTTTTTTTTTTAATTTACTAATAAAGGTAATAAAATTCAGCTTAATTTCAATTTATGTTTTTCTGACTCTATTTTAGTAATTTGTAGAGGCATATATTATATGAAACATATATAATACACATATATAATGACTACAAAATACAACATATGACATAATATACACTATAGTATATAAAATATGTAATGTATAGTATGTAATATCTATATATTCTTTCTGTCTCTGTCTCTCTGCCTGACTCATGTGTGAGTGTGTGTGTGTGTGTGTGTGTGTGTGTGTGTCTGTTAGGGCATTTGAAATCAACTTTCATTACCAAATATTATTTAAGCAATGGTGATTTTTCATCACTCATCTCTCAGAATCCATAAACTGAATATTGAGATTATGGCCCATGACCTTCTGGTAACTTACTTTCTGTTCTGCCAGCATCCTGAATTTAGAACATTAGTCTCATTCATGTAAGTGCCACTTTCCTAAGCCAAGACTTCCATTAGGTCAAGATTAATGTAACTAATGAGCATTCTGTGCCTGTGTTTAAACTACCACCACCCCTCAGCTCGTCATTCGTACTCCCCCTTTGTGATCTGTCATTATGACACAGTCACCTTTGAGATAATGGATGTTGAGCCAAGTTTAGAAATCCTGTCACAAGCTTGATTCTCCTTTCTCTCCTCCACCTCACCCCATCAGCCCCCACCCTCAGGATAGCATCATGACTGTGGCTTTTGATTGAATTAACAAATGCTCTTTAGTAACGTCTCAGGAAAGATATAACAGTTATTTAAAAGTTGCAAGCATTGACCTTAATTTACCTGGCTTCCTGGTTATTCAAAAATCCTTCCTGTTTTAAAGTTGGCCATACTAATGAGAACAGTGACTACTTCCTTCCGAAATAAGTCTAATTGAGAAGTTTACAAGATTAATTGCAAGGAGTTTTGTAAAGTGCTTGTTCTGGAAACAATCAAGAATTTGGTAATCTAAATGCACTCTTTTGAATCACAATCCATTGACAGCTTAAAGCTACTTTGTCATCCACTTCTCTAACACATACGGGCAAAAATTCACTTTAAAAAGCAGTTAATAAGACAGCAGTTGTGCATTCTTGAATTGACTATTTGACCTGATTTCATACAGTTAGAGTAAGTGCTTTTTGAAAATGGCATGTAAACGTGTGGGAAATGCATAAACAAAGTCATAAAAACTGATTGCAAACACATATCACAATTATTCCTGAAAATAAATAAGCGACCTTAAACCTTTTTTTTCTTTTTCAGTCTTCTTCAACATATCCCCAAACTGTTTAAAGTGTCAAAAAGTTAATATATAAATTGTGTCTGCTTTATTCAAATGTAAGAGTCCACACCAGGCAATCAATCCCCTGAGATCCTCTCAGGAACTCCTGATTTCTGGATCTAGTTATTTCTCTTGAAGAACTCAGATGCTGAGATGACAGAAGGGGAAATGAGAGTAGAACAAAATGGCCTTGTCGATCTTTGCACATTTCTTCCCATTTCTCATTTGTGCTTTCTGTCACTTCAAACACTCCTGAAACTGAGCTTATCTGAAAAGCTTAACTATGGATAAGTTCAGAGTAAAACGGAAGGAATTCAATAATTAACACGAAGCATGATATTCTATTATCTACTCCTGCAGGTTCTTATCATTCTACCAAGCCTCAATCTCGTTCACTGTTCTACTTTTCCACTTACCTAAAATTCTGATGTGAATTAAGATACAGTAAGATACACTTAAACTGATACTATGTTGTGTAGTTATCTAACTAATTTAGAATGAAACCTATCGTTGTTCTATTTCAATTACAGATCATTGAGAAAAGGTTATATTGTCCATAATGCTGGCATAGTGTAAATAATTAACGAATTTATGCGTTTAACTGATTGATTTAATAATATTGACGCTCCAGTGGACTTGGTGGAGTGAAAGATTGTTTCATATTAGGTCCTTGTAAGTACTATTTGGCCTTTATTAAGTAAGAAGCATATAGCAGGAAGTCACAGTACACATTCAGAAGAAAACAGAATGCAATGGGTTTCTTCGCAGGCTCTAGATCATCAAAAAAAAGTAAGGGTAGGAGTGAAAAAAAAGGGTATGGTGGTAGGAAGTAAACCAGTTTAGCCTGGTGTCTCTTTGTGTTGTGCAATATCTCCCATGGTTTTACTTATGTATCGTGCCTACTAGTTTCAGAGTGGAAAGCAGTGAAATGAAGAATCACTGATTTCCAATTTTCCTTTAATCCACAGTAAAAGCACATCACTAAGCTTACGATGTCAACACTATGATTATATCATTGGCAACCTGAACATGCACATTCAAGTTTTATCAAACTGTCTGGGAGGCCGCTGACCAGAGTTTCTTAATGCCATCCATTTGCAGATCAATTAAATTAACTGCTCAGAATACCTTGTGAACACTCAGCAGCCCTTTAATGAACAGCCATGGATAAATATCCATTAAAAACGCTATTTTCAGACACTAACACATTAATAATTACTGTAATATTAAAGGGCTTTCTCTTTGGGCTAAAACATCAAGAAATCAGGTCCACAGATGATGTAGATTTTCATTTGGAAAATGAAAGGATGTAACCATTAAAAATAACAGTCTGTATTTTATTATTTAATAATTGCTTGTATTTCAGTGTAGATTTTCATTAGTTCTCATGTGCATAATTTCACACTGGTTTGATTTTTTCTGGAAATCTTTTTTGTCCCATGCTGCCTATATGGATGTGAAATTAATGTTATGTCTGATAAAAGATTGCTGATGCCTATGTAAACTATTTTTCTGGGTTAGAGCAGGTTTCTCCTAGCTTCACACATCTAGTAATTCATTGGGCTTACAGGGTTGTCTTGTGAGATTAGCTAAAAATCTTTTTAGATTGTGAGATATACGAAGCATACCAAAAGACTGAATATAGTATGTACATATAAATGCACATCGTGTACCTATGCTAGTTTAATAGGGCATGACCAGTATTGTGGAAGCCCCGCCCTAAACTCACCCCCTTTACTTTTCTTTGAAGGAACCAGTGCCCTGACAGCTGTTAAGTATTTCTTTGCTTTTCTGTTTTTCTAACATGTAAATATTCCAAAACAAGATATTGTTTAGGAATATTTCAAAGGACACATTTCAAAGGACACATTTTCTGTTAACCCAAGAATGAGAATCTAAAATACATTTGATTTTTCTATAACTCCATGACATGCTGGACCACACAAAGAACCATAGGTATATATACTCAATACCTGACACTCTCCTGTTCCAATTAAGAGGCATTCTCTCTTTCTATCATTCCCTCATATTGTCATTTAGTGTTCCCTTTTGTCCCTAAATTCCCTCACTCAATGAAAACATATTGGCATGAATATTTAGTTCTCCTTCAGACTGCATCAATATTAATGTTATATCTCAGTCTCAGGAAATCAGTCCAGTCAAAAACATATATAATATATATGTATGATACATACATATATATATATTAAACATATATATGTATTATATATATGTATTATATATGTATATATATAATGTATTTTCATTAGTAATTGATTTGTTATTTGTGAAGGTGGTTCTGATATTTTGAATTTGTTCTGAGTTTTTGAGTCCTAGTGGTGGGTTCTTTGTGTGTCCAGATTCAGAGGTGAGGCAGTGAAGAATGGCAGGAGACTGAGACATAACACTCTATATATTGCTTAATCCTAAATCTCATGCTCTTTTTCTCTTGGAGAACTATAGTTCAAGAATCTCAAATTTAGCTAATTATCAGAATTACCTATAAGGTTTCTAAACATAGGTTTCTCAGCTCTCTCTGGAATTTCTGATTCAGTGGGTTTGGAATGATACTTAAAATTATCTTTTTAAGAAATAATCCTGACCTGAGCAGCAAACCGTTTTGGCATAGTGGTTATTCAACACATATTTGAATTAATTATTTAATTAACAAGAGATTGCAATATTAATATTATCTACTTAATAGTTTTATATCTGCTATTTTTCCAGTGATTGAAAATTATTTGGGGTACAAAAAGAAATATGACCAGTTTCTTGACCTTAAGGAGCTATCTACATTAAATAATTAAGTAACAACTTGATTAATTATCAAAATGCCGGGTGAAAGAGCTACATTTATGTACAGAATAAGAAGACCGGAGAAAATAGAAAAGTGACACTCATTTATTAGCATATCGTCGCTGAGCATCTACTGTTTGTGTGATGGGTTCTGGGGAATCAGAAATGAATGACAGTCTCTAATGCTACGACATTAACAAGGTTCTATGGGAACTCAGAAAAGGGAATGATTATCTGTGCCTGTGGGGTTGGTGAGGATGTTAAGGAAGGCTGCATAGGACAGGCAATGCTGGAGATGAATCATGTTATTTGAGAGGACAAGGTCACTTGTGCTTCAATATTGCTGTTATTTACTGGGTGACTTTGCATGCAAATGATCTTCCCCTACTATGAAGTTGAGGGAATCCCAAAAGGAGTTAGAAGGTCACTTAAATATCATTTATAGGTGAAGCATACATTTATAGGTTTAGAAATGCCAAGTGTTGGGTCCCAATATTCCAAAGTCTTCTACAGAAGTAGGTTATTGCATCACCTCTAAAGACCATTTGAAACAGTTTCAAATCAATTGTAAACAGGATCATTTTATTTTGAGAGGAAATTAGGATGCTAACAATAAAATTGTATGTTAACATAATCCCTTGTTAATTAAGAAAGGTCACAAATTATTCTGCTCAGTGAATAATGTGCCAATCAATAATTATAGGTGAAGACATGTATTCCAAGACAAGGTTGATACAATGTAACTCAATTGGCCATAAAGAAGTTAAGAGAAGATATAATAGGGAAAAAATAGTCTTGCTACTTTTAGTTGTTATGGCACACTTTACAAACATTATATTAAAGCACTTAACCTATTCTAAAAATTCAATCACTAAAAACTTCTCAATCAACCTAACATCTCATGCAGGGTGGGCTTCATATGACACAAGGAATAATATACTCATAAGTATATTGACAACTGTCAATCTGTAAATGCTGATTGATAGTGGGGGTGAAGAGGGAAAGAGCATGAAGCTACTTCAGAAAAAGTATTTTCAAAATGGAGTCCATTGTGGGAGTATCAGTATTGTGTAGGTGCAGGAGGATTCTCTATAGAATAGTAATAATGCATTATTTTACTTGCAAATTTAATATATTAATTATATTGATGTAGTCTATTCTTTTTAAGACAGCTTACTGTCTTGAATGAAAGCAGACTATTTATTTAGAACATTTTAGCTACCTAGTTAAGTAGCAGAAAGAAATTAGAGAGAGATAAGAATGCTTAATAGGAACACAGGTTATCAAGGGAGGCTCTTTAATCTTATTCCCAAATATTTTTAAGAATAAGATTGACTAGAGTGTAGGGAATATAACAGAGATAAGACAGGCAGCATAGTTCGAGTCACATCATGGGGACCTTAAATACAGCTGAGAGGATTCACAATATATGTTGTAGATATATGGAGAGTGACAGGTGTTTCTGACCAGGGAAAGGATATGATCGAACTTGGGCTTTAATTGTACTTTATTAAGATAATAATAACAACAAAAATATTCTTTTATGTTTTTTATCTAATAAACTATTATAACAACATTTAAGAAACTGTCACAATTAAATATTTAAGGAGCTCAATAACAGTCTTTCAAATACACATAGCATTCCTGATAGTACTAAAGATTTGAAGTTTTCAAATAGAATCTCTAACATCTAAGCCTGGAGGTGCCTGCGAGAAAATGTACTTCTAAAATAATCAAAACTATCTTAGAGCCTACTTAATTTTTTTAATGTAAATTTACGTTCAGTGCAGTTTTAAACTAGGGTTTATTTTTCTTGTAAACAGAACTCAAGTTATTCAGGACAAGAATAAGAGCACCATACTAACAGAAAAAGAGGGGGTTAAATGTGGAACATTTTAAGGCTAAAAGTGTGGTAGTATTATTCAGTAACGATGCTTTGATCTGCTGTTCAGCATTTGTAATGAGCATACACTGATTTTTTTCCCCCCGAATATAGGCCATTTTTGTTCTGATAAAATACAGCATAGCAGGAACAAGAATTTCAAAAGCCATAACAGGAAATGAAATTCAGACGCGGCAGTCAGGATGCTTCCTACAGAACTACAACCTCAGAATGCATATTGTGACTCTGCTGGCACTAGCGTTGTGTTTGCACATCCAAAGCTGGTATACTGTGAAATAACCAGGGAAATTACTTCCATCTGCCCAGCCACTTTTTTAAAAAAATCGATGTTTGCTTGATTTTTCACAGCAAAGCTTGAATAGAAAATTTGAAGAAAAACATTATTTTATTTTCAAGTTAAACTGAAGAAAAAAAAATACCTTTAGTTAATTGTGGCAGCCTGAGCTATATTTGAGACAATGTGGTCAAGAGAAGGGACAGTTCTAGACTCTCTTTAAAAATAAAGGATTTATATTAAAAGTCCTTTGGCTTAAAATAATCACGTGGAGTCATTACCTGACAAGTGAGCTAAAAGGGCTATCATTCCTTCAACAGATGTCTTTAGTTTCCTTGAATCTGATGCCTTAGGGTGGACGTTTGTATCATGAGAAGCATTAAAACCATTACTCAGAAGGTAAGGGAACCTGGTCTAATGGTCAGCAATGAGCAGGTCAGGATCCATTTCTACTTCTGAAACTGCAAAAGATGAGCAAAGCCTCTATAATCATGACTGTTTCACCTAAATTGGGAAAAGAAAATTGGCAGGCTAAGTGCAATGGACTTTGAATGATGTAGCTTTTACACAGGGAAGCATATTGTTTTTCTCAGGGAGAGATGAGGAGAGAGAATTTTAACATTGACTCCTAACTGATTTAAATGAATAAAATGCACAGAAAAGCCCACCCCTATATTTGACACCAATACTTTGACCTTGGGACTTTCCATCATGGATAGGTGCATTCTAATACGTATTACAATACACTAATAACTTTAATTTTGTTAATAACTCATGTTAAGATTTTTATAAAGGGATGATTAAACATTTATGAATTATTAAAATATGTCTGACACGAAATACTTTAATGCATATTGTTTGATAATGCTAATTTTGTCACAAGTTAATCAATTGATTATTTCTTTCGATAACAAAAATAGCACAGAGTGTATTACCATTCAGTAACAGGAACAAGGTAATGGAAATATGGAGAGAAATTTTATTAACTGCGATGCTTAATAAATGTCTTAAACTACTGAGAAATACGAATTCACTGTTTTCCTATAATAACATCAAAGCAAGCAAAACAAAGCCATAGGTAAAAAGAAATCCACCAAATTGAAAAATCAGAAAGAGAAGATGAAATACTCTGAAGCTTATCTGGAAGGGATTCCAGACAATCCACCCATACCGATGTATTTTGTCAGCAATGTAGATTTGCTAAAAGGATGCTTTTAGCTCACTAGAACAACATTATTTCAAGAGTTCAGTTGAGTACAACAAACATTACTGATGAAAACATCAGGAACATACTGCCTTTCACTGACGGCATTGTTCTGTACTATACTTTCAGCTATAAAATATACAGTCATTTGTTCTACTCTTTGCCATTAAACTATTGTGGTCAAGAATAGAAGAAACTGGGGGCAGACCCTTTGGGTTCAAATCCTTTTTCTGCTACTTAGAAGCTGGTACTTTTGGTCAAGACTTAACCTTCTCAGCTTTGGTTTTTCTCATCTGTCTAACAGAGAAAATATCATCTTCTTTGTTGCTGTGATGATTAAATGAATTAAATATTGAGGGCTTGGAATGGTGCTTGGAGCATGAAAATGTTCAGAAGGAGTCATCAATTACTATTCATAAGAGTGAGATACATGAGTCACATCGTAGCATTCTTATACTGGATCTTCAGGCCAATTTATTAATTTATCTAAGCTCTTATTTTTCTTCATTTCTTAAATATGGACTAGAGCTATATTCTCCAACACAGTAGTCACTAGTTATATGTGGCTACTGAGCACTTGAAATGTGACTAGTCCAAATTGAGATGTGCTGTTACTAAAGAATGTGCATCTGATTTTGAAGACTCGGCTTCCCCTTCCCCAATAAAGAATGTGAAATATCTCAATAATTTTTATATTGATTTCATTTTATTTATTTATTATTATTAGTTTCAGGTGCACAAGAAAAGGTAATACTTAGACGTTCATCATTTATATCCCTCACACTGTGAACCCCCCTCCCCCATTCCCCCTTCAACTCTCCCTCCGACATCTCACCGAGCCATCACATTATATATATAAAATTATAGTTGGCATTCATTATTGTTCAGCTTCAGGTGTACAGTACATTGATCAAGCATCTATATCTTCCCTGAAGTGGTCTCCCTAACCAGACAAGTGTCCATCGGATACCCTACAAAATCTTTACAGCATTATTGATTACATTCCCCAAATTAACTTTTGTGATCCTGTGGCAATCTTGTGGTTACTGACTATGCTTTCTAATCCCCTCACCTTCCCCCTTATTCCCACCCCCCTCCCATCTAGCAACCCTCAGTTTTTCCTCTATGTCTCTGAAACTGTTTCTGATTAGTTCATTCATTTATTCTTTTCTTTAGATTCCACATATAAGTGAGATCATACGGTATTTGTCTTTCTCTCTCTGACTTATTTCACTTAACATAATGTTCTCTACATTATGGATGACTACATCCATCCATGTTGTTGCAAATGGTAAAATTTATTTCTTCTTTATGACTGCATAATACTCCACTGTATAAAAGGACTTACTTCTTTGTCTTCATTATATGATACTCCCTTTGCCATTCAAGTTTAGGCTCCAACTTCAGAGCTCTTTCTTGGCCACACTTATTGAGTTTTTTCTCAGTCACTATGAAAAAATGCTACTATTTTCTATTGCAGAATTTATTACTAGCTTGTATTTCCTTGTCTATTTACTTGATTATTGTCTGTCTATCCCAGTTAGAATTAAAATCAGAATCCAGCTTCTTTTTCCCAAAATTGTAAGTCAATGCCTAAAATAGTGCCTGACTCATGGTAGATACTCAATAAACGTTGTTGAGTAAATATTGACTGTTACTCTAGTCTCTGGTACCATGGATATCTCTTGCACAATAGTTGCGTCTAGAAAGATAATGTCTTACTTTTATATGTTTTCTTATTTCCTAAACAATTTTAAATGCACTTTCTCATTTGATTATGAAAACCCTTTGAAACATATAATCAGACTATTGATCTGTACTGTCCTTTGCAGATTTTGAATTACTTAAATACTCAATATTTTTACTTATATGCTTCACCATTTTAAACTCAGATATTTATTATTATTGCGAATTCAGTGATTTAGGTAAGAATAACTGCCCTTAAATGCCTTTAGAACTGGAGAGTTCTATTTTTAGAATAGTACCCAAGAGAACGCTGTGGTTTACAAAATGGAATATTATTGTCCTTAATTTTCCCATATACAATCATTTAAATTGAGATCCAT
Source organism: Rhinolophus hipposideros (assembly GCF_964194185.1). Taxonomy (NCBI): domain Eukaryota; kingdom Metazoa; phylum Chordata; class Mammalia; order Chiroptera; family Rhinolophidae; genus Rhinolophus; species Rhinolophus hipposideros. The sequence continues at coordinate 70,820,229 of NC_138053.1, read as the reverse complement.
AGAAAGTAATTTACTTTTTCAAATATGTTATAAGGGTGAGGACTTGATTTCCATGCTTCCTGACTAGTGTTCCTTCCTCATTACCAATTAACCTGTCTTAAAAAATGGTATCCGATTTAAAAAAAATGATGTTCTGATTCCAATTTCTTTAAGAATGCCTTCATGACTTATATACATCACAGCTACTACAAGCTTCTGTAGCAGAAAACACAACAAACTGTGGTGTTCTTCAGTCTATTTGAATGAAATGTTTCACCCCATTTTAAAACAAACACTTTCAAATAAATGCATCTTTTTTTTGCCTGTCATCCTGTATAGCCAAATCCTCTTGATTTGATTTTCCTAAATATCTTTCAGCCATCATGTTCCCTTTCATCTTCACTGCCATAGAGGAGGTTCTTATTCTTTTTTATGTAGAATTTTCCAGTAACTGTCTTCATTCTAAGCCCCTCAAATTCAAGTTTGATGTCATTGCCAAACTTTTATTCTAAAACATTAGTATTACATCATTACCTCTTAACATATTTCAATAGTTCTGCAATGGATACAAGAAAAGTTAATTCCATACACACCTAATAACTTTTAATATACCATGCCCTCACTAAGTTCCTTTGCTTCATTGTCTGCTTGACAAATTTGTCATCTCTACTGACATCTTGGACTCAATTCCATATGTTAATTATGCCAGCAAGCCTTTTCTGGTGCCTCCTGTAGATTTTGGTTCCATTTTTTTGATGCCATAGAACATTAGGCATACCTTCATGATATAATGGATATATTGTGGTTATTTTGTGTATAGTTTTATCTCATTCAGTAAGTTGTGTTTTGGATATTTGTTTACAGTTTTATTTCACTTGGTAAAATATTGTCTCAAGGTTAGGGGCCATATCTTCTGCTTTTTTGTAGACAACTACCGTATAGTTTAGGAAGTTCTGATTGCATTTTAACAGTAGATGAACAGGGCCTAAATTTGTATTACTAGTCCCACCTGTTTCCAAAATACTCTTTGTTTACTAATCCTCATAGTTTCTTCATCTTAAAAATGGAAGAGGTGTCATATGTTAGTGTTGAGAAAATGAGTTAACAGATGTGAAGTGTTTAGTATAGTACCTAGAATTAAATTTTGTTCTTTTGTTAATGATGTGTAACATAAATAATGCATTTAGCAAAAGAATATTTTATTATCAAACAATCTAGTTGACATGTAATTGTATGAAAGTCTTGAAGTTCAGATTACATTTGTGTTTTAATGATGACTACTGACCAAGAAATTTTGTTTTTTTATTTCTCATTCCCAAATGTGTTTATTAATCAATTTTATTTATACTTAGGTTTCTGTGCCTACTTTCTCAGTATTTGCTACAACTTATTTCACTGCTTCTTTTATGGCTATTGTCACTGGTTTCTTGGGATCATCTCACTTGACAATGACATTACAGAGGATCAAATGCTTGCAATTAGGAAAAAAATACCAAAAAAAAAATTAATGAAACAGTTTTCCTATTTTCTGAATTTAGCTTCTACCAAAGGTAAAGCATTTTCTCCATACTAAGAAGATGTACAAATTATTCTAAAGGGGGAAATCAGGTATAGTTTACAAATATTTCTTAAGGTGAAGTTTATTCTTGGTTTTTTAAATCAAGTGATGCACTTTTTTTTGGCAAGTTTATGATTTTCATGATTTAAGTAATGGAATGTGTACATTATCTGAAGACTTCTAGACTGGGAAATTTGTTTTACTGCCCATTTAATCCACTTATAAACTCAAAATGATTGATTTTCATGGCTATTGTGAATTCAGGAGTGGAGGGTTTACTTATTTCTTTTAAATGCATTTATTCTGAAGCTGATTAAAATCAAAATAAGCTTACGAATAAAAATGAACATCTTTATCAAAGAGTTCTGTATTTATTCTCCCTCTCAAATTAAAGCAATTATTTTCTATATTAGTTTTCAAATTTGATTATTATGCCCATTCTGCAAACAACACTGAAATAGCTCTATACACATTTGTTTCATCATTTTTCTACATAACATTCCAAATCTTATAGATAATGTGGTGGTAAAAACAGTTTTCTACTGAGCACACACAGTGTGCCCAAAAGCTTACTTTACAAAGTCTAAATGATAGATCAACTCTTATTATCTTGAGGACTTTGCTGACATATTCAGAGATGCTGATACCAGTTCTGTGGCCTGGTGCCACTAAGAGATCTATTAACTAGAAGTTACACTTATATGAAATGGCAGGGATTCCTTATTATATTTGGCTTGTCCATCAGCAAAACTTGTAATTTTAAGGAACAAAATCCCAAACCATAAAGTAGTGCCTGCTCCTTGAATTAGAAGAGGGACATGGCTTAGTTTCTAAAGCATCACCAGTATTGGAGTGAATGGGACCTCAGAGGGTGCCAAGAACGTGTGATTAGTATCACATACTGACACAAAGGAAAATGGAATGGTGAGCGTGATGTAGCTCAGGGCTTTGAGACCATTCAGATCTATAAGATGTCCCTACTGGGGATTAGCTGTACCATCTGGATCTATAACATGTGCAGGCCAGTTACAAAGTATTTCGAAATAAGATCTAATTTTAGAATCCTGTTCTAAAGTAGCAATTTATGAAGATATCCAGCTGGAGAGACCCAGTGAACTTCAATTTAAATTTGACTAAGACACTATAAAGTAGGTTAGCTCAAAATGTTTGCCTAATCTTTGATATATTGAATGGCTTTGACACTGGTAAGGGTTCTTCTACATAGTGACAAGGCCATTACCACTTTTAAAGATAGATTCACTGTTGCACAAGCCTGTTTTCCATTTGCACAAATGCACTCAGTCCTACAGAATCATGACAAGCATGAAAAATGGTGGCTCTGGTGGCAAAGTCCCATCAGTACTGACTTTCTCCTTGTACCCTTTATTGGAAAACGTTGTTCAGGGTCTTCTCTGCGTTGAATGAGCCAAAAAATTAGCTCATGGCCTTTTCTAATAATAAGTACACTAGGAACAAACTATCTGACATGTGGAAATGAAAGCCTCATTACTTCCTTAAAGTTCCCTGTGGTGCATCTTTATACTCTACTCAGTGAGAAAGCCTGAAATTGAAATTCTGCAAAGATCACTCTTTTAATTACCCCCAAGACTAGCCAAGTTGGTTTCTAGAGTATTATCATGCTAGACTGTTCTATTTAATCCCATAGTAAATTGATGATTATTATTCATATTTGATGGAGGCTTTGGGGAAATAATATAAATAACTAGGAACGATATTATTACTGTAATATTTTATATAATAATATATGTGTTATTTTAAACACACACCATAAAACTATATCTACCTTGCTTTAATGACAAACTTGAATTTTAAACTCTTTTCATTTGCAGAAAATACTTTCAAATAAGGATGTGAAAGCCAGTGATGCTAACTGACTGCTATCATTATGTAACTTGATAATTTTCACATTGATTAATAACACATAATGATGGTGGTAATCAGGACCACAAATGGATACTTATCCACATCAGGAAACATAACAAGAGTTGAATTTAACTCCATAAAGAATAAATGTCAGGGGAACCCATTCCTGAAAAAGAGGTGGGAAGAGGGTAAATAATTTCTGTACTTAATTACTAAAATGAATGTATTATCTAATATGTCAGTTATGACTCATTTCTTATATTTAATCACTCTATACGACACAGATAAATGTATTTACTTTATATCATATAGATATATCATATACATATCATATACATATTCTTCTCAGAGTGAGTTGTAGAACAGAAGTGACATTGTGCAAACAATAAGACACATTGAAAGACTATGGAGGAACATACTCTTTGATCCCCATATTTCCATTGCAGTTTGCATAGTTTCTAAGGAAAAAAATTGAAATAAACATGCCTTTTCATATTTCATTGACAAAGATGGCAAAGGAAAAAGATGTAGAGATTATATATTATATAATGAAGCTCCTTGATGTCTAAGAATCTTTTCTAAGGAAATTTTCAATATGGAAAATATTAATCACAAAAGGCATCTAAGGTTACTTGCGTAATATAAGTGTGTACAGCTGAATATTAGCTATAGTGTATATTAATGCTCTATTTGGCAAAAAGCACTAGTGGTTTATATGAGAGGATTATGAGAGGATTATATTATTATTATGAGCACTAGTGGATTATGAGAGGATTATATTATTTTTTCTGCTACCACATAAAACCTGTGGTCCATCTAAACTAGACACCAGACACATTCTGAGCATGTCACTTTCCATGGTTTGATTTATGCTATTCCCTCCATAGGTGGCTTACTTCTACTCCTATACGCTAATTCCATTCCCACCAATTCCTTAAATGTTTCAAAACTCTATAAACCTTGTCCTGGTTTCCCAGCACTGGGCACTCTGTCTCTAGAGTTAAACTCAAAGACAAAAAAAGTAGAAATTCAAAAAAAAAAAATCCAGCTTTCAAAATAACTAATCACCATCTTACCTCTTCTGCACTCAAAAAAAAAAAAAAAAAAAAAAAGAAATAAAACCATAACATTACCAGGTTGTATTTAGTGTGTTCACAATTGAAAAAAAGCAAAGGAACACATCAGTCTCTTCACATGAGTATATGTCTCCAAGTGTTACCATATAGTCTCAGAAATCCTATTTCAGAGTCAAGAACAGAGTTGTTTTCATAAGGGTATAATTATTTTCCTGATAAAAAGGCTCAAGCCTTCTTAAATTTAGGAGCTAGTTCTAGAGCCTGCTTCTGTTTGATTGTTTTGTTTATGTTTCTATTGGAAAGGAAATTGTTGTTTTGTTTGTTTTTACTGTAGTCTTTGATTCGCTTAACCATAATGGAAGCAGAGGACAAGTCAGTTTTACTTACTCAGTTTCTAGAGCTTTCATTATTTTGATAATTATTTGAAATTTAATCATGATGATGAGTGTTATTATTGATGTTTGGGTGTTGTTTTATCCTGATTAGAACTCTTGAAATGGTAATATGGTGCTTTTCAAGAGTTACTCAATGAATTATTGACCACATTTTGAACTCTGAACTGACTGATGTGTACTAATGGGATTAAGGTTGTTAATCAGTGGTTGGGCATCAACCAGTGGATACAATAATGGGAATGCATTAGTACAAGAAAGGTAGAAAGAATGAATCACGTGTTGTAAGTCTATAGTCTTAAAAAGCAATTATGCTCAGTGAATCTGATCATAGCTGCCAGAAATAGTTTTCTATGTTTGCTTTTTGCCTCCTTAGTCATAACTCATGTGGTTGGATACTACTCCCTTCTCCAAACATAGTGCCTGTCATTTCTCATAGAAACTTTGGTAAGTGGTAGTTTTCAGTACTGATCAGTAACTATGGACAAAATGAGACAGTTATCTTTAATGTTTTGTGAGTTTTTTGCAATTAAAATAGTGAAAGCAAAGCGAAAAAAAGTTTTCTAGCAAAGACATAACAAAAATTCATGATGTTTTGGAAAACATGAATGAAGAGGAATAGAATCTGAGATAAAATGAGACAGGTTATTTAGAGATGGCTGGAGAATTATAAACAACAGAAAGAGATAAAAGTCCGTGAGCATCCCGGAGATTTAGAGCAAAGACCTGCCAAGACACATTGTACTCTGATATATGACTTCCATCCTTGAAAAATCAGGAAGCAAGGCCCATCCCACGATATGTTTATTTCCATGAATATCTTTATTCATTAAATGAATGTGCTCTTCTTCTCTCTTTCCTCTTACTTGGAAGAGACTGTCATAGACTAAAGTTTGATTTCACCTGACAATGTAAAACTTCTCTATTGGATCCAGTAGAAAGTGCTATTACATTCATCAGTATGCTTATTTAATGAGAACTTATTTTCTCACTCATTCAATGAAAAATTACTAAATCACTCAACAATAAAGAAAGAAATTACTGAATGCCAAGAACAAATATAGGTTAAAAGTTTCAGAGTTTGGCCTCAAAGTGCAGAAGACAGATAAAAAAACAAACAGATAAATAGTAGGAAAATGTAGAATGTTGAAAGCTGATATAGATTGTTCTGAGACTACATATAACAGATACTTAACCTCATCTGAAGAATGATGGAATAATTTCTGGAGGAATGCTAATCTAGTGGAAACAATTTAGAAAAAAAACCTACATTATATTAATCTAAATTCTTCTATAATTTATGTCAATCTCCTCTCATTTTCACCTCAGTACCAATGGAGATTCATCAGACCTGAAGAGAATACAGCCTGTTTGTGAAATATTCCTCATTTTTCTAAGCATCAGAGCTTTAGGATTGTAGACCCACAATCTCTCATCTACAATAATGAAATTTAAAAGCTCTGAAATGTTTTTTGTTCCTTATTTAAAAGAAACACTTGAATTGATGTGAGGCTATCTATACTCTTTATTTATTCCACTTGTTTTGAATGTGTATATATTTCACTTCAGATAGATTAGTATATTTGATTATGGGGCCCATCTATACCATCTTGAAGGTATAACATATTTGATGCCCATATACCTAATAGATTTTTTTAAAAATATGAAATAATCTGAATTCTGAAACACTTTTTGAATATCAGAATGTGACTTGTTAATGTAGGGAAGAGAATAGAAGGAGAGCTAACTCTATCGTCTTGAGGTTGTGTAGGGAAGGGGCACCATCATGCTCCCTTTTTCACCATCTTCTCCTCACCCCTCCCAACATATACCTACAAACAAACACATCAGGAAATCCTGATGAATCAATGATAAAGGTAAGATTTAGATTTAGGATATATTAGAAATGATCACTAGCTTGAGGATGATGAGTTCAAATTTCAAAATCCATTAGAAATTTCATTAAAAATGTTTCTTGATAAGAGAAAGGGAAAAAAATGCTTATTTATACCAGGTACCACACCGTATCCTAAGAACTTGCACATCTGTGTCTCAAACTGGACTTCCTTCATATTAATTGAGACTAGGCCCAGCTATCTAAATGTAAACATAGACTAATTAAAAAAAAAAAAAGAAAAAGAAAAAGAAATCACCTGTCTGGGAGTCAGCTGTGATTCTGCCACTGACTACCTATGCATTTAGCAGTCTTCTTATCCATCCTGAGTCATGATTTTGCTTGTCAAATTCATTGCATTCATTCACACAAAAATTATTTATGAATACAATAATCTTCCAAGTAATGATGAATTTATGCTATATAAACTTTGAAGCTTTTTCTAGATTCAACGTTCTTTTTATTTTTTAACAATTAATTTAAAAATAAAGATATGTACCTGTTTATTCTTTTATTGATTCATCATTTCATCTTATTTTTTAATGTCATCTTATTTAATTTTGTGAGATGGGGTAGTTACATCGATGTCCACATGGATTGTCCTTAAACAAGATAAGATTGCTCTAAGTTACTTTACTGCCCCCTGCAAGTTAAATAATCAGATTCTTATATACAAGCCACTTAAGAAAAGTGTCACAGGAACCACATACCATAGTTCTTTCTTCTAAGAAAATCAATAACTGAAGAGATTGGAAAATGGTAGAGGGTAAAGGGTAATTCATCTGGAGCACCAGTAGTGAGGAGCAGGGAAAATGGCAGAGAAGGGTATATATATTTATTTAATAAATACTGGGGTGACAAAAAATGTATACACGTGACTTGTATTCATCTTTTGTTATTGGTATATATTATTATAATTTTAATACAGTTTTTTCCTTTCTTTGTATATAAATTTTAGCACCCTCTGTGTATTATGATATATTTATGTTATCTACAAATTTTATCTGTACATAAATTACATAATGTATAATTTTTTTAGAATTTTTCTTTAGCAAGTGGGCTTAAATGATGTCACAGCAAATTACTTTTACCTTGTTTTGCTATGTTCCTCAGATTTGTTAACATTGTTTTAGTCCGTATGGGCTGTTATAACAAAGTACTAGAGAATGCGTAGCTTATAAACAATAGAATTTGATTTGTCCCAGTTCTGGAGCTTGGGACATCTGAGATCAGGGTGCCAGCATGGTCAGGATCGGGTGAAGGCCCTCTCCTGGGTTGTAACCTGCGACTCATCATTGTAGCCTCACATGCTGGAAAGAGCAAAAGAGCTTTTTGGGGTACGTTTTTAAATTAAATTTATTGTAGTGACATTGGTTAGTAAAATTATGTAGGTTTCAAGTGTACATTTCTATAATACATCATCTATATATTGCATTGTATGTTCACCACCCAGAGACAGTTCTTCCCTCCCATATATTTGACCCCCTTTACCCTTCTCTACCACCGCCTTCCCTTACCCTCTGGTAACCACTAAAAGGGCATGAAGTCCACTCATGAGAGCTCCATCTTCATAACCTAAACACCCGCTAAAGGCCCCACCTCCTAACACCATCAAATTGGAGGTTAGGATTTCAATATGTGAATTTTGGAGAAACACAAATATTCAATCCAGAACACATATAGTGTTTCAAATGGCAGTTTCTGGGATACAGGACCTGATTTTACACTCACAGTTCCTACTTTATCCCTATTTGCCACCTGCTCTCAATTTGTCTTATGTCTATATTTAGCTCTTCAGCAGTTTCTCTAAATAATTTTATAATACCACATTAACTAATCAATACTCATTTGAGGTAGGCTTATTACCATTTCTACACTTGACAAAACAAATGTAAAAAGGTTAAGTAGAGACATAGTCAAGGTCATCTCACTTGAGATTAAAAGAGAACATTTCATATTATATTTGTTCCACTTTTGTGTTTTACAATTCCTGTTCTAATGATAAAACTGTCTTACTGGGGAAAAGGCAAATTTCAGATTTTAACAGAACATTCTCAACAAATAGTCTATGAGACCTGAGGCCTCAATTTAAAATCTTAAAGAAAGACTAGAACTTGTAGTAGGGATGTGAGAGGCCCTAAGAGAGTTTTAGGCACATGAGCAGAATAATTGGGGCATATTGAACATTTGTCTGCTCATCCTTTGAAAACTTTCTATGTTTGGAGTACGCCCAACTACGTGGTAGTACGTATATCACATCTCTTTTTATAATTCCTGAAAATAGCAGATGTCCTTTTTCTGGCTGCAAAGGCAGCTCAGTTGTATGCAAGGAAGCTAGCTGTAGCCATTCAAGGGCATCCATTTCCAGACGTTGAAGTAAAAGGCAATAACGACATAAAAATGAGTGTGGAGACTACTTTGTAGTCATGGCGGTGGTGGCATTTTTAAGAAGCAGTTGCTAGGGGTAATGGAGTCAGTGGTTAAGACTTTGTTACCCAGTGTCTAGAGCTGGCAGAATTGATGGGGCAAGCCATACTGCTCCACAGGAGGGATAGCAATGCCTTCATCACATATGTTCTCAGGCATGTTTCTGAAGGAACTGATATTTAACGTTTGCTCCTTGTTGTTTTCTGTACTGTTTCTTTTTCCTTTCTCTTGATATGGAGAGCTACTTAATATTTCTTTAATAAATCCACATTAAAAATCAACTTAAATTAACCTGAAGAAGTTGCCATTAATTCTGATTAAGAATTTTGATTAATATAGAAGTTGGAATTAGTACTAGTTTCAGACATAGATGTCCAGAAAAATGATGAGTGTATTAGTTCTCTGTGGCAGCCATAACAAATTGCTAGAAATTTTGCAGCTTAAAATAAAAAAGGGACATGACAACGGGTAAAACTAAATATAAGATTATAAATTCTCGCTCCCATTTCTATTTTCTCATTAGAATATTTTTTAGCTCCTTGGAGAGTTCTAAACACCTGTATATTTATGTTCTTTTTGTCTAGCATTTCAAAGGGTTCAGAGTAGGTAGACTGAATGCAAATTTCTACAACTCCACTGTTTATGAGCTATAACTTCTTATAAGCCTTTCTTGAATCTGGTGTAGTGAAGAATGAAGCAAAAATCCCTTCTTTGATGGGAGTCTCCTCACTGTTACCATTTACTTTTGTTGCTACAAACCCAGAAAATAGGGAGATTTGACTCGGGGGCATTTTATGTCTTATCATGTATTTTCAATGGGTTGCTTTTTTTCTTTTTTTTTGAATTTTTATTTTTATTATATTGTCTTCTCCAGGCATGGCATATTTTACCTCAGCTAGTTTACTGGAGTGAAAGCAAATCAAAATAGGACCAGATACAGGTAAGCCAATCAGAGGCACACAATGTGTGTTTATTGTCAACATTTTACTTCTCTTGCCCATCACTATTTCCCCAGAACCTAAAGCACCCATGAGAATATTTAATGCTGCTCAAGTAATTTTGAATGAATAAATGAATCTTAGATAATCTAGTTTATATTTTTTCAAAGTTGCAGGTTTTTTTTTCAGGTCCTGTATATTCATAATACTTAACTCTAGTTCTCTCTTTAACAGGAAACATAAACATGAATTTTTGGTTTAAATATTGAAATTCCATGTAGTAACTATGTGATCTTGGATGCATTGTTTGATTTCCTTGAGTCTGTTTCCTCGTTTGCAAATACAGAACTGTTAAAAGAAAATCTGAAGTATATTAAAAATTTCAAGAGTTTATGTGTGCAAAAATCGATTGGAATTGGGCAGTGTCAAACTGGATGGAGCACTTCATGGACAAGAGCTAGTGGAAAGGCTTCTACAGAGAAAAGGCAGAAGCAAAGCAAGGAAAGTATTTGAATGTCTACAGCTTAAGCATCTGCCTTATTTGAGAAAGGCCTAGTTGGTTGTTTGTGATTGTTTGTCTTTAGGTTTTGATTTCTTAACCTTGAGGCATTTCAGGCTTAAGTTTGGGCTTGCTCATTAGGCTGCTAAGGTATTAGAACTACCTCAGCCTAATGGCCTTTTTGTTTGATTTAATAGACCACTACAATTACCTTAAGGAGTGGTTGGGAGGGTTAAAGGAGATTATTTTCTTAAATGCCAATGGCAACTATGGATAAAAATAATAACAATAAACATATTCTTTTTACAAAAATTTCCTTTTCTTTCCATTTTTTCCCTTGCCCATGGGGGACTGAAAAAAATAATTTGTCCTCCTTCTCCTGAGTCATTGAGACAAAATTGTATCAATTTCTCCCCCTCTTGAGTTTATAGTTCACTGCAGACTTCAGGTTCCTTTTAAAGTCCCAGCTCTCTGCATATTTTCCAGTTGCCCCATTGGTGTACTGCCTTCTACCTTCTGACTCAGTGAGCTTAATTAAGTAAGTTCTGGAATTACCAATTTGCTGACTCATTTTATCTCTTACAATTTCACCCAATACTTTTACTTTGCACCTGGATTTAATTTATCTCTTTATATGCTTATTTTGCATCATTGTAGACTCATGAAGCAGCTCTTATTAGTTCTTCAAAATAGAACATATATTCATTTGTAAGCACAAATTAAGCAGTTTAAGGTGATCAGATGTTGACTAAGGGAATCAATCTTATTTTTTTTATAAGGTTAAAGTCTTCTCAACAATTGTAGTCCCACAACAGCCTAGCCAAATGTCCCTCCATGTCTTTCCTGAAGGAAAGAAGAGTCTGTGAGATTGGGCCTTTCTGGGACTCTGTTCCATCCTTGTGTTTACACATTATGTCTCTCTGTCTGGTCCCCAAAAGATGGTTTGCAGCCAAAGATGGGTAAGATATCTCACAGGAGATACAACCTAAGCCAGGCGAAACTGAGTGGGGACCCCCTATGAGCTGCCTTAGAAGAATATGGGAAGGGGCCTTGCCTCCCCTTCCCCTTGCCTGGGAAAGTCTGTTGTGGGCTCTGGCTTTTCCCTGGCACCTGTTTGTGAGAGAAGTCATGAGGACAACAAAGATCAGTTCTCTCCACTTATCTCAACGGAGCTGTTACAATGTGAGAGACTTGACCCTGAAAAGGTACATACCTTAGGTAAGACATCATGAGACCTTGTACTTCGGCTGTATACAGACAAAGGGAGATTGGAATAGACATTTTTTTACTATGATGTATGAGTCTCACAGACCTTGTAAGAAATAATGTTACTTTCTTGTAGTTGTATACCTATCAATAAAAACCTTCAGTCAGCCTTATTCTGGGCTCCAGTCCTCTGAGACTGAGAGACCCCTGGCCTTCTGAGAGATTTAACAGCATTAAGTCTCTGTTTATTTCTTTCTTAAAAACTTAACCCAAACCGCCCCTTCTCGCACCCTCACTGCCCTTGTTGCACGGGACGCGACAAACAATGAAGATAGGAAAATGTGAGATCATGAAATAGGGGAAGTTAGAGAGAGAGAGAACACAAGGAAGTAAACATTTTAAGAGCATAGAGGAGAGAAAATAGACTAGTTACTTTAAGAGCACTGAAAAGTAAAGAGAATAAGGTTGGAGATTTAGGAATAAAAAGAAAAGAAACTGTTGGAGGTGTGGCTAAATCAGTATTTCTACATGACTACTAATTTCTTTCTTGAATGTCTAAATAAAGAATACTTCACACATAAGGTTGTGGATTGATTCCACAGGGAAACGTCTTGCCTGGCATGATTTGAGATGGTGATTGGAGAGACATATAGAAGCTATATCTACAGGTGCTATATATCTAAAGTTGAATATTAGATGACTTTAAATATTTTGTGTTTGCACAGAAGTGAATCTTTAAAAATTGTGGAATTTTTGCCTATTACAACATAAAAGGATTAGCCTGGAAATGTCAATAGAACTATTTACTAGCTTTTCTCTAGAGCATAATTAAGCCTAGAAACTTTTAATACAAATGAAAATGCACAATTCTAGGGAATCAACATCAGGAAACCAGTTCTATTTTCTTCTCTCATGGTGTTGCTTCTCCTAACGTAGTCTACCACCTACCTATTACACCTTGAATATCTGATAAAAATGTAGATTTCTAGGTTATACCTAGGTCTCACAGAATCACTAAACTAAAGCATGAGGAAAAAAGATTCCTCAATTAAGGTAGTTGCGCTTGATCCAACAAGAGCCTGATGTGCAAAGTATGTGAAGACATCTGACTATTGAAGCACTGATCGTACACTTAATTTAAGCTATTTTTAATTTAGTAAGTGAACAAAACATCATATTCTAGTCCTAATTATGCTAGCAGGTGTGTACCAGATAATCAACCTGACGGAATATCCATCTTGGGTTCATATGGGCTGTGCGAAAATAATTAAGTTTAAAATTGTCAGCCTTGCTATCGTGACTCTGTGTGTGTGTGTGTGTGTGTGTGTGTGTGTGTGTGTGTGTGTAGAAAAAAATAGCTAGTTAGAGCACTATTTGTTGGGGGAACACCTGCTTACTTTCTCATAAGTCCTGTATTTCAAGATGACACTTCACGGATATAAGGTAGAGGCCTATGCTGGGATGCAGTTACAGGAAGCTTAATGTAAAGATTCAGGTCCTTGGGGTGGCAGCATGGCTCAGCTGGTTAGAGCTCGAGCTCTTAACAGCGTTGCCAGTTCAATTCCTGCATGGGATGGTGGCCTGCGCCCCCTGCAACTAAGATTGGAAATGGCGACTGAACTTGGAGCTGAACTGTGCCCTCCACAACTAGATTGAAGGACAACTGATGGGTCCTGGAAAAACACACTGTTCCCCAATATTCCCCAATAAATTAAAAAAAAAAATCTTTACTTACTTGATAAGTAAAGAACATTACTAGATATTCTGAGCATGGGAAGATAACAAAGTGTTAAAGACTGAATAATAAAGTGTTAATTTTATTATTCTGCCATCTTGAGTTAATGGGAGTAAGCTTACTTTTCAGATGCTTAGAGACAGAAATCTTTCCACCACTGTCTAAATCTCAAAGTGTGATAGTCCAAGTTATGACAAGCCTTTTTAATACAATATGGTTTTCAGTTGTTTAATAATTACTGAGAGCTCTAGGCACTGGGAAAACTGGTACACCCATAATTAATAAGAGAGAAAAGTCTTCCTGATCTAGTAGATCCTTTTATTGGAACACACACCATTCTTGATTGTTCCATTCTCTTAAGTGGGATCAGACAGCAATATGCTAATATTATAATAGGAGTTCCCTTATTCTGGACATACACCTCTATTAACTAGAGCCTTAGCTCCATTGGCAACCATACCAGCCTTCTGATTTCTATTAATCTCATGGTCAAATGAAATTTCTGGTTACCAAAGTTCAAAAATAGGAGGATCATTAGTAAGCAGGGCAGTAGAATGTGGTCTGGGAACTAGATTATCCCCAAAAGGGCAATAAAAATATTGAGGGAGTTGACCATGCTGAAGGAGACTACAGTCTACTCTGAATTGAATGGTTTCCAAAGTGTCTTAGTCAGGGATCATTTGATTCTGAATAACAGAACCCATTTAATGCAGTTTAGGAAACTAAAGGAAACTTGATTAGAAGAAAGAAGCACAGAGAAAAATGGCAGTGACAAAGTAGTCATAAGGTATTAAATTTTAGCTCCAGAAAGTCAAGAGGGCATGATCTCTGGTCTATGCTTCACACACATTTATTCTTTCTGTTCATGCACATTCTTTTATTAAATAAATGACTAACACAATTACAGCTTCACCTTATCTTTTTTAAGTTTTACTAAGATATAATTGATATGCAAGAAATTAAACACATTTAATGTATATCTCTTGATGAGTTTGGGCATATGCATATACCCATCATGTTATCACCACAATCAAGGTACTAAATATATTTATTATCTCTAAATTTGTGTGTGTGTTCTTTTGTGGTCCTTTTTTGTGCGTGGTAAGAACTTTTAATATGACATTCTTCTTAATGTAATTTAAAGTGCAGAATAACATATTTTAACTACAGATATAATACTATGATGTAGAGCAGATCTCCAGAACTTATTCATCTTGCATAGCTGAAACTTTATAACCATTAAGCAACAACTCTTCATCTCCTTCCAGCCCCTGGTAACTACCATTTCATTTCTTGCCACTATGAGTCTGACTATTATAGGTATCCCATGTAAGTGGAATTGTGCAGTATTTATTCTAACAAATACCCAATAGAAATTAAGTAGTCACTTCAATCTCAGGAGAGGGATTGGTCCAGTTTACACCCAGGTGTTTATCCCTGGTCCAATCTTGGGTGATCACAGTGACATGGTCCACACTCTCCCTGTATCAATCATACCTGGCAAAACCCCAACCCTACATAAACCTTACCATCTGATATTTCCACAGCTAGAGTCGGTAATTGAATTTTTTTTAGGGAAATTATACAACAGTGCCCATATTTTCAATGAAGTATGTGATCAAGAAAGTCCAAAGATAGTCAAACGTAACCAACAATCTTTGGGTCACCTTCTATGAGACTTCCTTTTTTGCATTCCAAGATTTCATATCTTCTTTCTCCATAAATAATCCACATTCCCTCTTCATGCTCAACTGGGAATGACAGTCTGCTCACATATTTCATTGTGAAAACAGAAATCATCACATGCAAGCTTCTGCATATCCAGGCCACCTCCATACACTCATCATCATCATCATCAGAACATTGACCACAGCAGCAGCAATGATAACAACTGCACCTCTCATTTCTTTTTCTTTTCCATCTGTTATAATGGAAAATATCATCTATCAGAAATCAACTCCTCTATTGGTACTTGTGGTTCCATCTCCTTTCAAGTTTTTTAAAAACCTTTTTTTCTTTCAGATATCTTTATTGTCCTCTACTATCAATCTTTTCTTGTTGATCAGAGCCAGAAATATAAAAACATATACATTTGTATATTTTTACATCTATATTTATATATGTATACATATACACATTTATATGTATATACTAAAATACTGTAAGGCATTATTATAACAGCTAAGAGCACATGTACGATTCTTCTGAAAATTTTCACAAAAAAATGTTGGGAAGAAAGCAAAGTTTATAAGTTTTAAAAAGTAAATAATGTTAAAGACAAACTCAGAAATCCTACTGAGGACCAGAAAACTTGAACTTTCAACCCAAGGGATAATTTATGCATTGTGATTTCATCTAATAATATTTAATTACAGTGTTATTAATGCCTCCAAGGTACTTCTCTGGGTGTATGGTAAAAGAAACAGTGACAAGACACTTAAGTTATAATCTTAGCTATAAAACAAACTTCTACAGAAGTCTTAAGTCAATAACAACTTTAAATTAAATTAAAATGAAAAATTAAATTAGATACACAAATTTTAAAATTTTTTAAATAAAAATAAAGATTGTTACAAATTTTTAAATGAGTTAATTTCAGTAAATACATAATGTTGAAACCAAAAAAATATTTTTAAATTATTTTATACATTGTAGTATATTCTAGATATATATTCTTGAATATGTATCTAGTATATTCCAACACATGTGATATCTAGATTATAGACTATACTAGGTATATTCTAATATACAACATATTACATATTCCAGTGTATGTGTATGTGTGTATATGTCCTAGTATACGTTACATATCAAACTTAATTACATCTCTCAAGTATATTTGTATTCTTCCAAAGGAAAAAAAATCCAAACTTAATTACCTTTTCCAAAGCTAATTTTTGGCATATAAAATATGCAATAATGAGACAATATGGGATATAATATCCCCTATTGCACAAGGTTCCTATGAAAATATAATCTAAATTTTTCATACATATATATTAAAAAGAGATCATATATAAAGTGTCTTATATAGAGTTTCTGACACATAGTGGGTATCTGAAAATGTTAGCTTTGGTTTTTCCTCTCTGTATTATTTTCTTTAAAAAAATTCTAGCTGCAGGAGCATTAGTAAGCCAATGAAGGATATACTTTGTTGAAGACAAGGCTACTGTCGTGATCCTTTAACTAGAATGCTTTCTTCTTTTGACCTTTTCATTGAGCAGAGCCCTGCATTCTTCTCAAGACTAAACCGAAACTTCACCTTGTTAAGAATAAGTTAGGGAGTCTTCCTAGAGTTGTCATCCCCTGATTGTGAGCTTTAATTATGGGTGTGCCAGTCTATCTTCCCTACTTCAATATAAATCCTTTAAGGATAAGGTCATCTGCCCATTTCCTAACCTACTATTTTATTTAGAATGGATCCTAAACAAATGTTTATTGATTGAATATTTTATTTTATATATGAGGTATTGGGTTGCTCAGCAATTCAATCACTTTTTAATTTTTTTCTTCTTTATTGGCTAAACAGTGGAGTAAAAGATCTTTTAATCGCAAGTGATAGGAA
This sequence comes from Rhinolophus hipposideros, assembly GCF_964194185.1. Classification (NCBI taxonomy): domain Eukaryota; kingdom Metazoa; phylum Chordata; class Mammalia; order Chiroptera; family Rhinolophidae; genus Rhinolophus; species Rhinolophus hipposideros. Next base: position 70,803,076 of record NC_138053.1, on the reverse strand, counting down.
TCTAACTAAAACTAGTCTGAACCAAATAGGGAAATTTATTGAATCCAGTAAGAAGGCAGGAGTGGACTTGGCCTTAAAAGAAACTTTGAATCATGAATGGATAGACTGTCAAAAAGAGCCTTCTCATTCTTTCTGTTTCTTATTATGTCTTTGTGTTTAAGCTTTATTCTTTTTATTCCAGATGGTTTTTTGCACGCAATAGGACACCTAAGTTTAGAAAGTTCTGTACTCACATACTTCCAGTTGACAACCCAAGGAAAAGAGTATTTCTCTTCATTTCCAGTTGAAAATATTCTGAGGAAGAACTTGCATTGATCTAGTTTAGTTTACCCCTTAAATTGTAGCTGAGATAATGAGAATTTATCAATTAGGTTTTCATGCAAAACAAACAAACCTGAAATTTAGTAGATTAAATTGCAGCCATTTATCTATACCACAATCCCAAAGAGTGGTAATTTGAATTTAGTTGGATGATCCTTCTCATCTCAGCTGAGCTCATTTATATAGTTGGGGTCAACTTGCTAGTCTAGAATGCCTCAACTGGCATGTCGCGTTTCTGTTTTAATGTGATTTCTCTCTTTTTTTTTAAACAGGTTGTTTTGAGCTTCGTATACTGTGGCTGGACAGAGCTCCAAGAGAAAGTGGAAGTAGACAAGGTCTCTTGAAGCCTGGGCTTGGATCTGGCCTTTACTGACTTCTACTTTATCCCATTGGCCAAAAAAGTCCTAAGGCCAGACCAGATTGAAGAGAAGGAAAAAGAGACTCTAACTTTTAATGATAGGAGATTAAAAGTAGGACTTGCAAATGGTGGGGGTACAGGTAAAAATAAAGGATTGTGGCTACCATAGAGATACAGTTTCAATAATGTATCACTCATATACAAGATGTATTACAGATCAGTACCAGAAGAAATAGTGCAGCACGTACATATTTGTAGGTAGTGTAATTCTGTATACATATTTGACCTATACTTTAATAAGGCATTAATTCATCACAAAAACACCGCACTGTTTCCACTTCTGTCAAAGTAGAAAAGGAAACAAAAATCAGTTAGGTATATGTAACAAAAGAGCAAAAAAGGACAAATGTTCTCAAAAACGAATTAGTTGTTATCACCTGTGAAGGCTTTGATATTAAAGCAATGGCTTTAACATATATCAAAACTTGATTGAAGACATTCAAATTTCATAACTGAGAAATGAAGATCTACCTACACTCACTCACCTAGATTAAGGAAAAGATGGGCAAAATGGCATGGTATAATTACAATAAACATTTAACTTGCTGTTTCCCCCTCTCTTTTTTTTTTTTTTTTTGACTTTCCCATTCATTTGTTCAACCAGTACTTATTGAGTATCTACTACCGTGTTTCCCCGAAAATAAGACCTAGCTGGACCATCAGCTCTAATGCACCTTTTAGAGAAAAAATTAATATAAGATCCGGCCTTATATTATATGATATAAGACTGGGTATTATATATTATATTATATTACATTACATTACATTATATTATATTATATTTTATTATATACCAGTCTTATATTATAATAAGACTGGGTCTTATATTAATATAAATTATATTTTTGCTCCAAAAAACATTAGAGCTGATGGTCCAGATAGGGCTTATTTTCGCGGGAACATGGTATATGGCTGACACTATGCCTCAGTTTTCAAAACTTGTGATTTGTACAAATTACCTTATCCTTTGTATAAATTACCATCCTCATTGAAGTTCAGACTGCAAATTGAACATGTCAGGAGCTCTGCACAAATGTTAACTTTTCCATAAGATTCCAGCCTCTGCCATCTAATTTATCTTGTACAATGATGTTCTTTCTAGAAGTACTTCATGTTGGTTTTCTACTCAAATGCCATCAATGGCTTTGCCTATCTGTTAAGGTTGAAAGTTTTGAGGGTTATAATTAAGGTTTCCCTCAGTCTAACATCTTCTCTATAAAATCTCTTCCCTCCAGTGAAATATACCTGGAAGAATTGAAGAGCTAATTAACTTACACTAGATTTTTAGTGATATCAGATATATACTGTGTTTCCCCGAAAGAAAGACTTAGCTGGACAATCAGCTCTAATGAGTCTTTTGGAGCAAAAATTAATATAAGACCCAGTGTCATGCAGGGTCGCAACTCCCTCTCCCCACACAAGAACACAGGACATGGTGAGGCCAAAAAGGAACACCCCCGGAGCCATAGATAGGGGAGTCATATCACTATATGCTCGATGGTGCTGGTCGAAACACAAAAGCAAAACATCCACTAGTACCACAATGAGGGGTCTTCCTGCACTCCAGTTTTGGTGACAGCTGGGCGAGACACAGGAAGTAGGATCAACACGATCTGCAATCCGCCTTCCGCTTCTCTGCCAACCAACCAACGAACCTGCTAACTGCAATCCGTGCCTGCTAGCTCAGCCAAGGCTATTATATCAGTGGCCAATGGCTAACTGGTTACAGCTGATGGCCAACTAGTTACAGCTGATGGCCATCTACTACCCGAGCCAGCACCTTTCCACGTGAGGTTGAGATCCTGGAAACTGCTCCCTGGGACTCTGTCCCCACACTCCACCTCTACAGGGTCTCACCTCACAATCTATACGACAAGTATCTTCTGCAAGGGGCCCTGTGTCAGGAACCCAACTCACAAGAAAAGGTTCAGTCCAGTTCAAGTAATGTCAGGGGTGCTCCTCAATGTGCACCTACTGTCTGGGCACAGCCAGGGTTTCTCAGCGTACCATCAGTCTTTCTGGGCACAGCCAGGGTTTCTCAGCGTACCATCAGTCTTTCTGGGCACAGCCAAACTTCCTGGGCACAGCCAGGGTTCTCAGGGCACTGTGCTGGAACAGTAGTGGTTCACAGCCAAGGAGTTTACATAGTCTTGCTGGCGGCCAGTCGAGACACAGGGAAAAAACATCCACCTGTACCCCAACGAGGGGTCTTCCTGTACCAGTGTTACGCAAGAGACCCTGCTTGCTGCGCCATTTGTCGTGCAGGGTCTCAGCTCCCAATCCCCGCCCAAGAACGCAGGACACGGTAAGGCCAAAAAGGAACACCCACGGAGCCATAGATTGGGGAGTCAAACCAATATATTCTCGCTGGTGGCTGGGCTGGAGACACAGGAAGCAGGATCTACATAATCTGCCTAACAGCAGTCCGCGCTTGCCAGCCACCATCTTCTTGCTAGCCCCCATTTCTTTCTGCTAACGTAGCCACAGCCGTTATATTAGTGGCCAATGGCCTACGGGTTACAGCTGACGGCCAACTAGCCACAGCTGCTGGCCATCTGATCACAGTTGATGGCCATTTACTGCCCGAACCAGCACCTTTCTATGTGAGGCCGAGAGCCTGGAAACTGTTTTTTGGGGTTTTGTCCCCACACTCCACCCCTACAGGGTCTCGCCTCACAATCTACGCAACAAGCATCTTCTGCGAGGGGCCCTGTGCAAGGAGCCTGGAGGTGAATGCACTATCCTGAACACAGCCAGGCTCTCTGAGCACAGCCAGGGTTTCTCAGGGCACCAGCAGTACTTCTGGGCACAGCCAGACTTCCTGGGATTCTTAGAGTACCACCTGTTTCCCCAGGCACAGCCAGGTTTTCTCAGGGCACCACCACAGTACTTCTGGGCACAGCCAGACTTCCTGGGCTTCTTAGGGTACCACCTGTTTCCCCGGGCACAGCCAGGGTTTCTCAGGACACTGCTACTCTCTCTGGACACAGCCAGACTTCCTGGACACAGCCAGGGCTTCTCAGGGCACTGCCACTCTCTCTGGACACAGCCAGACTTCCTGGACACAGCCAGGGCCTCAGGGCACTGCCACTCTCTCTGGACACAGCCAGACTTCCTGGGCTCAACCAGGGCTCTCAGGGCACTGCCACTCTCTCTGGGCTCAGCCAGACTTCCTGGACACAGCCAGGGCCTCTCAGTTCACTGCCACTCTCTGGACACAGCCAGACTTCCTGGACACAGCCAGGGCCTCTCAGGGCACTGCCACTCTCTCTGGACACAGCCAGACTTCCTGGGCTCAGCCAGGGCTCTCAGGGCACTGCCACTCTCTCTGGGCTCAGCCAGACTTCCTGGACACAGCCAGGGCCTCTCAGTTCACTGCCACTCTCTGGACACAGCCAGACTTCCTGGACACAGCCAGGGCTCTCAGGGCACTGCCACTCTCTCTGGGCTCAGCCAGACTTCCTGGACACAGCCAGGGCCTCAGGGCACTGCCACTCTCTCTCTCTGGGCCTCTCGAGGTACTGTACTGGAACAACAGCGGCTCACATCAAGGTGCTTACATATTATCAATGGCGGCCAGTCAAGACACAAAAGCAAACATCAAACCAGTCCCACTACATGGTAGTATGTTCCCAAACAGTCAAGCGTCCAATAAATTAGGGATGGAAGGCAATTCCCCATAGTCCATAGTCATTTGCCAGGGCTGTCCTGGGGGTGAGGGATGACCTTGACCTCACCCTCATCTCCCATGGAGGACTCAGCAAGTGTTTCCTCCTGGGACTAAAAGTCCTGCATCTGGGCTGCCTCAGCAAGCAGTTCCCAGCCCACAGAGTGGCAACAACCTTCGCTTTCTCCGCTTTCTCCGGCCTCTGCTGGTTGGGGAACCGTCCACGTCTTCCCACCCCTCCACGGGAATCGAGCTCTCCGGCAGCTGCTCCTCCTGGTCTTCCTCAGACTGAGTTTTCATACGCAGAAACTGCTCCACTGCCCTTCGGAAAGCTTTGGCCAACACCATATCCTGCTGACTACGCCATGTGTCACGCAGGGGACCCTGCTCGCTGCGCCATTTGTCGTGCAGGGTCTGTCTCAGCTCCCACTCCCCACCCAAGAACACAGGACACTGTGAGGCCAAAAAGGAACACCCACGGAGCCATAGATAGGGGAGTCAAACCAATATATTCTCGCTGGCGGCTGGGCTGGAGACACAGGAAGCAGGATCTACATAATCTGCCTGACAGCAGTCCGCGCTTGCCAGCCACCATCTTCTTGCTAGCCCCCATTCCTTCTGCTAGCGTAGCCACGGCAGTTATATTAGTGGCCAATGGCTTACGGGTTACAGCTGACGGCCAACTAGCCACAGCTGCTGGCCATCTGATCACAGTTGATGGCCATTTACTACCCGAGCCAGCACCTTTCTATGTGAGGCCGAGAGCCTGGAAACTGTTTTTTGGGGTTTTGTCCCCACAACCAGTCTCGCTGGCAGCCAGGTGAGACACAGGAAGCAAACATCTGCCAGTTCTACTACATGGTGGTACATTCCCAAGCAAACAGTCAAGCGGTCCATCAAATCAGGATGGAAGGCAATTCCCCATAGTTCACAGTCATTCTCCAGGGCTGTGCATTGGCCTCACAATGTGTGCTGTCTCCACAGGGCAAGGGCTCCAAGTCCTGCCCAACCTGGGGCTGAGGGACAACTTTGACCTCACATGCATCCTCCACTGAGGACTCAGCAAGTGTTTCCTCCTGGGACTATAAGTCTCACATCTAGGCTGCCTCAGCAAGCTCCTCCCAGCCCACACAGCTGCAAAAACCTTCACTTTCTCCAGCCAATGCTAGCTGGAAAAATAACCAAGTCTTTCCACACTTCCATGGGGGTCCAGCTCTCTAGCATGGCTCTTTCCATGCTGGTCAGAGAACCGTCCATGTCCTCCCACCCCTCCTTGGGAGTCCAACTCCTGACAACAGTGGCTACCGCGTACTACACTGTGGGGACAGAGCCCCAGAAAGCAGTTTCCAGGCTCTCAGCCTCACATAGAAAGGTGCTGGCTCAAGTAGTAAATGGCCATCAACTGTGATTGAATGGCCATCAGCTGTGGCTAGTTGGCCATCAGCTGTAACCAGTGAGCCATTGGGCACTAATATAACTGTCGTGGCTATGCTAGCAAAAAAAAAATGGGGGCTAGCAAGTAGATAGTGGCTGGGCTGGCAAGCGCGGATTGCAGTTAGTGGCGGAATGTGGATTATGGATTGCAGAGAAGTGGACAGCAGGTTGCAGACAGTGTGGCTCCTGCTTCCTGTGTCTCCAACCCAGCTGCCAGCAAGACTATAGTAGTATGACTCCCCTACTTATGGCTCCGTGGGTGTTCCTTTTTGGCCTCACCATGTCCTGCGTTGTTATGTGGGGAGCGGGAGCAGAGACCCCGCCTGACACCCCACAGGCTGCCTGATGACTCCCTGCATTACACATACACTGCGTGGGGGCCACATGTCCTCCTGCCCAGAATCAGACACCATTCCTGGCTGGAATCCCGCTCGCCGTGCCAGGCATCTGCTTGGGTGGAGGCCTCAGTGTAAAATGTCCACAACTCTAGGAGTCCACAGCAGCAGCCGACCACCAAGAGGAAGATGATGCTTGCTTTGGCCAATGGGGCGGCGTGCCATCCGGAGGCTTGAAAGGACCACCAATTCACCGAGGGGTCATGTTTCTCCCAAGCAGATTGCGTTTCCTGCTCCCGGCGCTGCTCCTCATGGGCTTCCTGAGACCCAGTTTTCATATGCAGAAACTGCTCCAGCATCCTTCGGAGAGTTTTGGTTGTCACCACACACTGCTCGCGAAACTGAGTTTTCATACATATAAACTGCTCCATTATCCCTTTGAAGACTGGCTGGCACTATACCCTGCTCGCTGCGCCATGTGTCATGCGGGGTCTCAGCTCCCACTCCCCGCACAAGAATGCAGGATATGGTGAGGCCAAAAAGGAACACCAACAGAGCCATAGATAGGGGAGTCATATCACTATATTCTCAATGGCTGCCGGTCGAGACACAAAAGCAAACATTCGCTAGTATCCCAACGAGGGGTCTTCCTGCACCGCAGTCTTGGTGGCGGCCAGGTGAGACACGGGAAGTAGGATCAACATGATCCACAATCCGCCGTCCACTTCTCTGCCAACCAACCAACGAACTTGCTGGCTGCAATTTACTGTCTGCTTCTCTGCAGCCAACCAACCCCTTGCTAACTGCAATCCAAGCTTGCTAGCTCAGCCATGGCAGTTATATCAGTGGCCAATGGCTAACTGGTTACATACAGCTCATGGCCAACTAGTACAGCTGATGGCCATCTACTACCTGAGCCAGCACCTTTTCACATGAGGCCGAGATCCAGGAAACTGCTCTCTGGGACTCTGTCCCCACACACAGTCTTATATTATTATACTTTTATATTATATTATATTATATTATATTATATTATATTATATTATATTATATTATATTATATTATATTATATTATATTATATTATATTATACTATACTATATTATATTATACTATATTATATTATATTATAGAAGACCCGGTCTTATAGCAAAATAAGACTGGGTCTTGTATTAATTTTTGCTCCAAAAGACGCATTAGAGCTGATTATCCGGCTAGGTCTTATTTTTGGGGAAACATGGTATTAATACTGGTAAAAGAACTGAAAGATTCTAGAAGGATTAAATAATATAGAAAAGGGTAGTTGATGATGATTCACTTTTATGAATTCAAAAGATGAATCCACTTTAATCATATCCACATTAAAATATAAAATGTAGGTTTTGCTTACATTTGGTAGGCAGTGTGGGGAAAGGGGCAGGAGAATAGTTTCCAGGCTCTCAGACTCACGTGGAAAGGTGCTGGCTTGATTATTAGATGGCCATCAGCTGTAACCAGCTGGCTCTCGCTGTAATGAGTTGGCCATTAGCCACTATTGGTTTGTATATATCGGCTGTGGCTAGGTTAGCAAGTGCAGATTGTGCAGATTGTGACTTGTGTGGGTGTTGTGGATCCTGTGGATCCTACTTCCTGTGTCTCGCAGGGCTGCAAGCAAGACTGTGATGCAGGTAGACCCCTTGTTGGGGTATTGGCGGATGTTTGCTTTTTTTCTCTGGAGCAGCCGCCATCGAGAATAGAATATAGTGGCTATCCTTGGCTCCGTTGGTGTTTCTTTTCAGCCTCAATTTCTTCTGTGTTCACCTGCTGGGAGCTGAGACCCTGCATTACAGACAGGCACTTGTCACTGAAGTAAAAAATGTGCTTAAAAATGACTCAAGTATTAATAGCATGCCAGAGTCTAAAAGAATTAGGTGTGTTAAGAGTGTTGGAAACATTTAAGGTTTTTATGTCATGCTCAATGTCAACAATTTGTGTCTATAAATTTTAGATTAAATTAAACTGCTAACCTATATAAAATGCACCTTCTTCCTTATTTTAAAAATAACATGTCCCTTTTCTTGTTATATCCCCAATACAATGAGGTAGCTAAATTTAATCTTTAGAAGTAAGTTTAAAAGTAATTTTCCCATTCTACCCTAACAAAGATCCATCCCCCCACCCAAATCTGTTAAACCTTCCCCCAAATCAAAATAAACAGTGCGTGAAATATACAGTTTTGGGCCAAGTATCATTAAATGGACGCAGCTGATTTTCAACCCAAAATCTTCAATTTTCAAACTTCACAGTTCTCTGATTATTTTAGTCCTGTACTTTTATCACCTGTCTGCAGATCTCTAACAACAATGCTCACCACGGTGACACTAACGTATTCTGACATGAGGTGGGTGTTTCCTTTCTGACATTTTTCTTTTTTCCTATACATCACACGGTAATAGTGAGAAGTTTAGATCTCATCTCCTGCTGGGAATAAAGCTTTAAGAACTGAGTCTAAGTGATCTCCTGTAGCACCTACAAGCCCAAAAGCTATATTATGGTTTTGTAATTGTAGTAGATTTTAAAGTATCAGTTCTAAAAAATGGGTCTTCTCCCTAAGATCTTGCTGGTCCAGCAAAGTGTCTGAATTGAAAGGAATTTAAAGGAAAGTTCAAATCCTTAGGAGCAGGATGTCTGCTTCATGCCAGAGGAGTTCAAGTACACTTAAATATAGAGTTACAGTTACACAGTTGCCACTAGTCTCAGAAGATCAGACAGTCACTAGACACTTTAATAGTTCTGTACTTCAAAAAGGAAAGGATGCGTGTGTGATGTCTTTCAGAAACCTGCCTCTTCCTAAAAGTCATAAAGACAACGTTCTATATGTGTAACCAAACATGTGTGTGCGTGCACATGCACATGTTTTAATCATTGTCAATTTGACGAATGACTATTCCACTGGTGACTATTCCACTCTATGCAGATTCATGTTTTAAGGGGCATGATGATAATATTTTTCGAGTGTGTCATACATGATGTCTTATCTTGTTCTCTCATGCATAAGGATTCAGGATAAATTTTACTGTTACAAGGTATATGTTAAAAGTAGTTTCATGCTCCCATTTCCATATTGTATCTCATGGAGAATCTTGCTGGGGTCACAGTGTCAGTGGAGGGACATGGGCCTCTTGCTAGTTTATCTTTTACAGGACAGACATGAGAAAGCAACCTCATCAGTGATCAGATCAACTGACAACAAAAGACTGCATACATGGTGGTCAGTTCTTCACTCACAGACGTCACCTGGAAATACCATCTGCCAAACAGCTGGAGGTCTTGGGCCCTGAGAAATGTTGTAGTGGATAGAAGCCCGAATTCTTCTGGAAAATTCAGATTGCATGCATAGCCCCTTCCACTGGGAAAGCTGGGAGTGAGTGAGGTATCAAACCCCCCAAGTTCATACTGAAGCGTGTCTTAGAAAACTCTGTTCATTGTGCTTGGGATGTTTGACGTGAGCCAAAAGTAGGGTTAAAAACCTTTGCAAAGTTTATGTCCTTACATCCTCATAGCCATCCTGTGAGCACAAACTATTTCAATTTTCTCTTCCAGTTATGGATGCTTTACTATAACAAGATTATATAACTCTACCATGGTTACATGGTAAATGGTAGAGCCAGGTTTTTAGCCAGGTTTTCTAAGCACCACAAATATACAGATATGGCTGATGGATAGAAGCTCATGTATAAAACATTGACCAAATTCATTTATTTTTACAATGGGAATTTATTATTGTTAGCCTTATAAAATATTACAAAAAGCAATAGATACATTGTATTGACGTGAGGTGATGACGTGAGGTGAAGGAGCATTGCTGGCTATGACACCCAAATTCATCCTAAGTGAGGAAATGGTAACAACTAACACGTACTGATTTCTTCCTCCTGGTTTTGAGTTAATAATGGCCAGAAGGAAGGCTAGGAAAGGCACTGCGACTGAGAGTAAGTCTAGGGGTGGTCCAGAGTAAAATTTATTAAATAGGTAGTTTGTCATCAGTTTCATGTTTTTCATAAGAACTTCAAAACTGTCAGCATGAATTACTTTGTATGACAGCCCTCCTAAAACCCTAAGAACTGGACCAAACTCCAGCATGGCTTCTATTGGCCCAAGACTATCTCCCTAGAATGACACTGTCCTGCCGCTCAAGGACTTGCCTGAGAAAACTCACCATTGTCAAAATAATTTACTATTTGTTCCAGCCAACATCTGACTATAGCCTTCCCCCATCTCCAATCTCCCTTGAAAACATTTGCAATTAGAAATCCCCTCTGTCCTCTTTGAGATATAGATCTTGTACCAGAAATATCTCCTTTAGGAACTGGGAGACGTCTCTTCGAAATGCAAACATCCAGAAATAGCTCTTCTGTCTCCCAGTTCTGTGGGAGGGTAAGAGTCTAACTCTGGCAGGCACCTTGCTCATATTTATAAAATTACCTTCTGTACTAAAGCTCTGAAATGCTTGTTTCTCCCCCGGATAATTGCCAGTTAATATGTCCTATTCATATCGGCCAATCCCTCTTAGTACTTTTCTCTAGCCTACATACCCCAGCATTTAAAAAGCCTTCCACTGTTCTCCCCACCCCCTTTTTTTTTAAGTGTAGTTTAGCTGTTTACACTGAGTCTCTCTCCTCTACTGGAGTCATCCGAATACATTCTGTCTTACCAGTTTGTACCAGTATCCAAATTTGTTTCTCTTTGGCATTCATGCTGTGGAATTTCTTCCCACTCTTCCTGTCTAGCCAAGATCCTTGCTGTGACATCCAACGTTGACTCGGCATTGCCCGAAATGCACTTACACCTAAAATTTTCCTAAAACATCCTTAAAACTTCCTGACCTCTCCTAGGACTTTGCTAATCCTGTACATACATTTAAAAATTATTTTACACATGAATCATGTAGGGATCTTGTTACAATGTGACTGTTGCCAGTAGGTCTCAGGATTCTGCTCTTTTTACAAGCTCCCATGTGCTACAGATGCCACAGCCCCATACACCTACTTTCAGTAGCGAGGCACAGGACATCTAGTGACACTGACTGATAGACACGTTTTGGTCATTGTTTAATAATCAACTCAGCCGAGCTTCTCTGCTCATACTACTCACAAGAGCAAATGCTCCCCAATCTCTATCCCTGACACTCCCTTCTCTCTTCTCTGCATTGTTTTCCTCGAAAGATTTTTTCACTATCTGAATCATTTTGTGTGTGTATGTATGTATGTATGTATGTATTTACTTAGTACGTCTCCCTAGAAGGATATAAACTGCATGAAGGCACGTGTCCCTCTTGTTCACTGTCATATCTACATTGTCTAGAACATTTCTTTCCACACCATAGGTGCTCAAGGAATGAACTTGATGGATCATCTAAATTATACTTAGAACTGACTAATGGCTTAGATGGATTGAATCTCTGAGGTAACATATATAACACAAAAATGGATATAAATGAAACACAATGGAATGAATAAATAGAAATTCCAAGCGACAGGAAGGAAACATTATGGATGAAAGCACAAACAGACATTCTTCATGTTACCGTCCAGATGATTTCTGGCTGCTCAAGAATCAGCTACTCTTGGGCAGTCTGCAAGGTTAATTAATTAATTATTGTAAAATAAGGCCCCTCTTCCTTCTACTCCTAGGTCACTTTTAATTACGATATTCTGCATTTCAAATTTTATAACGCTGATGAAAGGAAGCCTGTGGGAAATAGAGTCCATTTACTATTTTCAAATGAATTTGACTTTTTTTTCCTAACTGCTGCCTCTTTTTATGCATTTTTATTCTTCCTAACTCCAAATACTTACCTTCTATTATAAAATGTACTATCATATAAAAATTAGAGTATGTGTTCAGCAGTAAGGCTGTGACAGAGAGTGTAACACAAATGCTTATACACATCAGTACTGGGGACGATTGTTCTTCACCATTTTGACGCCCTCTTGTTTTAACTAATATTTTATAATAGCCCTATTACTCTCCTGAAATGATAGTCATTGATAGAATAATGTTAAAAATAACATGTATATATATACATATATATATATATATATGTGTGTGTGTGTGTGTGTGTGTGTTTGTGTGTGTGTGTGTATATATGTATATCTTATGTGTAATATGAATGAAACCTGAGAAAAAGGTACTTATAGTAAAATAATTTAAAAATCAATGTATAAATACTAGTACACAATGACATCAGAATTTTTGTTTGATTGTCAATTTCCCCATACAAACCCCCAGTCTCTAAGGATTGGTACCTGGTGGATTGAAACTCTTTTTGTGAGGAATTCTACTATTGTAAGTAAATGAGAAGATACATATCTTTGATAGTATGCAGTTTGTGTGAGTGTACATAGGATTAGTTGATTTCTTATGTTTACGTTCTGGAAACTGTGAACAATTTTTCCCTCTTGAGTGTGCCCGAGGAGCAGCAGAAACCCTGCATGTGCACCTAGAGATTTCCCCTCCTACTGAGCCGTTTTTTGTCCACGAAGGTTTACTTCTCTCTAGGTTGAAAAGCTGTCTTTTGGTTGTTTTCTATTTCTGAACAGGCCACATTTTCAGGTCTTTTCACAACCTTAGTTTAATCCACACCCTCTCCTCTCCAAAACAGCCACATTCTTGATGAAGTGCGCAGTATTTATATTGATGTTATTTTAATATCTGATAGATAAGAAAAGTAAGATTAACTCTAAAGTGTAGGCTTACAAACATGTCTTGAGTTTTAAAAAATGTTCCTCTTCCCCACATTTTCTATATTTCTAGTATGTTGCCACTGAGTTTTTATAAGCTACAGCTTCTCTCTTTACCCTCACACTCCCATTGTCATTATACACTAACTAATGCTGCTACCTTTTAAAATTTGTTATTTATGAAGATACTGTGGTTTCCTTCAGAATGTCTATCTTTGCTTACTGTACAATGTTTTAGCTTCATAATAAAGTACAGGATGATTTGATAGGATTTGTCATAGCGAACAAGGAGATTAAGTACAATGTTAAGAAAGATTCTTAAAAAATATCTTTAGAGAGATTGAGGAGTTTACAAAAATATACCAGAAGAAAATAAGAAGAATGGTAATAAAGTGATGACAAACGTCAACCTCTCCATAATAAACCAAATTCTATGTCATATATTCTAAAGGTAGATTTTAATAAACTCTTCAATGTCATATTCCCTTTTCTTCAGAACCCTGTGACTCTCTTTGCTATCAAAACAAATATTTAAAGCTCTTTTCTGGTATACATTTGATCTCTTTCAGTGTCATTTTCCCTCTTTACATGCGCTGCTCTTGAATTGCTTTTCCAATCTCTATTGTCAGCTGAATTTATTTCCTTGTGAATCCAAGGGCCGGTAGCCACTTTGGAGGCTAAACTAATACCTGCCTGGTAAGGTGGGGAGGTAGGCGTCCTGAACTGTGTTTATATATGAAAGATTAGATTAGGATTGGTTAAGAACTGAGATGTGAAGAGTCTTTGTTTGGGGCTAGTGGTCAATCCCCTCCTAATTTTTCTTGCTCTCAGATATAAAATAACTAAGTAAAGCCATTTTTCAAAATTTCCAAATCAATATTCTTATATAACATAAGCCTGTCAGATACTTTATAATTTGGGGCTGGGGGATATAACACCTTTAGAAATGTCACAGTCTTTCTTACAAGAAACTTTGCTGCTTTTTGCCATCAAAGAAACATGTGTTTTGAGAAAAAAATGTTCTGAGATAGATGGGCTATCACAGACACTTGACATTTTGCAGATATAAACTACTTAGGTAGAAATAACTATTGAAGTCACTTAAAAATATGTACAGGAACGTTTATCTTTCACTCTCATACAATAAATGTTACAACTTCAAATAAAAAAAGTGTATTCCCAAACCTACTTAGAGCCAGAACAATTCCTGGGACATATATTACTGTCCTTTGGGACGTACTTAACATTCATGATAAAAGGCTTGAGCAATTTTCTGACAGACTTTCAAGAAATTAAGATCTTTGTGGGAATTATTTCCTCACTGAACTAATACTTAGATTTATAAAGAGGTTAATAATTTTACACAGATAATTTTCTAAAATGTGATTGTTAAACCAATTCTTTTTCTTCTTACAAAATAGTTCTACCTAGATGGAATTCTTGAATTGGCTTACTCAGGACTCTCTTAACAAGTTTGAAGTAAAACTTGGGCATGCGTTTGTAATTGATTTTACCAGAGAAATTGTTAACAAACTAGCTAAAGTCTCAAAATTTGCCAACTTCGTAGCTTGGAGCAATTAATAGAATCATGTAGATTTCTTATGTGTTCATGTGAAGGCTAATACAGCAGTTTGAGAAAGAGTGAACTTTCATTACAGCTTCCAGTTTAAAGAAGCTATCCTGAGAGTTTCAGTTGACAAAATTTAAAGTCAATACCATTTATTCATAAAAATATAGAATGTCACATGGAAATAATCATCCCTTTAAAAAAAGAAAAACTATGTAAAACAAACCAAAATCAATGGATTTGATCACTGTTCTTCTATAAGTGAAAAAACAAACAAAAACTTAGCTTAGAAATAAAGCTATACTGCTTTGAGATCTTTATAGGTAAATATCACAGATCTCTGGAATCTTTAGAATCTTGAGAATTTTAATTTGGAAGCTGTACATATGTAAAGGCTCTTGGAACATGTCTAGAAGGACTTCACAGAGAATTTAGGAGCCACACATAAAAATAACCACATTTGTTGGTAGTGCAAACAGTGACGACAAACTAGATCGTGTATTGTATTAAGAAAATAGGGCTTCCAATGAATTTTGGTTGAGTCCCAGTGGGAGTCACTATTACCAAGTAGAGAGAACCCACAGGTAAGGACACTCAATTAAACTTGCTACAGGTCCTGGAAGCTGTTCTGAATTGGGTGGTCAAACATAGTTTGATTCATGCAAGTATCTTTGGGATATGTGTTTAACATTTTAGGGTAATTACTGTCAGGAGAATTAACTCTTGAATCTTTCCATTTTGTTTGCAAGCCAATAGAGTTAAAACATGTTTGATTCTTGGTATAAAGATGTATGGAGACTACATGCTATGTAGTGTATGGAAGCCGTTTATCTATTAAATACTATTTAACAGTTCTCAAATTAAACACTTCATTATGTTAGACATCAGCATATCATACTTGGAGCAAATTGAACTGAATTGAGAGAGTAGTCAAAGCTGAAAAGCATTCAAGCATTACAAAATCACAAATATTTTCTTCTAAACGACTATAATGAAATTTGCTTTTTCTGGCAACAGATTTGTGACTGTGCCATGATTTTTTTTTTTTTCCTAACCAGAGAAGCTCATGTTTTTCAGACCTGAAAGCTCTGAAGGAAATGATGGAGAATGACAAATATTAGTGAAAATGTTGATTGCTCTGGGAGAAAGAAGGAATACGTCTTTTGGTCAAAAACTCCAAATTGGGAGGAGGAGGAATCTGGGCTCTCTGGCCAATTGGATCCTAAATCCTTAACGAATGCAGCAAGGTCATTTACATCTTCTTTGGTTCCCTTTAAAAAGCAGGGGTTCTCTTCCTGATTGACATCATAGTGGGCCCGTTTATAAAACAAATAGATGCCATTTTTTAAAAAGAAAAGAATCCAAATTGCTTCAAAAAGTCACTGCTTTCGAGTGCCAGTCACAGGTGTACCTAACCCTGAGTACAATGGCAAATCTTCTTTGTCCCATCCTATTTTCCTGGAAAAACGATGTGCTGAATAAAGTTATAGATCTGAGCTAATAATTCACTGGACACAGCCAGTTACACTTGCTTAAATTTTTGACCATGTAAAAACCTTTGCTATGTGTGGTGCATGTGAACAAAATAACCACAGTTGTGTTTTATGACACATATTCTAGAAGGATAGAGGTGTAAGGAAGACATACTGTGTTCAAAGAGCTTAATGTAACAAATGATGAAAGTGAGTCTGTAGAAACGAAGTACCATAGTGAAATTAACAAGTATAAATACTTAAGTTGGAAAAGAAGCATGGAGACCTCAAAAATAGCCTGAATGATTATAGAGATGGTTAGTATTTTGATGTGTCAGTAATTCAGGATTTGAAATAATACATCTAAAATTCAAAACACGTCATGTTGTTTAAATCATCCAAGTTCTTTAGGAATTATTCTAGTGAACTGGACTGTGTACTTTGTAATGTCCTGCTCATTTAAGTCTGTAAATGGCAAAATAACCACCTCTTTAAAGTCTATCAGCATCCATCAGGGAATCGTTCATTTATGGAGTGGTCACTGAGACCTGGAAACAGTCTATTTACCTGATGAATAAAATCTACTGTCATTCCTGCCATTTATCTTATAGTTTTCAAGAATCCTTCACTCATTGTAATAAACTTTATTTTAGGCTTGTAGGTCTGATTGAAAAGCCACTTGTATAGGGAGGTTTTATCCCTACAGAATCTTTAAAAGGCCTGTGGCTATTGTGATATAGGTTTGTGTATGTATATTACAGGGCGATTGTTTCTCTTCCTCATATCCAATATAAATATCTGTGTTTTGAAACTGGACAACCATATGCTAAGAAATTACAGAGCAAAGAGTAAAACAAAAAACAAAAATAAACAAAAAAAACCCCTCAATTTGTACCATATAGAAGAGGTATAACATAGGAATAGCTGGAAAACTCATCCATGTTCTATTTAAATTCCTTTCTATAGTTACAGAATATCTATAATTATTTTTATAATGATTATCATGTATAGACCCTCTTGGAAATTGTATGATGTAAAGATAGAAAGACAGAGGCAAATCTGTACTCGTTAATAAAACAATGTTTGATTGGAATATGTTGATAAAACAAAATATTCATTTTAGTTTATTTTTGTTGAATTTATTAATAATCTTTATATATTTATATATGTATGGCTTTGAGCAAAGACAAAAGAAATACTCTAAATCATCCCTGATCATACAGTTGTAAGAATCAGCTATTCTACTATTTTCCCAGCAGTAAAAAGACCAATCTTTTCAATAATACATTTCTTTCTGTACAGATTAAAACTCCATACTCATGGGCTTAAAACTATGTACAGAGAAAAGAGGTCACTTTTCAACTAGCAACTGACTTTTATATTACAGGAATGTGAGTCAATTTTTTCTTTACCTAAGTATATATATATTCATACATATATACGTATATAATTTACCCTGTACCACTTTATTATTTTAACATATAAACCTTAACTTTTTGTCCATTCTATTACAAAGTGAATAAAAATTTTATGGTTGCACTGAAAGACCATGCAATTCAATTTTGCTTATGCTTCCCAATAGTGCTCAAAATAAAAACAAAAAAAATATATGTGTATATAAAAATATTTCACTACCAAATTCATTAATAATTTAAAGGACCAATACACGATCTTCATAAATTTAAGTTAATTGTCAATCATTTAATAAAATAAAGGAGTTTTGTACTGATATGTAAATGGTCTTGCAGCTTCCCCATAGGTTCTAGGTAGAGCGCACAATCCCTTTCTTACACCATTCCTGACATGTCATCCAATGTCACCAGCATATTAATGATAACATTACATTGACTGGCATGTTGATCACTTCCATACAAGCTGGGATCTGTCAGAAATGAAACATAATTCATTTTGGTATTATAGGTATTTTTTCCATAAAAGGCATAACAGGCAGCACGAATCCATGTTAGAATTTTTTGCTTTCGTTTTCTGTCCTCAAGTCTATCTGGAGGCCCTCCCCATTTAATGTGTGGTCTTGGTTAAAGTTCTTCGTATCACCACTGTCAAAGATACGGAAGAGCTCCACTTTATGTCATTGTCTTAACTTGGGTTATTTACAGAAGTTGATTATTAGGAAACTTCCCATTGTGTTCCAGTCACCCGCCACATTCGTGGGATGCAATAGGCACAAATGATTACTAAGGGACTCCTCTGAGAAGATGCTCACAGATCATGGAAAGAATTAAGGAAATAAACAAACAAACAAGGCTCACAGGCATTCGGTTTGACCCCTGCTTTCTGTCACCATGCCTGTACTTTTCTCAGCACATTAAAGTAACAAACGTTTTATCTAAGGGCTATGTTAGTCACCCCATGCCTCAAGATTTACTAACCATTCAGTTACAATATACAGAGAGCAAATTGTGTGTTCCCAAACAGACATGATGCCGTAGTGTATTTATTTCTTTAAATGAACACCACATAAACTGTCAACTACAGTGAAGACAGAACACACTGGCAACTCCAAATCAAGCCGTGGTTTACAAATCATTATTTAAATAATAGTAATGGTAATAATTGTAACAATAATAGTAATAATCTTCAAAGAAAGTGAAAAACCTCACTTCTAGACTTAAATCAGAGATCCAAGTCAGCCTTACAGGAATTTCAAGATAGGCAATTAATGAATGGTTATACTTTTCTAAAAACAAGAAATACTGTAAGCCTTTCCCTACAATGACTGCTTTGAACCTATTTTTCCCCCCCAAAAAGCATGCAGGGACTACTTTCAGATGCTTGATTATGGCAAGAAGGAAGAAAAGTAATGGTTTTTGGTGTAATACAAGCCATTGTAGAATCGAGCATACAATTTCGCGTAAAACATCGCAAGTTAAAATAACATTGTAGGTGTCAAGCCATTGCATTACAGTTGAATAATTGTCACAATTCCGTTTTGTAAAATTTAAAACTAAGTTTTGAAGTGAAGCAATAAAACGAAATTCTTAAGCGATGAATTTTACCTTCATACAGCACGGAATAGCTATTTTCATTTGGGTTGAAAAAGTTATTTACAACTAACATGGATTGAGTCTTGGTAAAAGTCCAATAACACATGAAGAGAAATATCCCCTCGCTTTCTGAAAGATCGATGAACACGTTTGAGGTTAGAGATATTCATAATGGTGGCGATGCTAGTGTCCTATGTGGCCAAGCATATAATTTATTCTGTAACCTAATTCAAAATTGAAAGCACCAAAATACAATTTAGATCTACAAAATGGGATTTGCTATTTAATCCTCCATAAGTAATAATTAACAACTTAGATATAGAGACACAGCTAATGAAAGAAGTGTGATTGGTGCTGTTCAGTAGCTCACTTGAGTTGCCTTTTTAAAATCAGAGTTTTGTTTCCATTGAATCCAAGAACTCTTCATAAAATGGAGAAATACATATATATATCTGTATATATATATGTGTGTGTATATATATGTGTGTATATATATATATATATATATCAAAGGAATTAAGTAAAAGCAGGTTAAAAATAAATAATCTTACAACAACATTTTAAATCTTTTAATGATTTAAAGAAAGGAAGACATATAACGCTGAATGCTAAACAAGTCTTTTGAACTTCTCTTGGGATTTTAGGCATATATATTTAATATATATATATTAAATGTAATATATATATTTTACATTTTGCATGTAGGCCAGAGCTGTCTA
Organism: Rhinolophus hipposideros; assembly: GCF_964194185.1. Classification (NCBI taxonomy): domain Eukaryota; kingdom Metazoa; phylum Chordata; class Mammalia; order Chiroptera; family Rhinolophidae; genus Rhinolophus; species Rhinolophus hipposideros. The sequence goes on along the minus strand of NC_138053.1, from coordinate 70,783,416 downwards.
AAATATCTCTTCATAGTAGGCTATAGGGAAATATCAGGATATAGAATAAAATAAGATCCGAGAGTGTTCTCAGTTTATCAGTCTTTCTGCTTTGACAATCAGCAGGGATCATAAATTTGAAGCAAAGCGTGGCTTTTCTGCCTCTGGGTCTGTATTTAAGACTGAAGAAGACTCTCTCTGAAGAGCGGCTGCTGGTGGAGGAGGTGCAGGAGGGACCCCTCGGTTGGGGGGGATGGCTCCCGATGACATCTGTCGGAACAGGGTGACTCTCTGGGGGACAGTCCCCCTGCCACCTGGCTGAAGGCCTGTGCTATGGACAGCTGTCACGGGTTGAGGAATGGAGGCCAGGGACTCGCCCACAGTGGGATGAGGTCTGGAAATCAGGGTGGCAACCTCATGGGGCAGCGAGGGCTGTGAGGCTGAGAGTGGCCTGACCTCTCGGGTCAGGCTGGTGTTGTGCAGGGCTTGCGTGCTCTTGTGCACTTCGCTTTTCGGTGTGGAGCTGCTGGGTGTCTGTGGCTGTTGGGGCTGCTGCTGGGTCTGTGGTGGCTGGGGCTGCTGTAATTGCTGCTGTTGCTGCTGCAAAAGTGACAACTGGGATGTAGTCGGGGAGGCGTAGTGGAAAGTTCGAGTGGCCAGTGGACTCTGTACAGGAGGGCTGCAGACGGCAGTGGTGTAGGAGCAGGGGGAGAGGATGGCCGACGGCTGAGGGGTCTGTGTGCTGGGACTGGGGGAATGCAGGTTGCTATGAGACAGGCTGGTCGCTGGGTACACGGGTGGTGATTGTGTCCTCATGCGGGAGGTCGGAGTAGTAGTTGAAGACGTGGAATTCAGGGCTGTCATCTGAGGATAATTGATTGGAGCGATTGCCTGCACCATCTCCCTGTCGTGTTTCACAATCTGCTTCAGGATCTCGTTCTCCTGATTGTTGAAAACACCAGTGTTAAGATCCTTCTGGAACTTTTGCAGAAGAATTGAATTTTTCTTTCCTGTCAGTGAAAGAAAAATAAGCATTTAGGAAGCCTACAAACGACTGATGGCAACTCCAAGCGACTGGCTCCTAAAAACAGAAGTTTGTCAGTGTTTCAGAGAAGAGGTTTAAAAGCCCAGGACTCACCTGAGGAAATCAAACAGAAACGTGGCTCCTGGCCTTCATGTTTCCTGTATCACTCTGGTAAATCTTACCTTCTAAGCAGTTGAGAAGTCTGTAACATGGCAAAAGCCATCATACAGAACAAATGGAGATACGTGACATAAGGGCTACCTTGAAGACTGGGAGAAGAAAGGCCATTTGGATCAGGAAGGGCCTGGGATCAAGCTGCAAGCTTCTTTTTCAAGAAAGGACAAAGGGATACTTACTATGCGGCAGGCACACTACAAAAAGCTGTAGGCAGATCTGTTTTATTTACCTCAACTCTTTGAGGTAGGTGTGTTCCTCATCCCATTTCAGCAGAAAGGACATTGGGACAGAGCAAGGTTAGGAATAATGCTGAGGAAAACGTGGTTCGTAAGAAACAGGGCTGTTAAGGGAACACAGCGAATCGAATCATAGATACAGTACAGACAATGAACCAGCGCATCTGTGTCACGTGAATGCTTGCGAGAAATGCAGCCTCTTGGCCTCACCCACTTGCTGAACCACATGCCGCATTTTACCAAGATTCCCCAGGCGATTTTACATGCAAGTTTCAGAAGCAGGGTATTTTGCTTTGGACTAGTGCCCTATGCCACTGATTCCCTACCCTATCTGCATATATTTCTCATCTCTGGAGCTTTTCCATCTGTACCCTACCAATTACATCGGAATAACCAGACATGGGGTCCAGATTTTGGGACTTTAACAGCAAATTTTCCCAGGTGATTCTTATGTGCAGTCAGTTGAGAACCATGTCAGAATCTTTCCTCTTCTGAAAGGCTATGAGAATCAAGGGACAGAGAGTCTGGCAGGCTCTCAGCTCACTTCAGAATCTCAACGACCATTACCTCTCTTTCCTGTCACTGTCTTCGGAGTGCTTTGCAATTAGTAGGATTCACTGCCAGAATAACTATTAGAATCAACAACAGAGTGACAAAAGGAGGGGAAATCAGTGACTTGTGATGACATCATTGATAAAATAATACCCAGGGCAATATGGCAACTAAAAAGTGAATCAATTTGCCCTATCACTAAATAAAGTGTGACACCTTAAGTAACAAGAAATATTTTGAATGAAAACATATGTTATAATTTACTTGATGCTAGGAAAAGCTATTGTTTTTATTTTTTATTTTTTGATCTGTTTTTTTAATTGATGTGTAATTGACATACAATATCCTATTAGTTACAGTTGTAATAATTTTAAATGACTGCCAGAATTCTATTTACCTCTCTTTGCAGAATTGTCTTAATTTCCCAAAGAACAAACACTTCTAAGTTAGTAATAAACATAAATGCTTATTTAGCATTTCTCCTTAACTAACTATAGATACATTTAGAAACCACAAAACTGAGAATGAAAATATTTCTTTGTGATCAAGTAATAGTCAACATTTCATAATCTAAGTATCTGTTACCTTGCGGAAAAACACTATAACTTTTAATGCAGTATTAGAATTTTACAAGGATTAAAAAAGCAAATGTTTGTTTGGTGCTTTGGTACTAGCAATTTCATTGCCTGTATTATTGATTACATACCATTTCATGCAAACTTTCTTATAAAAAATTAACTGCACTAAGTTAGGTGAGAATGAAACTGCATCAAGTAAACATATTTTCTATTGAAATATCCTGATTCTAATGCTTGCTCTAAAGATGTCGAGCTGGGTTAGGACAACAACTCATATGCTAGAAATTAGTCTTTAGTTCTACTATGAACACTCACACACCACAAAGGGGGAAGTTATTTTCAAATTAAGTAAAGATGCTTTCAGGAGTCCTCACTTCTTTTATGAGCAGTGTTTCCCAGGACACTATGTCCTGTTAAATCTCAATGTGAATGCCTAACGGATGACAATATTTCTGCTTAATGGTAACATTCAAATACTACCTTTCCTTCCCCTACCCTAATATCAGGTCCTTCTGCAGTCTGTTGTCCTACTAACATATAGGGAAAGATTATATGAAGCGCAGAAGAAAAGATAACGTAACAACACATCAATCACAAGTCCTTATCCTTATTAGAATGAAGCAGTTGAAATACCTTTATTTACTTTCAAGTGATCTCAACCCCAACTCCTTTGAGTTCCTTGATTCCTTCATCCCTCCCTAATGCTCTTCGATAATATTCAGTGTGTACTAGGTAAGGTGAATGTAATGATGAATTAGACATGATCTCTACACTTATAAAGCTTAGCATCTGTAGCGCAATTACAATAGAAGCAGTTGTGTGATGGAGAAACTTCCCAGGGGTATGGGAGAACATATCCAGGGTAGTCAGCCGATTTGGGAGTGGAAGATCACAGAGGTTTCTACAGGAAAGTGATGTCTAAACTGAGATATGAAGGTTAGTAGAGTTAAGCAGGGACAAAGGGCAAAGCAGGGAGCTGTAGGAAGGGGATCTGAATGTGGAAAATGAATGCAAACTGCCTTCTGACATCAGAATGTTTCAGCATATCTTGGGAAGTTAACTGCAAGCCAATTTGATCTAACTTTACTATGGCAATTATTCAAATCTTTAAACTAGTGAAACTATTAAGGCCTAATTTATATATTTTTATTTGAGAGCAGAGAAGTCTAAAATAAACTGACATTTGCAAAGTAAAGCATCTATGTAGGGCATTTCTCACAAGGCTTTTTCTGCTTGAGTCTGCATTACAAACATTTCCAGAAGTTTCTACTGAGACAGTTACTTAACCCAAGTGTTAAATTCTTAATATAAGGATAAAATGTAAACTTGATCTTAAAACAAAACAAAACAAAACAAAACAACAACAACAACAACAAAAATCCCTTGTGGTAAATTTTGGTTTGTAATGCAGACTCATACATTAGTATTTTTAGTTCTGTTTTAATGCTATCTAGCATTTTTATCATTGCTTTTTTTACCTGAAGATTCAAATTGTTTTGGCATCACTGGGGAAATCAGATTGTGTAGCTAGTAAAAACACAGAGATGAATAAATAAACTTAGAATACTTAGGAGAGAAAGTTAGATAGAGCCTCAGACCTTTCTAGAAACAGGGCGACAGGTAATTGCTATTTCTGTGCTAGTGAACAAGCAATCTATGAACTAGCATTTGGGACTGATGATTGCAGATATATATCAGTTCACTAGATTAAAACTAAATTGTGCGTGAAGAAGATAGAAAACTAAAGAGAGTACCTATCCGATCCAGTCGGTCAATGGCAACTGTCTCAAAGGCTCTTCTCATCATTGGGTATTCCTCCAGCACCTCATTGAAATTGTCCACAGAAAGTGAATAAAGACGACAGTATGTATCAGCTCGAACACTGGCAGTACGGCGGCCCTTTGTCAGCAGGCAAATCTCTGAAACAAGAAAGAAGAATTTGTTTGGCAATTGTCTTTTCAAGGCCAATGAGGTCTCCTACAATTAAAAAAGTCTCGTGGTGTGAGAAACCAATGGTTAGCAGCATTTTCTATATTACCAGGATATTCCCTCTAACAATTGGAAGTATCCAATACTCAATCTTAAAATGGTTTTGTTTTGTGTTTTTTTTTTTTTTAAACAAAAAACAATTGAGGATTGTTGTTCAAAGGGAAGGCTGAAATAGATTTATCTATCCTTTGGCCCCATCCCAAACCCCCTGAAATAACAATAAAAAAGATTCAAAAAAGAGAATAATAAATCCACAATGGAGTTGAAAACAGAAAGGGACTATACTCAGACAGTTTTTGTGAATTCTGGAAGGTGGGAAGCAGATGGTATCATATAGACAGAAACCAAAGTGAACCCAAACATTGGCTTAGAGAGTCCTATGATCAAGCAAAACTGGATCAGATGAATGTCTTATGTAGTTCATATATTCCCAATAAGATCAGTATAAAAACTTTTATTCCAGATGCACAGAGGAGATTTCTATTTAAATAACTTCTCAGGAGGATCCTCCATTGAAATTTAGATTCCCAATATATGGTAAGCAAACATTTGCAAATTTGGATGTCCTTATTTGCTAGCAAAATAAATATTAAAAGCAATATTTTCCTAAAATTTATTAATGAAACTCCTGTAGACTTTGATTATTTTTAAAAATAGAAATAATTACAATTTTGGTCTCCAAACAACCAATTTGGAAAAAGGAATGGCAGAAATATTTCTGAAATGCACCGTTTCTTAACAGAAGGAAATGCAGCAAAATAATTATTGAAAGTTGTCTAAATCCACACTCCTCTGAACTTATTTAAAGAAGTTCCGTTCATGTTGATAACCATTGTGAGTAAATTATGTGGTAGGCACCATGTATTTGATGTTAGGGCTGGAAATATGTTAGGGCTGGAAGAAAATATAATATCTATTTTATTACTTATATGCTGGTGGGAAAAAGAAAAAGAGTTCATCTTAATTAAGAACTAATTTAAATACAGTTTGGTAAGAATGATAATACAGAATGCGGATACCTTGGGAATACTAAAGAAGCACATCTGAATCAATCTGGGAGAACAGAGAGGATGTTAGGAAATGCCATCTAAGCCACCAATTATGTTGTTCATGCTGGCAAACATGTTGGCAATGTAATAAATAATATTGTGGAGGGTTCATGTTTGTGTGTAAGTTCCTGTGTTTGCACGAAGTATGTGTGCATTTGGTGTGTGTAGGAAGATGATTCTGTGTTGGTCAATATTTAAGCATAAAGCATATTATCATACCATGGAATTCGCTGGCTATTCTAAACAGTGTAATAAAAAAAAAGTAATTTCAGCACTACCTTAAAGTTAAACATCTGTGTCATTATGGTACTAATATCATATTATATAATTTATGTTTGCCACATTATGACAAACAAGCTAATGAGAAATGTTTTACTCCTAAGTGTTCCTTAAACATCTCTATGTCACAAGTGTCCTATAGAATGCTTATAAACCTCAATAATATGTAACAAAAATCTTTAAAAATATCCATACTCTTCAACCTAAGAATTTCACTTGAAAATCTAATCTAAAGAAATAGTCTGTTACTAGAGCAAAGTGGTTTACATGGTGATGGTGCTATACATTATAAATGCATTGGTAGATTTGAAATTAGGGGGATGTCTGGAATGTTTAAGTCAAGATTCATAATCAGTTATTAGATTGGTACAAAAGTAATTGCAGTTTTTGCAATTATTTTTAACCTTTTAAACCGCAATTACTTTTCCACCAACCTAATACATGGCGATTATTAAAAGTGAAGCTTTTAAAGTCTATGTGATAACAGTAGAAAGGTCATGCACGCTTAAATGAGAAAAGCAGAACACAAGATTGTACTTACAGTATTATAAAAATGATCACATATAAATAACAATAAAATCTACCAAAACGCTGTGCTCTGGATGAAAAATATTCCTGTTATGTAGGTGTTCTGTGTACATATTTTTTTATTTTTTCAAATTTCCTTTATATAAATTATTTGTGGACATGTATACCTTTTAAAAGTGTAATTTAAAAGTTGATAGCAAGTTCACAGAATAGGAAAAGACCAAGATTTGAAGGAATATTAACAAACCTATTCATAGTGATTATTACTGTAGATGTCCTCAACTTTACCTCCCATTCTTTTTAATACACTTTTATTTTGGCACTTATATTTTTAATTTCCAAATGCTTTTCATTTTCCTATGTTTGTTGTTTTCTCATTATAGCCTTCTCTTTTGTTGTGGATGTAATATCCTCTGTCTCCTGAGAGGTGAAAGAAGCAAGATATGAGAGGTCACATATTATATGATTCCATTTATATAAAATATCTCAAAACTGCAAATTTATAGAGACAGATTAGTAGTTGGTTGGGACAGTGGGTGGGAAAGGAGATTAACAGTAAATGGGCACAAGGAATCTTATTGGGGTGATAAGATGTTCTGAATCTGATTTATAGTGATGGTTTCATAATTTGGCAAATTCACCAAAAAGTTGAATTGTACACTACAAATGGATGAATTATATATGTAAAATTTATTGCAATAAAACTGTAAAAGTGAAAATCAAGAGCTTTTGCTTTTATATTGTATCTTTTTGTATTTTATATTTTAATTTATCTTTTGTTTTCTGAATTCTTTGTCTTTACTCTGGAACAATTATTTCTGTCTCTGTGTCTAGATCTTTCCCTTGTATGTTGGATGCTTTCTTCAGATGGATATCCATTCACATTTAAGGATGAAAACCCTGATGATATGGCAAAATCTGTTGGCTTGGAATGTCTCTTTAGGGGGAATAGTTGGGAAGTTTGTCATATTTCCCTAAATGCCAGAATGAGGAGGGCTTCATTTGGTCCAGAGTTAACAGCATTTCTCTTAACTGTTCTAGTATTCTGCCTAGTTCAATTGATTTAGGGAAGAACCACCAAGACCTTTCGCCCTGCAGGGGAATAAATGCCTGGCTCCAGGCCATTCTGCCTCTTGGAGGGCGGGACAGAAAGACCATTGTATCATACACGGGCCTTCAGTAAGTCACTGTTTGCCCCTCACTTTTCAATTGGTCCTCCATAGCTATACTGTCTCTTAGCTAGCCTAGCAGCTTCTCTAGGGATCTGCCAAGAGATCTGCTTTCTCCTCAGCCAGTCTTCTGTATATTCAAATTTTGGCTTAAACAACAGAAACTTATTTTCTCACAGTTCTGAGGACTGGAGGTCCAAAATCAGGGTGACAGTATGGTTGGGTTCTGCTGAGAGCTCTCTTCCGGGTTTGCAGGCAGCCACCTTTTCACTGCGTCCTCACATGGCAGAGACAGGAGGGTTCCTGTCTCTTCCTTTCCTTATATGGTCGCTAATCCCACCATGAAGGGCCAACCCTCATGACCTCATCCAACTCTAATTACTTCCCAAAGGCTCCATTTCCAAACACCATCACATTGAGGGGTATGGATTCAAGATAACACATTTAGGAGTGACACAAACATTCAGTCCATAATACCATCCCTTTTGTCCCTGATGAACCCTGAAATACAATGTATGTCCCTCCAGCTTTTTAAAAAAATTAAATCAGCTTTATTGAGGTATAACTGACACACACAAAACTGCAGATATTTAATGTATACAATTTAATGAGTTTGGACATGTACAGGCAACCCGTGAAACCATCACCATATTCTTCACTTCTAGAAGTTTTCCTAACAGCATGTTACAGAGTACCTGAATAACACTGGCTTATCCAACACAGTAACTGAATTATATTACAAAGCCAAAGTTTTGGGCAGGCGGGCTCAATGTTGTTCAGCTCCTCAGTGATGCCAGGGCACTGGGCTAATGTGACTGTTTTTCTTGGACTCCCTCTTCAGATTACAAGTTGACAGCAACACCAGCAAGCATTATATCCTCACACAACAGCATCCAAAGCGAGGGAACACCTTTCCACGTTTCTTTCCTTTTATTATATAGGCAAAACTTGCAAAACTAAGTTACTTTCTCTAACATCTCATTTACCAGAACTGTGTCACAGGGCCACTTGTAGCTACAAGAGAGGATTTAAAAAGGAATTACTTGGAAAACTGGCGCTAGATAATGCCTATTGGTGACTGAGTTAGGCAAATATTACTTTAACCAGTGGAACTGTATTTTTAATGGTCACAGAAGATATAACATTTATTAACAAGGAAGAAAGGGCAATGAATGCTGGCCAGGGAACCAATATTATCTGACACTCCACTCTTCTATCTACTTTGTGTCTTCTAGAAATGTGCCACAGTGTCTCATCATCTGACTGTTCCCAAATACGCACTTATGCATCAGAACTCTTTGTGGTTTAGGTTTATGTTTTACTCCTTTTTAACTTTTAATTTGGTCTCTGCAAAGGGAGGAGATAAACACGTGTTGAGGATCATCTTAAAAAAGAATGGATTTAATTTACTTTCCTACATGCTTAAAAATTATTTGAAAACTTTTTATAATGAGAATGTCTTTATTATTTTGTACTTTAAAACTAAATTTAAAATTAGAAAAAATATAGCTACTATCAAAACTTAGAGTCATTTTAGAGATATGGTAAAATTTATTTCAGCATGAACATAATTTTATTCTTATTTTCTCTAAATCATTCTTTGCAAATGATTTTCTGGTTTCTATCATCTGGAGTCCTCATATAATGGATATACAGTATATATAGCTAGGGGAGTATATGTGTATATGTTATATGGTATATGTTATTAACTGATGAATCAATTAAATATTGTTATTGGTAAGAAAAGAAATTTTCTTAGAGGATGCTTTTAAAATAATATTTTAGGCTTATATAAAAAATTAGTACATGTGATAGGAGATCTTACCCTAAAATTTTCCTGTATTGCCTATATACATATATTTCCTGTATTTCCCATATAAAACTTCAGAGATGTTATTGTCCAATACATCTTATTCCTTTATTTTATTTAAAAATGTGATGTACTTAGTAATTCTTTACTTTTTGTGATTTTTGGAATCAAAAGTGATATATCATTTTGTCAATTTCTTGCCAACTAATGAAGTAGAGTGCTATTTTGATAATCTTTCTGCAGCAGTGATGGTTAACCAATGATTCAGGTATATATTAATTCATCCAATTTCTTGGGTTTCTTTTAGAGATTCTTTCTGGTGTAGTATAAAGAGTATTGGCTTGGTGGTTTGGAGTCCTGTTCTACCGTCTCAAACTGATTACTCTTGGCGGTGAGGATTTGAACAATACTTACATTCTCCAGATCTTAGTTTATTTATCTGAATAATGTAAAATTCAGTTCACTCTCTGAAGTTTTATTAACATTTAATCCACAACTTCAGACTTCAGTCATTTTTATCTCTACAGTCTCATTGATCTTTATATCTGTAGTGTCTCCACTGCATCTAGTAGGTGCTTAACATTTGCTGAATTAAATCTCTGAACCAAATAACCACACGTTCTACACATTTCTATCACATATGGAAATACTGAGGGCTAAATATAGATTTACACTAACAAAGTTCCTTCTGAAATTATAAAGGGCTGTGTTCACTTCCAACACAAAAACTCTTCAGCCATTCTTTCTCAGTGTCTCCTCAATAACTTCTCAGTGAGCGGCAGAACAAATGAAGGCATGTTTGTGAGAGTAGAAATAGTCACTAGTCATTGTGAAAACACTGTGAATAGCTCCTTCTTCTTTTAAAGCCACCGGTCTTCATTTCCACCATGAAGAGCAGAATTAAGAAATACCACAAACTTAGAAGTGAAAATAGTAAGCCTGATCAAAAAAGAGTCCAAAATTTCATGAGTTGAATTTCCAGATTCAATATGAATGGAGCAGGTGATTCCCTGTGAATTAATTTTCTCTTGATACTAACTTATTTTGGAGATCCACTTACTGAATAAAGAGAGTCCTGTGTTAGGTATTACAGAGTGAGTTTTTGTGTAGTTACGCTGTTTGTGTGTGTGTGTGTATGCGTGTGTGCATGTGTGTTTGGGTAAAGGATGAAGAGAAAAATAAATGTAGTCATCTGTATCTCACACTATCCTTTAGGTTCCTTAGAAATTACGTATGTATTCGTTTATCACCATCTTACACTGGATTTTCTAAGTGTTCTCTAACTGACCTTGTCAACCTCATTGTTTTATGGCATTTTAAAGACAGCAACTGTATAGTAAAGTTATTGCATCTCTCATAGTGCCCCTACTTTGAATTTGGAGCCCAGAGAAAATTACATTAGAATGCTTACAAGTATATGAATAATAGTGGACAACCCAAGGCCCACGTTTTCTGTTCTTAAGTTTTAGATGATATAATATTGGTTCCCCTGCTAGGTATTTCTCCTTTAATAACACTGCCAAATGCTTTATGTACCTCCTTTAAGCAAGATAACATTTTTCTGAGATTTTTGCGCAATGTCTATAATGAAGAAAGTATTTCGAAGTTTAGGTACTGCCTAATGTAGATATGTCCTTACTAAACAGGTAGAAAATTTTCTTGAGATTATCATGCTAAATGAAAAAAGTCAGACAGAAAATGTCGAGAACCATATGATTTCACTGATATGAGGACTATAAAACTGAAAGCAACAAACGAACAAGACAAATAAACAAGCAAAAACTCATAGACATGGACAACAGTTTAGTGGTTACCAGAGGGTAAGGGGGAGGGGAAAAGTACTCGTAGAACAGTTAAAGGGGGTCAAATATATGGTGATGGAAGGAGAACTGACTCTGGGTGGTGAGCACACAATGTGATATATAGATGATGTATTACAGAATTTTACACTTCAAACCTATGTAACTTTACTAACCATTGTCACCCCAATAAACTTAAGAAAAATTAATACAAATGTAAATATTTTTTTTAAAAAAAACAGAAAATTAACTTGCTTTTGGGTGTTCAGATTAATTTCTCAAGGAAAACAAAATAAAATATAAAATGAAATAAAATTGAACTCCCACAGAAGAAGCAGAGCACAGAATACAGATGTAAGCTTTTTAAAGAACTTTCTGGAATATTTTCTAGGTCTTGTTAGTTGTTTCAATATTTCTGTTTTTTTTTTCCTTGTTTGTTTAGTTTCTGAACTCAACTAGGAATATCCTAGTGGTGTAATCACTGCTTTAAGATTCTTTGTGCACATTTACTTGGAAATACTCATAGGTCCCTTCATATGGATATAAATTTCTAAATTATAATGATGTGCAAAAGTAATGAAGAGTTGGATATTAATTTTAATTATGTATGATTCCCCTGTTTCTCTTTATAAGTTGTTTTCTTTACAGGGTGAGTTATTTCACTTACTTAAAAGGAAACTGACAGCCGTGCTCCCATCACAGGCACATTAGAAACCTCTGTTTCCAGTTTTAACATCATTAGAAGTGTGTTCTAGGAGATCAGATTTGGCCTACCATAATTATATATATATATATAGTATGATGTTCATTCAAAAGATGGCATTAATCAAATGAATGCTAGTGTCATTCATTGTATTATAATTTAAATAGTTTTTTTCCTTTCTTAAAATGTGCATACTTTTTTTTTGGCACCCTCTGTATATGATGACAGAAGGAAATTTGGCTTTGGGTGGTGAACATGCAATGCAATATACAGATAATGTTTTATAGAATTGTGTACTTGAGACCTATATAATTTTATTAACCAATGTCAAGGCAATAAATTTAATAATAATAAAAATTCCCATATCTTTTTGAGGAGCTTTGGCCCTATCCACCAGAAGTTACGCTGCTCTTATCTTTTATCTGGTTATTATGCATTATGAACAAGTTTATGATGTGACTGTTTCATATTGTTGGATATGTATATTTTTCCATTAAGGTTTATACTCTCCACTCTTAACCTCTCACCCCTTCCTCTTTCTTGGGATGTCTGTGTCTTAGAATTCCATTGTAGCTTCTTCAATTGCCTAATGTCTGCATAAAATCAGAGTTACACAATACTATTTATAAACTGATATCTACTAAATATTTATACTACTTGTTTTTGGCAAGTTAAAATACATCATGGACTATCTCAGTAATTCTCAAAATATTATTGGGTAGATAGGAAACAATCATCACTAGCCCCATGTTAGCCCATGTAATAAACAGAAGATTAAAGGGGATCTATTATGTGACTGGAACAAAAATGACATAATATCAAAGCAATACCACAGTTTCTCTGCTTCTAGCCACCTTTGAAAATCCACCAGAACACTACAAATCTTTCCTTTTGACTTTAAATCTACCAACATTCAACTCTTTAAAAGCTAATCAAACAACTGAATTATAAATGCCTTTAAAAAGCAGCCAGCTTTCAAAAAATTCATCAAATGATTTCAACTTTTAGATAGATACTTCAACTGTGCTTTTTGAAGTGATATATTGACAGCTTTGTTTTCCTATGTGGTTTAATATGCTTACCCAAAATGAAAAAAAAAAAAAAGTACAGCAGAAATAATAGTCTAAATAGAAAATATATTCACTAGATATTAATGAGTCAAGTCTACTACAGCAAAAAAAGTTATTTCCTGTTGTCTCCAAAATATCCCCTGGTTTTCTCTTTCTCTTACACACATAAACAAATACATGCATGAACGATAAAAAAACAGATTTAAATAGACATTTCCTTGGTTTACTTAATGTAAAAATTAATGATCAACTGATTCAGACTGAATTCTTTAGTGCAGTGTTTTCCACACTTTAACATGCAGAAGGATCACCCACATATTTTGCTAAGAATCAGATTACGACTTAGTTCCCCTAGAGTGGGGCCTGAGAATGCATTTCTAACAAGTTCCTAGGGGATGACAAATGATGGGCATTTTTGGAAGTGAATTCTTGTCTCTGCCAGATTTACATATAAAACAGGGTTTCTTCTTTAAGAGAAATTGGGGGAAAAAAAGATGGCAAAAAGAAATGGAAATTAAGGGACAGTATGAATTTAAGTCAACAAATGGTTTTCCTGTAACCAGCACCTTGGAGGAAAATATGGGGAATACAAAATAAGTGGAAGACACTGATCCTGCCTCCAAGAGTTTGTAATTAATTAAACATTCAAGCATAATATATTAAAAAAAAAGCTTGAGAATAATTCCCAGGCTAGACTGTTTGCTAGTGATGTTAAGGTTTATGAAAATCTAGAAATCCAGATAATACATCATTTGTCATAGTATAGTTTTGTACACTTTTGTGGCATGAAGGGCCTTAGTTAGGCTCTGAAAAAGTGTAGGCATTGCACTGCTTAGCCCATGAGGATGGAGAGAACTGGAAAAAAAGGAAGGGGAGGGAAAAGAGGGCATTCGAGTGAAACAGTATCATGAGCATAGATTCAGAGAAGAGTTTGGGAAGGGGGTTTTCATGGAATTGTAAGAACAGCAGCCTCACAGGATCATAAGAGATTGACAAGGCGTAGTAAATATTCCTCTGTGGATAAGAAGTTTGGTCTCGATTTACAGTGTTACTTACTGCAGGGCTCTTAAGGAATTTGTGTGTGAAATACTGTCTTAGGAAAGGAGACGGAAATATGAGCTGGAAATATGTTGCCATGATAGAAAAGGCACTCAGCCTCTCTTTCTCTAGAAGGCAAATTTGTTCTCCTTCAAATCTTTCGTTTTATGACACAAGAAAAGTAGTCTACGGTTGGCTTTAAAGTGAACTGGAAGAGGTTCTTAGGAATTAAAATGAAATTTTGTAAAGAAGTTTTGGCAATAATTATGGGTATGAGGTGATGAGGATTTGCCTGATAAAAACCTGTAGTATCCGGAACAAAAGTGTACTCTTCCAAGAATCACTATAAAATGAAGCTTCAAAAGAACCTGAAAGGTGATGAAGCATCTACGATTGTGAACCTAGATGTAAGAGAAAATCACTAGAGGGTGTCTGCTCTGTGAGTGAAGATAAAAGGTTCTTTTGGACAAAAATCAAGCAAAACTTTGGCATCCAGAGTTCGGCATCCAGAATTTCACCAAATTCTCCCTGATATTAGTTAGTAGCTCCTTTCTACAACACTGGTTAGAAACAATATGTTTTTGTGTGTGTAAGTTGGTAAGCTTTAATCATGTGACTTTGCATATCTGTCATAACTAGTTCAACCAAAATTAATGTCTATCTCAAAGATGGTCATCTATATCCTGGCAGCTGCCCATACAGAGGCCTGGCTGAGATCACTTCCCACTGGGAATGCTTTCTGTTGGATCATGACTCATAGACTTAATTATACCTTCTCATGGAGAGATTGAAAGCAAGGAATGAACAGCTAGAAAAGTCAGAGAATGAGTGAGTTATGGGAATGGTGTATCCTTGAAGTGGCTCTTGGGCCCTGGAATGCCTGTGCTTTCTCGAGGGGCATCTTATTCGCCACAGTCCGCCTCTGACTCTTCCGACGTGGTTGACTGCGCTTCCTTTCTTCCTGTGCTCCCTTACAACGGAGTCCAGCACCTCAGCTAACCTGAGCTTGGCTGTGCCAGTCAGCCTGACTCTTACACATCTCCATCGTGACCTCTTTTTAGATGTTCATACCAGTCCATTTAAAGGCTGTACCTTTTAAAAGAAATTTCTTTTCCTGTCTCGAGAGGTTACAATGAGTTCTTCAAGTCTAGTACATGCGTAGCCACAAAGGACCTTAAAGTGAGTACAAAACTAATATCCTACCTATGGAGTTTTTATTTTTTACTTCTGAGTAATCCAAGATATCAGTAGAAAGGTCAGCTGAAAATCTCTCTTTGTGCAAGATAACAATTACAATTTATTAGGCAAACAAAGCAATCCTATTACCATTCCCCCCACCAAGAAAAAACACACATTCACAAACTAATCCAAACAAGGTAAATATCTGTTGATCTTTTCTCACTCTAAGACAGTACTCTATAAGACAACCAATGGTCAAATTCAAGATAATAATTACAATCATAAACATATCACTAAGGTTCTGAACTAAAATGTTTGTATATAGACTCAGGTATGTACTGATAATAATAACAAAAAAAATCCAGAAATTAATTTACTTAGCATGTTTTATTTGATAGAGGTAAAAATGCATATGCATTAAGGGATAATAATGATAGGTAGAATGTTTTTGATAGAATGTTTTTGCTTGTATTATCTTATTTAGAATGACTTAAATTTGGAAAAAGGCTAGTTTTGAAATACGAGGTTATATCGAGTCCTATAGCCAAATCCAACCATCATATTTTTTTACTGCTTTTTATACTGAGTTAAGAATGGTTTTCACATTTTTAGAGGTTTGTAAATAAAATAAAAAAAAAAATATGTGACAGAATCTATATGTAGCCCACAAAGACTAAAATATTTACTATCTGGCCATGTACAGACAAAGTTTACCAACCCTGGGTTAAATTGATTTTTTCCCCTTCCAAATAGATGTACTTTATTGCATCTTAGCTTAGCCAAATAACAAAATCCTGAAACAATAGAAGAGAGTGCACTAGAGATGTACAAACTATGTTTTAGCTTGTGATTTTAAGCAAAATAAACAAAAGAATTGGGTCAAACACTCCGACAGTTTATCCACATTAAATTTTTCAAAATTTCTCCCTGACCTACTTGGTCAGTATGATAAATGGACACCAGGAAACTCCCACCAGAAAAAGTCTGGCTCTCATCCTAGAGAAAAGATTCCTTCTTATTCTTTATAAGCATAACTGAAAAGTGAGTCCATCTTTTCAGACCCTATCCAATAGAAGCTTCACTTAACCAGATAAATGGTCAACCAGTATTTTTTTCTTAAGTTTGTGGAGAATGTGTGTGTGTGTGTGTGTGTGTGTGTGTTTGTGTGTGTGTAGGGGAAGACACATCGAAAAAGAGAAAAGTTACAAAAGGGCCTCACTTTCCCCTTATTTTTTGATAATGTTTTCATTCTGGAATAGTTTAAATATATAAAAAAAGCAGAATAGTGTAATTGTATACAATTAGTTTACAATGGTATACTAGTAGGATAGTATAATATCATAGTTTAATAAACATAGAATAATATAATGTAATAGTAAAATAAACCTTTATATGTTCACTGCCCAGTTTAAACAATTATTAACTCATAGCTAACCTTGTTTCACTGATACCTCATATATTTCCCCTCTCCTTTACTTTTTTGAAGTAAACTGAAGATATATTCATCAACTATATTTCAGTATTCATCACTAAGAGATAAATATCCTCAAATAAAAATCACCATATAATTATCACACCTAAAAATTAACAACAGTTTATTAACATGATCAAACATCCAGTCAGTGTTCCAATTTCTAAAGAAAAAATGTTATAAAAAGGTAATTTCTAGGATATGGCCTGACTCTCGCCTCTTCCCAGAGGATCCTAAACAGAATCTGTGACATTTAAAATAATTATAAATAAGTTTTGAAAGATGAATGACATGGTATCCATTATTATACTGTACCAGGACAAGAAAAGTATACTTAAATATTTCAAAAAAGAATATTTTAACCTATTTAAAAAGAATATCAATAAAGCAAAAAATAATTGTTGTTCTTTAACATTAGTAAAATATACCCAAAATATATTGGTCTTAGCATATTGATATATTAAGGTATTTCTCTACTATTTTTTGCATTATCAGCTGCAGTAGCAGCAGCATCAGAAATTTTCAAAAAGAAAGTTGGATGACAGCTGAAAACTTCAGAAGAAAGTGAGAATAAAGGAAGAGCTACAAGGATCTCAGGAGAAAAACAAAATACATGCAACAAAGATAATTCTTCACGTTATCTGATTTGCATTAATTACTGGATTTGTGTTCCAATATATAAAGCCAAATGAGATTCTCTAGACTAAAGTTTCTCAGCTTTACCCCAATTGACATTTTTAGCTGGATAATTCTTTGATATCAGAAGCTCTCCTGTGAAATGTTTTGCTGCGTCTCTGGTCTCCATCTACTAGATCGCAGTAGCAAACCCTTCGCACTGGAAGCACCATAGTGACTAACCAACAGTAGTGCTGATGAGGACATATTTTTGGTTTCATACCTCCATAAACCCTAATGCTCTAAAAATCTATGGTGGCAAACACACGATTGTTGTGTCTCGTTTTACATCTTTTACATCATCTTTACAACGGGAGCTTAAATTTTTTTTTTAGATATCAAAGGATCTATAATTAATTTGGGGGGACATTTGTTTTACTTATGCAATCTTTTTTGGATAATCTTGGAACACTGTAAAATGAAGGCTAATCTCATTATTAATGAGAGAAAGCTATTTAAACACATTAAAAAAGCTTTTTGAAAGCTCCATCTATTCTTCTTTCCTATACAAGTGTCAGTAACTCCGGTTGGTTTACTAGTTTAATTAAAGAGGATAAAAAAAGATGTGCTAAAGTGTCCATTACATTTAAATACAGAAAAATATTTTAAAAAATCATATTAGTGTTAAAAAATAGTAACCAATGTGTAAATTGTGTAAGACAAATAACATTTGATCAAGTTGGGGCTTTTTGATATTGTGTGCTGACAAAATAATATTTGAGGGTATGCAAGGAAAAATCTAGAGAAGCTCTTTTCTTTGTTTAGGGTAATGTTAAAAGAGCCACATATGAAGGTATTTCTTTAGTGTTGAGATGTGTGGTTAAATATCATAGCATTTTTCACTGATCTGAAAGCAAAGTTTTTTTTCTTTGGGGGCGGGTAGAGAAAAAAGAGAAAAATGTCTAATATGTGTCATGTAGCACTATCATGTATCATTGACAAAGAATTTGCAATATGTTTTCTATTAAATAATTATATATATGTACATACATGAATTTAGTGGGCACTGATTGAAGATCTCTTTAAGAACAACACTAAACATTCAAAGCTACTTTGTATTACATTGATACTATTGTTTTTTTATTTGCACTTCATTTGTAAATTAAATAGATTTTAAAATTATCTTCCCAATATTTATGTAAAAACAAACAAGTTGTTGCTATTGGTTTTCTCATAAGATATCTTGAGTAGAATTATGCTATAAAACACCTTGAAAATATCCATTCTAGTCAGGTTAAGTGAGTGAATTCATGGGAAGAAAGTTTGCGCTGTGCAAACAATCTTTCTATAGTTCATCTATAACTACATATAGTGGGCAAGCTTTCATAGCCAAAATAAAAACAATTCTTCCCACAATTTGAATTGATATCTCATGAAAATTCACATTTGGATTTTACAATCCATGATATAAAATAAAAATTCTTTAATCAGGCTTTTCAAACCTTCTATATTCGGGTCCTATTTCATGTTTCCTAACCCCAATTCTTCCCTTCAATTAAGGAAACATTTACTCAGCTCCAACTCCATGTTTCACCCTGGGAACACGGAGACAGGTTAGAACATGGCAGCTGCTCTTATAAATCTCAACAGTCATTCTTTAAATCGGCACTAACACAGCTTGCTGTCATTCCTCTGTTTAAGTGTGTGTGTGTGTGTTTACTCTGAAACCCCATTCTTCAAGTCTTCTACATACCCAAATACCACCTTTTACTTAAGGTACAGATTAACTGAACTGGTCTCATGTAGGAAACCTTCCCCAAATGCTGCAGACTATATTTACAGTGACTCTCCAATCATACACACAATTACCATGAAGGTATGGGCTGTGCTTTCTATTTGTTAATGTATCCTATTCAGCACCTAGTTCAAACTTAGGCATTTAGATGAAGGGGTGAGCAAAAGTTTAAATGATATCATAATGAACATATGAGTTAAGAACTAACAAATTAACATTCCACTGTAAGATTTTGGAGTTCAACTTAAGCAACAACATTTTTGAAAGATAATCTTGGTCCTTGAAGAGTTAGAAAGTGTGTTCTGAATATAGTTTCAGCAATAATATGCTTTTACTGATTTAAGTTAAACATTACTAAAGTTAACACATATATGTCTCATTTTTCTATCATACCACTTAGCCTATAGTCTTTTAAACTCTCAGGAATAAAGATAAGCATAAACTATGTAAAGAGAAGCATAAATTTATACTGGATGTTTATACCTGAACCAGATTTAGGAAAAGCCCCACATTCCCTAAGCAGATGTGACTTTATGATGAACATTGCCACAGAATAGAGTTGAAAATGTACTTAGAAAGCATATGCAGGAATAATTAAAGAGAATCGTATAAAACACACAATTCTTGGCACGTAGTATGAGCTCGGCTTATGTTTACTGAATCAAATTTTATTAATTTAGATCAAGTTTTATACACAGTCTATTTAAGAAAATGATGTTGAGATTCAGATAGAAAACATAGAATATTCCTTTTCCTTCTTGAAGGTCCTGAATTTTTACTAACAATCTCATATGAAGTATAGAAAAACAACATTTTTGCAAAGTCTCAATTCAATATAATATTTCTGTAAGTTAGTTAGTATGCTCTACTATTTCAGGGCTTTCTTTTTCCAAAATCACCACCACCTAAGCCCAGCTATTTGCTTTGCATGATCAATTTAATAATTGACAGATGCTTTTCACAACCAAATTATCAATCTAGAAATGCATACATTTTAGGTGCTAGCTATATGAACTAACTGGGAAATTCTATATATGTGAAAAGTCTCTGTGGCTTCCACTGCTGCATATTTTCTGTCACAAAAGGAAATACTCTCAGAATGAACATAATTTGGCAGCAAAATTTTCAGGAGGAAAAAATAAAAGACTGTACATTGAAAATGTTTTCCAGGCTTAGAAATCACAATGCTAGGTTTTGCCTCTGGTGATTCCAAAGTTGTTCTTTCACTGTGAGTATAAATGCTCTACAAATAGTGCCAAATATACTGTTATCAAGACCTGCTTAGAAATGCTTAAGGTATAGAAGCTTATGTTCAGGTTTCTTGGCTGTTTGTCTGTCTGTCTATCTATCCATCCACTCACCCACCCATCCACCCACCCACTCACCCATCCATCCATACACCCACCCATCCATCCATCCATCCATCCATCTATCCATCCATCCATCCATGTATGTATCTACCCAAAACAGCTCAATAGCATTGGGGCTCCCAGATGACCAAACACAAAATAATGAAACCCAAACAATAGAGTGGTATCTCTCTGGACTATTACAATGCAAATCACATAGCAGATATCCATGTGCAGTATGTATTTACATGTTAAATACTACAACTTGCACAGGAACACAGGAAAAGCCAAAACGAGATTTGATTTTGCAAATAGTAGTAAGGATACATGACATACCACTAGAAAGCATTTTAGAAATAACTATGGGGAGAGAAATGGGAATAAGTGTGTCTCTAACCTTACTCTCAGAATGATGAAGACGCATTTTCTGATAACAATTTTCTTTCTGCTACCAAAAGATTAAAACACAAATCTTTCTCAGGATAAAAAAATTCTATTATTCCCTATACATACATCAAAAAAAGAAATTTCTCAATTGCCACTTTGTAATATAATGGGCAACATCTCCTACATCATGCTCACTGTCAGGTGAAGACTAATTCCACGTAGTAGGTAGGTGGGTAATCCATACTAGCCTCGTTAGAAAAGGCGCAGTGCTGATGCAATACGCATCCATGGCAGACACTTATCCAGAAACGGTTTTATTGTTTTCAATGCATTCACAACCATGTGAAATAATCTTATTTGTTGATTTAGTTTCTTGTTCATTGTCTGTTGCTCTCAGCTAGAATGTAAGCTGAGTGAAAGAAGGATACTGTTTTTCTTCTTCACTATTGTACTGCCTTCAGCTGTAACTGACTACAACTGTAAGTACTACAATTGTAACCGACACTTTGAGGTTGTTCAATACATATTTGTCCAAGAAAGAATGAAAACTAAATTAAGTGGTTATATTTAGATATTGTGGACCAGTAACACATTAAATTTTTTGTTTAATTAGGACCGAGATATGGTCAGTACATTTTTTTCCATAAGTAGACACAAATGAAAAAAATAAGAAAAATCAAACAAATACTCATCCACTATCACAATCAGTACATAAAAGAAACAATATATTTTAAAATAGAAATACAAAAAAGCAATTTCAAAATAAAAAAATTAAAAAAACAATAAAAGACAGGGCAGGTAAACAGACTCATGTTTAAGGATAACTCGCTTCACGGTTCTTGTATTACTTATTCCATCCTAGGCCAAGGACAAATCCAACATGGACCTCCATCAGCTTGACTACCGGGCTTTAGAGAGGCAGCTATCAAAAGTGGCTTTCTATACTGATACATGGAGATGGCATGAACAACTATTAATAACTGTCATTTTTATCATGTTTCCCCTGAGCCTCCAACTACTGAGTTAGTCTAACATTAAAATGTCAAAATATAGATGTGGTAAATAGTGCTGAGTAATCAGTTTTAGGGTCAGAGGCTTGTCTTCTCCTTATTCTCATTGTCAAGGTCCATGCTGAATAACTTTCTCTAAGGGCTGCTACAATTACTTAGCTCCCTTTGTTCTCCTACACAGAGGTTTAATGATGGAGTGTTTCCAGGAGGAATAGTTCTTACCTCAGCAGAGACAGCTGGAGGCATTCTATCAGCAGTGTTTGTTTTTATAGTCTAATTGACAATTACAGTATCAGAGAGCATAAAAGGATAGGGGCTGCTCTCTCTCTCTCCTGTGTAAGATTTATACAACTTCAGGATTTTACATAAGAATTCTGGATGTTGTCAAGTTCAGGTATAGACTTGGCCTTTTTCAGAACAGAAACAACCAGTAATACATAGAATAGTGGTAGACAAAATGGTAGTGACTTAAATGTGGAAATGTCAGAAAATTGGGAGAGGTAGATAAGGAAATTGAGTAGGACCCCTAAGGAGAGAAGCATCACATGTTTCTTTGATCTCCTGTTAATTGCTCAGAATACTTTTATGCAAAGCAGGTTGTCTAATATTAGCAGGACTTTCTCAACTAGGATTCCTCATCTGAACCACAAGACACAAGAAATCATTGCAGTGATTATTTTCTGAATTCTCACAAAAATGGTACCTAGGAAGACCATTCTGAATGCATTGGTGCTAATTAATTCAGTACTTATAATAAATGCTTTAAGACAATAGGGCTTAATTACTTCTAGGGTCTGGTTCAGAAGGGCAGGAGGATTAAATAAGTAATAGGTGATAATAGGAACAGAGATGCACTCTTACAATTTTGTAAAAAATCCTGTTTATGAAGTCAGTGTATCATCTTTTCTGTTCTCCTGTGTGTGGCAGCTTTCAGAAGGAAAATTAATTTCCCTAATCTATTGTGAACCAGAGTCATCTTAATTTTCATTACACTCTTGCAAGTCCCTGATACTGCAGAGAGATGACTGGTGCTCTAGGACACGGAGAAGCTGCCACTCCATAAGCACTTACTCATCAGTTCAACAGCTAGACACTGGACAAACACATCAAAAAATAACTGAAAATGGGGCAGATGCTGGTGCTATACTTGTAAATACAATGGCTGTAACTCTTGCCTTCTTAGAAGGTGTGGTCTGGCAAGCCCAACACCCAGCTCATCTCTTATTTCCTCTCACCCCTATCCTTGCAAACGTGCTCTATTTGTATTCACCATCATGTTAAATGGCATCACAGTTACTTAGTTTTCAAAACCAAAAACATGGTGCCATTCGTGAATCCTCCCTTTCTCTCACTCTCCGTAAGTAAACGACTGGACTTTAAGTTCTGTTGATGCTTTTCAATTAGTATCTTTTCTCATCCTCTGCTGAGGATTAGTTTAAATCCTCATAACTTCTTGCTGGGTTATTTTAAAACTCCTCTGTCTGTGTGTGTGTACAGGTGATTCGTCTGTGAGTATACTGATTCCTGAACAAAATTTTGGTCATTCTACTCCTCACTTTAAAAGCCTTCCATTACCTATAGGATGAAACCTTAATTTCTTACAAAGACATAAATCCAGATTCACTCCTCACTGCTTCCGCCTGCCTCCCCTTCTACATTCCACATATTCTGAATACTGTATGTGCATTTCCTCACGCCGCCATGCTTTCTCTACCCTCTGCTTTTACACTTGCTGCTTCTTCCATCTGGAATGCTCATTCCACAAGCATCCCTTAAATCTGCTACCTCCTACTCAGCTTCAGGACTTAAGTATCACCTCCTTTGGAAGGGATTATTTTTTGACAGATTCCTCCATCTTAAGTTGTGATTTTATTTTACCTCCTGATGCACTGAATTGTGATGATCTGCATACCTCTTCAACTTCCCACATGCTTACTTTCTTGAAGACATACTGATTACAGGACATAGTGACTGGCATATAAAGTAGGGTCTCAATAAAGCTTGTTGAATAATGAATATTAATTAAATCATAAACTGTTAATATCTAGTTGATAACTAACTATATTAGTTATAACAAAATCAATATTTAATGTTAATGGCCAGTCTATAACAGGTTGAAAATGACTTTATGTCAACAGATCAGTTCGTTAGATATCTATATGGAATGGGGTAAAAATGATGAATGAGACACAAGTCAGGTTTGTGTTTAATATATGCATGTGTGTGTGGATGGTTATTTTGACACACATTATGGAGGCCTATACAAAACCCTGGACTAGGGACTAGAGTTACAAAGTTTAAAAAGATTGAGCCCAGTAGGACAGCACAGATAATTTAACTATAATATTTTCAACAAAAAAAAAGATAGTAATAGGCTGAGATTACTATCAGAGAGAGGAGGGAATACATGGGCCAGACTGGAGGTTCAGAGCAGGCTTACTGGAGGAGTAAATGTGAGGAGTAAGTTCAAAGCAGAGAAGTAAAGGAAAGAAGTGAAAAGTTTTTGCCATGTGTGGAAGTGTTACTAGCTATTGGCTTTGACAATTAAATCTATCTAAAGAATTTCACTGGAAAACTATATTTTTCAGAGTTATCTCGCACCTTGAAAGAATGGGAAACCATTGAAAGATTGGGTCAATCACTCCAAGCACACCTTCCTATGACAAATATTTACTAAATGGATATGTAGACATATGTGAATATGCTGACAGAGACATGGACTATTGTGGCAAATGAATGCTTGACTTTCTGTCCCGTACACACGTCTATATGTATGTAATAATTTATTCCTGGCAACTGCCCTACAAAGCGAGTACTATTATCCTATTTTAAAGACTACTGCACTGAGCTAAAATGATTTGATTAAACTATTTAAAGGTAAATAACTAGCTGCTAATAGGGCCAGCATTTGATTCTCAGGCTAGTTGAGGCCATCCTTATTCTACCATGCTACCTTGACAGATACTGAAATGTCACTCATAAAAAAAATATATATATATAATATCTTAACCCACTGTAAGCCCTTTCTTTACCAACAAACATTTTTGAAATGTCTTAGAGGTAGAAGATTGCATTCAAATAAATTGCTGTAAAGATGAAAATTAAAAGGAACTGAAACAAAAAAATATATTTGATAGCTAAGTGGAAGCAAAGTGATCCAAAGCATAGCTCCAAAGAGACTTAGCATCTGTGCACTGAAACACTTGTTTTAACAAGTCCAACTGTGTTCCTAACTATGCCAATCCTTTCCCTTGGCTAATGCAGAATCCAGTTTATAGAATATATCAAACTGTTGCCTTCTTGCTGAGAGGAGCTGAACGCTGCTTTAATTTCCCAGCCGGGAGCTGGTATTTCATCATGAACCAGGCATATTAAATTGTTGTGTAAATGGAAAGATCACAATGTAGGCCATATGGCAGTTTCTTTCTGCAGAAGAGGAGAGACCTTCAAATCAAATAGTTAAGTCTGTGAACCATTCGATGTCACAGTCATTAGTTTGGAGATAAGGACAAGCGATTTCTTTATCTCTTCTAAGTGTGCCTCCTTCCTTGCTATGCCCCATAAGAGAGATGGATCTATTCAAAGCTGAAAAAAAAATCTAGGTCAACCTTAAATCCATTACACTCTGAGTGGAAGTTCCAGAAGTTTCTAGTCTATATTAGAGGGAAAAATGCTACTTTAAAAATCAATTTTCCAAGTCCACATGTAGGGTCATACTTTACTTTGGGATGAGCTAGATAGATTTCAGACCATTAGAAATGGATTTCCTGAGGGGAAGGCACAGAAGTGGTTCCATATAATTTCTTTCCCTAAAACAGGCCACCTTCAATTTACCATCTCCATCCTAACCTGTACTTAAAACACTGCTGTTCAGTTTTTACAACTCATCTCAGAAGTCAATTCACTCATCCATCCACGAAATTTATATTATGGTCAAATGGGTGCCAGATATCATTCTAGGTGTTACGAATTTAAAACGAGTCCCTTCCTCTCACAGAATTCACATTCTGGAGAAGGATACAGAAAACCTTAAATAACTAAGATGACAACTGCTATAGAAAAATCAAAGTAATGATGAACGATAGTGTGTGTCCAGAACAGGATAATCATAGGATTGTTGATGTTTCATGACTTTTGATATCTATTTTAATCATTTTTGTTCATTGAAATAATTAGCCTCTTTCAAAGATTTTCCTCTCAGTTCAAAACCTATAAAAATTCTCACTGACATCCTCACAATCACATCCTCTCTCCCCACTGCTGTTGTAGCCAATTCTAGTCCAATTCCTTGCAGTTTCAGCAATGGCCATTACAGTGTCTAATGCAGAAGTTTTGTGAGAAGCACATCCCCTCCTTCAGAGCCACCGGCAGAGGCAACCCTCTGCGGTCATCTCTTTCACGGACTAATCACTTCCCTCCCTTCTGTGGATCCACCTTTTCCCTCTCCATGACTGACTAGTCTCTGGGCCTTGGGCACAAGTGGTCCAGTGACACAGCAAATGCAAATAATTGAACATTAAACCCAAGGTATCTTTCTAAAATGTTATCCTCTCGGCTGGAAATGAAATTTCACATCTTCTGATGCCATTTGTTGTTCTCATTTTCACTCTCCTTATATCATTATAGATTTCTCACTCAGAAGCCAGTGGGAATTATGTTTATTTTTAGGAATTCCCGAAGCCCTATAGACAGAGACATTTTGAAAACAATAAATTTCTTTTGGAAGGGTATTCCACATGAACATTTTTTTCACGGACTCTTTTTAATTTTCGGTTATTAAGGTATCTATATTCTGGCTTCTTATTAATTTCTGTGGTCCCCGAGAAAAATCTCAAGATTGTCACCTAAAAATGCATCCAAGACCAATTATCACCAGTTTCTCTTCTCTTCACAGTTTTAGCAACAAAAGTGCTTGGTTCAAAGATGTTCCAACTAATGATGGCAGGGATGTTGATTTTCTTTCCTAAAACTATACATACTCTCCCACAGAATTGCAAGGTGTAAGTCTATATCCAAAACAAAAATTTGGTGATGACAAATGAGTGATTCCGGAAACCAGAAATGCCCTTGGATTTGTTCAGCAGTACAGTACAATTCTCTTATACATGAGGTATCAGACACCATCAGTTCCTAATGTTCTCAGAGAAACTCTCCTTTATTGCTTTGAAGAGACAAACAAAACATCTACATATTAAAGGAACTTTATAACAACTAAGGTTTTAGACAATTGTAAACTTTTACTGGATAAATCTCAGATTTTGAGGGAGGGGTTAAGAGTAAGTTTTAAAATGTACTTTGTTGATCTTTCAAGCAAGAATACATTCTGTAATAAAATCCCAAGATGCCAAATGATACTTTCAGACTGTATTTTTCTCAAGTGTGGTCACTTTCCCTAATTTAGCTTGCCTGAAATTTTCCATGCAATAATATCTGTCTGGAGAAGAAGCATTGTGAAATCCTATCAGACATATTATTCTTCGCTATAACATCCTCTTGTCCTTCCACAGCTGATCTTATTGCAGCTCAAAGAAATCAAGTCTAGTAAGAAAATTCATCTCCATCTATAATGTGACATCTTGGTAAGGATGTATCACATAATGCAAGGAAGTCATCAGGCACCTGTGTGATTAACCCAAGAAGAAGTCCAATCAGAAAACTCAGACTCCAGAATGATAAAATGGGACTTAGTTTAAGTCCCTTTTTCACTCTAAACTATGATTTTAAAACCAGAATGCCCAGGAACTACGGGCACTAAAGCCAAAGAACAAGCTGCACCAGGTCCAAGATGCTCAGAAACCAGGAATCAACTTTTGTCTAGATAACTTCCCTTCTAACT
This sequence comes from Rhinolophus hipposideros, assembly GCF_964194185.1. Lineage (NCBI taxonomy): Eukaryota > Metazoa > Chordata > Mammalia > Chiroptera > Rhinolophidae > Rhinolophus > Rhinolophus hipposideros. The sequence continues at coordinate 70,755,794 of NC_138053.1, read as the reverse complement.
AGATAGGGAAAAGGGGGGATATATAGAAGACAAGATATGAAAGTATTATTCTGGATCTTCTCTCACTGGCAAATTTATAATGATAATAATGATACTTTTATTATATATAATGTTTCTTTGAAAAGATAACCTATTAGAAATTACAAGTCTAAACATTTATATTGTATCCTCTTTCTCTTTCAACTTATAACACTACATGCACAAACATGCATACAAAAATTATTTGAGCATTTAATAAGTATTGTACCAATATATCCAGTCTCTCGTTGAATCAAGAAGCATTAGTAGTTGGTCTATAGTTACAAGTATCTTATAAATGGCAAGAAAAAGAAAACTTTTAATGCGCTCATTTTCAGTTCTTATATAAGAAGATAAATAAATATGTATGAATTAATAAGTGAACTATTGCATTGTACAATTAATTCAATTAAGATTTCAAATGCTATTTCTTTAAAGAGTCTAATTTTTATCAGAATTTAATTAATGTTCTCATTCATGTGTGACTGTGTAAGTGTGAGTGTCTGTTAACTGACTTCCTACCATCAAGAATATTCATACACATCTTTGAGATCTTCCATTCCTTTCTTTGGAGGCACACATACATATTTCAGCAAAGGGAAACACTCACTACATGCCATCAAAACATTAATGTGTTATTGATTTGTTTCTCATGTGACATACAGTAAGAACAAAGAAACTTTTTAATATTTCTGACATTTTAGATTTGCTGAGGATATGCAAACATTTTGATAAATTTATTATATGCTGCAAAATAGGTGATGGAATGCAATTTAAAGCAACTAAACTATTTCCAATTCATTATCTTTTTATTGAACTTTTCTGACAGGTATTTCACTCATCCTCACAAAGTAAATTCAACCATAAAGAAGTGACTCCATTGGTAAAAGATAGGTCAAAACAGTCACAATTAATTAGATCATTTTAGAATTAGTAAATTCAAAGTATTTAGCAATAGGCTAGAAACAATTTGTCTGTGTTTGTATGTGTGTGTATGTATGCGATATGTTTCATAATTCAATCTCAGAGGAAATAATCCATATTTATTGAAATGCTATAAAATAACATCATTGGTAACAACTTGCAAAAAAATGCACCTGTTATTGTATGAAGAGCAGTGGCCTGAAATGATGGCCCATCCTCTGTGGCCCATGCATAGTTCAGGCTCCTCATTTGCATAAGGAAATGAGACAATGGATTAGATCCCTCCTCACTGCTAATTTTACAAAAATGTTTCAGAATAATTTAGTTTTAAAAATATGTTTGTTCTTCCATCTTAATTATAATGCATTTAAGAAACTTGATATTGAAAATGGTGAAGATTATATATTTTTGCAGTGATTTAAATCTAATATGGAGTTATATATGTAAAATTACTTAGTACAATGTCTGGCACATTTAGCACTAGTTATTTGGAGACTTTGGATAATCCTACAGTTTTATTTCTTGTGTTTGTGTGTTTGCACACCCACACACACGTGTATAGTGTGAGGAAATGAGAATTTTCAGACTTGAGGTTTTCTTTAAAAAGCTTTCAAGATTATTAATCCACTCCTACATCCATGCCTTCCACCATTCACACACATTGATTGAGAGTGAATTCCATTGCCATTGGATTAAGACTAACCCTAACTCAGGAGAATAGAGGAATTGGCAGTTAGATTCTCCAGTGGTGATTTACTCGACATGATCATTGAATCAGTAAAACCTCAGTAGTATATTGTACTCTGTCTACTGCTCTCTACTCTAGCAGTCCAGTTGCTTTCGTGATTACCTAACATCATAGCACAGACCCTGTACCAGGAGCTATTGTAAGCATTTTATGTATGCTAAATCACTTTGTCCTCTAAGCAAGCCTAATGAGGTAGAAATTGTTATCGTAATTTAGCAGATTTGGAAACAGGGGCTTGGAGAAGATTAGCGACTTTCTCAAGATTCAGCAGCTTCTCAAAATCTGACTCTGACTCCTTCACCCTTCAAGAGTTTCCTCCAGTCACATTTCATAACCAGCCCCTGACACTTTCCATTTTTTTCACTACCCACGAAAAAGTGAGTTGTAGCTAATTTTTATCCACTAGAACATGACTCTTCACAATACCTGCCTCCATTTCTTTTGCAAATGTTAGGGTCTTGTCCTAGAAAACATCCTTAACTCTAATGCCACAAACCCAATATACAGCCTTCCTTCAAAACTAAGGTAGACTCTAGAATCGACAAGAAGACATTTCAGATGCTCAGAAAGCTATTGAAACAACCAAGCTGCCAAAAAGGATACGCCTCTAAGAGTCCCATTCCAACAGAATCACAGAACTGCGAGAGTTTCTATCTTAATAGCCACTTCGCAGATGATGATCCCAAGACCTCAGATGTTAAACAAGTTCCCTGGGAACAGGCAGTTGGTTACTATGAGAAAGATGGGACTAGAATCGGGCTTGGATGCTGCGTACTCTGCCACAGCATGTTGCTTCCTAATCGTTTTATAGTTTTGTTCCTAAAGATAGAATATGACAATTTAATTTGCAATGTTATGACCAGGGAACCATCAAGCAATGACATATGCTTAGGCTCTTCAGGCATAACTTTTTAAATTGCACATGGTGCAAAGTTTAATACAGGTGATCTCTGGTACAGTTGTATAGTTTTAGCAATGTGGACCTTCAGACTTAAAGGGAAGGTCTAAATTTAAGAGTGGGTAAAACTCGGGCACAGAATTAAAAACCTCCACTCTTGCCATAAACGCAAGGCCACGTGGAAAAGGAGCAAGCTAGAGATAGAGTTGAAATGAGGACACAGTGAGAAAGCAGCCATCTGTCCACCAGCAGTGATGCACATAAAGTAACCACGGGACACCAATGCCATCCAAATGAACCTGTTAAAAGGCTGGATTTCTAAGACCATAAACAGTATGTGTTGTGCATTTATCAAATAAGACCTTAAAGATGATTTAAACTCAGTACTACACTATGATAAAGAGCCCATGTTCCATATGCATATCTTTAACTCTGTAGGAAGACTTTGAGAATGTCAAAAAAAGTTTAATTACTTCCAAAGGCATACTCCTACCTCAAGATAACACTTGTTATTCCCCCAGAAAGATTTTCTTACTCTACCACATCTCACTCTGGGCTGGTAGTATAGCATAGCAAAAGTGAGAGGAGAAGGAGATGGTATTAAAAATAAAAATTTGAATGCTGGCTTTTTCCATGCAGTTGCTGTACTTGCACACTTTGTTGAAGAGTGCCTACCCAGAGAAACATTACTCTCTGATTTTTCCCCCCTAAATCCCACAAATACAATGAAGTCTGATAATGGACCTTAAAGAAAGCATCACGGCAGAATAATAATTTGCAGAAATTTTATCCAAAGAACTCAAAGTACTTGACTCATGTTAGCTCATTCAATGCATCTGGCTGTGAAGGAGGATGAAGAGATCTGCTGAAGTAGGGCAAGAAGAGCTTAGTCAGAGATATGGTACTGAGGCTCTGAAAGCCAAGTGTGAGGCTGGAGAGCAAAAAGAAAGAGGGAAAACAAAAGGAAAGAAGTAAAAAGCAAAAGAAGTAACCAAAAAGAAATCTTGCTACTCTCTTCAGCAAGGTAAAGTATTATCAAAGTGCTAAGTCCAGTGATTTGGTTCACATTTATAAACTTCTGTTAAGACCATGTAGGAGAAACCAAAAATCACTAAAATTTTATGTTAAAAAATTGAAAAGAAATATAAATAGAGATCATTTATTATGTTTTGAAACCTGATTTAATGACATGAAATATTATTCAATTAAAGAAGACTTCAAAATTAGATTCAATGCCACAAATAATTATTCAAGAAAAAGGATGCATTCATGGATATAGAAGATGTGGTACATATATACAATGGACTACTACTCGGCCATAAGAAAAGATGAAATACTGCCATTTGTGACAATGTGGATGGATCTTGAGAATAGCATGCTAAGCAAAATAAGTCCAACGGGAAAAGTTGAGAACCATATGATTTCACTCATAGGTGGAATATACAACTGAATACAACAAATGAACAAGACAACGAAATAAAAAAACAAACAAAAACTTACAGACATAGACAATAGTATAGTGGTTATCCAACAGAAAAGGGGGTGGAGGGAAGTAGAATAAGGTCAAATATATGATGATGGAAAGAGATCTGACTTTGGGTGATGAACACACAATGCGATATACAGATGATGTATTATAGAATTGTATACTCGAAAGGTACATAATTTTACCAAGAAATTTTACCCCAATATATTTAATAACATTTATAAAGTAAATTTCTGTTGTTTATAGGCAAAAAAAAAAAAAATAGATGTACCAGGGAATGTGCTAAGGATGAAGTTATAAATAAAAACATAAAATGATCTTCTACAAGTTTTCATTATAATAGGAATATTTCAGTCCTGCAGTTTCTGTGCATCTTTTGTATAAATGCTGCAATTAAATCACAAGGAAAAATCAAATATGCTGAGAAAATAAGAGTATAAATAATGTATAAAAGAAGGAAATACTTAAAAGCACAGCCTTCACTTAGTTTAAGTAGGCATATATTGAAATATTGATCCTTCCAGTCATAACATTTAAGGCAAATCATCTTTGCATCCATTTGAATGCTTAGAATGATTCATCCAACACATTGGCCTCAATATTCTTTGATTAGCTTACTATTAACAATCTTTCATTTTAAAATTCCTCTTTAGCTGTTATTTCAATGGTCACATCCAAGCTGTTATTACCAACAGCTTAACCAACTCCATTCGATCACCACTTCTGGTTTTTGCGGCTCAATTTATCCTACTGCTCTAACTTCAACATTTGTTTTTTTTCACCCCATCAAGACTTCCAGTTCATTAACTCCACTTCTTTGTCACTGTTCACCACCTGCCCACATGAATTAAATTAGAGTTCTTGGTATGAACATATCACTAAGACGACCTAAAGACACATCATATTCTATGTGTGTCCACCAGTCCTTTCTCTGGACACCCCTTTGAGCTCAGCTCCTATAACTCTTTCAACCTCTCTCTTTGCTGTATCAATACCGGCATTCTTTCATTCTTAGAACCCACCACGTCTGTTCCCACGTCAGAAACGTGGCTCTTGCCATTCCCTGCCATTCCCTATGCTTTTTCCTCAGGTATTTATATGGCTAGCTGTCTGTTTTTATTAACGTCGCTGCTGTTCTTTCATTATTCTGCTATATATATATATATATATATATATATATATATATATATATATATATATATATATATTTCTGCTTTATATATATATTATATATACATATATATATACATACATATATATGTATGTATATGGCATCTACTACTACTTGAAATCATTTCATGCATTATTTTTTTATTTACTGAATGTCTCCCCAATAGCATATCATATCCATGAATGCTAGAGTTATATCTTATTCATTACTGTATGACAAATTCTTAGAATTCTGCCTGGAACACTGAAGATTTTCAATGTCTATTTGATGAAAAAAAAGGAAGAAATGAAAGAAATGAAGGAAGAAAGGTAAGAAGGAAAGAAATATAATTTGCTTCATTTATGAGGTAAATTAATTTTTAGGGATGTTTGGGAATTAGCATGAAATAAAGGTCTTTTGAAAGACTGGAAAATTTCCAGAAAAAATAGAGAAGAGTAATATCCTTTTATATGATCCTGGACACAGGTGCCTTATAAACCCCATTCACCCTGGTCTAGCAGTCTAAAACCGTTTTATCCAATATGGGAGACACTAGCCACCTGTGGTTATTTATATGTAATCTAAATTAATTACAGCAGAATAAAAGTAAATGTTTAATTCCTCATTCACACTAACCTCAATAGTTGCATATGTCTAGTAGTAGCTACTTTATTGAACAATGTTGAGTAGAGAACATTTCCATCACCATCAAAAGTTGTACTAGACAGCATTGCTCTAGATTCTATTGTTTTAAATTCTGAAACCTAATACTGAATCCCTACTAGTGAGATTAATTAAAACTAGATAGAAAGTAATTTGAATATTAACACTGAATTTATCAGAAATAGATAACGCCTTGCTTCACTTAGTTTAGTTTGTAATTTATCATTTTTATTTGCATTGACTTCCTACCTTGAGATAAAGACAGTGAGTTTAACACAGTATAATACCAATGTGAACAGGATGCTTGACTGCTTTTCATACTTTAGGGGTGGAGAGAACACAGAGGAAGAGAGAGATAAAGAGTAGAGATAGGAAAAAATATATCCATCCATTCACTCCTGTACAAGTTCTTACTGAGTGTCTGTGATAGTTCAAGCATTGTGCTTTGGTGCTGCAAGTTTAAACTGGAATAAGTCACAGCATCCAAGCTTAGAAAATTCATAATCTAATATGAAAGATTGACATATAAAATAATAATGAAAATAGTTCAATAATAGGTTAAGGTTAAAGTGCTATAAAAACAGAAAAAAAAATCTGCCTGGGGGAGGTTAAAAACAATTGGGTAATGTCTCAAAATATATGAGAAGCAAAATATCCCCCTGGACAGTGGAATTTTTTCTTTTAACCAAAGCGATCAATCTTTGCAAAGATAAACTTTGCTTGCTTAAGTAAGAACTAACAGGTTTTTTGTTTTTTTTTGGGGGGGGTGATCTAGGATATCTGAAGGGAAATATATAAATTGAGATTAGGAAAATAGCCAAATGGTTTAAGGTTTTAAAGGTTTTTGTTAAAGGATTTGGATATTATTCTTCCTCATATAAAGGGGCAAGGGACACACAATTCAGATGAATCTTCTTGAAAGAGGAATAGCTGCAACATAGATAAAAGCACAAGGAAAATAGTGCTGGAGCCCCCTTTTCTGGGAGTCCAGGGAGACAGCCATAAATGGGGACTTTTGATCTTTTGATCTTCAAAATAAGGGGCCTGTTATTTACGCTCAAATCACTAATGCAGATTTACCTTAAGGAGCCTAAAGAAGACATCAATCTGGGAGATGGTTTTTCTCTTAGACTATCCTTATTGGTAATGTATATACTGCTTAAAAAGTTTTTCCTCCAGTTATGCTCAATAACTGAGCTATGCATATGAAATGAAAAAAAAAATCTCCCACCTGTTCTTTTTTAATTATAAATTACTTTAATAGCATATACAAAGTTTATCATTACAAAAGTTAGCATTTGAATGATGCAAGTAAAATGTAAATACTGAAGAGTATGATAATCAAAATTTAGCAATTTATGTTTTCAAAAGAAGAACAAACATTTTAAAAAGTATTCAAAACAATTTTATATTCTAAAGTGAATCATAACCTGCTCGATTTGTTTCAGCTGGCAACAGAACCCCGTACTTTTCACTCAAATCATTTGTTTAAACTAGTATTTTAATATGATGATTTTAATATGTAATATGGTGACTTCATCATACTTTGTTGGAAACTTTTTAGGTGATTTTACAGTTTCATGTAGGTGATTTGTTTGGTGGAAATGCTCACTGCAGCCTATTCCAATGGCAAGACAAAAAGAAAATGTGAACACATGTACTATACTTGCCAGATTGTCACTCTGTCTAATCATGTCTTTAAAAAAGAGATCAAGCCAGAACTAGCAATGTAAACAAGTAGCAATATAATAGTTTTGACCTTCTATGTTGCCCTTTTCACCAATTGTTTCAATTCTTGAAATTCAGATTTTCTTTGAGAAATGCAATGAAAATAGCCTATTCCAGGAATATAAAATCTTAAAGATAACCATTTTTGTTTCTATTCAAAGAAATATTAAATAGACTTTCAGAATTGCCAAGTAGAAGGAAAAAATTTCAAACAGAGACTAAAGTTTAGAATGAAAAACAGACTATTTGATCTTCCTGGCTTTTTACCACTCATCTTCTTTCATTTGCTGTTTGAAAGCCCAATGTCATCCTTTTTTATAGTGGATTGTTAGTTTACAGAGGACTTTCAGATGCTATTAAGAGTCAGAGGTTAAAAAGAAGTCTTAAATCATTAGACACACAAACCCAGATTTCTGAGGTTGAACAAATGTACAAATGTTTACATGCTATCCCAGGTCTGAATCATTATATAGCCTATACATATAGGCTCATGGCTTGAAAAAGATTATTTTTCCCCATATTTTCCTAATATATATTGAGTATTATGCCCTTTCATGCTTTATTATATTTCAAATATTATTATTATCATGCTTTAAAGCATTTCATGCTTTATTATTATCAAATCATTTTTCCTGGGTTTTGATAGATACTAAAATTTAATAACTAGGTAGAGGCACTTTTTTTAATTAAGTGCATGAATTAAAATTACACATGAAGATTAAAAAGTACATTTGCCTTACAGGGATTTTATTTTAGTAGGTTCAAGATATGGCCAGGCCTCTCAAATTATAAAAAGCCCCAAAGCTAGTCCCCCTGTGACAACCACAGGAATACAAAAAGACACAGAACAGTAACAAGGACTTTTTTATTTTCTCCTTTTTTTTTCACCTCTTCTTCCTTTTCTATTTTATTAAAGAGACAAGACATTACAAATACGACTTCAAAATAAAATCTTCTTAATATTCATCTTGATTTCTGTAAGTGTTTCAGACATTTGGATTTAATATTTTGTTATACATTGATGCATTTATACATGATTTTATAGAATCACTGAGCTGTGAGGTGAGGATATAGATAGAGATTAACAGTTCTCTCACCCAATAACTTAGCAAAGCTTCACCCTGTTGTTCTACATTATCTGGTACTTGTAGGTGGTCTAAGACCTACAAAAAGATCCACTAGAGTTGACTTAACAGTATTGAAATAAATATTTCATTAACCTGTCCTAAGGCAAGAACAAATGAGGAAGCAAAAGAAAATGATTAAAAAAAAGAAAACTCTAAGAAGAAGACTAATTGTTTTTCTCTGCTGCTGCCTCCTCTTCTTTATAAACATAATGGGAACATTGATCCAATCAAGTTGTGAATTTACCATCATCAGATTCCTCTCACCTAGGAAATCAGTGTCAATTTTTAGAAATGTACACTGTACTACAGGTGCGATGAACTGTAAGCCACAGATTGGCAGATGCTTCAGTCTCTTACAAATAATGAATAGTCACCATGAAAGGGGTTGTCTGTGTAGTTTTTCAAATCTGTGTCTCTAAATTTTAAAATGCCAGATGATCGTTTTCTGGCCAAATGAATTTCGGCCATAAAAATCCTTAAATATGCAAATTAGTCCTGTAAAGTACCTGGCAGTCTCCTAGAGGCTGGCAAAATGTTGGGCCTGATTAAGTAGCATTTAATAGCAAATGTTTTATCATGGCAACAATCATGGGAAATAGTTTTCTTTTGGTAGGTTTATTTTGTATTACTATACCTTAAGAAGAACTCGTGGGACAATCATTTTGAAAGAAAGAAAGTTAAGAGACTGAATTCATTAGAACCGTTTGGTGTGGAAAGAAAAACAACTGCTAAGAGGTGAGTGGACAGAGATAGTAACAACAATGAAACATGTTATATTAGAAAAACAGAAGTTTTCTTTAAAATTATGAACTATTGAATACAAAAATACATTACTTACAATTTTAATGAGGTATATTAACGGCATTTCTCTTAGTGGATAATATATGGGTACTATGATTACTTTAATAGGAGGGTCAGCCAGATCATATGAGTAGATTACAAAACAGTTTAACAATTGGTGCCTTACAAGGGCCATGGATGGCTTTGAAGAGAAGCTGAGGCTCAGCTAATGTTTAACAGTGACATTCTAGAGGATCATCGCGCTGTCTCCTAGGAAGCAGGGGAGTACACTGGAGAAAACACAGGCTTTCCTTTCAAAGTCCTAGCTGAATTTGAAATCTGGCTTTGTCTCTTTTTATTAGCTACACGCCCTTGGCCAAGTTGTTTAACATCTCTGAGTCTCATCATTTTCCTCATATGTAAAAGGAGAATTATATAATTTTCTTCATAGGAAGAGTGAAAGAGGAGTGAAGGAACTCCTTTCCTTCAAGCAAGACTCTCGCTCCGTTAGCACCCAAAACTCATCGCATCACAGGCCACCTGAGCCAGGAGGACTGATCTCATTGGGCACCTCGTCCCCACGCCCTGTCTCTCAGAAGGAAGCTGGGACTCCTCGGTAATCCCATGTGCCGGCAGGGCCTCCATATGGCCATGTGGACAAGCAGGCATTCCTTATCCTTCCTCCGTGCTTCCATTTTCCCGGAAGCATTTATCACCATCTGATACTATGGTTTAATATTTAAGTAATTTCTAGTTTTTATTTATTTATTTATTTATTTATTTATTTATTTATGAAATCCTTCTTTCTAAAATGTAAGTACCTAGTAAAAATATAAGCTCCACGACCCTGGGAAATGTTGTCTGTTTTGCTCCGTGCTGCATCCCCAGGGCCTTATGTACGCGCCAGGTACATAGCAGGCACTTACTCATGTCTTTCTTGCATTCTGTCTCCTGGAACCTTACAGGGGAACTTTGTTGGTGAGATCACTGAACACCATGGCCAGGAGCTGACCTAACACACTCCCCCTTCCCCACCCCCCTGACCAATTACATCCACACAGAAAAAGGGGGAAAAACCCAAACCCCTCTCTGTGTTAGAAAACAAAACAATACTGATCTAGAAACATAGTCCTGTATTATTGTAGAAATAAACCAAGTTAGGTACAGGAAACAAAACTGAATTTGATCTTTCTTTGAAGAAGTCTCCTTCTCTCGGTATTTTTGGAGTGTTTTCGGTGCACTAATTATGTTTATTTAATTCTGACATGTTAGATGAGTCGAAAGAGCATCCTGGACTGATTCTTGGCCCTTCTGCTCAATAGCACTGTGAACTTGCCACACTGAGCTTTTGCAAACATAAAATTAGTATAATACAAAGGTCTGCTCTATGAACTTCAAATTTTCATATTAGATACTTAAAGAATTATGAACTGTAAACCCTAACATGCTAAATAAGTACAATGTATTATTACTAGATTCTAACTGCCTTTCATTATCTTCTTTGGTGTTTAAATTGAATAACTGTCAACTGTATGTGTAAAATATAGATTGTTTAAACTTCCTGGAAATAGAAAATAGTATATATTTTTTAAAGTTTTTACTCTTTCTAAGAAGTGAGGAAAACTTGATATCCAAAGTCATCTAGGGGACCACAAAAATAAACAACAACAAAATTACAGACTAACTTCACTTATACACAGAGAATGCTACAATGTGTTAAGGAAATAACACATTAGGAGATAGATTTTATCCCCCAAATGATCTAATAGACATAAGAACATTCATTAATGTAACTGACTTTACTAATAGTTTGACCTACATCCAGGGAGGCAAATGTTCCAGTCTTTGTAGAAAATCCTTCCTCGTATTAGCAAATATAACTGTATAGTAATTAAAAGGTCTTTTGAATTCACAAAATGTATGTCAAATATAGAAATACATTCTTAACGCATAATGAAGCTTTCTGAAATTTCTAACTTTTTCTTCTACATACTTATCACACCCCTATTAATTGCATTAAAAATGTTTTACCCCAAACCATCTAACTGCAAACCAGGCTTGTATATTTTCATTTCTTACTTCACAGCTTTCATTTGTTCTCTTTTTTCTTCAAACATTAACTCTCTGTGCTTTCTGAAGTAGGCCCTTTTAGATTCTTAGTTTTCCCTAATCTCCTTTTTACTTAGCACACTCTTCACAACAGGCTAAGGGGCTGATGAGGCAATGGAGAATCAGAATAAGGAAGAGGGGGACGAAAGGGAAAGCTGAGAACTTCAAAATCGTCCTTAATGGGTGAGTGGAAAGTCAAAACTAATTATTTTGAGTTGATATGTTTTACTCACTGCAATAAATTAATGAATAAGAAACTTATGGTTGTTTTGATAAACTCTACAAAAACATTTAATGAAATGATAAACTTTTCCTAATAAGTATTTTTTAGCTGTTAATGAAGAAAACTTCTTAAACTCAGATTATTATTATATTCTTTTACTTTTACATAGAAGCTTTTTAAATATATATTTTGTATTGTTCAATATTCTATTAATATTCTAGTTGACATTCAATATTCTATTAATTTCACATGTACAGCATAGTGGTGAGACATTTAGATAGCTTATGAAGTGATTCCCCCAATAAGCCTACTGCCCACCTGGCACATACATAGCTATTACAATATTATTGACGGCGTTCCCTGTGCTGTACTTTACATCCCTGTGACTATTTTGTAATTCTCAATTTGTACTTTTTAATCCCTTCACCTTTCTCACCCAGCTCCCTCCCCATCCCACCCCAATCTGGCAAACATCAGTTTGTTCTATGGTTCTATGAATCTGTCTTTGTTTTGTTTGTTCATTTATTTTGATTTTTAGATTCCACATATAAGTGAGGTCATATGATCCTTTAAAAATCAGTAGTGATAAATAGAAAGTATTTACATCAAATTAATAAGAGTTGGGGTCAAGGCAATGGATTACAATTTGTGATAAACTAATCCTAATATTAATACTAATACTAATAATATTAGAATCGTATTATAATAATAAAAATGGAATTCATTGTCTGGTTCTTAACTCTTATTAATTTGATTTGAATACTTTCTTCTTATCACTACTGATTTTTAGAAGACCAGATATACTGATTGATTATTCTCTAATGAACAAACAAATAAAAATATGTCTGCAGTCTGGATTTCCTGAATCAGAATTTCTGGTGGTTGGGGTCTGAGCATATTTGACTTTAACCAGCTTCTCTGGTGAATCCAATGCACATCTTACCTGCCACCTAATATCAGAAGGAAGACTGGTAACTACACTATTCATTGAAATGTGAGATAGATGGAGACCAGGACTCTGGAAAGCTGTGGGAAGTTCTATGGAGATACAGAGTTGGGAAACATTGATTCTGATGGAGAAGCCTTCTAAAGAGATGGCATATTGTAAAGTCTGTGAAGGATGAATGCACAGTAAATAAGGACAACTTTATAAGGAGCATTCATTGAGTACCTCAGAGAAGAGAAGACAAAGAATCACTTGAATTCCCTCCTACAGAATCAACCTGTAGATATTTGAAGGCAGACTTCTTGCCTTTTTCTAAAGAAAATATTTCTGTTTTTTGTGTAGAGGAATAGTAAAATATTAAGCTTGACAAGCCCTGATATGTGAAAACATGCTATTATAAACACTTTCATCAGAATTCAAATACAAATCTATCTTTCAAACAAACAATTTGACATTCTGGCATCTCCAAAATTGTACCAAAGACACGTATCATGAGCAACTTAATTTCACATCAGTTTTTTTGTTTTTATTGTTTTTTTACTAACCTCCGAAGTAAGAGCCATCTGTCAGCTTCATTTCTTTACTGGATTTTGTGATGACACCAGCAACACCATGTTGAATGAAATACATTTTTTTACCCACGGCTCCTTCTCGTATGATATAATCTCCAGGCTGAAACACCTCGAATCTCAACTTGCTCAGCATGGCCGTCACAAAATTAGGGTCCGCGTTAGCAAAAAGAGGCATTGTGGCCACTAGTTTCCGACAGTTGAAGTTGACTATCTCCTAAAGATGGCAAGAGTAAACAAACATTAGGATATTAATCATATCAGGAAGAGAAATGTGCTGAAATGCAAACTATATATATATATATATATATATATATATATATATATATATATATACATACATACATATATATACACACACACATATATATATATCATCACAATTTAAACTCAGAACCAAAAATACATAAATTTTAATAATCTACATATCTCTTCAAAACTAAGGATTATTTTATTTTTCAGTTGAAATTTTGTATTCCCAGCTTCCCAGCTCCTAGTTAGTACAGGCATGTAGTAAACATTTGAAACATATTAAATATATACAAGTCTCAAGTTTTATAACTTTGCATTTATTATTTTTTATAAGAAATTAGAAATTCTAAAACATGAAAGAATTTTAGTCTTTTTTTTTTTTTATAAAGAAAGGAAGCTGCATCATTTCCTATTAGCTACACTATTACTGCCGTCTGTGTTCCATTGTGTCGAACAATCTAACTTATACCTACTGAAAGGAATTCTGAAACAAAGGCCTGACTGCCAGACAATAGCATTTTGATGTTTTCTCTTTAACATTCTTCACACTGGAGTGAGGACAACGGAAAGTACAGAGAAAGATTACCTAAAAGAACCTGTAACTCTAATCTGTAATTATAAATTTGGTCTGTTTCTAGGCTAGATCAGAAAATCACTCTATCCAAAGTTTCTCATGTTTCCATTGGAAGTCTTGGATTGGAGAGAGGTCTCATTTTCTTTTCCCTTTCCTGATTTGTTTGTTTGTTTTATTTCTGGGCAGGCGAATTCTATATTAGAAGATTTACATGTTTAATTTCATTCTGTGGATTATATTCCAGATTTGACACCTCTCAGGACCAAAATAGGGATATGGGGACAACCATTTTTAATATTGCAAGTATGTAACAGAATAAACAATGGGAATCTAAATTTTACCATATGCCATGTCTCAGAAATTTCTTTTCCAATGAGCCTCCAAAGAAAACAGTGGAGTCTGAATTTGAAGTAACTTCTGATAAGAGGTGGAAAAGGGCAAAAAGAAATGGAGGTATCAACAGAGCCTGAGTTCTGAATTCCATGATTTGGGGAAAATAAGTTACACAAACCTCTGGATTCCAAGACTGGGAAAGATGGTTGCCCTAGCCCTGCTTCATAAAATGATCTGATATTATCCTGGGATAGGTAAAAAAATAAAAAAAATAAAAATAAAAAAAATTCCACCTGATACAGAGGACATAAAAATTTGGGTCCACTAGGGAATAGAAGGAATTTCATCTTCAGGAATATGTTGTGGGTTCAGCAGAACAGAGAAGTATCTCTAATAGTGGAGGTTCATGGAAGATTGTAAAATATTTAAAAATCAGCAGCAAGAACCAGAAAATGAATATAGCAACACAAACAACAAAAGACATTATATGTGGTATTTGGTATAACACCATCCAAGCCCATGTAAAGCATAGTGTACTCCATGGGTGGCTATGTCTAGGAGATCTGTGGTCAATTCTAACTGGTTCTAAAAAGCTGTGGTGGGAGTAGAGAACTACAATGAGGTTTGGCATGTAGTAAGTGCTCAATAAACATGTATGCATGTATGGCTGGATGGAAGAAAGGAAAAAGGGAGAATAGCAGAAAGGAAGATGACAAAAAGGAAAAAAGGAAGCTGCAATTCCATCAGTAAGTAAAAGTGCTCACAAAGCTTAGATTTGTTCCTGTTGGGAATGGTTACTTAAAACTCTTAGAATGCTTTCTCAAACAACTAACCTGGGAAATAAGCGTTATGTGTATAAAAAATGTGCTTTTTACTATGCAAAATACTTCTCTACAAAACCCACATGAAGATAAAAGATGGAATGGAGTTACAAGAAGACAAAGACATGCCATTAAAATGACTGGGTGGATTGTTTAAAAATTAATGATCTGACATGTAAAATGCCAGAAGAATATTGTGTAGGAAACTGAAAATAAGTCAGATTGCAGAGAAAATAGTTTTCAAACAAAAATAATAAAGAGACTCCTTTTATCCATGTTTTTTGATTTGAACTATACAAATTTTTCTCTTCATTGCATTCTCGCCTTTTATTTTAAAAAAATATTTGAAAGTATATTTTATAAACAATTAAACAGGCATTAGTTAATATAAATAACTGCTTTTTCTGTGATGCTCTGTATATTCAGGGTTACCTGTTGGGACTGACTTGATTATAACATTGCTGGGATAATTTCATATAATTGTTATTGCTTGAAGGAATCCATTCATTTTCTCTCTCTCTGTGGAACTTTTATTTCCATGTAAATACCATTTGATAGAAACTGTGAATTCTAAGAAATATTTAACAGGTAAAAATGTAATGAGATGGTAACTTCTTTGCATCTAAAAGTGTTCTGTCCTTTTTATATTTCAGGCTGTATTTCATTTTATGACTATGACACAATTTTTCCAGTGTACTCTTTGTGACATTTGGGCTATTTCTAGTTATAGGCTAATAAAATAAACCTGTTATGAACATTCTTTTTTTTAAATTTTCATTAAATTTATTGGGGTGACATTGGTTAGTAAAACTATAGAGGTTTCAAGTGTATAATTCTATAATACATCATATGTATATTGCATTGTGTGTTCACCACCCAGAGTCTGAGTCAGTTCTCCTTCCACACCATATATATGACCCCTTTACCCTCTTCTACTACCTCCTTTCCTCCCCTTACCCTCTGGTAGCCACTAAATTGTTGTCTGTGTCTATGTGTTTTTGTTTGTCTTGTTCATTTGTTGCTTTCAGTTTTATATTCCACATGAGTGAAATCATATGGTTTTCAACTTTGTCTGACTTCTATTACTTAGCATGATAATCTCAAAATCCATCCATGTTGTGGCAAATGGCAGTATTTCATATTTTCTTATGGCTGAACAATACTCCATTGTATATGCATACCACATCTTCTTTATCTAATCATCTATCAAAGGACACTTCAGTTGTTTCCATGTCTTGGCCACCAGGAATAATACTGCAGTGAACATCGGAGTACACATATCTTTATGCATAAATGTTTTCAGATTTTTTTGGTAGATATCCAGCAGAAGGATTTCTGGGTCACATGGTAATTCTATTCTTAATTTTTTGAGGAACCTCCATACCATTTTAATAGGCGTGAGATGATATCTCATTGTGGTTTTGATTTGCATTTCCCTAAATGCTAGTGAAGTTGAGCATTTTTTTATACATCTGTTGGCCATTTGCATGTCTTCTGAGAGAAACATCTGTTAAGATCCTTTGCTCATTTTTCAATTGGATTTTTGTTGTTGTTGTTCTTGTTGAGTTGTATGAGTTCTTTATTTCGGACAGTAACCCTTATTGGAGGTGTTGTTTGCAAATATCTTCTTTCATTCGGTTGGTTGCCTCTTTGTTTTGTTAATGGTTTCTTTGGTTGTGCAGAGCTTTTTAGTTTGATATTGTCCCAGTCATTTATTTTCACTTTTATTTCCCTTGATTTTGAGATCAAATTCTTAAAATCCTCTCTGAACTCAAGATCTACTGCAGATAACATTATTTTTTATATAGAAAACCCTAAAGGCTCAACCCAAATACTATTAAAAACAAGAAACAAATAAAGTTGCAGGACATGAAATAAGTGTACAAAAATCCAATGCATTCTTATATACTAAAACTGAAATTTCAGAAAAAGAAATGAAAAAGAAATCCTTTTGCAATTGCAATAAAAAAGAATAAATACCTAGGAATAAACTTAACAAGGGATGTGAAGGACTTATACACTACTGAAAACTATAAGATATTCTTAAAAGAAATTGAAGAAGACACAAAGAAATGGAAAGATATTCCATGTTCATGGATTGGAATAATCAACACAAGTAAAATAGCCACATTACCCAAAGCAATATACAGATTTAATGCAATCTTCATCAAAATCCCAACAGCATTTTGAAAGAAATAGAAGAAAAAAGTCATCAGCTTTGTATGGAATCGCAAAAGACCACTAATAGCTACAGCAATCCTGAGGTGGGGGGGGGGGGAGGGGGAAACAAGGCTGGAAGCATCATACTCCCTGACTTCAACTTATACTACAAAGTGACAATAATCAAAACTGCATGATATTGGTAGAAAAACAGACACACAGATCAATGGAATAGAACTGAGAACCCAGAAATAAACCCACACATACATGGGCAGATGACTTTTGACAAAGGAGCCAAAAACATACAATGGAGAAAAGAAAGCCTGTCTAATAAATGGTGCTGGGAAAATTGGAAAGCCACATGCAAAAGAATGAAACTAGGCTGCTATCTGTCACCATGTACCAAAAGTAATTCAAAATGGATCAAAGACCTAAACATAAGACCTGAAACAATAAATTGCTTAGAAGAAACCAGAAGTACTAACCTTATGACCATTCTTAAAGTGCCTTATGCACTAATTTCTCTTGAATATTTACCTCATGTTGGAATTGCTGGGTAATCTGGTAAGCATATATTTACTTTACTAGTAGACATTGCCAAAAGTTTTCTAAAATGATTGCATAATTTTTCTCAGTTCCCGTGTTTCCCTGAAAATAAGACCTAACTGGACCATCAGCTCTAATGCATCTTTTGGAGCAAAAATTCATATAAGACCCGGTCTTATTTTAATATAAGACCAGGTCTATAATATAATATAATATAATATAATATAATATAATATAATATAATATAATATAATATAATAAAATATAATATAATACCGGGTCTTATATTAATTTTTGCTCCAAAAGATGCATTACAGCTGATGGTCCAGCGAGGTCTTATTTTCAGGGAAACATGGTAGCAGCAGTATGTAAAGTTGCAGTTGTCCTATATCGTTGGCTGTGTCTGAGATCATCACTCTTTTAAATTTAGCCATTAGCATGTATGTAGAGATATTACCAGGTTTTTTGTTTGTTTTTACTTATCTGAATCTGAATATAAATCTTTAGGATGTATGACTCAAAAATCTCTCCATTCAATAACACACTCCAAGTTATAAGCAGTGGTGTGGAAACAGTGGTTCCTAAAATAAAGCAGTACCTGAAAGTTTCCATTCGAAGGAGAAAGATATATATGCCTACATTCAGTATAAGATAATTGTAAAGAATAAAACAAGCATGGGTTAGCTCCCTCCGCGTGTGTGTGTGTGTGTGTGTGTGTGTGTGTGTGTGTGTGTTCAGTCCCTGATTCTATAACTAACTGGCACTGTGCCCAAAGAAAGTGAGTTAGACTTCTAATCTAAATCTCATCTGTAAAATGGAGATAACACTAGCAACTCTATCATAGATCACTGTGATGATCAAATAAAGTTCATTCAGTGTTAGCTATTATCAAGCATTATAACTATTATAAGACAATATCTGTTAAGATCAAATCAAATAAATGGTAGAACCATATATTCTATAAAATTGCAAAGAAACAAAAATTCCAAGGTAATTTGGAAAGAGGGTATTGGGTCTGATTGAAAACAAAATGGGTTGGGGACTGGTTATTAAAGACCAAAGCTGAGCTGTGTGCAGAGCTTCAGAGGAAGAAAATGACAAACTTGTCTTAGGGCATAATCAATAAAATTCCCTTTTGGCCAAAATCCAGGAATAAAATATAGGATTCTTATGATAAAGCTACCCTATTAATATAATAAATTTTGAAGGAGAATTGTAAATTACATACACATTCCATTTCTTTTAATTAAAAGAAAACACATGGAGCAATAAATAAATAAAAAAAAAAAATTCCTTTAGCATTCCCAACTGGCTTATATTGATCTGGTTGTTTGTCTTCTAAATTACAAGATGGTTGACTGCATGTAAAAGAAAGTCAAGCCACAAAAGCAGATATTAATGCTTAAAAATGTTTTAATTTGTCCAAACATTGGCTAGCAAGTTAGGTACTACTTCAATTTCTTAAACTCAAAGCATTTCCCTTGATTTCTGTGTCCTATCAGGGAGGACTTATGATAAGCTATTAGGTTGGTGCAAAAGTAATTGCAGTTTAAAAGGTTAAAAATAATTGCAAAAATGCAATTACTTTTGCACCAACCTAATATTTCATTAGTTGTGATCATGTCTTATTTTTTTAAAGAAAACTTTTATTGCAACTCCTACTAAATAATTCAAATATCAAAAATTATGTAATAAACTACAAAGGCAAGAAATACTGCACTTTAATATTTATTTGGGGGAAATTAAAAGAGTTAGAGATAGAAAGAGAGGATTAATTAATTTACAGAGTACCTCAATTTTAGTTTATTATAATTTTCCATCTTATTAAAGATTAATCAAGTATTTTTTTTGTATTAGCAAGCAAATTATACTTTTTAAAATCTTTGAAAACCAAGTTAATATATACACATTCCTTACAATATATAAAATAACAAAACCTCTGTATTCTCATCACCTTAATGAAAGTAATTTGTTTATGTATCCCCTTAAGATAATCCCTTACATAATATAGTTGTAATCATAATATACATTCAATATTTGTCCCCCCCCACTTTTATAACATAAAATATTTCCCATTCTGAGACACAGATCTTATTGTCTTTCTTTTTAATAGCTACACAATATTCCATCTTGTGTTAATCATCGTTATATTAAGAAAAATCCAATAGTGATAAAGAAAAATAGCGTGCAATGGCCTCTTAAATATTGGCAACTTTCAGCATTTTTAACCATTACCTATTTTGAAACCCAGCTATATCACTAATTGCTAGATTAACAGTCTCTTCAAATTATGGATTAAAAGATCATTAGCCTAAAATCTCTGCATATACATACAAATGCCAATTATGATTGAATAGCTTAAATGAAATCTGCCTCCTTATAAAGACTAGATCAGAAGATGAATTTTGAGAGGCAGAGATTCAACAGTCTTAATGTTTTCTGTAGTTACAGTTTCCACATGCATCGAGTTTGATTGTGACACATTCAATCATATTTAAACCTTACAGTGTGAATGCAAATGAAGTTTGAAATTAGTTTAGTCTTAGCATAGTGCCACTGGTTTGGTTTCCTAGGAACAGGAATATGTTGTTCCGTGAGGTACCATGACAGATGACAGCAGATGACATAAAATTCTCTTCATGTTCACTTAAATTTGATTATAAAGGAAAGCAAAAGAGGTAGAAAAAGACCAAAAAAAAAGTAGACCAAGGAATTCTATTTGACAATGAAAGTGTTTGTTAGACAGTATATTTCAGCCCCACCTGTGGCACCAAGGCCAGAGTTCAGTAAGGATCTGTGTGAGCTCAGCAGAAGGCAGCGCCGACTGCCTGTGAGCTGTAAGCAAGGAGCACGAGTGATGTGCAGAACAGGAGGTAAGTCGATGGACATGATAAAAACAGACTGATGTAAACTATCAACTACAGAAAATACAGCCAACACATGTCTGGAAGTATGCCAAAGTAAAAAATATTATTAAAACAGGACCAGCAGATAGTGGAATGAACTAAAAGACATAAATCTGAGAGAAGGTTATTTGGAGAAGATAACAAAAATGTATATTTGAAATTCTATAACGTAATACACATAAATTCATTTTTATCAGTAATAGGTCAGCAGTGGAAATAATCCATGCATAACAATCCATGTACATGTGCAAAGGACATGTGGAAATCGGGCCAGGCACTAAAACCAGGCAGGCATCCTAAGATGCATTAAAAACATATTTATCTGTCACTGGTTAGATTTGAATGGAGCATGGCATGTGTTGGCAAGTGTTGGTGTCCCCTGCAACCCCCAATTCACTTGTTGAAGCTCTAACTTCCAGTACCTCAGAATGTGACTGTACTGGGATTTGCTTTCAAATATTCCAGCGAAACAAACATGCCAACATATAAAAGTGAGTGACGCAACATTAGCAAACTGTTAATAAACATTGAGGCTGCATGATGAAAAAAAAAAAAAAAAAAAAAAAAAAAAAAAAAGAATGTGACTGTATTTGGAGCAGACAGGATCTTTAAAGAGTAATGAAGTTAAAAGGAAGCTGTTAGGATGGGCTCTAAACTGATCTGACTGGTATCCTTATAAGAAGAAGAAAGTTGGACACACACAGAGACACCAGGGCTGTGTGGGCACACAGAAAAGACCATGTAAGGAAAGAGAAAGGAGGAAGCCATCTGCATGCCAAGGAGCAAGGCCTCAGAAGAATCCAAACCTGCCGACACCTTGATCTTAAACTTCCAGCTTCCAGAACTGTGAGAATTAAATTTCCGTTGTATAAGCCGCTTAGTCTGTGGTATTTTTGTTATGGCAGCCCTGGCCCACAAAAGAGTGCCTTATGCTGGTAATGTGGCAGGAAGCATGAAGCTGCCCTCTTCTGAGTATCTGCCAAGACAAAGCAGCACCCGGGCTCTGAAGGGGGAGCAGAGGGCAGGGGAGTCTACACCATCTGCTTAGGGTCGCTCTCTGAGAAGGTGTGGAACACAACCCACACACTTCAATGGCTTCTGAGCCCGTCATTTTAGAGAGAAACAAATTCAAACAGATATTTAGTTGTAAGGATTCTGTTTTTCTTTGTACTGAATGTGAAGCATCTTGGCATTCAGGTAGCAGAGCAGCAAGCACACAAAAATGGCTCTGGAGATCAGGACTAGAGATACAGGACTGGGTGCTATTTTGTAAGATTAATTTTGAAAAATTTCATGAAAATATATATATATATATTTATATATATATATTTATATATATATTTATAATTTTAACAATTCTTAAGTGTACAACTCACAAGTATATTCATGATGTTGTGCAATCATCACCACTCTCTGTATCTAAAACTGTTTTCATCGTCTTCAACAACTCTAACCATTAAACAGTAACTCGCTTTTTCTGCCTCCCCTCAATCCCTGGTAACTTCTATTCTACTTTCTGTCCTTATGAACTTGCCTAGTCCAAGGACCTCATACAAGTGGAATTATACAATGCTAGCATAGGACTAATTTTTGAAGTCCTAGTAACAATGCCACTAAGAGAAATACTGGGGAGGGAGGAAATAATGAAGCAATAGTAGGAAAAAAATAAATAAATCCCTAATAATTGGTGTAGGTTTGGACCTTTCCATGTACTGTGTTTTCCCCAAAATAAGACCAGGTCTTATATTAAGGTTTGCTCCAAAAGACGCATTAGGGCTTATGTTCAGGGGACGACCTCCTGAAAAATCATGCTAGGGCTTGTTTTCTGGTTATGTCTTATTTTCGGGGAAACACGGTACCTGCTGGCCATTTGAATATCTTCTTTGGAAAAAAAAAGTCTATTCAGGTCCTTTCCCCATTTTTAATTGGACTATTTGTTTTCTTGCTATTGGGTTATGTGACTTCCTCACATATTTTGGATGTTAACCCCTTATCAGGTGTGTGGTTTGCAAATATTTCCTCATTCCATAGGTTGCCTTTTCCCTTTGTGTCTTTTACTCTGCAAAAGCTTTTTAGGTTGATGTAATCCCACTTATTTTTATTTTTTTTGTTTGTGCTTTAGGTGTCGCATCCAAAAAAATCACTGTCAAGATCCCTGTCAAGCAAGCTTTGCCCATGTTTAAGTCTTGAATCCATTCTGAATTTTAGTATGTAGTGTCTGTTATTCTCTGGCAATTAACCATGTGTGACTTCTTACATTTCTTGTGCTTTCAGTAATGTATTTTAACTTTTTCGTCAGTTTTTTTCCCCCATGTATTTATATCTTGTCTCTACAAGCATATAGTGTAAAAAATTTGAGACTGGAAACCACATTTGACAATTTACATTCCCACCACTCCTGGATCAGTCTAACACCCAAATCAATAAGTGCTATTTGTCTAGTTGTTTTCTAGAAACTAGGGATGCAAGAAAAAAATCTCTAGGTCAAAAGAGAGAAGTTCCAGCTTCTTTGTTTGGTAACAAAGAACACGTTACTAAAGAAGATGTGACCCCGACCAGGCCACTTACATAATTTTTCTAGCTTTTTGTTACGGTGACTGTTACATGAGTATCTGATTATAAGATCCCTGTATGGCTTTGCAATAGTATGATTTTAGCCTGTTTTGGTTAATCTTAACTAAACACACTTTTATAGATGGCATTTAAAAAAATCCACAAGTATGTACTTAAAAAAATGATTCAGAATTGCACTAAAGAAATATGCATGTAAACTATGCTGTCTTCCACCAGTCTATTCAACAAATGAAAGGTCAGGACAGTATTACACTCTCAGCCTGATTCACGTTCTGGGAAAATGAAATATACTGACGTCCTATATTCTACCGGGACACATGATCTGTACCTATTTTCAGCCCATGGCTCTTCACACTCCATTGTTTAAAAATAGATAAATTCTGAACTTTGGAGACAGACTCAGAAGGGCATTAACCCCTTTCTCCACAGTTAAGTTTGTCATTTTGCTGTAACCCAATCAGCAGAATCCTGTTTTTGTTAAAAATAGGCCTTCTTACTTTGTACACATTCCAACAAGTTCTCATAAGCAGAGTGGTACAGTTCATTGGATTTTCTAATTAGTTTTCAGTTTTAAATATACTGCCTGCTTTCACTAACGCATTCTTCAGCCTCATGATCCTAACATTTCAATGCCAAGTTTTAATGCTAAGACATTGTCTCCAGAAAGCTGGCTGTTAAAATGCAGGAAGAGCTTATTAGCAGATTGTTTGAATCAATTCCGAAAGAAATGAGCCATATGATAAAGCTGGACTTGGTGTCCCTCCTGTATGTGGCCTAACACCCTCTGACTGGCCATATCATAGCACTTACACACACTTATAATTGCTTATTTAAATTTCTGTCTTTCATTAAGCTGTATTTCACTAAGCTGTCTTTCACTAAGTCCCATGAGGGCTGGGATTATATCCTGTTCTTCACTGAATTATAGTAATATCAACAATTAAATTTTACTTGTACTTACTCCGTGCCAGGCACTTTTCTAATTTTTTATCTTTTGCTGATTTAACCTTTATAAGAATTATATGAAGTAATTATTATCATCATCATGAACATTTGAAGATGAGGAAAGTGAAATACATACAATTTATGAAATAGCCCAAAGTGATACAGTGAATTGTGTAGCTGGATTTAAACGAGGCGGGTGGAATAAGGGCTATGTTCCTAGCCCCTCTGTAGCAGGTTCTCAGTTATGATTTGTTAAAAAACTCAAAGTATACATACAACTATTAATGGCATTGAGAATATCATAAAAGGGATTTAAACTATTCAAAACAATAAACCTTTGAATAATTCTGAACAGCCAGGGCTACATGAGAGTATATTATAAATAAATGGAAAAGGAGAAGTAAGAGGGGTCTCCAGGGAGAGCCAGGTCAGGTAACAAATGGGATCCCAACCCCTCACCAAGCCCCGGTTTCTAGAGATCACTGAAGTCCTGCTTTGTAGACTCACAATTCTGGCGAGGCCCAGTCACAGAACCACTGGACAATGAAGATTACGGATTTTAGATAATAAATGCATCAGCAAATAATAGCTACAATTTAAAATGCCAAGTTTCTGGGAAGCATCTTAAGAATTTTTCTCAGAAAAATTATAGTTGTTCCTTTACTTTCTGTCCCATGTATTTTAGTTCACAATGAAATGAAAGTAATTTTTAAAGAGTATTTTATGGTTAATTCCCAGAATGCTGACAATTCCAGTGGAGCTGGTGTGCACGTTACACAGCCTAGTCCAAGGAAAAATAATACCCAAATTTATCTGCCACTCAGAATCTTCTACATTCCTCAGTGGCTCACTACTTAGGTTTGGACAGGAAAACCAGCAATATTTGTTTTATGAGCCACTGCCAATATTCTTGCCAGACGTGGCATAACAATATAAGAAAAAAAAATAGAAGTGTTTTCTATCTATTCCATGGATTTTGGGGAATTATAAAGGCTAGACAGAACACATATATCTCCTACAATGGTACTCTATTGAGATATTTATCACCCCCCACGGTGATTTTATTATAAATCACTAATGCACAAAACGGGAGAAAGGTAAAAAGAAAATAAAAACAGCCACATGCAAAGTATAACCTTTTGGATTGTAGTGCATACATCAAAACAAAATCACAGAGGAACCTAAAGGTGCCAGCAAGTTCTTGTCATATATTGGAAACAACACTGTCCACACTATAATCTACAGTGATTCAAAGAAAGTGCCGTGGCCACAGTACTTTAGGCTCTCAGCATCACTCTTTTTGTCAATACAAGCACCACTGTTTGGTTGGCAAAATGCCCTTTCCAAGCTCTAACAAACAAGGATTCTTTGAGATGATCGGCCAAGTATGAGTTTCTTATTTAATTTTTCTTTGTTTATATATCTAACAAATAATTATTAAATATGTACTCTCTAGGGGCTGGGGTGTTGGTGGCAATCAAGAAAGACAAAGTCCTTGCCTTTTTGAATCCTGAGTTCACACAGCACAATGAGCAAATAAACATAAAGGGACTGCAAGACAACAAACAGAGTGATATGGACACAGCAAAAAGGCTGATGTGATGGAGAATGACTGCCAGGGAATTAATTTAGATGAATTCTCAGAGAAGGCCTCTTTGAGGAGGTTACATTTGTATTGAGACTTGAACAATAAAAAATGAGCCAGATATTTGTTAAGGGCATTTAAACAATTAGTCTCCAATGTATGAAAAAGACAAATCACCTAATTTCTGCCATAGAAATGGAAATAGGAGAAGGCTTTCAATAAAGCAGTGCTTTTGAAGTATTTACCAACTGAATTAATTTGAATATGCATGACATGAGCTTTTTATGAGAGCTTCTAAAGATGACACAGGTGACATTCTTTCTGCCATTTTACATACTAAAGATTTTTTCATATGCAAAAGTATTTAAACACATTGAAATGAAAGAATAGGGAACAAAATGGATAAAACATAATGTAGAATTAACTGATTATGAATATAGAATTATTTTCATGTTCCTAAACTTTTCATTTTACATTCTTTCTCTATTTTTATGCAACAGTTCTTTCATATAAGTTTTTGAGAGTCTGAAGGTTTGACTTTCCCTTCACTTTTACACATTCCTGAGAACCCAAACTTGTGTCGGCAGAAATCACTGCTCTTAAGTATACATTAGAATCTCAAATTATGCAAAATACTTTCATAAAAAATGAGCCTTCCGAACAATGAAGCTTTTTAAGTTAGCAGTCTTGTTAACAACATAAGATGGCTGTTGACTCAAAATTGGATGTACGATTAGCAATTATGTGGTGTGTGTCTGTGTATACAATGCACATCTTATATTTTTACCTTTTATCACAAAAATAAATATCAAATAATCCAGTTTTCCCTTTCTGAGTATCCTAGCTTCACTCATTTGACATTTATTGTATCAATAATTCAATGTCTTCTATGTGCCAGGTACTTTCTAGACACTAGAGACACAGCAGTGACCAAAATACACCTTTGCATAAACTTCTAAGAGGAAAGCAGGTTTTGAAAGGTAGAATAATGTATTTTACTACTTTAAAAATATTTCTCTTGATCTACCACTATGACTTAAATATAGCAGGTATATAATACTCCAGTTTAATAGGGAGTGAGATCTATTTCCCATTTTTATTATTGATCTTTTCTTCAGAAAACATGTCTGACTTTTATAGATTCAAGTTTTATTTAAATAATGACTTTTGTTATCTCTTTCCTTATACTCCTATCCTAGTTATCCTGTTTCCCTTCTTAATAAAGTCTTAACTCAGGATTACACTAAATTTAGCCTTTTGTGTGATTCTGTTGCTAGTAGAGCAAAGGCTAAAAAGCAGATGAACAAATGGAGCACATTGTTTTCACTTTTTTAAGGTGTTTAGTGTTTGAGCATTTCAGCTTCCACTTCTAGGATCTCTAATTTTATTAAGTAGTCTTGATTCTTACCCTGTTTTTCATTCATAATTCTGTTAAAGACCATTCATTCTGTGAATATTTAATGAGTTCCTCCTATGTATGGTCACTAGAAAGGCAAAGATATTAAGACACAGTCTCTATTCTCAAGAAGGTCATAGTCTTGAAAGAAACGAAAAATAAACTGACCAATGATAAGCATAGTGATGAAGATGGAGGCAGACCATGGAATGTCTCCTGTGCCATATCAAGAAGCTTGAGATTTTTCTTGTAGGGAATAGGAAATCATGATCAGGTTCTAAGAGGAGTAACATTGTCAAACTCGAGTTTTATAATCAATTAATATAGTAGCAATGAGATGGGACGCATTTGAGCTAGTTGAGATCAAAGGCAGGGAGAAAGGTTCTGAGTACATGTCAGAAGTGAAGATCAAAGATGCTGAACTACAGAATCTGAAAATGTAAGGAAAAAAGTTGATCGTAAGTTAATGATAGAATAGTTGTAGGAAGTGAGGAAATTGGACAGCTTTAAGGGGAAAAAATGAAAAGTGAAATATTTTCTACTGAAGAGCAGAGTAAATTAAAGTGTGAAAGAGAAGGTAATTAATAAAACACATGATTACGAAAATTTTCTTAATATCTTGATTTTGTATTACATTGAGAATCTTCAGCATGGAGGAATGCTTCCCACTTACATGTAACTTCTTAGGGTTAATTTTTATGCTCACTTTTTCTGTTAGTTTTCTATATACCCTCAATGTCATTGTATGCTAGAATAGTTACTTGTCTCTGCTTCTTTAAAATAAATAAATCTTTGATTTTATTGTATCCTGTATTTTGATCCATCTTAATCCCTGATACTGTCTTTTGGATTACCTTTGTCTCCATGCTATGGTTTGTCCCTACTTTGAATCCCTCCAAGCCCTTGAGAACTCAACCTGGTTCCAGTGTCCTGAGCTTCTGCACCTTAGTGAAAGGGATTTAGACTTAATACAAATTCTGTAATCCAAGAGATAAAGAGATAAAGCAAAGTATATAGGTGGAGTTAAAGAAAAAACCCAAAACAATCAAATAAATAATATGTTACTTTTTAAAAAATACAATAGATTTGAATTATATTTCCTAAAGGAAAAAGATTTAACATATACATATTTGATTAAGGACTTTGTCGGGAAAATAAGCTAATGAATAGCATAGCAGGTATTTAGCTCCCTTTATTGCCAGAACTTTTACTGGTATCTTAAGGTTTTTCAAAAAAACAGACCAAAAATACAAATAACTTTTAGTGGATGCAAAAACTCAAGAATGGTTAAAAATGGCAAGGACATTAGTTGAAATAAAAATATTTATTAAGAATTTATTTAATATATGCTAGGAATTTCATGAAAAATTTAAAATATAGACGAAATGGCCTTTGCTTTTAAGGAATTTTCAAGACAAAAGTACAGAAAACAACTGTGAAAAAAGCAGTGATAACAGACAAAATGTATAAGTAGCACAGAAGATTTAGGGACTCAGTACTCCGGGGGTCAGAGAAAAGAGTGATCAGAGAAAAGGGGTCAGAGAAAAGAAGGCAGAAATAAAGAAACATTATTTGAATTAGATTTTGCTAGAAGATGAGAGACATTTCTGGAAAACATGATGCAAGAGTGAGAAATTATAATTGACTTTTGCAAAACAGCAAGCTGCACAGTTTGGCTGTAGGCTACTTTGGAATATGTAGGGCAGGAGGGAAAAGGAAAGCTGGAGATTTAGCTGGTCAGAGCAAGGGGGGGCTAGACTATGAGTCTAAAGTAGCTTTATTTGATGGAATTGGTAATATAAAGACTGAAAGTTCCAGAGCAGAGAAATGACCAGCTTATATCCATAGAAGAAGATTAATCTGGCATCAATGAAGTTTTAAATGGCAGTTAAGAGAAAAGACAACAAAGGTTGGAAGGCAACTATGGGTATAGTGTAGCTAGTCCCTCTGAGAAGAATGTTTAGGGTGCTGGTACTGGGAAAAGAAACAAGAGAATGGGCATAAGATGCATAACCACGATCAACTGATAGCATTTGGTGATTGTATGGATGTGTAGAGCAGAGCAATATTCAAAAAAGGACCAACGTTTAAATTCCAAATGACTTGAGAAAATGACTAAAACATTTACAAAGAAACTTCCAAACATAAATGGTTTAATAATGGAAGATAATGACTTCATTATATAGTTTACTATGTATATGGGGCCAGGATATATCATGTAGCTTTTAAGAAACTGCAGCTTATGGCAAGAATTTGGAGCTCAAATGGACAGAATTGAAGTGTGAGATAAACTAAATACTTTAGAATAAATTATGAAAATCAGAATGAAAAGTCTATGGCTCAGTAATGGTTTGGTGCTAAAGAAGAACAAAAAGAAGATTTGGGAGGTGTGTCTTGTTAACAGTTGAAGAATTACCAACAAGGATTCAGTGACAAAGGCTTTGATGATTAACAAGTCACTGATAACTTTCAAGGAAACAATTTTGGTAAAGAAATGAAGATCAAACCACAATGCACTGATTGCACAGTAATATTTTGAGAAGGTTGGTAGCAAAAGAAAGAAGAAAGAGCAAGGCAGTGTAAGAAATAGGAACAATAAAGACAATGGTCCTTTGCTCTAGGGGTGACCTGAACATTCGAGTGGGCAGAGGGAAGACTTCTAGGAAGGGGTGGAAAGAAGAAATAAGGCAGAGAGGTGGTTATTGAAATTACAGTGTTTTAATGAGGTAATAAGAAATGAGTAACTCAACAGGTAAGGTCAGTCTCTGATTAGAGTCCAGGGGATGAACAGGGAAAATGAACATGGGAGGAGAGCAAAAGGTAAAAAAAGGGAAGGTAAAGAAACAGATAAGAATGAGATGAGACAGTAGAAGACTGGGAAAATATGGACAATGAGGATACAAGAAGGAATTCTGATAACTAGTTATATAGAAAATTGCAATAGATAATGAGTTATAGAATTATACCCTTGAAATCTAAGTAATTTTATTAACCAATGTTGCCGCAATAAATATAACAGAAAAAGAAAGAAAATGTAAAAAAAAAAAAAAGTTATGAGAATCATCATAAGAAAAACAATTTCCTAGCACTTTTTTTTTTAAAACAACTAAAAGTCTTTATATAGGAAAACATAAAAAAGAATAAGGGCAAAAAAAATAGGTGTCTTAACATTTTATCCTATTTTTTTCTTTTGAGTAATATTGTAACATGGATGTGAGGATTTCCCATGAAAGGAGAAAATAAACAGTGATTACGTACCACGGAAATCCAGGACTATAAACCTTACCTCTCTCAGAGGATCATTGAGTTCACTGAGAATGTTTTCCTCATCGAAGATTTTGCCTTGGTATCTGTGTTCATAGTAATCGTGTATCTTCTGACGCATGTCAGCTGGTAATTTATGGAATGACATATATTGCTCCACTTGCTTATACTGTAAGAAAAGGAAAAAAGGAAATTAAAAAACATTGCTAGGCTGTATGAAAAACCATCATGTTACTCTTGTGCTATACTATACTCAATAACACTTGACTAACAATAACAAAAGAAGGAAATTCTTTAAGGGGAAGAACCAGTGTACTAGGTTGTAATGTATCCAATCTGTGTCATATATTGTAGAGGGCATTTATTTAGGTAAATATTTCCTGCAAAATACTGAGATAGTATGGAGAGGAGGCATGAAATGAGTTCAGAGTGAATTTAATCTCCAGAAAAGCCAGTGATGGGGAAGAAAAAAAGAAGTGACACTGTTTTTTTACATTTTATTTTTAGCTGATTTCTAAATCAAGTTTGAATTTGCTCTTTGGCTTTTCATTGGAGAAAGACTTGTAACTTTGGATAGTACAAAAGATTTTATCTTGTAGCAAAAGATCAGACATGATTAAATTTTGAATGTAGAGGCAAAGAGCTGGGCAACTGTTTGCAAGTCATAGACACTCAAGAAACAGATGCCCTATAAAGTAAGATGATATGCCACACTTCATTTGAGGATTTAGGAGAACATTGGGGTGAGATTAGTGCCACGTAATTTTATAGCTGAAAGTTAACTTAGATATTTAAGTTCATTTAACCAAGTAATTCTTAAACTTGACTATTTATAAAACTTGGGATGAGGTTGCCTTTTGGGAATGCAGATTTTCAGGCTTAACTCCCGAGATCCATTCCCTTGATGTATCTGCTTTTATATATTTACACACACACTTATATACACACATATTTACACAGTTTCTTAAAAAATAACATCCCTGCTAGTTAAACAGGAACATATGAGCATGGCTGTTACCTGGGAGCTTATTAGAAGAGAATTTCAGGCTTCATCAGAGACCTATGAAATCAGAATCTGCATTTTAAAAAGATCCCCAGATGACTCCACATTTAAGTTTGAGAAATATTCCCTCAACGTTTCAAATGTAGGTGGACATGAGACCACACTTTGAAAAAAATGAAACCCCCCTAAATTAGTTTCATTATACAGATGATAAAATTGAGTATAAATAAAACAGTAGGTAATAAAACTGCATAAAGATACTGGAATAAGATACCTCCCTTAAAAGGAAATTTTTTTTTTTCTCAAATCTTTCTGATAGCAGAGCTCAGAAGATCAAGGTCTTCTGAATCCTTGTCCATAATCTTTGTAATTATAATTGGTAACTGATAACACACATGTCCAATGAGAAATTGTAACCCATTGAATTGTATTTCTTTAGTTTTTCCTACATACTTTCCTTATATACGAGTATAGCATTCATATTGTTTGGATGTTCCCTTTAAGAGATTAGTATCCTCAAATGAAATATAACTTTGTCATGAGATTTCCTTTATTTGGTCACCAGACTATCCCCTTAAAGTACTTAAAGCCTTCATGCAGGTCTATATACAGAGGGTGCCAAAAACATGTATACACATTTTAAGAAAGGAAAAAAACCTGCATTAAAATTGTAGCATTCAATATTCATCGATAGCAGAAGGTTTGACTTCTGCAATTACAAGAGGTGCTCAAAGTGGTTACCATCAGCATAATTTTAATACAGTTTTTCCCTTTCTTAAAATGTGTATACATTTTTTTGGCACCCTCTGTGTGTGTGTGTGTGTGTGTGTGTGTGTGTGTGTATACAAATATACATGTATATATATGTGTATATATATATGTACATATATACACATATATATGATCTTCCTTCTTTTAGACAAAAGTTTGATGACTATTTCTTGTCATTTACTTATACTGACTTAAGTTTGATTTTGAGCCTATATTACACATTTTAACCATTTATTGCTGTAGATTTTAAACATAATTAGAAAAATAATGATAATAAAAATAAAATATTTGAAATTGCGCTTTAAAGACTAATAATCGTTCATCAATTTGTTTTTCCTCTGTGTTTGTTGTTGTTGTTGTTGTTGTTAAATGTTTAGGACAATCAGCATTGGATTTACGACCAAGCTATTGAACATTTTACAAAGATATTTTTAATATTACCATTTATTTACATGGTAACTGAAGACATGGTTTCTATTTTGATTCTACATTTAAAAATAAACTAGTTCCCTTTTATATCTATAAAAAGTTATGTTATATTCAAGTGAGTGTAACATTATTTCTAAAATGTTTATAACAGGATTGAATCATTTTCAAGAACTATGCTACAAACACAGCAAAATCTTTCATATTTACTGAGGAAAAAATTTTCTTTTAGCAAAACTAGATTCCTGATTATTTTTTAAAATTATTTTAAGCAGCATAGTCATATCAGAGTAAGTCACGTAATAACAAAGGCATCGTAATATACCCAAATTTGACTTCCAATATAGTAAATGTAAAAAACAAATCACACATAAAGAAATGCAGATGGTTGTAAAGTTATTTTTTTCTGCAGAAGTTCAAGTGAGATATTTCCATTTTATCTTCATTCTTCTTTATCTTTTTTTGAAAACTGGGTAATGAAACATGGTTTTCTCCAAAACAGAGTGAATTGTTCAGCTTCCAAGATATCGGGAAAGTTTTTTGTGATAGTGAATTGGCCTGTAAAACTATCAAAATTACAACCCAACAGATGATCTTAGATTCCTATAGAAAATATTAGCAGATAAAAATTGAAGATAAAAATTGTTATTCTTCCATCCAGAATGATCACTTCCATTATAAATAGACACCTTCTCTCTTGTTTATGGAAACTAGCAGTATCCATTCGAATGTTTTAACATGGAGTATACCTTCATATATTTAAAAATAAAATCAAGATTAAAAAAGTTTTGGAAATTTTTTACACTACATAGTTCTTCATTTTGTATTATTTTAATTTGGTTTGAAAATGGCCAGATTCCAAAAGTTTTCCAAAAGTCAGTGTAACACTGTTAAGACTGAACTAAGCAAGTAACAAAAAAAAATAATAATAATAATGACAGGCCAATTAAAAGAAAATGCTTAATTATCAAGTAAATAAATTGTTCATATATATAACATTCTTAGAAAGTTAATTTTATAGTAATTGTAGAAGTCAAAGGGATAGATAATTGCCAGAAATTGAAACAATCATTATTATCATTATAATAGTTAAAATCTGTGCTTAGATATTTAAAAAATCATTTAGAGTGTTTTACTGCTCTAAATAGCTTTGATCTTTATTACTGCAGTTTTTCTCGGGGTGTGTGTGTGTGTCGTGTGTGTGTGTGTGTGTGTGTGTGTGTAGAAAAATTATTTGGACCTTAATTTAACAAGAGTACAGAATGACATGTCATGGTAAACCAATCACTCTTTCATTTTTCAATAGGACCATTTAAAACATTTTATGCTATCTAAACACTCTTATTTCCCTCCCTCAACAATTCTTTCACTCACAGATGGTGACCTTACCTAAAATTTCAAAAAGAAATAGAAGCTTTCACAGAAGAACATCTATTAACTCATTTAGAAAGATACTTATTTTTTTCCTTTTCTTCTTGCTCTTGTAAAAATGGAAAAAGTATCTTTTTTCTCATTGAAATTAATCTTTCAACTATGTTTTAACATCCTTTCCTCATCCCTCTTTAGAAACATCACCCTGTCTGCTGTAGTTTTTGTCATATCTTCAACTCTCTCTCCATATATTTGCTCAAGCCAAACAGCTTTTCGATATACTCTTCTTCCAGTTAAAATAACTAATTATCATCATCATCATCATCATCATCATCATCATCACCACCACTATCAAAATAATATCTAACTCTTGGCTATTACAAACTACTTTCCAGGCACTCAACTAAACAGTTTACTCATATTTGCTCATCTAATTCTCGCAACAACTTTATGAGATTACTACTATTATCTTCACTTTATAGACGATGAAACTGAGGCACAGAGAATTGAAATAACTTGTGTAAGGTGACACAACTAATTAGTTTTGAGATCAGGATTATAATCTAGGCAATCGGGATCCACAGTTTGTGTTCTTGTTCAGTACGTGATATTCCTGCCTTCAAAAAATGGCTCTCAATTGAGCACAAGTAGACCTCCATCTACCACATTATTATTCTCCTTCCCTTTTTCAAGCAATTTCTTGAAAGTGTGGTCTACACTCGTTATCTCACTGTCTACTGCTCATTAAAATTTTAAACATTGAATTATAGCTTCCATTCCTTCTCCACTAATTATACTCTTACATTTCCACGATTTCCCAATAATTACCATGATACTTAATTAGATACTTTACAAAGATGCTCTTATTTGGTATCTGAACAACACTAAACACTAGTAGCTGACACTACTAATGCCTCCTACAAAGCAAGCTAGCCCACCTCTGACCTCAAGTATACCTATGGTGGATAGTCCATCTCAGGGTTTCTTAGAATCTTAGAAGAATTGCTCAGCTCAAGCTAGAGCAGCATAGAAGTTTGGGGATGGGGAGCGGTGTAGGTAACACTACCCTGAACAACATTCAACCAATGAGGGATTTGAGTGTACAGGTTTATGTCATAGCCATCCCTCCTTCAGAAAGAGAATTTTACAGTGCATCTTCATGGTTCCTCAAGGGTTTCTGTGGGACAAAATCCCTCTTGTCCATATTGGAAAACAACTCAATAAAATACATTTCATTGGTTTTCCCTTTTCCCCAGTCTTATGCATCCTGTTTACCCAATATGCTTTCTGGAATTACTCCCCAATAAATTACCTACATCCGCATCCTTTCCTTAGGCTCTTGCAGAACACAAACTAGGACAACAATGCGATTGATCCCTTCCTCCCAGAGACATCTTTTCCCGTGGTTTCTCCATCTATATATTCTTATCTTCTCTATCCTATCTGGCTGCTCTTTGCAGTCTTATTTGTTGACATATCTTTATATGTTGGTGTTCCCAAGGACTATGCCAAAGGCTTTTGTTTTTACCTCACGTATTTTCTTGGAGCAATCCTGCCCATTCTCCTGGCGTCAGTTACTATCAATATACTACCAATTTCTAAGTCAATGGCTTCAGCAGAAAATTAACTCCTGATCTCTAGACTCACATGTCCATTTTCCCCTTTGAAACATGTCTCAAAAGCACATCAAATACCACATACCCAAATTGAAATCATTTACTTTCTCCCCTATACCTTCTCTAGCCAACCAGCAACCAAAGCTATAGATCTAGGTGAGAGGACAATCATTTATTTCTCTGTTCCCAATACATTCTACTTTTATCCTTCATAAACAAACCATATTGCCACTTAGAAGTTCATTCTTAACTTTTTCTGAGTATTTTTTCCTAATATAATGCTCAAATGTTAATGTACATTCAAATAACATGAAGATCTTATTAACTTGAAGATTCACATCAGTACGGATGGATTGGAACTGAGATTTGGCATTTCTAACAATGTCCTCGACAATGCTTATGCTGATTTTCAGAAAAATCATGCTTATGCTGGTTTCCAGAAAAATCTTAGATCTAATCTAAGATCTAGATTAGATTACATGGGCCATTTATGCAACCATCACAGCAAGCCCACACCTGGTTCTTTTCCCACTATCATAATTGCTTATTAAATTGTCTATATTATATTCTCTACTTGACCAGAAGCTCCTTGAAGTCAGTAGTGTTTTCTACTAGACTATCAGCAACTTGAGGCATCTCAAGTTTATCTCTATTTTCCAATACAGTGGTTCACATAGAGTAGGTGTTCAATATTTGCTGAATTCATTAGTTGTTTATGTTCTAAAACAGGGGTGTCCAAACTGCAGCCCACAGGCCAACTGTGGCCCATGATCCACTTTTCATTGGCCTGCAGCAAACTCCAAAAATATATTTTGTTTACATAAATAAATCAGGTGAGGCAATACGTGCTTCACCTCCAGTGAGTGGTCCGGCTGTTTGTGTATTTTACTTCATACGGCCCTTGGTGAAAAACGTTGAAAAAAGTTTGGACACCCCATTCTAAAATATTTCTTTTGGTAAACTATATTGTTTAGTCTTAATTGGGAACCAGATTTAAAGTACATTTTTGAAGTATTAGCAAAAATGCCATTTTTCATTGACAAGTCCAAATATATGTGAAATATTTAAAGTGATTCACTTCTTTTTAAAAATTCTAATTATACATTGGAGAGAAAAATCAAGCACTTATTCATTGTGACAAAATGCTGTGTCTTTTGTTTCCATCCAAGGAAAACAATATGCCTTATTTGAAGTTGTTGAAAGATCTATAACTTAGTTCATTAACTTTTACTTTAAATAATTTGTCATTTAAGTTTCAAAACTTAGATGATAAAAGACAAAGTATTACATGTGTATAAATGTATATATGTGCAATATAAGTAAGGCTGCTCATTATTTTGTTTAAAAAAAATTACCTATCTGATTTTGAATGTGCTGTTAACTATTACATTAATTTAATCAAAAATAAAACTGGCACATGATTAAGAAAAAAAAAAGACAAAGTATTTTCTAAAACTATTAAGCTCATTAGTCAGAAATCTAGAAGGTAATATTTCAGACCCAGTTTAAATCTTATAGGCTACACAAGATTACAGCTTTTAACTAGAATTGTGGATTTGTGTACAGTAATTAAAATGGCATAATTTTTTTAAAAATTGGGTGCTTTGATTGTTGCCACATTATGTCATAGTGTGTGTGTATGCACGTGCACGTGTGTGTGATTCTTCAAAGAAAAGATGCAAGTTTAGCTATGTCAAGCCTCCACTGAGAAGATATATTCAGTTTCTATAATGAAGAATTTAATATTTATTTTAATAGGATATTACCAATAACCTCTTTTCACCACCCTCCAACAATATTTTAAGCTTTTAGTGATGAGTGATAAATTATTTACATACGCTTTGTGTAAGTGCATTAAAAAGATTAAAGTTTGAAACTAAGGTTGTCATTTAAATATCACTGATAGTCTTCATTATTTTTGGTCAAAATATTTCTTAACATTAGTAACAGCTTGATTTACTTTTGAAAGTCTCTTTAGTTTGTTATTAATACAGCTGTTTCTATTTCCAAATTTAAAGCAACTGAATATCTGAGGATACACAACAATTACTAAGAGTAAATATCATCTGGAGAATAATTAAAAGAAGACAATAAATTAATGAGTCACTGGCCAATTACCATGGAGAAATAACATATTGGATGAAGAAGCAGCTTTTACAATGCTTAAAATGTGCGCTCCTTTGGATTAATTTGTTTTTCAAATGTGAATATATATAACAAAGATGAATTACTTCTATACAAATTAAAAGCATCATTTTCTTTAAGTACATAATATAAAACAAGATTAAAATAGATTTGATTGTAGTACTTATCAAGTCTGACATAATGTGATATGAAGAAGCAATGAAGCAGCACACACATTATATTAAACACAACCAGTCAAAATCCACGTTTCAGACCTGAGTGTTGATCAGTCCCCCTATGGAACAATTTAAAAACCTGTGTTAATCTATATGGAAGTTACAATATATAAAATTACCATAATAACCTTTGGTAAAAATCTACCAGAGAGTGAGGGAATGTTGTTAGAAGAAAGTGCTAAGTATAGTAGCGCTACAGAATGAGAAAAAGCAGAGGTCTTGTTTAAGCAAGGTTCAGCCTTTAACAAAAGGTGAATATTGGTGGTTGGTTTCAAAAGACACATACACACACACACACACACATATGTTTGTTTATATACATACCACACAGAAATATGGATTTCTGAATTTAAGTTTATATATGTAATGCAAATTGAACAATAGTAGTTTGAACCTGTCAATGATTTATTAATATCTGTTTTGCATGTGACAGCAAGCCAGCATCATAAACATCCTGATTAATAATAGCAAGGGAATAAATACACTTTCAGAAAACAAGTCTTGGAATTTATAAAAGAAAAGGATCCAAACTTTATCAACTCAAACACTATAAAAATAATAGTCACTGGTTGATAAAAATTTTGACTGGCTTTCCAGAACCAAGTCAAACTCCTCAGTTTACAAATATGTTTCCTGAAGTGATGAGAGAAGATGAAGACTTCCAATCTAGCATAAATTCAAAAGTGCCTTGTTCAAGTTAGAACAATTTAGTAAGACAACTGAGCAAGACAAAGCTTGCCAGGGAAACATCTTAGCAGTAGATGAGAGCAGCTTCTTACTAAAATATTAGGGACCTACTGCAAGGCCCGTGATGTCAGACACAATATGAAGACGAGTCAAGACACGTGTTTCCAGGCAGGTATTGAACTGGCTGTTATCGGCCAAAGTGAAGAAGTGGATCCAAGAAATGGACAATGGGTCACTTGATATCTATGGTCAACGTCAGGTGATCAGAGACAAGAAAGCAAACAATTTTCCAATCCTGTTCCACTCAGTCATAAAGGGGCCATTGTTTTACACTTTTTCTAATAATCAGTAAGATTTTTTGTTAACTTATTCTGATAGAAGTGTACATTCTGTTTTCAATTGTTAAGTATTTCTGGCCTCAAGTTATACTTTCTCAAAATAAACTGAGGCTTCAAAATGATGACACTAGTTTGATCTTTTTTATTTTATTTTTCTTTTCTCCTTAGTGCTGAATAATCTTAAGGAGGCACATTCTATCAATTGTCATTACTAATGAGCATCTTTCAGCCAGGTCATTTTCCTACATGTTAGTTGGGGAGCTTGAATGGATTATAGACATTTTTTTTGAAGTGATAAATGATGGAGAAATTTGAACATTTTCACTGGCAATCACCATCGTGGCCAAGTTTTAGAACATTTCTATCACTCTCTAAATTTCCCTCATTCTCCTTTGTGGTTATCCCACTTTCCCACCAAGAAAATACTGATCTATTTTTAGCACTTGTTTTGCCTATTCTAGAATTTTACCTAAGTAGAATAATACAATATGTAATCTTTTACATCTGGCATTTTTTCACTTAGCATGATGTTTCTGAGATAGATCCATTTTGTTGAACATATCAGTAGATTTTAAAAATATATTGTTGAGTAATATTTCTGGATTTGCTTTTAGAATATATTCACCTCTCCATCTCTACTCCTACAAACTTGATCCAAGTCATCATCATATTTTATATGGATGATTTCAAAAGCCTTCTAGCTGGTCTCTGCTTTACCTTTTGACTGCTCGTAAGTTATTCTTGACCTAGTAGCCAGTATTATCCTTCTAAACTGTAAGTCTGACCATGTCATGCCTTTGTTTAAAACCTTCCAAGTATTCCAGTCTTAGAGTAAAAGCTGAAATCTTTTAATCAACAAGGTCATATGTGAACTAGCCTCCTGCCGCTTCTCCTATTGCTATCCGACTTACTCACTCAGCTCCAGTCTGATCGGTATCTTAAGCCTGAAAATACAGGAGAGAGTTGTACAAGAGTATTAGAGAAGATAAGGAATAAATGGAGCATATCTTCCTGAGTCATCAGATTTCCTCAGTGGTGAGAAATTTAAAGCCTTGTAGCATCAAATAAGATAAATTGTAGTGTAGGAGTATACTATAAAATTTGAACTTTTAAATACATTTTCATATGGATACAAGTGGCTTTAGTCTATACCCCAACAACGTCCCAGTGTATGTGTTTAAATTTCTCTCTATTTTAGTTTTACTTGGTAAAGAAATTTGAAAATCAATGACTTAACTGATCATTCTGGATCATATAGTGTAATGGGATCTAATTATAGCTCTAGCAGAGATAAAACTGATGCAGAAGAACCTCCAGGAATGGATAATTTCAGCTCTGTATTTTGGTAAATCAAAGTTTCAAGTTTGTAACCACAGCAATGACAACGACAGCAGCAGACATCCTGTGCTAGAGGACTCAGTGTCTGGCCGGAATTGTTCTTGCATTGCGTGGAATTCAAACAGACTCACAGCTAATTTTTACTTGGGAAAAATAATAATTGTATGAGATTTATATTTCCTTTAAAAATATAACACTGGGGCTCTAGTTCATTGCTAATGGAGTATATTAAAATACGACAATGAGAAAAACAAAATACTTTTTGTTCTTTAAAGAGATATAACTTCATATGAAACAACGAATTAGTCATATATTTGATCAATAACCAATATATATCTCTAATATTATCAAATTAAAAAACAAACAGATAGGAATAAAACCCTTAAAATGAAAATAAACTAGGGATCAACAAACTGTTACAAAATAAAAGTGTTAACTGAACAAATGACACATTTGACTCCCAATTATCTGATCATAAAAGTACCATTCCACAACTTTAACTTTTTTCTATACTAAAGCAGATATTTTTAGTGCTTCAGATAACACTGAGCATATACACACCCAACATAATACTATAATTCAAATTAGAAAACTTGTTGTTATATAAATTGTTTCACATCTCTGCATTTTAGCATCAAGTTTTTGAAGGGAGAGATAACTAGAAGATTATTAAATAAATAAAACATAAATCATGTGTTTAAAGTAGAACCTATATATACTTTCTTGGTATTTGAAGGTTTTTTTTTAATTATAACTTGTTTTTTCCTATAGCAGACTAATATTTACTATTCTTTACATTCATGTCCTTCTTTATTCTTTTCCAAGTACTTTCTCTACAACTCTGTTAGGCCACAGTAGACCAGAAAAAAATTTCTCTTGATTGCATGATGCACATTTGGTAGTCTTATTTTCATTTTAATAAATAATGAAGAGGAATGTAACATCTCAAGGACAGAAAAGGAAAAAAAGGTTACAGAAGTCAGGGAATGCATTGAGTAAGCTGATATGTGGACAATAAGCATTATTAGAAAAAAATCTATGTTTAAGAAAATTTAACAGGTACTGATAATAGTAATGATAATGTTTTTATGAGGATGCATAGTTTATAAGGTACATTTGTTCTTCCCAACTAGCACGTGAGGCAGGCAGGGCAGATATGACTGTGTTTCTATTTTCAAGAAGATATTGAGAGTCACAGTGGAGAAATGACATGGCTAAGGCCAAACAGTGATTTCACTGTGAAGCTGGGACTGTGAACACACGCTCTTCATACATAGATCATCTGCCTGCATTTTCTGTGGATTATGTGTTGGATATTGTTAATGAAACCAGAGAAAATCTGTTGCAACTTCTTTCATTAATATGTTTTAAAGGCTTCCAGGTGATTCCAGTGTTCTGCCCAGGTTGAGAGCTATTGGTCTAAAACAGGAAGAAAGCAACCAGGAGTTTGTAGTACAA
The DNA here is from genome assembly GCF_964194185.1 of Rhinolophus hipposideros. NCBI lineage: Eukaryota > Metazoa > Chordata > Mammalia > Chiroptera > Rhinolophidae > Rhinolophus > Rhinolophus hipposideros. The sequence continues at coordinate 70,713,701 of NC_138053.1, read as the reverse complement.
GGAGCGTATGTCATATAAGGACTTATTATGAAAAGCAGGAATGCTCTCCTGGAAAAGAAAATATTTGAAAGAGAGGGTTTGACTTGATGTGCTCTGCTGTCCAAGGTAGAACTAGAGACGGTGGCTAGGAGCTCTAGAGAGACAGATGCCAAATTAATAGAAGGCTTGATGTTCATTAAACTAAAATACTACAAAGTAAATGTGTACCCTGTGAAGTTGTAACCTCCCTGTCAATGAAAGTGTCAAGCAAATATGGACAACTATAGATGGAGGAATTGGTGGAAGCCACAAATGAATAAAGTAAGAGAGATAAGAGATCACGAAGATTTCAAGATCATTTTACACTTTCGCATGTGTTTTGAACCATTCTTCAGTTCATGATTAGTTGAAATTTTGTGCATTTGTTACTTATTAATAATAAAAATAAATGTGTCTTATAAAATTTACGGAAGACATGTGTTTCTATGGACTGAAGATAATGCCGGTATTTATGTCCTCTGTTAAGATTTTTTAGGAGGGTGACAGCATATGTTGGAAAGAACTTTCCTTTTGGAGACAGATAAACAAACATTAGCTTCGTTGTTTTTGGGTTACACAGCCTTGAACTAGTAACTGGACTACCTTGAACTTCTGTTTCTCCATCTAATAAAATGGTAAAACAGAAACTGAAGGAAACTAAATTTGAGGATCGAATGTTATAGGGCATAGAGTGGCGCTAAATAGACACTAGTTTCCTAAATGATGTCCAACTTAACTAATGACAATTTCCTGCACTGGCAGAAAGAAGGACACTTGGGAAATATGGTCAAGGAAGTTCAAATATGAAAGCGTACAAAAATTAAAGTATTTATATAAACACTAAAATTTAAGTAAAAAGGAATAGGAGGAGATTTCTTTGTCTCTGCAGAGATCTCGAATTTAGAGATCTCTGCATTCCAGAACTCAAACAGCTTTAGCACTCTGATTCTAAATCATTCTCAAACCCTGTACTTCATAGCCAAGGTACACTGAATATGCTCTAAAATATACTCTGAATAGAGCACACTGAACATAATTTAAATTGTTCCTGATGATTCATGGTAATCATTATGAATAACACTTCCTATACATAGTACAGTAGTTACTGCCTGGATTTTTCCATATTTCTGTATTGCTGTTTCCTAAGGCTTCTGCTTAATTTCATTTTTCATTTTAGTGGCTCCTAAGAGGTCAGAGCTGTTGTTGTCTTTCCACTAAATTGTCCTTGCCAACTGATGCTGGATTTCTCCAGCTCCTTTCTTTGTGATAGGATCTATTCTTTTAACTGTAACTTTCCAGATACTTAAGGGGTTTGTTTCGCACACAATCATCTGCAACTTAATCTTAGTTGTCAGACTACCTGCTCAAACTAACCTAGAACAAAATTAATGGCTTTTGGGAAAACTAGTTAAAGAGATGTTAAGAATTTGAGAAGGAAACAAATGTAACTACTCCTTATATCTCTATGTTGACACCTATTTCCCTAAGATTCAGGGAGTTTTTTAGCTTAATTACTTCCTTCTTTGTGACTGACATATTTGAGATTGCTGGAAGTCAGGTAGCTGTGTGATTACTATAAATGTATAATGTCATGGCAAAGTAGGTTGTAGCTATAAACCCAAAACTAGTAGAAGAAAATTCCTCAAGAGGGCTATGTAGAAAAATGGTATTTAATAGTAAAAATAATTATTAGCATTAGCCTTAAAAGTCGACTGTACAGAATAAATGGAGTCTGATAATTCTAAGGAGATTTCATTACCCTATATCCCCAACCTGTACTATACATTACTAAACTATGTTTATAAAGCCAACTCAAAAGACATTTAAAGAGCCTTGTGAATCATTCAAGAGAGATTAACATATATTTGGCACAGAATGAGACATTCAGAATTGGATGGTACCACAGATATAATTGTATTCAATCTTCTCTTTTCACAGATGAGGAAAAGAGACTCAGAATGGCTGATTCACAATTATATATTCTTAGTTTCACAATTAGTTAGCAAATGTCAGGGATAAGACGGGGTCTCTGAGTTCTTAATGTGGTTTTGGTGCCTTTTCATTATCTTTAACTCCACCATACCATTCAGTATGTTTTATTATTATTTGGTGCTTTGAAAAAGGTTAATCCTTGGGTTAAATTTTTATAACTCTTGCTACGGTATGAATGTTTGTTTCGTCCCAGGACTCATATATGTTGAAACCTAATCCCCAAAGTGATGGCATATTAGAAGGGAAGACTTTTGGGAGGAGATTTGCTAGTGAATATGGAGTCCTCATGAAAGAGTAAAATTAATGCCCTTATAAAAGTGGCCACAGGAAGCTCCCTTGCCTTTTGTCACGTGGGATTACAGCTAAGAAGGTGCCACCTATGAACCAGAACGTGGACCCTAAGAAGACACCGAATCTGCCTATGCTTTCTTAGATCTTGGACTTTCAATCTTCCAGAACTGTGAGAAATTAATTTCTGATCTTTATAAGCCACCTCTTTATGGTATTTTGGTACAGCAGCCCAAACGGACTAAGACAACCCTGTTAACTATAATATTTAATAAACGAGAACACCAATTTCCTTAACAACACCACATAGAGACATTTAGAAAATGTTACTAAAGGAAGAATTGTTCCCATTTGGAGCAACAGTATATCTTCCTCCTCAGTTTGAAGAAGAGGCTAGAGCCAGACAACTTCGGAACATGTTCTCAGCCCTCACTGGGAGTGTAAATACCTGTCACTCCATGGAGAGCTCTATAAGTAAATGATGTCGGTCCATCCGTCCATCCATCCATCCATCCATTAATTTTGCAATGTTGGGGTACTGGCATTTGTTTTCTTTCACGTGCAATTTTTTATGACATACTCCTCTTAAACTGCAACATTTCTAAGGAAAATATTCACTTAACATGGCCTCTGAACTGTGTATCTGAGAAGTATACGTTTTCTTCTGAAAGTAAAACATTTTAAAGATTTTAGTTTCTGTGTGTTTGAAACCACAAAAAAGAGATATTTCCATTTTATTATTTGACTTTTTTTTTCCAAATGTAAGTTTATTAAGCCAATTTAGAAGTTACTAGCTAATAGATTCTAGGTTAAGATTTTAAAGTTATATTTTAAAGAATAAATCATAAAAGCAAAATATATGCATCTTTTCTTCATATTATTTTTGTTAAAATTTAACGAATAATAATTCATACCTACAAAATAAGAGAAAAATGATTTAACCATAAGAAAAATAAGCAATAATTGGTTTCAATTTTTACGAGAGTCTCATTTGAAAAGGAATGAATCGATCTTGATTAAAGTTAAGATAGAAAAGAGATTCTAAATTCATAATCTCAGTGGCCAAAGACAAATTATGCAGATATGTATAACTTTTATTCATTTCTTTTAACAAATATGCTAAGTGCTAACTATGTACCAATGCCATATTTATTAGGTGCTCTTAGAATATAAAAATCACCCTTTCTGGCCTCAAAGGAGCTTTCAATATAGTCAAAAATATTGTGAAGACATAAAATCGCTAAGGGAGAACAAGAGCTAACTCTAGATCAGTTTGAAACACTAATATTTTATGCATAATATGAATTATTTGAAATCAAATTAAATTTAGAGATGTTTCTTAATTATGGCTCCCATATCTCAAGTGAACTCTAATATAATAAGTGATGATGTATTTCCAATAAGTAACCATCCAAAATAGATAAAAATAAGATTTTGTTTCATAATTATAGTTAATTTAAAACAATCTATGAGGCAATAGTCAAAGATGGATTAATCAAAATAGACTTACATTTTGTTTTGGAAATGAAAGGGAATGGCCTGGGTAAAAACTAAAGTTGGCAAAGACTATAACAAAAACAAGTAAACTTTTATCTTTATAATTAATCCTAAGCAACAAGGTATTTCTTGATTGCTATGAATGTTTTATGAAAGATCCTATATTTCTGTCTTCTCAAGGAAAGAATATAAATTAAAAAATCATGGTTAACATAAATTTATATATGATCTACGAGGAAAGTTTAAACTAACATAATTGCACGGAAAGCATAACAAGTATCTTGGGTAGCACCTTAAAGAACTATAGAACACAATCTTAGGCTCCATTTTTTAATTGACATATCTGCTAATTTATTCAACCACTACTTGATAGCAGCAGTATGACTGCATCTAAAATTTGATAGTAAAAACAAATAGGAAGGATAGAAGTTATTGTTTAATTGGTACAGAGCTTCTGTTTGGGATAATAATAAAGTTCTGGAAATGGACAGTGGTGATAGTTGCATTCCACATTAAAAAAGAAAAAAAGGATTAAAGTAGATTTACAAGGAACTCCTACAACTCAACAGTAAAACAAATAAACCCTCCCCTTAGCCCATTTTTAATTATTAGTTTTGTTTTACAAAGAAACAACAAACAAAACTAATAATTAAAAATGGGCTAAAGACTTGGATAGACATTTCTCCAAAGAGGAAATACAAATGGCCAACAGGTATATGAAGAAATGCTAAAAACATAAAAAATAAAAAAAATAAAAAAAATCAGAAATCATTTGGGAAAAGCAAATAAAAAACTCAACAAGATATTACCTCTTGTCATTTTACCTCTTGTCGTATTACCTCTAGTCAACTGTTAGGATGACTATCAACAACAACAACAACAAACACAAAAACCAAAACAATAAAAAACAAACAAACAAATAAATAAGACCAAAACAAAATAAATGTTGGTGAGGATGTGGATAAATAGGAACCCCTGTATGCTACTGGTGGAAATGCTAAATGCTAATGGTACTGCCATTATGGAAAATAGCATGAAAGTGACTCAAAAAATTAAAAATAGAACTACAATATAATCCAGCAATCCCACTTCTATGTATTTATCCAAGAAAATTATAATCAAGATCTTGAAGAGATATTTGCACTCCTAAGTTATTGCAGCACTATTCACAATAGTCAATATATGGAAATAGCCTAAATGGCCATCAACAGAGGAATTAATTTAAAAACAAAAGTGGTATATACATACAATGGAATACTGTTCAGCGTTAAAAAAGAAGGAAATTCTGTAGTATGCCAGAACATAAATAAACCTTTAGAGCATTATACTAAGTTAAATAATCCAGTCATAGAAAGACAAACATTGTATAATACAGTTAGAAAAGATGTCTAAGAGTAAAGTTCATAGAATCAGAGGAGACCAGCAGTGACCAAGAGTTGGAGGGAGGAGGAAAAGTGGAGTTACTAATCAACAGGAATCAAGTTTCAGTTAAACAGGATGAATAAGCTCTGGAGATTTGCTGTACAACATAGTATTTATAGGCAACAATAATATGTCATATACTCAAAAATTTAAGAGGGTAGATCCCATTTTAAGTGTCTTTATGCAAATAAAATAAAATTTTTAAAAGGGACAAACATGGAAATATATTTAAGATATATTAAGTGAAAAAGCAAGAACTTGAAAAACAAGTTGAAGTTTGTGAATTCATTATTTTCTGTATAATGGGTAGCTAATGCTTGCTAAGAAGACATTCTGAAATAATTTATTATATTGGGGTGATGTTCTGGGGACACTGATGTTCTAAATTGCTGAGTTCTGGGTTAAATGTTTATAACAGGTGTACAGAAAAATATAGTTGAAATGGTAAATTTTGTCATGTATATTTTACTACCAAAAATAATAAGTAAAATGAAAGAGCATAAGATTTGATGACCCTGACACCTGTTAAGACACCTATGAATTCCTCATACATCGTGTGCCCTTGTTAGACTTGTACCTCTTTTACAAACTATAGAAACAGTAATATTATACTTTAATGTCAGAGAAACATAAGGAGATATTTTTGTTACTAAGATATTAAGACATCCTGTGGCTTGTTCAAAGTGAGGTTAATTCCCTTACTCTTTGTAAAACTCAAAAATCTTAAATGTTATTCCCTTTCCCAGAGAAAATGGCACAGTCAAGGTAAGCGTGCTGTGAGCACAGTAATTATTAGTAGCTATCTTCCACTACACTGAATCATACAGTGTTTTCCATTAGAAGGGAGTGCTTGTGATATTGCAAAGCTCTCTTCAAGGGAACAAAGCTAGATTCCTTATATAATTTCTTAAAATTAATTTATGAAAGAATCTTAAAAAGCATAGGATTATCGGATACAGAAATGAAGAACATAGCCTATTAGTAGGATATGTTTCCATAAAACCTTAAACCTTTGAAAGTGGTTTAATATTTTTCTGAAAAATCTCAGAGAAATTTCCAGAACTCATAGAAATGTAATCTATGATATAAGAATTTCAGATAAGTTTCTAGAGAAAATAGTAGATCCGAGGGTTCCCCTCTTGTCATTGTGAAAACATCAGGGCAATTTTTTAGAGATTACTATGCTGTGATACCTTTTGTATGTTTAATGCCACCATCTCTTCTTTCAAATTATTGCAACTTTTTTACTAATTTTCTTGAAAAAAAGAATCAATTGTCATTTTCACACTGAGTGCATGATTTTAAAATTTGCAACTAGGCTTAAATTCCATGAGGAACTAAGAAAACTATTAACTTTTATTCATTTAAAATAACGGGTTATTTCTAGGTAATGTCAAAAATACTTAATATTTTCCAAAAACATTTTAATAATAAAATATAAATAAATGTATACATTACCAGTCAAAGTAGTATTTCCATATACTTCTACCCCCCAAAAAAAATGAATTTACACAACATTTGAGGAACATGTACTAGCAAGGTTCCTAGCAAAATCCACAGAACTGAGTTATTTACATTATAAAACAGTGCAATGCTCAGTGAGATAAGCTTTATAATCCATTTAGACCATAGTTTCTCCAACTATTACATAAGAAAAATAACTCCTCCTCTAAGAGTTTGTTTAGCAGCCACATAATGCAATCATGTTACCCTTTCCATCGCTGTGCAGTACTTGAAAAAAAAAAGCTGCTTGCAATGGCAAGTACATTTTCTTTTAGTTAAATGTGAAGTTTGTGTAAACTTGATTCAGATGAATGTAAGAAGACATTAATAACTCTCTTAGACAACTGAATGATGTTAGTATTATATCAAATATAGCAAAAAAAAAAACAAAACCACTTTAGAACAACATGAAATCTGGGAGATACTATTTTATTAAGTCAATAAAAATAATTAAAATTGATTTTCTGAAGTGGAAATTCACTGTTTATAAAGCTGAAAGCATCTAAACTGCATTGGAAAATATTTTTTTAAGTAAAAAAATCCCACTTACAGTCTAGTTCACTAAACAGAAGGGCTCAACCAATGAGCAAGTAATTGATCTGGTCATCAAATGTTTGACCTGAGCATCACGGCTTTTTTCCAAACAATTGTTTATACAAATGCTACAATCTTGGAATAGTCATTTTAGCTTGGCATGGGGTCTTTTTGGATATTATGGTTTATTTTTGGAGTTTGGAAGAAAAATACAAAGGTTGATCTGTAAAGTACCTCTGAACATTTTATCCTCTTTAATTACCTGTGCATCTTTCCAAAGCACACTGAGTTGGAAAATAAGAAGGCTGTTTTGTATTTTTGTCACTCTGCTAGGTAGTTAGATCCATGAAGATGGAATATAATTTAATCTCTCTGGATCTCAGGCCTTTTATTTCAACAATGTGAATTAATTGAGAGTAAAATCATAATAAGGATAGGTAATCAGAAAAATCTTCCTTCTTTCCAGTACTGGAAACATCAACAAAATTTAAACAGTAGCTTTTAAGCTAAGAGGATATTTATGGTAATGTTGTCTATATAGCATTCATTATCTGCATGATAATGTAGCTATTTAAAATGCAGGTCTGTTCTTAAAGGTATGTTCTAATACTGCTGAGCCCCGTGGACACTCATTTTCAGAATACTACTTTTTTGTTGTTATTATTAACATTTAGAACTGTGTCGATTCAGCTTCTAATTATTAATATCTAAAACATGAAAAATGAGATGCTGTCTTACAATATTTTTATAAAATATGGTGATCTAGAAGTCTCTACACTAGATTTTTCAGATTGCTAAGTGATTATCACTACGATTGCCTAACGAATACTTTATTAATTATTTAAAGTTTAGAATCTAGTCATCTGAATCATTTATAAAGAGACGAGAGAATTGAATTGTAAATGAAATTCTGTGCTTTCTCCAACATACAACTTCCTGGTACTTGCATGACTCGGAAGCTATGATATTATTGTCAAGAAACTAGGCAGAATGAATCATCCAATCAGGAAACAACGTTCCAAAAAAGAAAACATCTAGATAATTCAGGCTTTTACCTTTTCTCCCCTTAAAAACATTTGAATATATTTCAAAAATAACCATTCCTCAAATCAATTGTAAATTTTCCTGATATTTTAAGTAATGTTTACAATATTTTAAGAGGTCTCTTTTAGTGTTTTTAAGGATTTCTGGGTTTGTTTTGAAGTACTAAAAGTTTTGAATGAAAAATCTGGAGGAATTAAGTGGCGAATGTAATTAAAAGTAAAAAAGTTGGGTAAACTGGAAAACAAAATTCCACAATTATCATCTGCTTGAGCTCCATGTGGTTGTTTAAGAATGCTCACTGCTACTGCGGGAAGCATGGGCTGTGCATTCTTTACTGGGCTCTTCTCACCTCCTCTATGAAGCAAGTATTATCCTAAATTCTCATGTCTGTAGGAAGAGCTCAGCTTTACATTCTGGCTGCCATATGCTACCAAAACAGAAGGAACTCTTGTAGTAGTGTAAATACATACTATAAATTGACCAAAATTTGGTGGAGCCCAGATGCGGGATGGGAGTCTGCCAATCACAGCCTGATGTGATCTAGTTGAAAGCTACCTCTGCACATGAGGTGTCATCCTACACTGCATTGTCCCATGTGGCTGGCTTTCTAGTTTCCGAATGTGGTTTTTATCACTTTCCTGTTCCTGCACTTGCTTGTAGATTCTTTTTTCCTCATTCCTCTCTACGCACCTACCATTAGCAGCTCTGCATCTGCTTCTAATGTGTTGTTTTTCTGCTAAATTCAGGGGGGGAGCTAAATTCAGGGAGTCTTTATAATTAGCAATTTGATATCCAAACTATTGAGGTATTTCTGTTAATAACTAACAAAATAATTCATTGCTTTCATGATCAGCCCACTACTGGAAAATGAAAGAAAAATCGTAACATTAAAATGAAAATCAGCATTTTATGTCCTCATTGGGAAAAAAGTTAAAATAATCTATTTGCCTAATTTAATAGACATCTTGGATCTTCTCTAAATATCACTTAATAAAACTACAAAGCTGAAGTTGAAGATCATTTTTCATTAAATATGCTAATGTTAACTATTTCAATAGTAGATTTTCTCCAATTAAATAACTTTCAAAATTTAATTCACTAATTTCAATAATGACTTGGTGAAGTAGGAGGACAGCAAGAAATCTTTTAAAATGAATGTACTAATCTAACATAATTTCACTTGGCAAAGCTTAAGCAGGAAATATAGACTATAATCATCTATCTTATATTATCACCTGAATATATGTTTGTACCCTTTATGTGAAATATTGGTATAGTCAGAATAAAAAGTTGAAAATATTTTGTGTCAAAATGGTTTATGCTTTCTTCATTTGTATATCAATTTTTTTTAAAATTGCATTTCAAGTTCATACTATCAATATACTCAGTTCAAAATTCATGAGTTCTCTCTTTCATACAGTTTTCAGAACAAAAAAGGTCTGACTTCACTAATGTTTATTTAAAGACACTTCATTACCCATGGTAGATAAGACACAGTGCACGAGAAACATTCTAGATAATGGAATCCAAGTTTACTAACAAATGGTTTAATGGAAGACATACATCCTTCCCTCCACTTTATCCTTCCATCTCCTCTTGCTCTATGTATCTGCTCATTCTCTAACATCGCATATCTCCTTATAGCATCAGGCCATATAATTTAAAACCTTAATGGCTCTCTGATGCTGACCAAACCACATACAAATGGTTTTAGATCTTGTATCTTCTACTTCTTTCAAGTACTCCATGACCCATCCAAAGTGTGTTGTGTCCTGCCTCCTCAGTTTTGCTCTAGTGCCTATGACAGGGCCACTAGTTTTCCACCTACATCTGTTCTCTGCCTCTTCCATATGTATAGAGTTAGCTGGCCTTAGAGCTGCCCAGCTAGACTAAATTTCTCAGCCTCCTTGAGCAGCGACATTGACTAAGTTCTCATCAGTGGAATGTGAATAGAAGTGATGTGTGTCTCTCCATGTTCTCTTCCTCTTGTCATGAGTTAGATGACAGACATTTCCATGGCACAGCCTCAAACACAAAGACAAGAACAATACTCCAGGGCATTGGTTCTCAAAGGATGGTCTCTAGACCAGCAGCAGCAAAAGTACCTGAGATCTTGGAAATGAAAATTCTCAGGCACCACACCAGACCTAATGAATCAGAAACTCTGAAAGTGGGGCCCAGGAGTCCATTTGAATAAGCTCTTTAGGTGACTGTGATGCATTTTAAAATTTGGGAAGCACTATCCTGGAGGATAGTTTAGGAACAACTTGGAAAAACCTGTAAACCTGTTCTGAAAAATGATCATCCAAGGCAGTACCACTCCACCGACCTGGCTTCTTATTTTAAGAAGTTTATCTGTGAAATCATACAGATATGATTCTTTAAGTAGCGGAATTGTTGGATGTCCTTATAGCAGCTCAGCATTTACCCTAAGTAGTATTTATTCAACCTGGAGTGGCATGTTTAATATTTCCACCCTGTTTAATATTTCTACCTGCTAAAATTGAAATCTGACCCAGATCTTTGCAAGTTAGCACAAGCCCATTTGCTTAATGCCAAAGAACACTAGAGTATTTATTCTTTAATCTATTATATACATTACTGACGGACACTCTTTAAAAAATGCAAACATAATCATACCACTTTACCACTTCAAATTCTTACTAGACTCTCCATAACACCTAGGCTATAGCTAACCAAGGCCTACAACATCCCATGTAATATGATCCATATCAATCTGTCCAGTCTCACCCAGAGCCATTTCACTTTTCCTTCTGTTCTAGTGACACTATCCTTCTATCTGTTCTTGAATCATGGCAAGCATTTTCACACCTCAGAGCTGCTCCCCATGCTGGTGATGTCACTGTTCACATCTACACATTCTTTAGGTGTTTTCTTAAATATCATTTTTTCCTTATCCTCCTCCCCATTCCATATGAATCTACCGAAAGCCTTAAAATCTCTTATCAAGACTTTACATTTCCCTTCATAGTACTTTCAACTGTTTATAATAATTCATTGCTTCCCATGAATCTTGTTACTAGGTGATGCTCTTCCTTTAACCATCCCCCATACATTGTAACTCAAGAAGCTTGATGAGAGAAGGTACCATGTCTATTTGCTCACTTTGTATGCATAGCATCTAGTTCCTGGCTTGACACGTAGTAAGCATTCAAAACATATGCATTAAACGGATTTAAAAAATGGATTATTTCAGATTCAAACTCATATGACATTTCCTAAGACTATTTAAATCCTTCTTCCTTATAAAAGAAGGTCGTTTCCAATGGTTTTACTAATCAGAGTGCCCCATCTACCTAAAAGGCAGAAGTTCCTGTTCCTGTTTAATATGTTTGTGTTAATGATTCTATCAGTAAGCATTTATGACATGATCTATTTGATCTTGGAGCCTTACAATCTAGGTTACAAGTATATCATATATCACACACTGCCGGGATTTATTTTCCTAAAAGACAGCTTCAATGACTACATCCCCTTGCTAAATTTTTGCAAGGGATATCCTTTTTCTAATGTACAATCTCATCACTTCTGCATTCAAACCTATTCTTAGGTGGACCATAACCCAATCCTGTTCTGTACTTTCCGCAGCAAGGTAGTTTTCGCTTCATTCAAAGTAGCAGTTCAGTATTCCCCACACATATCCATCTCTGGGCCTTTGCACATTTGTTCTGTCTACTAGGAATCTTCTCAAAATGAGGGCTCCTTTCTGGGACAATTCTCCCATGGTAACTATCCTTGCTTGCTGATTTCCTCTGCGCTCTTCAAGGCCCATTTCAAATGGATCCCAGTGACCTGACTGAGCAAATTCAGGATACCTGCAGTGATCCTTGTGCGTTCTCAGCAGATGAGTGGTTCCCTGAACACCAGCTTCTGCCCTGTGAATGTGCTTTATAGCGTAGTTATGACTTATGACACAGGGGCCTTAAATACAATATAGAAAAGACACTTGAAAGAGAAGTTCAGGGACTATATTCAAATGAAAATCCAACATTTCTAAAAAATTAAATCTATGTTAGCCAGAAGCAACTCTACTTTAGAGCCATTACAAGAAGCTGCCAAATGTGCTATAAATGATAAACGTAAACTTCACTGTACTAAATGAAGGATTGTTGAGGACGAATCTTTAGCACTTTGTACACTCCTGAAACCACGAACACCTACAATAAAGGTGCAGAGAATTTCAACATACATCATAGAGTATTGGTAGAGAAAATACCACTGAGTGAAAAGGGATACCATAGTGGGATATATTAAAATATCAAGGCTGAAAATCAGTGGTATGAGATACTTACAAGTAGCAGAATTCCATTTTTCTCCTTAGTTAAATTAACAGCCTCAAACTCCCTCCCTTTACCTGCACCTACCTTTATAGCAGTACTTACTTGATGTAAAAAACAATTTCCCAGCTGAGAATGTAACATATCATCATTTTGTCAAGATCCTAATTTGTTAGCAGCTCAAGCGGCCACATGAAGCTAACAGAAGAGCCACAGCGCTGCTGTTTTCCTGGGAGAAAATCTCACAGATAGTCCCTGTCCTGGGATCTCCCAGGCCTGAGAACATTTGGCAGTCCTAGCACTTTGACATAGCACAGTGTGTTAAATTCACTCCCGGGAAGAAAAAGTATATGGTACAGCGGAATTGGAAATCTTTCTGACTAACGAAGGGACCATGTGGGAGCTGTGCTCATAGCATTCTCATTTGTAAAGAAAGGAAGAAAGAAGCCTTTACGTACAATAAAAGAAAGCAAGTGAAACATTTTACTAAATGCACATGGATTTAGAGCTAAGTCTTCCCCTGAGAATGCTGCCAATGAAAATGAGGGTATCAAGCTATTTTTCATTTAAGCAGTGGGTCAATATGATTTTCCAAGGTCAAGATCAATATAACATTAAAGCCCCTTTGCTCTCTGAAGGGAAATACTATCATAGCCTATAAAATCAATAAAATAAATGCAAAATTGGATGTAAATGTTTTTTCTTTGTTTCTTGTTTTTATTTTTTCCTTTTTATCTGAGTAATAGTTATTTATAAACCACTGCGGCCATTACTCCAGATTTTTCCTCTTTGCTCTGCCATTACTCTGTTCACAGAGACTTTTTTTTTTTTTTAAGACTCAGAATTACATGACAGCAGTGACAAAATCTCCCATCCATCTTTCTATCTTTGAGACAGTGGGTCCCATCGTGCCCTAAAGAAGAACACTCCTGATCAACCCAGCAACTAAGAAATCACTTCAACACTGATGAAAGACTCTTTGATAATATACCTTTTACTCAGAGAGAATTAATCTCGGAATTCCAGACGGGAAAGCATATTGAAAATTTAGTTTCTAAAACATGATGTGTTTAAGCTAAATATATACATACATACACATGTCAAGGCAACATGTTTACAACATATTTACATACAAGTAAAAACAATAATACATATTTTTAATTTTTAAATTATTTTCTAAACCCAAACTGACTTTAATGAGAATAAAATTAAAAAAAAAAAAATCTCTGGCAAGGAACAATGCAGGGGAAAGGATCCAGGTACGTCCAGCATCTCCCTACAGCCTCCATGCAGGCCCCTCCAACTGGACCTACTCTGTCAAGCACCCTTTCCACAGACCTGGTCTAGCAGCTGTCTGTCCATTTTTGGGGGATAACTTAGGGGACTCCCTGGGTCCCATCCCTGAGCCCCTGCCCCCTGCCATCTGTCCCACTTCCTGGACTTCTGGGGATTGATCATCCTTCTCTTGATTCTCCTGATCTATCTGGTGCCCCAGTTTCACAGAGGCCCCTCCAGCCCTCTGGTTCCTGCTGGTTCTAACAGGCTTCTCTGACCCCTAGTGCCACTCAGTCCCTGTGGTCTTCCTGTCAGCAACCCCAGCCTTGGCCTCCTTTTCATGTGGAGCCCTCTGACTTGACCCCAGTCCTGTTTGTCACAGCTCTGGAGAGCCCCCTGACCTATCTCCCTGAGGCCCTGCTTTTCTGGACCTGGCTGGACAGGGCAGTGCCTGAGTTGTGGCCTTTGTTGGCAATGCCAGTTACAGCACCAGGTTCAGGGAAGGCCAGGCCCTGGGGCTTGGGTGCTGGGAGGGGCTTTGTGCTTCGAGGGGGTGGCATCTCACAGTTGGCAGTGGCAGGGTTGTTGGGGAGCTCATGGCCTCCTCCTTCACCCAAGCCTGGCACCACCACACATCTTTGGGCTCCTGAGGCAGATCATCAAGGCCCTGCAGAGAGGCGGGGACCAGGCCCTCAGGTTCCTCATGGATGGGGTCCTCTTTGGGGTGTGTCATCCTGGCCCTGAATAACTGCTGCTGCACATGCTCATACAAGCGCCAGGAAAGAGGTTTCTTTAACTTTGCCCCATCCCCAATCTGAGCAGGGCTGATAACACATATTTTTTAAGGGATGTTTTCATGTATACTCAAGTGACAGCATTCAAAAACATTCAAATTATGACCTCTTATTCCATTTATGTTAGGATGAAGGCTGGACACCTGTAAACATTTGTAACCCTCACTGTCCCATCTGAGTGCTGTTGTAGCCCCAGCATTACAATACTGGGGTTACCATGCACAGGGCTGGAATACACATTAGCAGAGACACAGATCTCCCCATCATGGTGCTTGGACTCCCCCTATACAGATAGAACATACACAAGAAACAGATTACTACAGGTTGGGATGATCAGGAAAGATGTCCCAGCCTTCCAACAAGAAGGGCAAGGCCTATGTAAACAGTGAAAGGGGTAAAAGTAAGTAAGGGGGGAGGATGAACGGTGTGGCAGGTCAGAAGCATTTGGTTTCTTGAGAGAACAGTAATTATCTGGATGGAAACGAGAGAGTTTAAAAGTTGATTTGGCACTACCCCTCTTCCACCCAAATTATTCTTAAAGGGCTTATTACTAAGAAAATACATATATTAACAGTGATCATTTTATTTTAAATGACCTGAAATGTGCTTTATTGCAAATGAGATTTGAGTGGATTGAAAATGAGAGCCGGTCTTGGGGCCCAGCCTTTCATTTCTGTTTATACTATTAGCTTATACAAATTTGGAAGTTAAGACTGTAAAAAGAAAAAAGAAAAAACATTTCTATGGGATAACAAATGCATGTGATAGTCCTGATTATAGTCCTTCATTTACAGAGAAAGAATAAGGATCTATGGCTTATTAATTTAAACCAAAAAAAACCACATTTGCCTGAATTGACTAGATTTAGAATATGAAACTTGATATGATTATATAAAATAGCACAATTCAGCCTCGTTTCATACAAGATTACATGTAAGTCACTTGTTTGGTGGGGGGACTACTTACATTGAACTGCACCTTCTTATTCCAAAGGCTTTTAATAGGTATCATTAAACTCTTGCAGAGATGGACAAAACATCATTTTGTCCTTTTTGATAAATTTAGCATTTTAATTTCTTATCATTGCTAAACTAAGAATAAGTAATTAAAAAAAATCATACAACATAATCAATATTTGAAGCACCAAGTAGCACTGGCTCACTGTCATGTGCTCTATTGTTAGAAAACAGTCTTTTACAGCAAATATTTCCAGCACCTGCCACCTGCTTCCTGGATTCAGGAAGCTATTCAGTGTAGAAAGGTATTTGAATTTGATAATTTCCTGATATAATTAAAGTGATTCTTTGGTCTTATTCAAATTTCACATTAAAGATCTTTCATCTACATCAAGTATACCAAGGTGAGTTGAAAATCTCTTACTCTACATTCATGATATATATGGTGTTAAGATTCTTGCTTATTATAGAGAGAAAATTGTATACCTAGAAGTTGCTATTTATATAATTATTTGACAAGAAAGAGAGTGACAAGTCTAGAAATAACAGTAGGCTTCTCAGGGGTGTCCATTATAAGAACTACAATTTAGTGGTATAAAGACACAAGATGATCAAAAGCAGCTCCATTTCATAAAAGACTGGATGAATTGCAGATGCATCTAGAAAAGAGAGGAACTCCCCAAGGTCAGTTAAAAAAAAAAAAAAAAGAGAGAGGTAAAAAAAAAAGGATGGTTACTATGGAGAGTTTGTCTAGATAGGTATTTCCCAAAGTGTACATTAATCACTTGAAATACATGGCGATTTGACAAGGATGGCAGAGACATGTTCAAGGTTCAGGTACACATACAAGTATTATGCCAAAAAAAACAAAAAACAAAAGCAACTTCAATGTATTGTTTCAATCAAAATTTCCAAAATTATTTAACCAGGAAACAAATATATATGAATATATATATATATATATATATATATATATATATATATATATATATGAATGATATAATTAAGTCATATGTACATGCATGTGTGTAAATACATACCAAAAAATGGTATATATTTTTGGGAGTACCAAAAAATGCAGACAAGTGGGCACTTTGGTCAACGTTGTTCAAGCAGTACTTCACCAAAATCAGAAGTATCCAGATGCTGATGGTAACCACTTTGAGCACCTCTTGTAATTGCAGAAGTCAAATGTGACTGGTATACACCTTTTGTTATTGGTGTATGTTGAGTATTACAATTTTAATAGTTTTCCTTTCTTAAATGTGTACACATTTTTTTGGCACTGTGTGTGTGTGTGTGTGTGTGTGAGTGTGTGTGTATGTGTGTGTATGACTTATTGGCATTATCTGTAGAGGAGGCTTTGAGATAAAGAAAGGTCAAAAGGCTGCAAGATTGGGACTTACTTTGTCTTGCTCATGTTCACTGAGCTGCTAATCTGAAAGATATCAGAATATTGGTTGTATAAGAGGGTCTCTCATATACATGTTCAGAATTGTGATCCAAGAATCAAAACTGGGAGGTCTCAATCTCATCAAATCTGCACAGAAGTCAGAGGGTAGAGGCATACTTTCAGTGATGGGATTAGTGAGCAGATTTCTTTGGAGAGAGTAACTACTCTGCTGTAAGAGTCCCTTTCCCAACTCCCTTTGTGATATGGGTGTGGGAGGGCTACCTTCTAACACTTAATCTGTAGGGAGAGCTTCAAGAAAACCCCCTGGGGATCTTTGAAATATGTTCACATAATTGGGAGACATGGGTGTGGGGACTGAATCCCAGGTGAGAACACGTAAATAGCCTGTGGACACTGAAGTCTGACTCCTTTCAAGGAATTGGAAAAGGCTGTGTACTAGTTCCTCATTGCTTTGGTGGATGAGGCAGTGGAGTGCTGAGAGAAGGGCTAAGGGAGGAAGGCAGAGCTAGTTTGTGGACCAGATCTGAGACATACAGGGGAGGCAACGTTACATCATGGGTCCTGTCCAAGAGTTCTAACTGGCAGAGTATGGAGCCCTCGGCAGAAAGAGGCTGAAGATAGTGCTAGGTTCTCAGGGCCTCACCTAGGGAAGTGCAGGAGATGGACCGAATGGGACTTACCTAAAGAGCCCAAAGGAAGTGTCAGACCCAACAAAGGACACTAGCTTAACAGATATAGCAGGTACATTAAAACTGCTTCCTCCTTCTTTCTGCTCCCTCCTTAGGTCTTCTACCCTGACGACAAACAGCAGCTCCTGGCAGGCTTATATGACTGGAGAGAGAAGAGAGTTTACAGAGCCAGCTACCTTTCTCACTCCTGGCTTCCAGCCCCTCAAAGCCTTGGGTGAGAGTGGGAAAAGATTCAATTTGCTCAGAAAAACTGACCCTCACTAAGTAGGAGACAAACATTAGAGTTGTTTTGGTTATTTCCGAAGTTGAGGTTGATCAGTTACAAAAAACTGCAGCTTGCTGGTAATCCAGAGCAGAGCATCGAGAGAGGGACATTTTAAATACCACTTGCTTAACACCATAAATCCTGTTATACCTGAGTGAAGGAAATGTAGATGTCTGAAATATAATAAAATACAAAACATGATAACCCAGGAAATCAGCAGCATACATTGTGATTCAAGTCGAAGTTTAATCTGCGATGTTATAATACGAAGACCATCACACATTTTTTTTGGTCAAAAGACAAAATAATGATGGTGATGATGATGATGATAATGATGATGATGATATAGCCCTGTCAGATTATGAACATTGGTATATTGTGTAGATAAGGATCTCAAAATAAGAGGACTTAATGCTACTGGTTGGGAAGATAGAGCTACTTAAGGTTGAGAGATCCAGATTCCCAAAGATTTTCCCTAGGAAGGAAGAATACAATGACTGAGCTTTCAAACGTATGCAGTGGGATGGATGACTTTCAGTAGGCTAGATTTGCTCAATATGGTCACACGAGCCAAACAGTATGATGAGTGATGGAGATATAGTAGAGTGTTATGTCTAGGAGTGAATTCTGGAGCCAGATTAAGTGGGTTGAATACTAGTTCATTCTGCATGGCTACTACAGAAAGTATTAAGTGGAGTTTGCTTCTTTTACATCAAAAATACGTTACTAGTGGATATGTAACAGTGAAAATAATATCAATATTTATTTTTTAGGCATCCATGAGATGGTTGCAATACATCTAAAGACAAATATTAACTGCAAAATAAATATTAACTGCAAAATATGCCTCTAAAAGTTAAACTTAGAATTATGTATGACCCAAAAATTCCACTCCCAGTATGCTTGCCGTCTGTTAAGCACTTGTAAGATCAAGAACTTGATGACTTAAATTATGGCAAGCATCATAACATCTTTGCTTATAAACGTCTATGATGACATCATTGAATGAATTAGGTTTCTGAGTTAAACTTGGCTTATACGGCAGATCTAAAATCATAGAATGGTGAATTCACTTGTTATGCAATAAAATGCTAATAAATGCAATCCTGAAAATTGGAGACTTGTTTGTTTTTGAGAAAATAGGTAGCAAGGATATGAGCAAAAAGAGGTAGAAAAAGAGCATTTTTATGAAAAGCAATATCAACTGAAAGAAAAAAAAAAAGAGACAGTTTAATAGAAATACGTAATCTTATCTTAAATCTCCATAAATTTAGCCCGAACTCCTTTGAGTTACAATTTTCAGGCAGTCACCATTGTATGAATTATCTTCTCCTTTACTATGGGCTTTATTCTCTACAAATTAATAGGAGGCTTTATTTTAAAATGAACCTCAAAGCAATTTTGATAGTTCATCTTTTCATTACTTGAGTAATGAAATACCAACTTGTTCTCTGTAATAGTGGGTGGCAGTATAATTATCTTCAAGGGAAATAAAATATCTAGGTTCCCTTTCTCCTGTTGTGTGATTACAGTGTTGAAAAATTTTGCAAATAAATCAACTGAAATGATCTTTGTTTGTTTTGTAAGTAATTATATGTCTAAGCTGTTATCACTCACTGGGAGAAGTATTCTAGAAAGAACTGTTTTAATCATTTCTTTCAGAAACACTCTTTGTCAAGGTGTATGCTATATACTGGGTCAGGTTTAGAAGAGTCCCCATGTAGTAAATTATTCCTTCATTAAAAAATATTCTTATTTATCTATCAGAAAGTTACTGATGTTTGGTTAGGTATGTAATTACTTGATTGTCCAAAGTCTAGTCTCAGCCAAAGTCATTCAGCATATGAAAAAAAAAAATCCAATAAACAAATCATTGCATATAACTACTGTTACTCTTTCTTTTGAGAAAAAGTTTAGAGCAGCCATCATTTTAATTAACAGACTGTGTATAAGAATGCCTGATGGCAACTGTTAATATGCATTTTTAAGACGGAAAGATGTGACTTATCCAGATATAAGGGCAACATATGTTCAGCTAAGCACATGGATTGTAATATAAATTATGATTATACCATGCAGAGAGGCACAGAGGGACATGTGCAATGGCTGCCTCTCCCCATTTAATCAGCTAATATATTTTTCTAACACATACTGGAGAAGGCTTTATATTATTTTAACTGAGGAAATATAAAAATTCATGAACCATGATAATACCTTAAATCAGCTTCATATTTTGAAATACATAACTGTCTTTTTGTGTGACTACAAATTCAGAGTTTTAAAAATATATACTATTCAAGAGAGAAACTGGAAACAAAAGCTATGAAAACCACCTTGAAGAAACCTCAACATATCAAAACGGATTGTGGTTTTGTCCTTTAAACATTTTATCTCAATATGTTTTTGATAGAGGAGCTAGTTTGGATATCTTGAATACGATTAATTCAATTTACAAAATAGCTGGTTGAAGATATTAGAGAAAAAACAAATGACCTTTTCTTGGTATTGCCGCCTTGAGGAGTCCAAAGACTGGATGAGAGCCGTGGCATGGCCCACAAACATGGCGTAGCAGGTGGCCCCCACGATCATGCTCAGCATGGTGATCCAGAGGTCGGACATGCTGACGGGGGCCTGGGCTCCATACCCGATGCACAGCATGTGACTCATCGCTTTGAAGAGTGCGTATGAATATTGCTTTCCCCAAGAGTCATTCTAGAACAGAAGAGAAAACAGACCGAGTCATTACAATGGCAGAATAAAAAGTGAGTAGGACCTGTACACAGACACTGAGAACACTGTTCTTACAGAACACTGAGTCTGGAGAAACATCCTTGTAAGGGAACATTTACACAGGTGCCTCTCCCTGGTTTCTAATTAAACGGCGTGATGTTTTTCAAAGGGTGCCTAGCACTATGAAATAGAAATATTACTACTCTTAATACATGCATTTCAGTTTTAGGTCTGTTGTTTGCAAAACTAAAATTAATGTGGGGGCAATGGTGTGAGTATCACATAAAAATGCCAAGGATGAATGCTGATGGGCTCATTTGAAAGTTTCCAGGAAATCTGGTCATTCCCTCGTAATGCATTTGGCAAGCTGAAACGGGTGTGAAGCTGATGGGCCTAAGTACGGGTATTTTTATAAGAACTATGACGTTTAGATTTTTAAAATCCAAATTGATATATTTGTATAGTCCTTAATCTTATTTTCTTAAATAAAGATAAACACATTTTTAAATACAGGTCTAATAAATAGAAAGAATTTCCTGAAACCCTCGTTCAAAGTAATGTATATTGGAATTTAAATGTCACGGCTTTTTAAAAAATACTAAAGTAAAATGAAATAAGCAAAATAATACTTTGGTAAACCCTCTAAAAAAAAAGCTGACTTCTGAGTTTAGTTATTAGATGCAATTTCTGACATCATTTTGAAATATTATTCTAAACTCAATTCTACAAGAATAAGCTTTTCAATATATCCTATCTACCCTTTGATAAAATTTAAAGAATGTTTTGTTTAATTTGTATCAAACTCTCTAGTCCAGGACTTACATAATTTATGAGGCCCAGTGCAAAATGAAAATTTGGGCCTTTTAGTTCAAAACTTCAGAAAAAAAGTGTTAAAGATAATATAACACATAAATATTTTTTATTCGAAATATGTTGCTACTTATAAAACTTAATGGGATAATAATGATAGACGAATATTAATATAAGTGTACAAAATTCAAAAAAGAATAATTTGGTATCATAATTATATATGATACAATAAATAATAATGATGTATTATTGTGATATCTTAATTCATCATATAACTTTTCTGGCTTAATTTCCTCCAAATTCATTTCTTAGGTCATCAAAATTTATACAATTAGCTATTTCATTTATAATGATAAAGTTGAAAGTGACATCAGTTGCTTTTGGTTATGCAAGATCACAAATAATTTTTGATACTTTTTTTTGTTTTATTTTGTTTTACTTTTTGTTGTTTGTTTCTTTTAACTTTAATTCAAGTTTATTGGGGTGACAATTGTTAGTAAAGCTACATAGACTTCAGGTGTACAATTCTGTATTACATCATCTATAAATCACATTGTGTGTTCATCACTGATAGTTAGTTCTCCTTCCATCACCATATATTTGATCTCTTTTACCCTCATCTACCTTCCCCTCCCCCCTTACCCTCTGATAACCACTAAACTATTGTCTGTGTCTATGAGTTTTTGTTTCTCATTTGTTTGTCTTATTCTTTTGTTGTTTTTGGTTTATATACCACATATCAGTGAAATCATAGGGTTCTCTGCTTTTTCTGTCTGAATTTATTTCGCTTAGCATTGTAATCTCAAGATCCATCCATGTTGTCACAAATGGTCCTATTTCATCTTTTCTTAGCGCCGAATAGTATTCCATTGTGTATATATACCACAGCTTCTTTATCCATTCATCTATCGAAGGACATTTTGCTTGTTTCCATGTCTTCGCCACCGTAAATAAACTGTAATGAACATTGGAGCACACTTGTGTTTATGGATAAATGTTTTCAAATTTTTTGGGTAGATACCCAGGAGAGGGATTGCTGGCTCATATGGTAATTCTATTTGTAATTTTTTGAGGAACCTCCACACTGCCTTCCATAGCGGCTGCACCAATCTGCATTCCCACCAACAGTGTATGAGGGTTCCTTTTTCTCCACAGCCTCTCCAACACTTGTTACTATTTGTCTTGTTGATGATAGCCATTTTAACTGGGGTGAGGCAACATTTTGTTGTGGTTTTCATTTGCATTTCTCTGATAATTAGTGATGTTGAGAATCTTTTCATATGTCTATTTGCCATTTGTATGTCCTCTTTGGAGAAATGTCTTTTCAGGTCCTCTGCCCATTTTTCAATTGGGTTGTTTGGTTTTTTGTTGTTGAGTTGTATGAGTTCCTTGTATATTTTGGATATTAGTCTCTTCGGAGGCACTGTTTGCAAAAATCTTCTCCCATTCAGCTGTTTGTCTCTTTATTTTGTCGATGGTTTCATTTGCTGTGCAGAAGCTTTTAAGTTCGATATAGTCCCATTCATTTATTTTACCTTTTAGTTCTCTTGCCTTTGGAGTCAAATTCATAAAATGCTCTTTGAACCCAAGGTCCATAAGTTTAGTACCTATGTTTTCTTCTATGCAGTTTATTGTTTCAGGTGTTATACTTAAATCTTTGATCCATTTTGAATTAATTTTGGTACATGGTGACAGATAGCAGTCCAGTTTTATTCTTTTGCACACAGCTTTCCAATTCTCCCAGCACCATTTATTGTATGTTTTTTGCTTCTTTGTCAAAAAATTATCTGTCCATATTTATGTGGTTTTATTTCTGGGTTCTCGATTCTATTCGATTGGTCTATGTGTCTGTTTTTCTGCCAATACCATGCTGTTTTGATTATTGTTGCCCTGTAGTACAAGCTAAAGTCAGGGCGTGTGACATCTCCAGCATTGTTCTTTTTTCTTAAGATTGCTTTGCCTATTCGGATGATACTTTCTAATTTTAAGAGAGATCTTTCTGTTGATGGAACTGTTACTAGAACTATTAAGTGTATTTCATAGGCTATAACAACATGGGAATACATTTCTGATAAATTCTTTTAATAAATCAATTTTAGTACATCTGGAGCTTATGATTCTCAAGGAAGAATTTTTCTGTAAATATATCTCTTCATACAAATCAGTTTCATGTAACTGCAATTTTTTAAATTAAACTTTTTAAGATAATTGCAGATTAAAATGCAATTGTCAAGAAACAACAGATGTACCCTTCGCTCAGTTTCCCCTAATAATTACACACATATTACAAACTGTAGTACGGTATCACAACCACCAAACCGACCTGGATACAATCCACTGATCTCATTCATATTTCACTCATTTACATGTACTCATTTGTGTGAGTATATTTAGTTTTACGCAATTTTATCTCTTGTGTAGGCCCATGTATTCATCACAAGTTAAGACACAGAACAATTTCATCACAACAAAGATCCCTTATACTTCCTTTATATTGAATTTAACGTTAAATGTAAATGTATTCAATGGTATTTTAACATTTCCTCTGACATTTTCTGCAACCTGCTGAGGTCACGCAAGAAACTAAAAGTAGTTTCATGATTTGTATATAATCCAACCTGCCTGTATGTGTATTCTAGTCCTTTATTTTCAATTACAAGGACAATTTGATTTTTAAACTGTCTCCCTTGTTAATAATTAGTTCATTTAAAGCTTCATGTGAACCTGGAGATTACCTGGTGGGCTTAAGCCAAGACTGGTTCTGCTTTCTGTTTTGCTTTGCTTGGTACTTCCTTTTTTTTTTTTTTTTTTTTTTTTTTTTTTTTCTGCTTGTAGTGATTTGCTTTGTTCTGTCATTATTGCTTTGATATCTTTGCCTATGTTGAGGGGGGATTGTCGGTTGTATTTTATTTGTGAATGTACTTGATTTGTTTTCTTTGTTGTTGTTGTTGTTGTACTTGGTAACTTGATTTGTGCTGAAACTGCCCTACCAGGGCCCAGCTTAAGAGGCACAAGATTCAACATTTTCCAGAAGCCAACTCTGGACCAAACCAGAGTACTACCGAGTTTGACCTACAAGTCACACACCCAGAGGGAATTCTCTGAAGGCACAAGAGCCCATAGAGGCCAAACCTCATTTAAGTGGCCAACCCTCACCCAGCAGAACACCCTGTGGTGAGCAGAGCCAAGTTTCACAACTAGACGGCCTAGGAGTTAAGCCCACCTACTCACAAGCAAAAAGCAATCAAAGTTCTTCTTGAACAGGACGATATACTAAACACACGAGCCTCCTGTGGAGCACATGCAGAGAAGAACGAAGTAGTCCAAGTCAAATATAAAAGACACATACTACATAAGATAACCCAGCAAGAACTAAGAGCTCTAGGGGATCTTCCTAATACATCAAAGCAAACACAGAGAGTCAGT
This sequence comes from Rhinolophus hipposideros, assembly GCF_964194185.1. Classification (NCBI taxonomy): domain Eukaryota; kingdom Metazoa; phylum Chordata; class Mammalia; order Chiroptera; family Rhinolophidae; genus Rhinolophus; species Rhinolophus hipposideros. Next base: position 70,688,746 of record NC_138053.1, on the reverse strand, counting down.
CAGAATGGGGAGACAAAGAAACATGTCCCAAATAAAAGAACAGAAGAAACCTCCACAACTGGAACCAAATGAAGCAGAGGTAACCAACATGTCAGAGACAGAGTTCAGAACACTGGTGATAAGAATGTTTAAGGAGCTTAGAGAAGACATAAAGAAGGATATAGAAATCATAAAGAACAACCAGTTAGAGCTAAAAAAGGATGTAGAAATCTTAACGAACAACCAGCTAGAACTAAAAAACACAATTACCGAAATTAAGAACTCACTTGAAGGAATGACCAGCAGGTTAGATGAAGCAGAGGATCGAATCAGCGACTTAGAAGACAAGTTAGCAGAGATCACTCAAACTGAACAACAGAAAGAAAAAAGAATAAAAAACAATGAAGATGGGTTAAGAGACCTCTGGGATAACATCAAGCGCAACAACATGCGCATCATAGGAATACCAGAAGGCGAAGAGAAGAAGCAAGGGATTGAGAACATATTTGAGGTAATAATGTCAGAAAACTTCCCTAACCTGATGAAGGAAACCAACATACAAGCCCAGGAAGTGCAGAGAGTTCCAACCAGGATAAACCCAAACAGGCCCACACCAAGACACATTATAGTTAAAATGGCAAAGCTTAAAGACAAAGAGAGAATCTTGAAAGCAGCAAGAGAAAGGCAGAAGGTTACATACAAGGGAACTCCCATAAGACTATCAAATGACTTTTCTACAGAAACATTGAAGGCAAGGAGGGAGTGGCAGGAGATACTCAAAGTGATGGAACACAAAGGCCTACAACCTAGATTGCTTTATCCAGCAAGGCTATCATTTAAAGTTGATGGAGAGATAAAGAGCTTCCCAGAAAAGAACAAACTGAAAGAATTTATGACAACCAAGCCAGCATTGCAAGAAATACTAAAAGGACTTCTGTAAATAGAAGAAAGATGAAAACAATTTACTACAAATCTAAAAATGGCAATAACTATGTACCTATCAATAATCACTTTAAATGTAAATGGATTAAACGCTCCAATCAAGAGACATAGGGTGGCTGAGTGGATAAGGAAACAAGACCCTTGTATATGCTGTATACAAGAGACTCATTTCAGATCAAAAGACACACACAGGCTGAAAGTGAAGGGTTGGAGTAACATATTTCATGCAAATGGAAGCAAAAAAAAAGCTGGAGTTGCAATACTTATATCTGACAAAATAGACTTTAAAATGAAAAAAATATTAAAAGACAAAGATGGGCACTATATAATAATAAAGGGATCAATCCGTCAAGAGGACATAACCCTAGTAAACATCTATGCACCTAACATAGGAGCACCTAAATATATAAAACAGGTACTGATGGACATAAAGACAGAGATCAACAGCAACACTATCATAGTAGGGGACTTCAACACACCTCTGACAACAAGGGACAGGTCCTCCAGACAGAAAATCAATATGGAAACAACAGCCTTAAATGATACTTTGGAGCAGTTGGACTTAATTGATATTTTCAGAGCATTTCACCCCAATGCTGCAGAATACACGTTCTTCTCAAGTGCTCATGGAACATTTTCTAAAATAGATCATATGTTAGGACACAAGACAAGCCTCGATAAATTTAAGAAAATTGAAATCATACCAATTGTCTTCTCTGACCACAGTGCTATGAAATTAGAAATGAACTACAGGGGAAAAAAACCAGGAAGATACACCAATTCATGGAGGCTGAATAACATGTTGCTAAATAATGAATGGGTCAAGCAGCAGATCAAAGAAGAAATCAAAAGATATCTTGAGACAAATGAGAATGAGAACACGACGACCCAAAATCTATGGGATGCTGCGAAAGCAGTCCTAAGAGGGAAGTTCATAGCACTGCAGGCCTACCTAAAGAAACAAGAAACATCACTAATTGACAGTTTATCTTCACACTTAAGGGATCTGGAAAAAGAACAGCAAAATAAACCCAAAGGGAGCACAAGGAAGGAGATAATAAGGATCAGAGCAGAAATAAATGAAATAGAAACCAGAAAAACAATACAAAAGATCAATGAATCCAAGAGTTGGTTCTTAGAGAAGATAAACAAAATTGACAAACCTTTAGCCAGACTCATTAAAAAAAGGAGAGAGAGGACCCAAATTAATAAAATCAGAAATGAAAGAGGAGAAGTGACAACAGACACCACAGAAATACAAAAAATTGTAAGAAATTACTATGAGCAACTATATGCCAACAAATTTGACAACCTTGAAGAAATGGACAATTTTCTAGAGGCGCACAACCTTCCAAAGCTAACTCAAGAAGAAACAGAAAGCCTGAACAGTCTGATTACCACCAGGGAAATTGAATCAGTAATCAATAATCTCCCAACAAACAAAAGCCCTGGACCAGATGGCTTTACAGGTGAATTTTTCAAAACGTTCAAAAAAGAATTATCACCTATTCTCCTCAAGCTCTTCCAAAAAATCCAGAAGGAAGGAAGACTCCCAAACACTTTTTACGAAGCCACTATCACCCTGATCCCAAAAGCAGACAAAGACACCACAAAGAAAGAAAACTACAGGCCGATATCTCTAATGAACATAGATGCAAAAATTCTCAACAAATTATTAGCAAACAGAATTCAGCAATACATTAAAAAGATCATACACCATGATCAAGTGGGATTCATCCCTGGTATGCAGGGGTGGTTCAACATCCGCAAATCAATTAATGTGATACACCACATTAACAAAATGAAAAATAAAAATCACATGATCATATCAATAGATGCAGAAAAAGCATTTGATAAAATACAGCAACCTTTTATGATAAAAACCCTTAAGAAAGTGGGAATAGAGGGATCATATCTTAACATAATAAAGGCCATATATGACAAACCCACAGCTAACATCATACTCAATGGGGAAAAGCTAAAACCATTCCCCCTAAGATCAGGAACAAGACAAGGTTGCCCACTTTCTCCACTTCTATTCAACATAGTGCTGGAAGTTCTAGCCACAGCAATCAGACAAGAGAAAGAAATAAAAGGCATCCAAATTGGTAAGGAGGAAGTAAAATTATCATTATATGCAGATGATATGATACTATATATAGAGAACCCTAAAGACTCCACCAAGAAACTATTAGAACTGATAGATGAATTTAGTAAAGTAGCAGGATATAAAATTAATATTCGGAAATCAGTTGCATTTGTATATACCAATGATAAAATAGCAGAAGGAGAAATTAAAAAAACAATTCCATTTACAATTGCTCCAAAGACTATAAAATATCTAGGAATAAATCTAACCAAAGATGTAAAGGATCTGTACTCAGAAAATTATACAACACTGAAGAAAGAAATGAAAGAAGACATAAATAGATGGAAACACATTCCATGTTCATGGATAGGAAGAATTAATATAATTAAAATGTCCATACTGCCTAAGGCAATATACATATTCAACGCAATTCCTATCAAACTACCAACGACGTTTTTCACAGAAATAGAATATATAATCCTAAAATTTATATGGGACCATAAAAGACCCCGGATAGCCTCAGCAATCTTGAGAAATAAGAACAAAGTGGGAGGTATAACGATACCTGATTTCAAACTATACTACAAGGCTACAGTAATCAAAACAACATGGTACTGGCATAAAAATAGATACATAGATCAATGGAACAGAATAGAGAGTCCAGACATAAATCCATGCCTATATGCCCATCTAATCTACGACAATGGAAGCAAGAATGTACGATGGGGTAAAGATAGTCTGTTCAATAAGTGGTGTTGGGAAACCTGGACGGACACATGCAAGAAAATGAAGCTGGACCACCTCCTTACACCATATACAAAAACAAATTCAAAATGGCTTAAAGACTTAAATGTAAGATCTGAAACCATAAAATATCTAGAAGAAAATATAGGAAGAAACTTCATGGACATTACCCGGAGTAAGATTTTCACTGATATATCCCCTCGCGCGAGCGAAGTAAGAGAAAAAATAAACATGTGGGATTACATCAAACTAAAAAGTTTTTTCACAGCAAAGGAAACCATCAATAAAACAAAAAGGGATCCTACTGTATGGGAAAAGATATTTGCCAATGATATATCTGATAAGGGATTAATATCACAAATCTATAAAAAACTTACTCAACTCAACTCCAAAAAAACAAACAACCCAATTAAAAAATGGGCAGAGGACTTGGGGAGACATTTCTCTAAGAAGGACATACAGAAGGCAAGAAGACATATGAAGAAATGCTCAACCTCACTAACCATCAGAGAAATGCAAATAAAAACCACAATGAGATACCACCTCACTCCAGTCAAAATGGCTATTATCAATAAATCAACAAACAACAAATGCTGGCGCGGATGTGGAGAAAAGGGAACGCTAGTGCACTGTTGGTGGGACTGCAGATTAGTGCAGCCACTATGGAAAACAGTATGGAGGTATCTCAGGAATCTGAAAATGGAACTACCCTATGATCCAGTAATTCCACTCCTAGGCATCTACCCGGAGAAATCCAAAACTCCAATTCAAAAATCTGTATGCACTCCTATGTTTATTGCAGCACTTTACACAATAGCCAAGATATGGAAACAACCAAAATGCCCATCGGTAGATGACTGGATTAAGAAGCTGTGGTACATTTATACAATGGAGTATTACGCAGCCATAAAGAAGAAAGAAATCTTATCATTTGCAGCAACATGGATGGATCTAGAGAACATTATGTTAAGTGAAATAAGTCAGAAAGAGAAAGACAAGTACCATATGATCTCACTTATATATGGAATCTAAAGAAAAGACTATGTGAATGAACTAATCAGAGTCAGTTTTGGGGACGCAGAGAAAAAACCGAGAGTGGTTAGATGGGTGTGTGGGAGGGGGTTGGGGATAAGGGGAAAGGTGAAGGGATTTGGAAGCAGCTGGTAACCACAAGATGGCCTCAGGGTTTTTCTTTTGAAAATTAATTTGGGGAAGGTATTCTATAATGTTGTAAAGATTTTGTTGGGCATCCGATGGACATGCGTCCTATTTGGGGGACCACCTCAGGGATACTGTGGATACCTGATCATGGCATTGTACATCAGAAGCTAAACATTAATGAATGCCAACTATAATTTTATATATATAATGTGATGGTTCAGTGTGAGGTCGGAGGGATAGTGGATGGGGGGAGGGGGGTTCACAGTATGAGGGATATAAATGATGAACGTCTAAGTATTACCTTGTTTTGTACACCTGAAACTAATAAATAAATTAATTAAAAAAAAAAAAAAAAAAAAAAAAAGCTTCATGTGAAAATAGTGTTATTTTTCATCAATTGTGATGATTTTTAAATTTAATCTGTATTTCTAGGTTGGTGGATCTTTGCAATGTTGCAACAGTTTTCAAAACTGGACATGTGAAACTATGAATTATTCCTAACTCCTTGATATGCTTTATTGCAATGTCTGTGTGTATTCTCTATTTTGTAATAATTTATTGACAAAGTTTGCTGCCTGAGCTCTGCAGGCACTGTCCTGGAACTTAGGCAGGAGGTTTCCTGTTTGTGTAGGTAAAGCAGGGATGGGCTGCTGGGATGCCAGGCAGCTGGCCTCTCCCCATGGGTCCTACCCCAGCCTGCATGTGGGAGCCACTCCTGTCTCCCCTGGTGGCCACTGCTGCTGTGGCTCCTGCAGCTGCTGTGGCCGCTGCTAGTCTGGTGAGTTCTGGCTTGGCCACACCGGGGACGCACCGTGTCCCAGACAGCTGAGGGATACATGTGTGTGCTTTGCTGCCAGGCCAACTGCTTGCTTTCTGTGCTGTCCACTGTGTTTGCAGGGCTGAACCTGTGATGCACAGGCCACCCTGCGGCTCTGCTGTTCATGTCACACTCCATTGTCCCAGCGGACATCATGGACAAAACACAAACTCAAAAACAAAATGGTTAAGAATTTCAAGATAGCGGCAGCCGAGCATTCAAGCAAGCACAGGGTCCTTCTGAAAATGGGTCCTTAGGCAACTGCAAAGTCACACACCACACATCGAAGAATCTATCCTGCCTTTGTCAAATGAACGGTTACATTATCTGAGAATTTTAGTTATTTTAAAAATACATTGAATCTATGTGGATATTTTCATGTTTTAATGGGGTTTTCCAAAATCAAATTTATGGATTAAAACATGGAACGTGATAAGGTTTAAAAGCCCAACCTTATAAACTTTGGAACTGCATGTGGCTGCTGATAAATAAGAACTAACTAGCCCCATTTGGTTGAAAAGGTTAATTAGGTGAAAGTCTAATTCATTGTTATTATAAAATGAGGTCAGGCTGCCATATCTATCTGTCTGTCTGTCTGTCTGTCTGTCTGTCTGTCTGTCTACCTACCTACCTACCTACCTATCTGTCATCTATCTCTTATCCATCATCTATCTATCTATCTATCTATCTATCTATCTATCTATCTACCCATCTATCTATCTGAAGAGTTTCTCATAGATCAGCTAATCTATATTATAGAAAAGATATGTAAGAGAATTAGGAATACACCAGAAAACAGTGGTGGCCAGAGTCAGGGTGACAACATTTTCCAGCATAATATGGGAAGCCACTGAAACTTTTTTCAGTAGAGAATGATATAACCAGAAAACAGTGGTGGCCAGAGTCAGGGTGACAACATTTTCCAGCATAATATGGGAAGCCACTGAAACTTTTTTCAGTAGAGAATGATATAATCTGAACTGTTCTCTACAAAGATTAATCAGAAAGAAGTGTTAAGCACTGGTTCTCAACCAACGATGGTTTTGCTGAGGCAGAGAACATAGTAACTTGCCCAAGTTTACCAGGGTTACAAGTTGAAGATTCAGAAGATTTACCAGGGTTACAAGTGGATGATTCAGCGGTTTGAACACAGGGAGTCTGGCTCCAGAGACCATATTCTTAACCACTATATGATACTGCTCTTGATTTTATAAACCTAACATATTTATAATTTCAGACAAAATGTTAAGGCTGAAAAACAAAGTGATCAGCCCAAATCTCATATTTAAACCATTATTAAAAATTTAAAATAAGACAAAGAAAATTAAAATAAGACAAAGAGTAGGCCTAAAGAAAGAAAAGTTAGGATCTGAGAAGGTTTTTTCAAAATCCAGGAATGTTTCTATTTCCGGTACATCATATTTCTTTCATTACATGGCTGTTCCCTTTTCATCTTTTAAAAATGACTATATTATTATACCTTAGTCTACATCAATAATAATAACCTTAATGGGAGACTGTATACTCAAAGCGCTTTACTATGTGATCTAAATATAACTCACATATAATTTGCATTCTACTGAAAGTAATAAGTAATAAGTTAGCTGTGAACTCTGTGTTAATTAAAGCTTATCTTGTTTATCATTTTAGGTAATGATTTACCGACAAATTGCTTTTTACAGATCATTTTTTAAATTATTCAGAGTATTCACTCAATTCATCATCTCACTGAGGCACCATTACAATTAATTATTTTTTGAGGAAAACATACTGAGCCAAATTAACAGGAACCTCATTATTCCATCGGGAACTTTCAAATATGGTTTATGATTATTCTAGGTTTATCTTAAAATACTTTCTAGGCATTTGTTTTGACACCTTGTTTGTATTGTTACTGAAGTTGGGACAGGGTTAAGGGCTGTGGCAAAAAAAAACACACAATAAAAACAAAAAATAAAAATATTAATTAATTGAAAAATAAAAAAGAAAATGTTTAATCTAGAATGTCCTAGACCTCCTGACATACAACACTCAAACTCAAATTAAGCCACTTAGTAAGCTAGCATTAGAACAAATGTTCTCCAGTCTATCATCTTTCACATGAACTGAAATTTTGTTCATTTAGGAGTTCAAAATATTCTATTATTGAATACCTGAACTAATTCTTCTTTATCACTTGAAAACAAATATGAGTATGAAAAAGTTAAGTAGATAAAATCTTAGCTAAATATGAAATATTGAACTTGAAGACTCAGCATTCACACATCAACTGCTAAATATTAATCAGATACATAACAAAGTAGTGCAACTAGAAGACCAGGTAGAGAATGAGCTCTGCAGAGCTAGGTTACCAAATTTTGATCACTGTGTTCAATTCTTCAACCATCGAATAAATTATCACTTATATCACTTACAGCAATGCCAATGAGATAGAAAGCTGAATTAAGGAGTTCTCAAGAAAAGAAATACAGCAAAGCATAATCTGCTTGAAGTCACAAGAAGTGTAGCAAAACATGCCACCAGTCCCCCAAAATTCCAATTCATTGAATATGCCATGATTTTACTTTATCTCCATATAAGAGGACAGAGTCAGGGTAGTATGCAGTTGTTATCCATCAGTTTCTCAATGCTGAAGGCAGAAAATCATGAATAGACTTTGGGTGCAAGCTTTATACTGATTAGTGATTGGAACAGAATAATCACTGTTTTTTAAATATTAATTTGAGAATTAAGGCATTCACATATTTATTAGAAAAACATATATTTAAGAAATATCCTTGAGGAGGTTTCTGTCTTAGTTAAATGAAACATTATTTGTGACTTTTTGTTACAGATCATGTTAAGTGATAATGTCAATGAGAAGAAAAGTGGAAGATCAATTTGAGGCCATCCTAAATTGAATTATTCAGTAGGAACATTGTGCACTCCATTCCTAAGGAGACTTAGGGAAAATACTGCCAGCTATGTTTGGTGTAATGTCAAAATATAGATAGCTAAAGGAAAGAATATTTCTTAAAACACACACACACACACACAATGCTGCATTTCATCCATAGTATATTAGTACTGTGCAAAGCAAGCATTAATTCCAAAGTAAGCAGAAAAAGAGCCTACCTACACTGCACCTTTGTTGATTTCATGACCTGTCAACCTTGTTACATAATCTTAGCAGTATATTAAACGTGTTAGGAAGTAGTGAATTATTTCCCTTCAATTCACATGATAGAAAGCTCTAGGATTACTGGAATACATATTTGTATTCATGATAGCAATACATCCAAACAACTTAAATGCCATGATTTCTAGCAATAACACTTTTAAAAAATCAGATATGCAATTACATATGTTTTTTATTTGGAGAAATTTATTTTTCTTATTTATAGTGTTATGATCTGCTACATACATTTGTACCTCTGACATCAACCCTTCTGCATTATAGGAGGGTTCAAATAATTTCTAGCCGTAAAATATAAAGTTAGTGCATAACTAAATTGCTGTTGCCACATAAAGAATGAAGTCTGGTCATTTAAAGAGCTTGGTCTAGACTTGTTTGATGGACAATTAATTCCTTGAGTTCCACGTGTACTTTTTCCAGCTTCAATAATGATGATAAAATACATAATTTGCATTAAGTAGATTTGTAAATTAAAATTTAATGATGCTTGAGATCATGGATATTTTTTCTCATATTTCTTTTAATGTTGGTGCATTATTTTAAAATAAAAATGAAACAAATCAATAAATTATTTTTTAATTTCGTCTGTATATTAACTCAATTTTTATACTAAGTGTTCATTAATACTTCTTATAGAAATGCCCCCAAACAGACATATTTTTCAAGATGTTAAGTGGATAGTTCAATTATAATTAGCATTTTAAGCAAAGTACTTTCATTGGGTACCTCTTTTCTTGTTTGTACAAGTAAACCTAAGCAAATAGTATATTTTGCATATTTTACATATATAATTATTGTAAATATATTTTATATATATGCATAAATATAAAGAAACAATGGAAAATATCAATATACACTGAGTACGTAACTCCTTGCAAGGTACTATTATATCACCTCACTGCTCCTCATAACATTCTTAAAACTTGGTATTGTTCTTAAAAGTAAGAAACTCAAAGCTTAGAAAAATTAAGAAACTTTCTCAAAGTCACAAAGCTGGAATTCAATCACAGTTCTGTCTGAACCACAGTGTAAACCCTCTCCATTCCAAAGACCATAGCCATATATTTCATAACCATTTATAGGGTAAAATTCATTATAATTATAATGCAGCATTTTCAATCATTTTAAGAACATAACCATCACGCAGACATTCTTTAAAGTATATGTTTTAATTTCAACCAGAAAAAGGGAACTTCTACTAACACCTTTAGGGAATTTAGAGGAAAAATTATCTCAGGTTTTCATCAGAGAAAACCTCTGAGGGAAAATTCCCTGGAGGGTTTGAAGTCAATAAGATGATTTGTTGTATTTCACTTTTATATTTTCCTATTGGCCAAGAGCTCTCAAAGTGTTCTCCTCCTTTCCTCTTATCCCTGAAGCCTGGGATGAAGCAACCTATCCTGGTATTTACTCAGAATAGTCTTCTGGAAGGATATCCTTGCCTGAACCTTAATTCTCCAGAGACTATAGAAGGTGCATGTGATACAGGGAGGCAGGTTCAACTGGAAACACTAATCAGTGCTTGAGTGTTTGCATTCAACACCTGGCCAAAGTAAACTAAGTAATGATGCCATATATTCTAAGTGCTGTTATTTAATATGGACTTTTAAATTAATTTTGTGGGTTTTAATAAAGCAGCTCTGTAATGATGAGCTACAAATTAGATCATCTCTTGATAGCATTTTCAAATTGCTTAACTCTGCTAATTAATTTTAAAGCGTTCAGCATATTGGTAGTGTTAAAAACTACTAAAATTAAAGTGAAATTAAAGTGAAAACAAAGAACCGTAATCCTTTTTGCTAGTCTCAAACTTCTGCTCTTAATAAAGTAGCCACCTGAGATGTAAAAGAAGCAGAAGACTTAAGAGCATTTTTTCAGCCTAATTGTAGCCATTGGGTGTGTGGGGACAGAGCCCCAGAGAGCAGTTTCCAGGCTCTCGGCCTCACGTAGAAATGTGCTGGCTTGGGTAGTAGATGGCCCTCAGCAGTAGCTAGTTGGCCGTAAGCTGTAGCCAGTTAGCCAATGGGCCACTAGTATAACTGTCGTGGCTACGCTAGCAGGAAAATAGGGGCTAGTGAGAAGATGGTAGCTGAGCTGGCAAGCGCGGATTGCAGTTAGGATGGTGGGTTGCGGACAGTGTGGATCCAGCCTCCAGTGAGACTATAGTGCTGCCAGCGAGAATATAGTCGTATTTTTACTGATATACTCCCCTATCTATGGCTCCATGGGTGTTCCTTTTTGGCCTCACCATGTCCTGTGTTCTTATGTGGGGAGAGGGACCAGAGACTCCGCAGGCCTCCCTGCATGACAGGGTGCTTATTGTTGATTAAAAAATAATCAAATATATTAAATATGTAATTTTTATGTATACAAATGTTTATGTTATCATATAAAAGTGTAAGGCATTAGATTTTTTTCTAGGTAATTTGCATACATGTCATTTTGTATGACAGATGGTGAGTGTGGAAAGAATTTGTACTGTTTATGAAGATAACAATGAGAAACTTTACACAATAGGAAACTTTATGACATATATTGACATATAAAGTGGCTGTATAAGGGCTAATACATGATAAGGTGTTTAGGTGTTTTCAACCTAAAATAGTTCTGTAAATGAGGGTCTAAATTTATTAATAGTATGTGTAGGTGTATGTGTTTTGATTTAACAAACATGTTTATAGCACTCTCTACTGCCAGGTATAATTACAAATATATAAATCATGAAGAATTTTATTAAAATCTAATGTTCAGAATTAGGCATGACTGAAATACCGAAAAAAAATAAACCATAGACAAAAGAAATGTGTAAGCTGACAAGAAGCTCACTTAGTAATTGGTTATGTTGAGGTTAAACAAAGCTTTCCCATTATACCAAAAGTCAGGCTGTCATCTGTTACAGATTCTGAAATCCTACCTTAGTAATGGTAGAATTTTCCCTTAACTTTTAACATATCCATGCAATTTGGATGTTGGGTAAACAAACTTCTCTGCTTTTTCTTTTTGTATTTGTATTTGCCACTATGCCTGGGCTTCCACTACCAGAGGTAAGGAGGGATAGTGAAATAAAAGAGTCAACCCACGAAGCATTTTTTTTGACGATGGCAGACTGATCTTTACTCACAGATTCACAGAAAGTAGGAAGTGTACAAGAGCTGAGCAAAAATCTAGTTGACCCCTTTTAGGAGCAAGCTGAGTTTCAGAATCTCCACGAATGCAAGATGAAAATACATAAATACCTAAGTAAATAAACAAATACACACATAAATAAACATATTCAGAGTACCCAACTTTATTTTAATTTAATACACAAGGAACAATATATCTAAGCTCTCATCTGGTCTAAGAATTGAAAAACAAAAAGAAAACCTCATGCTTCTAAATGCTTGCAAGTATAACTTTCACTACCTTTGCATAATCACAATGATAACCATAACACCACCAGCAACAAAAGCACTGAGTTCAGTTTATATAGATCTCTTACATTAAAAATCTAATTTGACTTGGTGATTATTACAACAGCCTTATGGTAGCCAGAACAGCCTTCATTATTGTTGTGTGGGGTGTCAGGCGGGGTCTCAGGTCCCGCTCCCCACATGAGAACACAGGACATGGTGAGGCCAAAAAGGAACACCCACGGAGCCATAGGTAGGGGAATCATATCACTATATTCTCACCGGCGGCATCCGCCTCTCTGCAATCCGCCCTTGCTAGCCCCCATCTTTTTTCTGCTAGCGTAGCCACAGCAGTTATATTAGTGGCCAATGACTTACGGGTTACAGCTGACGGCCAACTAGTCACAGCTCATGGCCATTTACTACCAGAGCCAGCACCTTTCTATGTGAGGCTGAGAGCCTGAAAACTGCTTTTTGGGGCTTTGTCCCCACAATTATGTTCATTTTACTGATAAGAACAAAGTTCAAATTTTTATTAACTTGCCCATGGCCTTATGGTAAGAAACAGTATTTCTCCATTGGCTCATTACAAATACAGTATGCAAATATAAACTGTATCTTCATAATTGCTATCGTATACTCTTCTTACAGATTGCAATTTAAGAAGAAAAATTAACCATGGTCTGCTTAAACCACCTCCATTTTGAAGGGAGAGTGCAAGTCAAATTATTACAATATATTGGGGTAAAATGATAAGGATATTCACTATGATCAGTATTGCCCCAACAATGATATAGAATTATCTATTTTAGGCAAATATCCTTTTATTAGATTAGTGGGTAATTAAATATATAAAAAACATTACCTTATGCTAAAGTTATTTCGATCACAAATTTAAAAGATAAATGACACCAGTTAAAAACATTGTGTTACATTAGGAAATACTTTTAAAATTTCTTATTTAGAGTGAAGTAATACCTACACAAATCAGCAACAGTACCTTACTTAATTCTAAAAGCATGACCTTAAATTGCAGAGAAACAAAGCCTTCAATTACATGCTAGAACTTGGTGTATTGATTATGCAATCTAACAAGATAAGCCTAGGAAATCCTCTGCTGTGCAAGGGTGTATAAAAAGCAGAAAGTATTGAGCACTTACAGTTATTTATAGAAGACTAACCCCAACTTAAATCTCTTATCCTATGATGTGTATTCAGTGTATTCTTTGTATGTAAGGCTTCTGTATCAGAGTTACTGCTCTGAGAATATTTTGCTTTGACTTCTAAATCCACATAAGCCTTAAATAAATGTAAGTTTTATAATGTGCAGATACCCTGATCTCAGGTACAACTTCAAAGACAATTCAAATACCAAATAGTAGCACTTGAGAGGTAAAATGCAACATCTTGATCAATAGAGTCAAACCAAATGTGCTTTTTATTAGTACTTAGAAAGGTTAAATGCCTAGGGTCTCAGATGTCTCTGATAGATCAATTCTCCACTCTCATTACATTTGACTGAGTCTCTCTCTCTCTCTCTCTCTCTCTCTCTCTCTCTCTCTCTCTCTCTCTCTCTCTCTCTCTCCCCTTCTCCCTCTCCTTCTCCGTGTGTGTGTGTGTGTGTGTGTGTGTGTGTGTGTGTATGTGTGTGTGTATGGAAGAGATAGAGAGAGAAAAAGAGATGAGAGAGAGAGAGAGAGAGAGAGAGAGAGAGAGAGAGGAAGAGAGAGAGAGATGATTTCTTTTCAAGGTTCAGGCAATCTTCTTTTAGTCATATCCATGAATTCAGATACAGACTGATTTGGAAATCTATAAGCAAACAAACTATAACACAGAAAGGAAAGAACTCGAAACAATCTTTTATTTTCTTTCTTTTTTCTTCTCTTCCACCTTTTGATTCTACCAGCTTGCAAGAAGACTGGGAAAATGGTGAGTCAGACTTAATTTCCATCTCACAAGCTCCTTTCAATTCTCTAAAATTAGAACACATATTGCCCCATATTCAATCGTGACATTACTATCTGAAGAAAATATTAATGTCTCAGGTTACCACTGAACTTTCATTGATTCCATTTGAAATCACAATAATGGAGCTATTCTAGCTATTTCCTTATGGCATAAATAAGAAAACTAAGGTTATTTTACTTTTAGGAAAGAAGCAGTTTTTACTCTATTTCTGTAGGACAAAAATTATCATAATAAAAAGGCAAATGCTTCCAGATATGGAGTGTACATAGGTCCTTTGGTAGAATTCTTATTGCTGTCCAGTTCTAATATTACCCAGTGCCAACGCCTCCCACAATTCTGACTACTTGGGTGTAAGGCATAATAATTGGTGTTTTCTGAGGGGGGCACACTGCATAGTGCAATTTCTGGAGAAGACTAATTTATAGCATATTAGTTAGACAAAATCCTATTTTTGCCATACACTGACAGACTGACCTTAAGGAACACATCCAGACAGATCACAGATGTGTCTTCCTTAACTTCCTCAAACATGGAAGAAACAACACTATGACTTACTGGCAAAGCTAGATATTGCTTCAACAATTAACACACATTTCTTTGTCAATAGGGACTGTTCGGAAAAAGAAGTAAACATTCAAAGCTTAATGGTTTCTCTTGTGCAGTGCTTCCATGACTCATGCCAGATTTTCCCAAGCTAGTTCTTAAATAATTGATCTTCTCCAATGAATCCATAGTCTTTTATCTTCATGTTTCTTTAGGCATTAGTGACATAGGTTAACAAAATCATCTTTGTGTATCGAGTGGGGGTATATACGTATGTCCACCTTGACCTGCCTAGGAAAGTTAGAGTACAGTGGTCTCCCTAATGTACAACCAGTGTGCTGTACACTGTAGCAGCGAGCAGTGTGACATCTGGTTCTCTGGACAATGGAGACTGAAGCAGCAGTGAACCCCGGTGAGATGACTTCAGTCACACTATAGATGCAGTTAGGAAGGGAGTACCCATTTCTACAATAAGAGAATAAAGATTAAGAATGGCCTACACAAAAATTTCTCCCATATCTTCTTCAAAGATGCTAGAAATTACAGTGAGTCTCTCTGTATAACATAAGAAAGTAAAGTCAATGTCATTGTCTCTGGAAGGTCATGATCTAAATGCCTGTGTAATACCTATCAGTTAGTATCCAGTTATCCTCCTGCAATGGCCTATAGGTTCTTTGATTGGCCCCAACAGGGTTCAGGGTGGACTCCCAAGACACTGGAACTGGATGAGCATAGGCTAGCACAAGACATCCCAAGCCAAATTCTTTAAGGAAAGACAAATCTTGAATGCCATAACACTGAAAGCAAATATCGGAGGCAGGACCTTCTATTAATAATTGAAAGGAGGTAGGATTGAGTCAGGATGTATCAGGTATATAAGAGAGGTGCAGGCATATTTCTGTTGCTTTGATATGCCCATGGCTTTTCTTTGGCTATCACTGAAAATGTATTATGTGGTTAAAATGGAAGGGTTCAAAGGATTCGTTTTTATCCTCTAGTCTACTATAGTGAAGTGGCATGCTGAGTTATTAGAAGTTATTAGAACCTAGAGTTATTAGAACCTAGAAGGTTGGTCAAGGATAAAAAATCAGATAGTTATGTTTCCATACGAGGAATAGGAGAGCTTACAGAAACTCTGAGTAGAAAATGAATAACACATGAAAGAGTAAATCTCAGAGTACTGATTATTCACAATGAAGGTGGAATCTGAGCAAGGGTGTAGGGAGAAGTATTAAAAAAAATCAGGAAGAAAGAAATTAAAATCTTTTAATTTAGTTATTTCTAAAACTTTACCTGACATCAATACTGTTGTAATATAGGGCAGCTTTACCAGAAGAGGTGAAAGGTATCAATACTCTATGTAAAGCAATAGGTGCCACGAAAGTATACATGACAGTGTTACTGTTATTATCATTATTATTATTATTATTATTACTATTATTATTATTATTCAGCACTATTATTGTTAGTCAGCACTATTGACAATGACATGGCTGCCTGAGAATCCCAATTATGCCTGCCAATTTGAAGATGATGATATTTGATTCTGGTTATGTATTTTCTCCTAGTTTGTTAGCTACAACATGCAGGAACAAATTGAATAAGTAAGATGTGTTGGTATTTTTACAAAGTTAGAAAAATCTCCGAGATAGAAAAAAAAAGGAGCATGTTTAGTATTTGAAGTAGTAGTATAATCATAGCTCAAGGAGGGGCAGGAAATTTGGGTTAAAGTAGTGATCTTGATAACATTAGCCATATAGGAAAATAGATTATTTCAGGACACACAAAGACATTTCTAAAAACAAATTTGATAGTGAACTAAGGCATTTTCAAAGATAATAATCTAACACTTGGATTAAAACTTCATAAAATGGGTTCATGGTAAAGTATGTCTTTAAGGAAGCTACACGTAAAAATAAAACAATGAACATAGCATACAAGGCATCATAGCTAAGCTAAAAGCAGAATCCATATATCTCAAAGTCCAACAATTTGTCACAAATTTTAAGATAAATAACTGAGCCTTGTAGTATGCAATGGGTATAAATAAATTATAAATTAGACTATTTGTTCCAGAAAACAAACCTTCATATCCAATTGACCATGATTATTCTATTAAAATACAAATTTGAAGACATCACAGGGGTTCTGATGCCATTCACTAGATTAAGCAGATATTATTTATATAATTTTCTTCATTGAGTGAACTATGACAAGTTTCCATTATCAAATTGAGAATTTAGTTATTTGTTAATCTTGCCTCCTTCCTCCAAGCTGCCCCTTCTTATAAAACAAACAACAAACCCCAAGCAAATCTGGTTTACTCTCAATTACTTAGGTGAACAGAGTTGAATATGATTCATCAAAACAAGACAGACCACTCTCCAGACCTCTAGTCCGAACATTTATCTAGATGTCCTCTCAATGCCTTTAAAAAGACATTCCGACGCTGTAGTACAAACTGAACTGATCTAGCCAGGCCTACTCCCAACAACACCTCTTGTCCCTGAATCCCTCATCTTAGTTTAGTATCACTTGATTGATTTCATCTTGTACTTCTTCAGGGTAGTGAGACAGGAAAGCAGATAAGTAGTATCTGCTTCCCCTTTACCACCCAAATAGCTTCAAATTTCCTCACAGCTTCCAGAGTAAGTCCAACTTACCAAAGGAACCACAATGAGTTGGTTATGAAGTAGTCCCTGCGTCTCTTCAGAAACACTCCTTAATTTCTGAACCCCTAGACCACAACCCAGACTGTGCTTCTGCCACCCTGAACTACTCGTGGTTCCCCAAAGAAGACAATTCCCTCTTCTCCATGCCTTTAAAACGGTCTTTTTCTCTGATTTGATATGTGTTCTGGACTCTTTCCCCTTTGCTTGACTACTTCTGCTAGTCTTTCAAGATATAGCTCATTTGGTAACATTCTCCCTGCAATTCAGCCTCCCAGCCAGGTCTTCTCATCTGTATAGCCCCAGCATGTGTGCTTCCATTTGTCATGTGATCGCCCATACCAATTGTTTCTTTGACTTCACCAGTACAACCAAAGGTCCCTAAGAACAGGGACCATGTCCTAACCATTTTGTATTACAAACATCCAGCAGTGATTGATATTAATAAAATCTTGGAAATATATTTAAATGACTTAATAACAGTACTCGAGTTTTATTCTGTTCTATCATGTTACCATAGCTACCTTGAATTGTGTTGGAAGTTGAAAAGCCAGATGCCATTACCTGTACCACAAAGGAATCCAGGCTCTCTCCTTAAGATTCAGGGTAGTTCCACAGTGATTGAAATGTGAACTTTAAATTAAATGAAATCAAACAGATGTCCTTAGCAGTTTATCAACTATTCTCCCAATTGATATCTGTACAACAGATGGCATAAACAACCCAGCATATATTTAAATACTGATATTACAATTGAAATAATAGAAGGCACTTCAAATGTATTAGGTATTCTTTCCTTCATGAGTGCCTTTTCAGCAGACTGGCATCCCTGTCTAATTTTAAGACATACTTTCATATATTTCTCTCTTTGAAAGTTTTCTCCCAGGAGGAAGGCAAATGTCCTTTCATAACGATATATTTATGCTTTCCTGGGCTCCAAGTGTCAAGAGTTAAATTTGAAACAGCACTTTAGTACTACAAATACCATCCTTTACATATTTTATTCAGGAAACAAAAATGGAACACATAGCAAATATACATAAGCTGATAAACAACCTAACAGAAGTTGCTTTTGGTTCCCTTTGTTGATCATGACAAATCTAACAGTGACATTAAAGATTAAAAAAGTGTCACCCACTATTCAAATGTGGAAATGTGACTTGCTTATTAGTGAAAATTGTTCTTGTACAGTGTTTCCCCCAAAATAAGACCTATCCCGTAAATAAGCCCGGGTTAAGATCGTCAGCCAGATGGACGCATTTAGTACATTGTGATGATGTTCCAGAAGAAGATGACATGACTGTATTTGAATAAATGTAGATTTTTGTACGTGAAAAAATATGATATCCCCTGAAAATACACCCTAATGCATCTTTTGGGGCAAAAATTAATATAAGATCCGGTCTTATTTTCAGGGAAATAATGTATAAGGCCTGGTCTTATTTTCGGGGAAACACGGTACATCTTATAAGATATGCATAGGTGGCACATATAAAAATATGTGATATTATTTACATGGTGTCAATCAGCTTCTGCTGATTCTTGGGCATATCAAAACGAAAACACAAAGGTCACTATTTTTGCTTTCCAAAACATAATTAATTAGCTATGACTGTTCTCAATATGCTCCAATTTTCTCTTTAGGGTAGATAATAAAACTGACAGACTTATCCACATAAAATTAAGCCATGAATCTTTGGTGAATAGGGGACACTGATTGGATCCTTTCCCTTACTAGTCCTCACTACCCCCAATAAATTATAAAACGATAAGAGCAATGTAAACATTCTTTGTAGCCCAATTTTAGAATTTCCTGGACTTTCCAGAAACATTTCCCATGTATAGACAAAATAACAGAACAGATTTAAATATTAAAATTTGAATGTGCTTTGCCTTAACTAGTTTGACATTGTGTAGAACTAAAAACTCAGAAGGTGATGAGAACATTCAGATGGGTTTTCTCCTAGTGCAGTGTCAGGGACATAGTTGTAGCCATGAAACAATAGTGCATTGACTATTTTTGATGGATGGCCTGCAGTATGAAGTGGCTAACTATCATTTAGTATTAAACAAACTTCCACTAATAATTTACTTTTCTGTCTACTTTGTTAACGCAATATGTCTGTAATATATTATTGTCTGGAAAAAAATCCTAGCAATTTTTAGGGGAGCCATTTTTTATCAGTATTTGGTACTAAATTAAGTCAAGGTCAGAGTTAGGGGCAGAATCTATGTAGTTTGGGCTTACTAGGTCCTGTAGTATTGACTTTTAAACTGTTTTGTCATGCTACAGTTACTGCAGAGAAAGTGACTGTGTTATGCACAATTTCATTGCTAAAATAAATACAAGGTCATTGCCTCCAGCAGGTGACTGGATAGAATATAGTGTAATCTTAATCGTGACACTCCCCAAAACTAAGACTTTTTTCAAGGCCTTTTGAATGTACTCAAAAATATAAATACATAAAACAATAGATTACCTATAGTCAGCTATGATCAATTTGATTTGGCCACGCTGACAAAAAAAACAACTTGCTTAACTAAGAGCTACCTGGGTTCTCATTAGTGCAGAGGTGAAAATATCAAGGTCATGTGAAAGGTGCATGACTTCACGGTGGAAAATTTCAATCCTTCATACACCTCCCAGAAAAGAAACCCAAAGCAAAAGGAACAAAAACTGTCAGGCAGATTTAAAAATCTCATTTAGACCACTGGACAAATGCTAAGATAGAAAAAGTAGAAATTCTAAATGTACTGAGGTATATATTTTCAAAGTCAGGTTGACAAGGTTGGAGGCAGGTATGGAATGTCTTATTGGAATGGCATATAGAATTATCACTACACAAGTTTGAATATGGAAAACTGGATATGTCAGAATCCTAAGCGGCAGGTTCATGTGAATTACATCTTAGAAAAAAAAAGCGAACTAAGGTCTGTCAACTGATTTTATAAATATATAAAAATGCATTTTTCTATTTATTTTTTAATCCTGCCTTCCTACACTGATACCGATGAAAGAAAAAGTGATTATAATGTACTTTGTTGAAGTACATTATATATACATATAATGTACATTTTTTGAAGCAAAGAAGGTGAGAAAACATATTCATTAAATTGTATTTATTAATATATGCAAACATAAAGATTAAACATGTTTGCCCCATTATGCATGCTTCTAACTATTTTGATATATATTTAAGTATATATTATATATGCATATACAAAATGAGGGCAATCACCAATTACAGAGCTCATTGGAGCTAAAAAGTAATGCTGATAGCATTAATGGACTTCTAAACCATTTAATATTGTTTTGCATGCAGCTTTTAAAACCAAGCAAGCATCTTTTCTAAATGACATTATGGTAGGAAAAGGGTCATGTGTTTATGTTAGCAAGCCCATGAGGAAAATAATAGTAAGATTCCAGTTAGACTCCGATGTTGATAAATCAATGTAACTGTCAACAGCTGAGTCCTAAGATTACCCCATGTGAGAAGAGAAACACAATTGTGGAAATGGAAGCAAACACTATGCTTAAGGACATCAGCCATCAGGGAATTGCTTCTCTGAGCAGAAGGTATAAATCAAACCCGCTTGCCAGTAGAAAGTTCTGATACCTCTCTGTAAAAGTACTTTATTTTAATTGGAGATTGATATCTAATTCTGTATGTTGCTGGCATAACCAGACCCAGAAGTATCATCAGAGCATAAATTAAACATGTATATTGGAGAGATTTATCTTTCTCACAGAATAGTAAGAGAAAAATAATTATGTCTTGGGCTCCTTTTGTATACGTGTTCCTTTGTGTCAGCAAGCACTAGTGATGAGGAACTTATGCTTTTGCCACAGGTATCTTCTTAAAGACTTTAATAAAGAACTTAGGACAAACATCATATTGTGGCAGTTTGGGCTTGCTTGGAAGGACCAGATAGCTTGTGCCTTGTTTGAGGGAGCTCAGAGTGGTCCACTAAGTGTCCTGTGCTAAACAAACCTAAAGGACTGTGAGTTATTATTTCATATCCTGAAAAAAACTATGGCAGTTACTGGGATGGGAGAGTCTCATTGAAACACTGGAACAGTTTACTAAGTGACTACTCTGTACCTGAAAGTAGCTCCTGGGAGGTCCTTGAGACTCAAGAAATCAGTATTCTGTGGGAGATGTTGATACCCCCAAATCATGAAAAATGAGAGAGGAAGAAGCAAACAGTAGGCTACTAACCAGAAGCCCCTGGTTAGTGCTGATAACCAGGATACTGGGGCAATCCAGAGCCAGAAGTCCCCTAAGACACTGGAGTAAGTAAAGTTTCCATTGGAGACCTCAGAATATGCCATCATGCTAGAAGTCTGGTCGCCCCTCCATGTGGTCCTTCATCCCTCTCCACCCTGCTCTATGCCCAGGCACCTGACCAGTGTGGATTGCAGCAACAAGTTTCCTTACCTCTGACTTCAGTTGGTTTCAGTCAGTGAGGAACTGACAGATGATCAGAGGGCAGGAGAATGTGGTCAGTATTTTGGGCTTCCACTTTGAAGAGTGTTGAGTTGGCTGGGTTTCTGTGTTGGTAACAGTTCTGTGATTAGTCTCCTTGGGTACCCTGCCATCCCTTGTGGTCCCCAACATCCCACTCACGACATGGTAAATAGTCTCCTTTTAAAACTTCCCTCAACTTTGCAATTTGAGAATGCCATCTGTTCTCTGCAGGGACCAGCCTGTGTAGTGCTTCAGCAAGAAAGGGAAGAATTCCCACATGGGGAAACCGAAATACACTTGCCTGAGAGTCAAGAAATGTAAGCTCAAGGGATCAGTCAACTAATAGTTCTACAACTTGAAGTCGTTTACCTTCTCTAGGCATTTTTTTTTCATTTTTTAAAAAGCAAATACATACAGCCTTCTGGAATCTAAGCTTTATTTTTGCCTCTAAAATTTTATATTTCTATTAGTCTAAACATGGAAACAATTTAACTGACAATTCTGTCACTCACAGATTCCTTCAGGTACCTTTTAGCTTCTTTTGAATTGCTGGGATGTTAATTGAAAAAGCATGAAGCTCAAAGAGGGGACCAGGCAAGGATTATTGCATGTGGTTTAAGGGTAACAGACCCAAAATCCTTCAGCGAATGCTCTGTCTCCAAATCTCAACTTCTTTCAGCCCATCATTCAACAATCCAGCCTACTTTACTAATTTTCTCTATCTCACTCTTTCTCCACAAACTCTCCATTGCAGCCAAACAACCCTTAGACTTTCCTGCATCAGAGTTTCTCCCAAGGAATATTTTTATTCACTACCTTCTACATGTCTAAAAGGCTATTTTTGCTTTCTGCAAGTTTAAATTGTATCCATCTTTTAAAATTCAGCTCAATACTTACTTCTTCCTTGACAATATTTCCTTAGAACTGCTATAACAATTTCCATTTGTTAAAAAAGTCACCTGCTAACGTATCCACATTATGTCTTCTGCTCCTGTGTCACTTGCTCACCACAGTACGCCAGGACTTATCCAAGGGTCTGGCACATGACAGAAGTTCAGTGAAGTTTCTGAATACCTGAACTCTAAAATATCTTCAACTATCTCTTGGGATTTTCTTTAAATTGCATATTTTTATTTTTATCTTGTCTTCCCAGCTAAACTTCTTACAGAGAAAGAACAATATCTACCACATACTTACTTCTCCTGACCTTACCAATTCATTGCCTATAAAAGGTACTGTATTAAAATTGCTGATTTGCTTTAAATGATTAAAAAACATTAAAATCGTGACTAATCGCTTCACCTTTAAAAATACACCAAGAAACCAAGTGCTAGTGGCTTTTGCAGAAATTAGGAAATAGATATTTATTTATCTTCTGAATAAGGTCACCTAAAAGTTAGAGGCGGGGGAAGAAAACCTTTATAAACAAGTATTACAAAACATTCCAAAATTTGGGGAAAAATATTACTTTCACTGGTGAGATGGTTAAATTACAAATATTGTTAAATTATTTCCCAAACTGCCTTTGGAGATTTGTTTTCTTTAATAATCCTTTACATAACCCTAGTATATATATATTTTCACTTAGTTTATTGTTGACAATGTTGAAAATTTATCTAAAATATAGAAATATATCCTCAGCATTTTATATTTTCATCGATAAATACACTTATTCGGATTTAAATAAATAACTCAATAGAAGAATAATTTCTAATGCTACTTTTGATTCTGGAAAACATTCAATTTTCTCATTTGTGTGTGTGTGTATGTGTGTGTGTGTGGCTTACATATTACTCGGAGGAAATTATCTATACCATCACTAATGATAAAATATATTTTCAGTCAAGGTGTCACTTCTTATAATTCTTATTAAGACTCCATAGTTTGGGTGTTTGGTATGTGAACATAATGAAATCAGAGAAGATGGCATTGGTGTTTTATTACAATTACCTAGCATATAATGCCTAGCACAGAGCGAGTAACAATGGGTGCATGGTGGTTTGTGATTTTCTAGACAAACCTTTAAAGTTGCCCCTTCTTGCAGGGGGTAGTATGAGATCATGATCTTAAATTTGATTACAGTGGTGGGTGCTTATAATAAGAGCTTGTAGCTTTTTACTTTGTGCATCACTCAATAACATACATATATGATTTATAGGCAAATAATACTAATTAACTCCAAGTGTGACATTTCATTTAATGCTAACAAATACAATTATAAGATCATTTGATAAAATCATGCTTTACATCCTTGGAGATAAATGACACAAATGCATGCAATAACTGTAGGTTAATCCCTAGCAACCTATTAGTCATCAGATCAAGATGGCAAATAATACTTTCACATACTACAGAGTGATTGAGTAGTTTTAGCAGAGAGGATGGCAGCAGATATTTCATATGAAGAAGGTAATAATGGAAAGAGAGAATAAGGAGAATGAAGATTTAGAGAAGAGACTAATCTAATTCCAGGTGAGAGCCAAGTAACAGCTAACCACATAAAGGGCTAAGTAAAAAGGAGTGAGAGGTGACATGTTTGAGACATTTGGGGAAGAGCTTTGAATTAATTCCATGCTTACAGTTTAAAATGGAATAGAATCCTTGTGCCTCTAGAATAGAAAAGTAATATGATTGATTTGTATTGATTTGCTCATTGATTGATTAAAGTATTTTACTGATAGAAGGATGTGATGTGGAATTATATATAGAGAGAAGGGAGACTGGCAAATTAACTCAGAAACTTTATAATTTAAATATGTGACGATGACTTGAAAAGAAGTCCTTGGGAACGGCAGGAGAAACACACAAAGCATGAGACAAACTAAGATTTAGAACTTGATGGGAAAGCAAAAATGAGTGATAACTAGTGTTGCTGTAATTCTGTGGGAATAAGAAAAGAGATACTAGGTACTTATTTTCCTGAGCCTTGACATCAAAATTCTCCATTCCTTCTCTTTACCTAAAAATGTCATCATCTCTCCCTGTATGTTCATTCTATGTAACTATTTGAATAGGCGAAACTTGTGCAGATAAAGTGTGATGGATCTAATGGATGTAACTCTTACATTGCAATACTTACATGTTTCCTGTATTGTATTCCTTTTTGTTCTATCTCCTTTAAGGATAATTTATTTGGAACACTACAAGCAAATGCGTTATGGAGCTAATGTAAATATCAGTTATAGAAAGCTCTTTTCTCTTCCTGGGAACAGGTACTATAACAGGATCTGTACCATGAGGGGAGTCCAGAAACACTTATGTCTTCTCATCATATGAACTGTGGGAACATTGCATGTGTTTATGTACTTAACTAGAGGACAAAAAACCTCTTGTGTTTCCTCTCCAATCACCTGATAAACAAAGAAAAGGAAAATTTTAAACTACAATGCAGATAAAAGGAAAGCATAATCTAATTCACAAAACAAAAAACTTAGCAGTCTATATGCCTATACTATGAAAGGCATATTCAAGTAGTCTTGCTGTGCTTCATGTTATGTTTATAATTCATATTATGTGCCTGTAATTATTATTGTAATACATAATATGAATTACACTCCATATATTCATTATAATTCATATTATATGCTTATAATATGAAAGGCATATTCAAGTACTCTTGCTGTGCTTCAAACAAGACGGGGTTAATTGCTTTGGCACACCAGTGTTTTTTGTGTCGACTCCTACACAGCAAGCTGACACTGGTCATCTTTATTCTTAAAATGTTTTCTTCCTAAGGTGCTCTTCATAGCCTGCCCGTTTCCAAGATACCAAGAGCTGAATACATTGTGATTTTTCTACCCTTAAATGTCAAGAAAACAAAACGAAACACACACATATTGGCTGTTGTCAGGATAAATGGTATATGGTTTTAAAAATTTTTTGCGACCAGTGGTTTCAAATCCAGCTTTTAGTTTGCTAAGAAACCAAAAACAACTTCCCACAATTTTGTTTCGGGTTAACATTTAAGCCTTATTACCACTCTGCTGAGGGAAGTAGTTTTGTCTCTCTAAAATATCTGAATATTTATGTGTTCTCTAAATTCTATTCAGCTTTTCCTTTTAGATAGTCCTAGTTTCTTCTGCACATCAGCTTGCAAATGTCTAGGTGTTTTGTTACATTTGACCAAGTTGTAGATTTTGATGAGCTAGATTGTGAAGAAAATGTGTTGTCTTATTGCATTCATTTAATTATCAGCATTGGAAAATTGTGCTATTTCAAAGATGTAGATAAATGTAGATCTGTATATCAAATGTATGGCTCCACTAACTTTTTTATTTTTATATGTACATATTGACTACCAGTTATTTAAAAAAATCTTTACAATTAAAACAAAGTATAAAATGCTTGTAAAGAATGTAGGTCATCTGGAAGTTTGATATATAAACTAGAAAAACACCATCAATTTTAGTATTAATCCATAAAAAATTTTGATTAGTTATCATTGATGAAACTACCTGATAGAGATTATGGTACACTATGTAATGATATGTTTCTAAGTAATTTAATGTACTATGGGATATTTCATGTTCTTGCTCCATTAACCCATGGCTCTGGGTATAAACCCAACTTTTCTAAGATTGTATGGAGGTAGTTCTTGATTACTTTCCATTTTCAAAATTTCAGGACATTTTCTGAAGGAAAACATTATGTCTTTGGCCTATAAAATCTGAATTATGGTGGAAGAGTGCACACTCTGGAGGAAGATGGTCCTTAAGTAAAATTCTTGTTTGGTTTCTCACTAGTTGATTTTCTCTGGGGAGGCCACTTAATCTCTCTCAGTCTGTATTGTCCTTTAAAAAAAATAAAAATTAAATTAAAAAATTGGATAAAATCTGCAAAATTAATTCAAGGATTCAAGGAGATAATGAATGCAAAGCCCCTGGCACATGGTAGAAATACAATTAGTGAATACTTAAACAACAAAACAATTCTATATAGCTTCAATATGTAAAAATTAAGTAACATTTACAATTTGATATTAGAAGTGATTTTAGTCAGTTTCAGATTTTCTGCTATGGATTTATTTCTTCTGTTAGTGCTAATGAGTTCTGGACTTTCTCTTTTTCAAAATTTTGATTATCCATGTTGAGTCATTTAGATCTTTTTTTTTTTTTCCCTTTCTCTCTGGTTGTGTGTTGTTTGATCATTTGAGTGCTAACTTAAAGTAATGAAGAACTATTCATTAAAAAAAATATTCAAGTCACTCTAATTTACGATGTACTCCTTATGAATTTGTAAAATTGAATTATATTAGTGAACTCTGTATAACTTGTGGTTAATAGCTAATTTGTATCACATTTAATTATTAATTTTGATTTACTAGTAATAAAGGCAATTGAACATTTTTATATTAAATATTTTGTATGATTTGTAATGATTTAATATCTCTCATATATCATTAAATTCATGCATTATTACCACTCTTCAATTTTTGAAAATCATATTTTGCCTAGGGACAATACAGGAGAAATATATAAAAGCAGGAATTAATAAAATAGTCCTTTAAAATGAGAAAGTAAAACCTGAATTGAAAACAAAAAGATAGGAAAAATACAAATCCTGTAAAACATATTGTAATATAAGTATATTATATTATGTATTATTATATCATATTATAATATGTTATATATAAACTGAAAAGAGAGGAGAGAAAGGAATAGAGGATGAGAGCAAAAATGAAAACAGAAGATTTTATATACAGGGGAAAATACTCATTATATAAAATAAAAATGATAGTCAGAAACCAACAAGAAATGGTTATGAACAAAGTAATTATTCTAAGAGCTTTAAATGCATTATCTCATTTAACTTTAAAAATAATTTTAAGAGGTAGGGATTATAATTATCTTTTTTACACTGTCGATAAAACTGATGCTTGAAGAGGGTAACTGGCACCCCAAGAATGTTTATAAAAAATGACCATAATTACATTATCAAGATTTTGTCCTTTAGCCACCTATTAGAGTTATGTATTATTATAACAAATCATTCTAAAATGTATCGGCTTAAAATATAACCATCATTTACTTTTCTCAAGAATCAGAAATTTGGGCAGGGATCATCAAGAATGGCTCATCTCTGAGCTGTGCAGCTTCATATGGGGCTAGACAATCCACTTCTGCTATGTCCTACAGAGCTCACAGATTAATTCTGGTTATCTACTGAAACTTCCGCTGGTGCTGAGAGCTGAGAAGGGAGAACTCTTATCTTTCCTGGAGTCAGTGTCAGAACATAAGTTGCTTGAAAGATAAGGAAAACAAGGTACAATCAATTAATTGAATGTCCCAGTGAGATGTAAAAATTGTTGGACTATTTGGAATTAAGGAAATAGAGAGAGTGAGTTGGAAAACTATGCAATAGTGGTTAGAGAGCAGGATGTATCAATTTGAGCTTCTGGAGGAGATGTAAGTTAGTGATGAAAACGTCTACATGAAGACTAGCTACCATAGAGTGGAGGATAAGATCATTGAATAAGAAGAGTTCCATATGCTGAGAGAGTCATCTATTTGGACCTCGAAATTCACAGGAATAATCACAGGAGTAGCAGTGGACACATGACAGCGAGTTGGAAGCTGAGAACTTCAAGGAACACAGGAAAGTAAATTGCATGGGAAGGAGAGGCACTGGGGTGGGCAGCAGTAAGGAGGGGTAGTTAGTGGCACAGTTATGACATCAAAGGTGGATGTTTTAGGAAGAAGGGGAAGAGGATGGACAGTAATATAAACAAGAATTGAGTCAATTAGAAGTCCAAAAAATATTTTTTAACCTCTAGACATAAACAAAAACAACATACACACAAATCTCCCAATATTTTTTGTTTCTTGCAAATCCCTGGATAATTAAATGAGTACAGAAGAATAGAACTCCATTATTCATCACATTCTCTGTTTTACAGTAGGGAAAATTTTAATTCCAAAAAGCATAGATAACAATGATATCCCCAATAAAATCAGTTATGCACAACAATTTGTTGTTTTGTTCTCCAGTGATGAGGCCATGTCAATACTTTTCTTTCAGGCACTAAGGCACAGATAGCTGCTTGTGCTTCTTTCTTTTCTTATCTCCTCTTTTGTGGCTAGCATGGTAAACTGTGCAATTTTTATGTGCTATGCTGAAGGTGAAAATGTTCAGGAAACACACATTTGTCAAACTATTTGGTTTTCTTTCTTCAAGTGAACCTAAAATGGAAAACATGTCTTTCTTCCTTGTGTCTGCAAAACTTACCACATGCCTGGTTTATAGTAGGTGCTCAATTAATGTCCATTGACTGACTGACTTCAAATTGACAAAATATCACAGAGAGGAAAATTACAAAAACTGGTGGCTTACCCTCAAGCCTAACCAATGCGATCTGAAGGAGCAGTTAATCCAGGCATTGGTACATTAGCTAATCAAATTGGAGTGGTGTCCCAGTGTCAGTGAAATATGAAGGTGAATATCTCACTTCCTACAAGATGTATTCAGCAGAGTTGATTTAATTGCAGGCATCGTGTTACAGCTCAGAGAGTGCGTTTCACTTCTCTGGAGAGGAAAAGAAATATATCTTAAGTTGCTTATGAGAGATTTATACACTTAATATTTGAGTCTTGTGACACAAAGCAGTGATTTATGGAGAATGTAGTAAAATTTTTATTTTTCTAAAGGTGTGTAAGTTTATGGTCTACTGGTAACATCCCTAGAAAGACACTTGGAGTCTGCCCTACATGACATCTGCCCCAGCACTGTTTCAATCCAAAAGGCTTACACAGTTCTGGAACAACGTCCCCAGGCAGCCTTTTGACATGAAAGAAAGACTATTATTCTTTGCATGTTGGACAAAACTTAGTTAGTAGGAATTCAGAGGGAAAGTGAAACTGAAGAATTAAAAAAAAAACACAAAACCAAAAAACCCCCAGAAAACAGAAATTAAATATAAGCAAGAGGGAGAGGGTTGACATTTCTCTGCAAATGCATTAATGAGACTTAGAATCACTGGTATCCAGAGCTGGAGAGCGTATTTGAGCAAAGTCTGAGCACTGATGAAGAGTATAGGTAAATTTAAAACAGCCAGTTTTGCCACATTTTGGCACTTGAGGATCATATTGCTAACAGCTAATATTTTTGATTGCTGACTCTATGTCACATGTGCTAAGCAATTTATGGATAGTATTTATAAATCTTACAAAAACCCAATGAAGTGGGCATCATTGGGACTTTTGAAACTTTGAAAAAAAATAAAACAGTTTTATTTTTATAATATACAGTATCCCCGCCCCTTATCGGCAGGGGATATATTCCAACTTCCGCCCCACACCCCTTGTCCCCGTGGATGCTGGAAACCACAGAGAGTACAGAACCCTCTATAGACTACATTTTTTCCTACACATACATACCTATGGTAAATTTTAATTTATAAATTGGGCAGTAAGATTAACAACCATCACTAATAAAATGGAACAATTATAACAATATGCTGTAATAAAGGTTAGGTGAATGTGGCATTATTAGTAAACTAAGTGCTACTTGGGAACACAAGTAGTGTGATACCACGACTTTGGATCTGATAACCGAGACAGTTACTAAATGAGTAACTGGTACGTAGTGTATACAGCTGGATATGCTGGATAAAGCAGGACAGCGCAGGAGAGAGTGATATTGTATCATGCTTCCTCCTCAGAAACAGCACATGATTTAAAACTTATGAATTGTTAGATTTTGGAATCTGACCCCTTGATCTTGGACTCCCCAACCTCCAGCCCTGTGAGAAATAAATATCTGTTGTTTAAGCCACTGTGTCCATAGTACTTTTTATGGAAGCGCCAGATGCCTAAGACACTAAAAAATGGAGATAGTCCCAGATGCTGAGATAAAATAGCTAAGCCTTTAAGGAGCTTTTGAGGCTTGGAATTGGACCCACCTGAGTTGAATCTCAGCTATACAATTTATAGTGGAGATACTGACAACTCAGAACTCCAGTTTCCTCATTGTAAAATTGGAAATAGCAATGTGCACTTTAAAGTGGGAAAAGATGAAATGAGATGATAGGCACATAGGGTTCCTAACATACAGCAAGCACAATTATTAAGTAAAGGACCAAGTAGACAAAGGAATATTCCCTTTAATTTGGTGCACAACAATGACTATAAGGTTTCTTCTAGTCCTAGTTACAGGAAGAGTGCGCATTTAAATCATGTCTCTTTTCATAGCAACCTCTGTGAAAATAATTATGCATAGCTATTAAATGCCTAATACAACAGCAACAGCATGAAAGAATTCTGTAGTGATCTAAATACTCCACAGGTTTCATGAACATCTTCTTTTGTCAGAAAAATTTGTAGCTCTTTTGCAGAACCAGAAGATATATTTTAATTGATAATCTGTGTGAATTCTTACCTAATTATTATCTTTTTAATAAAGCACTATCTCCATTTAATAAATTGACTATTTTAAGTATTCAACTACCAGTAGTCCATTAAAATTTCACTGGAATATTCCATTAAATGTTTCACTATGAAATATTTTCCTTATCAGTTTAAGTGCAACTTTCTCTCTTCAGACAAGTGGCAGGTGATAAAGTAAGGAAAGAAAAACAAAAAGGAGGCCTGCATGTAACTTTTTTTCTTAAACTAGATTATAATACTCAAAGCGAGTCTCTTTGTAATACAAATTTCAGATAAGAAAAATATATCATTATCAAGGAAATGTAATAGACCAAATGATAACTTAGCCTTCAAATTAAATATAGTGATTTAGTATTTTCTAGTAAATTTTCTAGCAAAAATTAAAAAAGAAAGATAATAAGTTAAGATAGGAAATATTGTAAATATGTTACTTTCTGTATTTTTTAGAGGTCATTGAGTCAAATGCAAACCTCCTTTTGTATTTAAATTGAGTTCTGTTTTTTTTTTTTTTTTTTTTTTTCCATAAAGTTATTCCAGGTACTGTGAATCACTACATAAGTAGAGTGAGATAGAGAAAATGGCTTATACTTGGGACTTGGGAGATCCTCTCCAGAGTTAACAGAAGATGGCCAGTAAACCAACAGGCTATTATATTTATAATTGTAGCAGCATTTTAAAATAGTGTCTTAAGGATTCCATTTGCTATAAATGCAAGTACACAGAGTATTTTAACAGAAATTCCTGGAAGTAGAGATATTAAAGGAGATAAAAAAGGATGGTAAAAAGAAAAATCAAACATTAATATGTGATATCATTGACAAAGAATCTGCTTCAATTTGGAATAAATGTTGAGACTCTCAAGTAATGATGATCGACACATAAATCGAAGAGCTCAAGCATCTCTAAAGTCTCGGACGGCCAGAAATCAAACATTTGTTTTCGTTTCTCTTCACTAAACATGATACTTGAGGAAATCAAGCTTACCCTCAATCATTCTTTTTATAGTAACAAGTTCAATTAGAATGTAGAACTCCCAGGGCAGGGTAACAGTAGCTACAACAGTGCTTGGTACAGAGCAGAAAATCAATAAATATTTGTTGACTGACTAACACAATGAAAGAATGAATCTACCTAAATTATCTCTCCTTAGGAGAGCATGAGGGTAAGCCTGATCTTCTCAAGAATGAGGACTGTTTAATATTTATATCTAAATTAAGTTCTTAGTCTCTCCCACCTTCTTCATGACCAAAGAAACTCAGGCCCTCTTCCACCCACTGTGCTACTGAATATGTCACAAGTGTTTCCAAATCCATCTGACTTACTTGTGTAGGTCGTTGTGCCTCCTTGGGAAGGTGGCTGTGCCCTATTGCCAGACCTCACTAGTTCAGGCCAGACTCATTTGGTTGCTGTGTGTTGCTCTGCCCACCTGCCTGGAGCTTTGAGTACACACAGCCTACCTCTGCACTCTTCTGGAACCTGCTGCTCTGCCCTCAGTCACTTGTTTGTTGCCAGTTTACTTAGACATTTGCTCACATACTTGCACCTCAGTGCCCGGTGTGCACCTTTTTCTGTGACATAGGAAAATAGGACTCCCTCCCATGTGTTTTGTCCTGGAAAGGGTTCTCAGCTCAGGCAACTGGGTCTCATTTCGCTCTCCATTTTACAGAGAATCAAACCCCAACTCTGTCGACGGTTTACAAGATTCTTTGTGATTTGACTGGCTCTGGGTATGTTTCTAACATGGGTTTGCTACGCGCCCCTCACTCCACTCCAGCCACACCAGTCAGCTTTGCACACGCTGTCCCTACCTCCTGGACTTCCCGTCTTCCAGATACTTGCTTAACTCATTCCTTCATTTCCTTGAGTTCTTGGCTTGAATGTCATCTTTTCAGAGATGGCATCTAAAAACCATTCTATCTTAAATAGAGCTGCTCTTGACCCAGGTCACTGTATTCTGTTCTCCTGCTTTAAAGTTCTTAAGAGGATTTGTGCTGTCTGGAATTATCTTTTATAGCTCTTTATTTTGTTCATTTTCTATTTTCCTGGGAAAAAGAGACAACCATGAGAGCAAGACTTTCTTTTACTATCAATCTATTTTCCCACTACATTAGCAGGTATAAAAATAGCCACTCAAAAAATAAATAAATAGGTAGGTAGGTAGACAGATGATAGATAAATGCTACTAATGCATCCTAGTTCATGCAAATACGTGGATGCAAATAGATCCTGTGATATGGGGGGAGGGGTGTCACATCTAATTGCAATACACTTACAAATCCATTTCAGTCTGACCTGAACACTACATACAAGTACTTAAAACTGAAGAACATCTCTCAGTTTTAAATTTAAGATAAATTTGAGACGCCAAAAATATTTTTGATTTTATCACTGACATAAGGGTGATTCTTTATAACCAATAATTAGTAAAGCTCTTCTTTATATGGACTATTTAGAATCTAAAGCTTTAATTGCAGATCCCTGGATCACGTAACTATCGAATGAATATGGGTCCGGCTGCAGTGAAATTCTAGATCTTGGTTTATTAATTAATGGATTGCTCATCATATATTTCTCATCAATAATCAGTACAAGAAGTGAAGAAGACTACATCTTGTAATTTTGAGAGAACACTTCTCAACAGATTCTGCATGATAATCTTTTCCTGTTTTTCAGTAACATCAGAACTGCAAATGCATTATTTTTTCCCTTGCAATGATGAAGGATTCTCTTGGACAATATTGAAATAACTTATCTGTCTTGTCATTTTATGTATGTATTTTGTCTAGGCCAGTTCTTTCAATCATAGCTGTTTGAAAATGTACCATAATACTTAGAGAAATTGCCAAACCAGTTAAATTCACATAAAAAGAAATTCAAATTAATGTAACCAGTGTGATAAGTCCAAGCTGAGCCAGTAATGTGAATGAATTCCTTTTCTCTCACTTTTCCCCAGGTGTCTTTCACATTAGTTGATTATCCCCCTTTTTAAATGAGGGAGGAAGGAGGAATTCTGTTAGGGCCAGAGTCTGAAGGAAGAGACCAATGAGTGCAGTGACAAAGTATGTATTCTTGGTTTCAATCCTATGAACCATTTGGTTAATTTCAGAAGTTGGAAACTAATGGCCAGCCTGCTCTCTGGGCATCATTGGGCATTAGTTCCCAATAAGTGTCAGCTGGAATTGAGGAGCAGCTGTATCCCTTAGACAGGGTAAGCTTTCCCTAGTTCACCAGAGGCAAGCAGCTGTCTTGTTTTACACTTGGTCTAACTAACACATCGATATTACTAGATTGGGTCCTGTAGGCATTTAAATCTGCTCTCTATTTTGAAGTCATTTTGGTTAGACCAAATGGGGCTAGGGGGAGTGTTAGGGTGGACAGAATGATTATTGGGGATAGGTAGGTCATTCATTTCGTGTTTTCGAATTGTCATTTGATTTTTATATTGTTGGTGGATGGGAATATTGTTAGGGATGTGGTGTATGTTAGTCGTATGTAGAAATATAGGCTGAGTAGTGCGGCGATGGCTATTAGGGTTGGGAGGATGATTCCACTTTTTAAAATTTATTTTTCAAAAGCTAGTTTAACTTGACAGCTTCAAGCTATCACATGCTTATTAAAGAATTTTCTATGTGCAGTCAAATTTATATATGAAACGGTATATTTAGAGAAAAAAGTTTTCTGATTATTCTGATTGATTTAGTTGACCCTGATAGTAACAGGGAATTTTTGGTTTCAAAAGTTGGTGAAAGATTTTTCTTGCTTGTCACGTTAAGTGGAATATTGTAAACTATATTAAAATATGATTTGACACTAAAGTTTTTTTTTTTGATCACCATTGTATATTCAACTGTAATATGCTACAAAAAAGCATGACATAAGGCAATGGGTTTGGCTGACCTGCATGAATTCTGTAGTAATTTTTTAGAATAAATCTCAGATACATCATTTCTCTTGTCACTGAACTTCTGCATCACGTTATTGTACAATAGTGAAAACAATAAGCTATTTAAAGGCTTTGATTAATTGTGTTTTATTATTATTAATAAGGTGGGTTATAGATGTTTGGTTAATTGGTTGTTTATATTAGATACCATGTTTCCCCGAAAATACGACCGGGTCTTATATTAATTTTTGCTTCAAAAGATGCATTAGGGCTTATGTTCAGGGGATGTCATCCTGAAAAATCATTCTAGGGCTTATTTTCTGGTTAGGTCTTATTTTCAGGGTAACACAGTAGATTTAATGCACTTCTCACCAAGGTTTGTCCTAGATTTTCTAAGAGAAATGTAGTTTCACAAATGAAAACTCACAGAGAGAGAATGAGTTAACTTATTTACCATCTCTTTTATCTCTAAATAAAGAAATAAACATTTTTAGGAAGATATAGGTTCAATTTCCTATAATTTGACTATAATGAAAATAATCAGCAACAAAACAAACAAGCTGATGCATCACAAATACTTAGGGATGGCATTATTTTTTGTGAAGTTAATTGTGAAATAAGCAGCTTCTTACTTTCTTCATGCAAGTTAAATAATAAGTCTACCTTTTTCTCTGTGGTCCAAATGGAAACTGGCAAATGATTAATTTAATCTTGGTGATGTTTTTGTTATAATTTTAAAGCTTTTTCTTATGACTAGTAAATAAATAAAAATAGAATGAATATATATAAGACAATGTGTTAAGGGTTTGTGGAAGGTGAGCCACATACTTCTAAGTTTCTGAGTTTATCAGAGATATCTGCTATAATGGGTAAGATAACTTTACAAACTAAATTCAGCTATACAGTAAAAGATGTACTACAAAGAAAAACACATTGGAAAGCAATGAGCTTGTTTCTTGTCTACACAATTGAAAAGATTATGTGCAAATATGATGAATCTCTTTTGTTCAACTTGTCATAATACCATTCTTTCTGCCACACACTATAAGTTTTTATGATATGTAGGTGTGCTTTAATGCTTTCTTATTATTTAAATACTCTGTTAAATAATCAAGTGAGTTCTTTGAGAAAAAGCGTTTTTTTTTAAAAACAAGTAGATTATTGACATGTCACAATGTTCCGGTTTATCTTACATACTGATGAAGTTATAAATGGATCTAAATGAGTTTTAAAAGCATCATTTCAGAAATAAAGGTAGATAACCTTTTTCTTTTGAAATTTACATTTCAAAAATATAATTAGGTATCTTTTGGTCAGAAAAGAATTGCTTATACAATTAAAAAATCTTAGAATTATATAGATGTCCAAAATTAAACTAAATATATTTTCTTATAAAAATATGGTTTGTTAGAATTCTCTATTAGTTAACGTGGACAGTATTTTAATTATTCATATATATTGAAATTAGTCACCAAAACCCTGGCATTTATCACATCCTTGCCTGAGCCATGTCTGATTCTTTTACTTGTCCTTTTCCTTTTTCTTTTTTTCTGATCTTATTATAACACGTTTCTGCCACATAAAAAGCTTAATCCATTAGACTCAGTTCATCTTCTTATACAACACGATCTTCTTGAATATGAATCTATAACCCAGCCTATTAGCCACTTTGGGTTAGGTGCATCTTTGGTGAGTTCAACCAGCTTATAATTAATATGTTAGAAATATCTCAGATCACATTGATATGTTGAAAATATGTCAAATTCTACAGATGTCCACTAAGCATTTCCTGTGTTCCTATCTATCTCTTAGTCTGCACTTTGGGTTGTGGGAAGCAGCAAAAACTCACTCAACGAGCTGTTAACCCACTCAATTCTATTTTCCATTAATCTAAATATTTCATAATAAGATATCATGAAGAACCTTGTAGAAAGCATTGCATAAAATGAATGTATCAGCTCCAAAATGAAATAGTGAACGAGTATATGTACATAGCAGAGTTTTCAAATTTCTTTTTTCATGATATGTCATACATAAAAAAAGAAAAAAGAAAAAAAAAGGCTGATGTGTTATGTATGACTTGCTTTCATTAAACCAGTGCTTGTTCTGACCAAGCACTGCCTTTTCTCAGTGTACACAAATAACTTCTTGTATAATTTAGTGCAGAGTCTTTCTTGGAATTAACATCAAACGTATCAAGTGATAATTTGCAGCATTTCTTCATTCTCTCTTTGTAAATTCATACATTATTTACCTATACTACAGACAAGCAGTTCTTCCCCCATTTTCATGGTTTATGAAAGGTTCTATGCAATCAATCCACCCCCTCTTTTTCAGGATTTTACCATTTTAAGGTGAAATTCACATGAGCCAGAGGTCAGCTCATTTGGAGTACCAAAGTATTGACTTGGAGTTCAATTTTCCTACAGTTTATTTCAAACTATTCAGTTTGAAATATTTCACCTTCACAGAAGACATTATTACACAAGACTGAAAGTATTCCACTTACATTCTGTCATTTATTATCATTCTGTGAATCCCAAATGGAGACTCTATCCACTTTCTGCTCTTTGCTCCAACTATTACTAAATGCCATTAATGTTTCCCTCATTCTAAATATTATTTAGGTGCTGTCTTATTATAGATCGAGTCTTCTCACTAACTTTCTGCCTAATCTTTGACAGATATTTTGAATATCTCTTTTTAATTCATAATGTATTCATGTATTGGTAACTGCATATAAAAGTACGTTTAAAAGTGAAGCATTGCAAAATATGACACTGTAATTAATCAGTTCTTTATTCTTCACTTAATATAGATGATTTGCGGTAAGCGTGGTTGTGAATGGATGTTGCAAAAATGCCAGATGCATAAAGAAGCAACTAATAATACCTGATTGCATATACTAAATATTAGATATCCGGTAGAAGTTACAACTGTTACAGGAATTATTGTAATAGGTTATTATTAAAAAGTTGGTAAAAAGGGAGTCCGGATGGCTCAGTTCGTTAGAACGTGAGCGCTCAACAACAAGGTTGCCGGTTCAATTCCCACATGGGATGGTGGGCTGCACTACTTGCAACTAAAGATTGAAAACAGCGACTTGACTTGGAGCTGAGCTGTGCCCTCTAATATTCCCCAATAAAAAATTTGAAAAAACAAAAAACTAGAACTTCTAAATTCTTAAAAAGAAAAAGTTGGTAGAAACATACCATCAAACTCATAGTTTACTTACTAGATGAGAAATAAAGATCTTAATAAGAATATAGCTTAGCAAAAGAAATGGTACTAAGATTTTAATCAATAGCTGGTTATGATAAAGGATATAAGTTTTCTTTGAAAGAAACAAAGCTGGCTTCAAAGACATCTAGTGACAATACTGAATGGCCTCAATGGCAGAAATAGCCCAAAGAAGAAAAGTCAATCTGCCTTTACTGTATTAGCTATTTGGCTCCTATCTCTTACCTGTATTGTTTTTTGGTTTGTTTGTTTGTTTTTCATTCTTCTGTAAAATAATATTTATCCTTCCTTTTGTTTCTCCTTCAAATTTTGTTGTGATTTAATTCCTGTTGAACACTAACCCACTACGATAATGAGTCTGTTCACACAATGCATCAGGATACAAATTACATGACAGAGTCATACATCAGAAGACATTACATGTCATTCTCATACACTTTCCTATATAAACTGCATCCAGCTCTATCATTTATAAGGTTTCCATGTTTATACGTTTCATTGTATAAAAATCTATGTGTTTGAATCTCTTTTTCATACTTTCCAAAAGAGCTATTTTGAAAAGTTTTAATCGCCTGGTGAAATATTTTTTAAAAAATTATAGATAAATAATAACACTGATGAGTGAAATGAAAAGTTACCTTTAGGAGAATAACTTCCATAAATTTTATAGATTAATAAGAACTTTAATTTGACTTGCCTAATATTTACTGATTACTGACCTGTGCCAAATTTCTTTTTTTTCTTTTACCTTAAGAATTGATAATCTAGTTGAGAACAGAATTACAAAAGTGCTAGACAGAATGTAATCATTAATTAATGGAGTATTAATGCTTTATTTTTAGTTTGGGAGCAGTGTGTAGCTAGTAATGGGTACCACCTGAAATGGCATTTTTCCTAAGCATCTTATAATTCCATTTAATTACATACATTTTTTAAAAAATATGAATCAACAGCTGGGCTTAGAATACTATATATATATATATATATATATATATATATATATATATATACATATATATATAATCATAAGGCAAAAATACAGTTTATGGCAAATTGAGATGGTCAGCTGAATTATATCCTCAATTTAATACACCTGAAATTAAAAATTTTCCACCGGAAACCTTTCCCTAACTTGCGGGAATAAGGATTTTAGATCACCACATTACAAAGACTAGCACAGATGCTCTTAGATCACCACATTACAAAGGCTAGCACAAATATATACATCAATTGCTTTGGTGGACATTAAAAGTAGATATTATAATTAATATCTTTTTCTATCTTTAGAATGTATTTAGAGAAAAAAAATTGACTTTGTGATATGCCCTAGAAAATGTTATTGGAATATACAGACTATACTTTGGTTCATGATTATATATCTTTTTATTAAGTACAAAGATATGGTGGTGAATTCTCATTGTTTTCTATGTAATTTCTCATCATTATCAAGTTTATACAATCAACATAAATGGTTGCAGCCCACAGATGGATGTGCTGTATACACGGAATATGAGACTGCAGGTTGCACAGCAGAGCCAGGTGTGAATTAACTCTTATTTAGGTGGAGCCATGTTTTTGAGGCACCTGGCTGGTAATACTAGAAGAGTATTTAAATGGAGGTTACACTGGACCCATTTCTATATCCTCAGAGCACAGAGACGATCAGCCAATGATTCTAGTACATATTCTTATATTCTGATAAATTGCCTATGCTAACTAGCATGAATGGTGCTGCTTCTAGCCATTTGTTGCATTTGTTGCTTAAAATTTAAGTGCTAATATACACAAGGGGAGAAAAACAACAACATGTTTGGAACTTATGGATTGGTCTTAGTACTGTTAAGGCAACTTCATGTAGCCATAGCCATTATGTAATTTATGTAATATCCTTTATCCTTCATAATATGGAAGTATAATTCATGTTAAAGCTTTTATAATGCACATTTTATTTGAAAAAAACATACCAGGTTAGAATCCATTTCCATATGTTTGTTGCCATAAAAGAATATACATCTGAGAAGGAAGAACATAGTATGTGAATTGTTTTTTTGTTTGTTTGTTTTTTTGTGTGTGATGAGGTCTTGTTTCTATCCAATAGAGAGAAAGTGACGAGTCTGGTTTTCCTATTAGGCAGAAAATGGATGGCTAAGAATTACAATGCTCAGCAGGCTGCTGACCTACTTTGTTGTTATAACTCACAAGACTTATGAATGCATTTTTTTCAGTAAAACTACATAGTGACTTGTCAGCAAATTAGTTACCTTTTGTCAAGACTTTAAAAAAAAAACTAAGGTAATACACTCTATTTAGAAAAAAATCAACAAAGCAATAATGGAATTTCTAATTTATAGAATTTCAAATCTAAAATACATTGCTAGACCTCAAGAGAGAACTATATTTTTAATTAAGATATTTTAGCTTCATTGCTTAGTTATATTATCTTAGTTATATTACTTCAATCGACCATTATCTAAGGAGTTAATTGGGCTTTGTAAAAGAAAAAGTGAACCTATTTTAATTTTGTCTTTATTCATTTGCTAGACTATCAATAGATAATATAATCATCCTAGTTTTCAAAATTCTGTTTGTGTATGGAAACTTGCAAAAGGATAATATATATTATTTTTTTCAAATCATTCACTTAAAATAGAAGATATCAACAAATAGCTCTTTATACTCGAACCCCCTCCCCACCCCAGCATATATTTATTGTGACTTTTAAAGTTTTTGAGCTAGATGTGACTGACATGTCTCAAGTCACACTCTTTGTTGAAGTTTCCTGATGCAAAACCAGCAGATAGCAGTTGAAATAAATGTCCACCTATTTTGTGTCTCCCAGCCTTTAGTTTATACTCCTCATAGACTCTATCTCAATTCACACGAGGCTGCCACGAGCATACCATTGTGTGAGCTAGAGAAAGTAATACTCTCTGGGTGGCTATATTAGAAATAAAAAAGGCTATATGAATGGCTGCATTTTCAAGTGTACATAGCTTGGCAAGCAGAAAGGGCAATATTTCACTAGCACTTGTTGCCTGCCTCAGAAGTCTTTGGGCAGTGAATACATTTCAGAAGCCTGGATTCAAATTCATATCGTCTTTTGCACATAATTTTCTATTAAATTGGATTATAAATTTCTTCAGAGCAGAGTCCACATTTTGATTATCTCTTAGTTTTCAGAAGTTAGAAAGAAGTGGTATGAATGAAATCTTGTTAGAACTGTAAGCATTTTGAGGTCAGGGACTTTGTCTCATTCTCTACTGTATGTTCAATGCCTAAGATAATGTCTTGCAAAATATAGGAAAAAAATACACACTTGTTTTATAGTTGAAGTACAGGAAAGTTAAGTGATTTGCCTAAAATCACAAAAGTTTAGGTGGTAGAAGCAATTCTGAAATTATGACCCTAAATGTAATTCTGCCAGTTTTTTCCCCTTCCCTGTTTTGCTATCTTGATGAATTAGGACACACTATGTTATGCTGGGGTTACAAATTAAGAGACTTGCCTCTGGAGCGGAACCAGAGGTTTGCACACCAGCTTTTACATGCTTAGATCTACAAGTGAAAACTGATACTGCTATTCAGAGACCATTGACCATAACTATCACTAGGCCCCATGCAAGTGGAAGAGAGCTGGAAATGTCATAGTGTGGGACTATTTGGTTACTAGTAAGTGTTCCTGCCGTGTTGTCTCAAGTGAAAATAAAATTTGGCAGTTACCTAGATTTTTCCAATGACATCCTTTATTTTCGCTACATAGATTTTATTAATTAGACACTTCCAGATATTTTATGTGTCTTTTTTTCTCTGATATTCTTAGTATGGTTCACACTTCTTTATTTTTTTCTGGAATATATTGTTATCTTATTTAAACAGAAGTGAAGAGCATTAGAAGCTCATTAATTTGGACTTCATGAATTTTGAGTATGATATATTGCCCATAAGTTGGTTAATGATTACTTATTTTTGAAGATATATTAATAATTTGATATATAAATTATTAAAGCGAAAACTACCCATGGAAGAATATTTAAAATATAATAACTCCTTTACACATAATTTTCAAATACTGTTGATAATTACTCATTTGATTATAAACATTTATTTTATTAGTAACATATACAAGGTTGGCATAAGATCTGTGGATATGTGGATACATATAAGGCATATTACATTCCCTCTAGAATGGCATTTTTCAGGATGAAATAATGCATAGCTTCCTCAAAGTACAACAGAATAAAACACAATGAATGACCCTTAAAATATTTTGATTATGATATTACTCAAATAAATACAAGTATAACACTAGTAATAAGTTTCTTTATAGATCTTGCTAAAACAAATACACATTTACAAATCAAATACTAACAAAATAATGAAAATTTTAATGTAAATTTATTGTGCTGGATGATGTTTTGCTGACACCAAATAGTTGCACACAATGTAAATATAGTGCTGTAATCATACTAGTTATTATAGTGTGTAGTCTAACACAATATAATTGTGTGATATATAACAAGTGATTAACTTTTCCAACCCATTTCTCCTTTTAACTCTGGTGAAAATTTTGTATTACATTTATTATGAGATCATTTAGACTTCATTTGGTATAAATGGATCATTTATTTATTAACCCATAAGCCAGAATTATTTTAAGTAACACCTCACGACACAAAACACTTCAACTGCAAAAACAAATCCAGATTCAAATTTAAGGCATTCAAATGATCCTAGATTCATAATATGCTTTCACACTATTGCCAGTATTTACAGGATTGCTGGGAGAAAACTTGTGGATTCCCTGAGAGCAGACTTCAATTGAGAAACATGGCTCCAGAAACATATTATTTAGCTATGAGTCCTTCATCTGTTCTATGAAGTCATTCCCTAAATTACATCAAAATTAATATGCAAGTTCAAATGCGCCATAGTTTTCATTTTCTTAGATTCTTAAAATAAATATTTCATGATATTTGTAATTTGAACCAAAAACCATTACCTCTAATCTCTTTAATAATGAACTAAGACAATTACAGTGTGATATACCTAAATCATAGTCACAAAATATCATGGGAATGACAAGATTTTCAAAATTAATTAATTAGACATTAATTATCTGACTAATCCAAGATTTTCATTCAGAT
This sequence comes from Rhinolophus hipposideros, assembly GCF_964194185.1. NCBI lineage: Eukaryota > Metazoa > Chordata > Mammalia > Chiroptera > Rhinolophidae > Rhinolophus > Rhinolophus hipposideros. The sequence continues at coordinate 70,645,152 of NC_138053.1, read as the reverse complement.
AGAATTCCGTCATTCAAACATTTCTTGAATAAAACAGAAGCAAATATTACAAATGCACAGCAAGATTAATCAACTTGCATTTTGCAAGTCAGTGTCTCCTACCTAACCAATTCAAGTAACCCACCATGGTCAATATTAACCTTTTAAAAGAATAACATTTAAAGAATTATTTTAATGAAAAAGTTATAAAGACTGCAAAGGAAATAGCTGAAATGAATCAAACTACTTCTATAGAATGAAATAAAGATTAGAAAGAAGTAATATAAGAATAAATGTATCAAATTACCCGTTAAAGATATAGTATAGTTATAGCCTTAAGTCTGAATTCCTTATCATAGGACATATACGGATAACTAGCTAGTAATATATAGGTATAGATAAGCATACACATATAAATGCAAATAAAGAGGATTTAATATCTATATTAAATTAATATATATATATACATAATATATGTTATATATAATATATATAAATGCAAATGTAGTTAAGAATTTGAAAAATATATATAGAGATAAGGATACAGATATAAATGCAAACATAGTTAAGAAAAATTTTAAAATAATATTTAAGTATATAAATCATTTAAAATGCAAGATAGGATAAAGAACAAGGCACAAGGAATTCACCAAACACCCTATTCTTTATGAAAAATAATTTAGTATTAATGTCATGTTGACACTGCATAATTTTTAACCTCATAACCAAGAATGATTAGTAATGTGTCCTGCATCTATCCTGGCCTGGGTTCTCAATTTTTGCCTTCCCATTTTGATTTGTTTTTCTACATCTACATCTCATATCAGCCTTGCCATTTTTTAGTGTCAGACCTCAAATGCTGATCTTTGAGTGAATTTCCAAAGCAACTGGTGTGCGGTGACTACAGATTTCATCTTTTGTAATTAATTTTTTAACTGCTCTTTACAATCTGTGCAACAGAAAGCATTCTAGTGTAGTTTAGAACAGAAATTATGGAGTCAGATAGATATGCATTCCAATCTTGGTTCTATAAGCCATTCTACCTGTATGACATTGGACAGTTAGTTTAACCTCTAAAATTTTCCGTTTTCTGAATTGCAAAATGGGGGGCGGGGGAGAGCTTTCTTCTTTCTGTGGCTGTGGGTACCAAATAATACAGCATATTTCAAAGCACAGGGGCTTGTATATAGTAAGCAGGATATATAAATGTAGGTTGCTTTTTTCTTATATCGGATTGTCTCTTCTTCTTTATAGCTCTCTCTGTGTGTAAATACACTTTGCTTTGTTTTGTTGTAATGGAAAGTTTTCTAGAAATCAATAGCTTTAGGACAGACAATAATATCTCCAAGGTCAAATGACACCACCAAGATTCTCTATTGATACAAAAATGTCTTTTCCATGGTTTTTATCTCCTTCATATCACTAATATTCACGATTTAAAAATAGTTTTCGTCTTTGTAAGTGAACGTAGACTTGACTGTTTATAGTCCTCTATGTTAGAGTTAAACATGGAAATAACATTAAATAAATGAGAAAGAAAATAAGAGCCAATTTCATAAGTAAACTTGTAGCCAAAAATAAAAAAGACCCAAGAAGCAAACTGCAAATTCAGGCAAGCTATTTTGCATAACATCAGGTTATAATAAAGGTTTGATGATGTTAAATTCAACACAAACAAACACACACAAATGAGTATATGCAGACATTTTAAAGAAAAATGATCAAGACATTAAAATTTTTCTTCATTAAATGTGCTCATCACTACATATATTGCCCTACATTATAATTTTATAATTATATGCACTTTATAGATAGCCCAAAATAATCGTTTTACTCTTTCAATAAAGACAATTGCTATTTTTAAAAAGATACTTAGGTAAATTTTAAAACAATACTTATTTGAAGACTTAAATATTAGTTAGTATCAATAATAGATCATCTTTTGGCAGTAGTGGTAGTGCTTTTATATTATTCACTCGGTCATTATAGAGCTGTTGCTTTTTCCTCCTCTCCCCCAAAATATTTAAATACCATCTTTATGTTTTGCTTCTTTAGTGATAAATAAAAGTGACAGGTCTATAATCAGAGTGACTTTACAGATTTGAAAAGTGAACTGAGCAAAGTCCTTGCTTTGTTTTTTTTAGATATAGAAACTCCCCTATAGAACTTCTCTCAAACTTCCGTTGATGAGTAACTAAGTTAAAACAAATTACTGTGTCAGGCACTGTTCTAGGCACTGGAGATATAGTACAGAAACAATAGACAAATTCTTTGACCTAATGGAACTTACATTCTGGTGTGGGAGATACAGAAAAATATAAATAACAAATGTGTGTGTTTGTCTGCCCCAAGCGTGCACACTGTACTGCTAAAGTTTTAAAAGATAAAATATAGAGGGTGCCAAAAAATGTATATACGTTTTAATACAGAAACAACTGTATCAAAATTGTAATACTCAATATATAGCAATAACAAAAGTTGAATACAAGTCATGTGTATACACTTTTTTGGTAGCCCCGGTATAAACCAGTTTGGTGATATATTAGATAGGGTGGGTAGGAAAGACTTCCGTGAGGCAGTGACATTTAAGCAGGTATGAATAAAATGATGGAGAGATCCAGGTGAATATCAGTTCTCAAAGAAAGGAGTGAAAGGAATAAATAAAAATTGGAGAGAAAGAGAGGGAAAGAGAGGTGGGGAGGAAAATATTAGGTTGGTGTAAAAGTTAATTGCGGTTTTTGCCATTTTTTTAACCCTTTAAACTGCAATTACTTTTGCACCAACCTACAGGTGAGAAAGAAGAAAAAAAAGACCATACTTTTTTATTTTAATTAAAATTTAGTGGGGATGACAATGGTTAGTAAAATTACATAGGTTTCAAGTGTACGATTCTGTAATACATCATCTATATATATCACATTGTGTGTTCACCACCCAGAGTCAGTTCTCCTTCCATCACCATATATTTGATCCCATTTACCCTCTTTTACCACCCTCCTTTCCCCTTATCCTCTAGTAACCACTAGATGTCTGTGAAAAGACCATACTTCTTAACATGTAATGTAAACCCCTCTTTCCTTCAAGTACAAAGCCTGAGCTAAAGTTATTAGGAGAAAAAAATGTCCTAAGATGTCCATGCCATTTCTACAATAATAACCCAAGAAATTGATAAAATGGTCTGGAAAAGGAGAGAGGGTGTTGAATTTACTCCAAAGTTAAATTTTTGTAAAAGTTTCATAAAATTTACCACCCATAATGTCACACATAAGAAAATAAAATTTTAATTCATAGTTAAATTAAACGACATTTTTTAAATGTCAGTTTCTTCAACCGATGAGTGGATAAAGAAGATTTGGTACATATATACAATAGAATACTACCCAGCCACAAAAACATGAAACATTATGGGTCTTGAGAGTATTATGCTAAGTGAAATAAGTCAGATGGAAAAGGACAAGAACCATGTGATTTCACTCATATTTGGAATATAAAACAAAAAGCAACAAATGAACCAACAGAACAAACAAACAAATAAACAAAAGAAACAAATAAACTCATAGATACAGACAACACAACGGTGATTACCACGGGGATGGGGCTGGGGGGAAAGATGAAGAGGGTCAAGAGGTTAAATATATGGTGACTGAAGGAGACTAGACTTTGGGGGGGTGGGCACACAAATACAGATGATGCATTGTAAAACTGTACACCTGAAACTTACATAATGTTATTAACCAATGTTACCCCAATAAATTTAATTTTTTAAAAAGAAAGAAAATGTAATGCAAGAAGAAAGAAGTGTAAAAACTTACATAAAAAGAACAACTATTTGTGAATATATATGTATAAAATACTCATTACTGTTTCAATTCCTTTGTGGATATTGTACTATGTAGATCAAAAGCTCTTAAACTTAATGTGAATATAGACATACTTAAATATGTAAATCAAATTTATATTTCACAGCGTTTTTTATATGTACATATTTTTTAGGGTAAAATTTAAAATCTACCTTTTCCATAAAGTTTTCCTTAGAAAGAAATACTATCTGAAATGTCATTGCTTATTATACATATCTCATTTGCATTTATACTGATATACATGTCTCTGTATATTAAACAATGTCTAGAATTGCATATCTTGAACATAGTAAATGTTAAAATCAAGTCAAAAGAAAGAAATTATTCTAAGCAGTAGGCATTTTTTTAAAGAACACAGTGCTATGAATATATGTGTGCATGTTTGTACAATTTACCTTTGCAATAAAATGTCTCAATATGCACCAGAGTAAGACATCTAAAAATAGATGCTATAACAAATACATTCCCAGGAACATTTCATGTAAATGAAATTTTGTTGTAGAAGAGAAACATAACATCTGATTTTAAATGCATGGAAGCAAAATTAAATTTTCTGTAAATATTATGGAGGAAAAATTTGATCAGTCTAACATAAACATTTAGAACTTTTTGGCAAAACATTGAAACGCAGAGTGTAAAATACTATGAATTACTTACCACCATTTCATTTAGAGACACCCAACAATCCGGTGGGAAATCCTGCAGTAGTGGCACTAAGAACTGAAGACAGCCATCCCAGTGGCATAGGAGCAGCATCATGCCAATGAGGTTAAAAATTCTCACCACTGCACTGGCGAGATCATACGTCATGTGGAAAATCTGTTGACCAAAAAAATATAGAGTCAATTATTATAATCAATTTTTTCAAAAAGTCAAGAATACTACCAATATCAGTAGGTATTGACATTATGTGGTGCAAGTATTAATTTAATAAATATATGAAAACTTTTACAAATAGAAACAGAGATTACTTTTCTTTATCTTTACACTGAGACTTAGCACTCTGCTTTATGAATAATATAATCAATGTAGGTTCTCCACAAGGAACAGAAATAACAAGAATGCATTAAATGTACGGGTCATGTTTTAAGGAACATTGGTTTTGCCAGTAGTTTTCATTTACTGGTTTTTCTGGGCATTTTAGCAAAGCTATTTGAGAAGGGGGCAATAGGGACCCTATTCTCTGCTTCTCAATCTTTACTAAGTTAATGGCCTTATGGAAAGACCAAAAAAATGAGCTGTGGATTGAAAACCATTAACAAGAGGAGTTTAACTACAAAATGTAAAGTAAGATTGAGAATTCATTGCAGTTAACTCTCTTAGCTATACGAGTGGAGGCACTTCTTTAATTGTGTATATTGAACTTGAATAGTGTCCTTTGAGGTAACAGTTCTCTGGATTTGGTTAAAGAAAAAAATAATAAAAAAAAAAACAGTGGTGCAACACTTTTTAAAAAAACTAAAATTGTTTTTTCTACCTGTATTATTTGTACGGTAGAGGCTTCTCTTTCCTGTGAACCTTTCTTATTAGTATTTTCATGAAAGCAACAAATACGGCTAAATACAATAAGACATAATATCTTGAGATAGTTAGAATCACAGTTTGTATAATTCACAAAAAGAATAGTCTATTTTTGAAGTAAAGAGATTATATTGAGAGATTATCAAACAAATAAAAAACCCCTCAAAATTTATATTTTGATTTAGAGACCATATCTTTGTAAGAAAACTTCTATAATCCTTAAAAGATGTCTACTGAAATGTATAGAGTAAATATTACAGGGCTGCTGGCGTTTTACTCTTATAAAATCACCAAATCTGTCTTTAATGAAATTTTTCACTTTGATTCATTTCTATTAGACATTAATTCTTTCTTTAAACAATCTTCCTTTTGACATAGTAATTATACTGAGCAATAAAATCCTCCTTTGTGGAAATGTACACACTGTTCTGAATTCCTTTTAAAAGTAAGATTGGGGTCTTAGATTTAAAGGCAACAGCTCATGTATTTTAATATTCAGACAGCTATACACACAATTTCTTTAAGGCACTAGTAATTTTATTTTCTCCTAAGTTATTTTTTAATTTGGTTTTGTATTTGACAAACCCACAGAAAAATCCTTTTGATGTTATTCCTTGTGATGTTTCTTGGCCACTGAATTTATAAATAGGAATTATACCAACTTTTTCCATCAATAACTTCTCATTAAAATAATTAAATAATTAAAATAGGATACAACATATTAAAAATATTTCGACTATATAGAATGGATTTAAAAATTTTTGGTGTAGTAATAGAATTCTATATTTATACCTAAGTATTTCCTGACAAAATAATTCAATATGTCTTTTGGGTAAGTGTTGCATTGTTGGGAAATAGTATAAAGTTACAATGAACTTGTGGATTAAACAAGAAACGAATCACTTTGTCTAATTCTTTGAAGCAAACAATGACTATCTGACACTCTCTGCCAACGTCTATAAATTATGAGCATACAGGCAGCAATCACCATTCAATTATCAGACTGTAGAGTGAGATTTTGGTTGTTATGAACAACTAGGGCCATTCTTAGTAAAGCTGACGATTATAGATTTTCTACTTTATTTTTTGGAATCAGATTTTTGTGTGTCTGTGTGAAATCTTAAGAGTTTATTTAGTGAATTGAGATAACATTGCTATTAGTTATTCACTAATTTCTTTAAGAAAGCCCTATTATTTCTGAAATGTTTTCAGAGAAACATAACCACTATTTTCAGAAAGGAATTTAATGGGGGATATAAGGCCTTTCATAACATTTTAGAAACATATTTTACTTTTCCTTTGTTTATTTATGTTTTTGCTTTCATGTGATTACTGAACTCCTACTGTAACAGGATAATCCTTAGAATTAAGCCTATCATCTACCCCATTTCCATTCCCAACAATGTTAGTATACAGTGCTAGTGCAAAATTTCTACACCAACTTGACTCTAAAGAGAGTCCTCAGTAATATCTCACATAATTAATTTCATAAACAATCTCCTTTTTTGGCCTTTAATATTACGTGTTCAAAAGTGATGTCATTTTTTGGAGCTATTCCAAAAGACGCAATAGCAAGTTGGCTCTTTTGACACCAGTTAATATCAGAGGTTAATTTAAAATATCAAACCCACATTATCTCCTGATTTATCTATCTGACAAAGAATATGATAACATTGTAGTATTAATTTCAATACACACATACATGAACGTGTGTAGTGCCTCGGCCCAATCTGACTGTCTCTTGAGCTCTTATAATTAATACTCTCTGGCAGGCATAATCATCATGTGTGATCAGTTACTGATATTAATGGCCCTGATAAAACCTTGTTCACGGAAGATTTTGATTGAGAAGATTATTTTCTTATGGATCACATACATCCGTAGATAGTCACACTACGGTAACCCAAGAAGTTAACATCTGATCTAATGTATGCATAGCCACAATGTCTTACTGTCTAAGTGCAATTTTGCTTAACTTCCTCATCAAGCGGATGATACTATTAATTAATGTTTTCAGTTTTTTCCATTAGTGAGGTGGATATTCTTGAGTGATAAATTCCTAAGTCAATTATCCTAATGCTACTTCCTGCAAACTTAACTTCACACAAAAATGACATAGATGATGCTCAGTAAATTGTAGTCAAATGAATGAATGAGAATGTTGCAGGTGTTTAACAATAATAGCGTAAGTGACCTCTTATGATCCTAAGAGAATGAAGTTTTTGCTTCTGTGTTTTAAAGTAGGGAATTAAAAAACAAAACAAAACTTCATTATTTTCTACATTTTCTAACTTCCTAATAATTTGACTTGAAACCTGATTTGACTACTCAAGGTGTGGGTAGCAGAAAGACAGGCTATTCTGACTGCTACCAATATGTTTTTATGTAGTACTTATAAGAGCCTATCAAAAAAATATATTAAAATAAGTTTTAAAAGCAAATTTTGAATTTCATTTTCATCAAAAACTAGAATATAAAATATGTCAGTGGTAGTCTCTGTGATTTACAGTTGTCCCCCTCAGAATATTCTGTTGCTCACTTGACTTCAGTAAGAGGAAAGATCCGGTCACAAATTCTCCCTCAATAGCTTTTATATTATAGTTCTAGAATTCTGCCCCATTGGAATCCATTGACTTCACATAAGACAGCTAATTATCTTTCCAAAACTAAAGAATGCTCTAAGTAACACAATTTAATTCAGAATCCCTATCCTGCCTTAATATTTGCAGAATTATTCACCAAAGTTATAATTTTTAATAATATCTTTCCCAGGAGCAATGTATACTGTATCCTGTTTCTAAAAGGCCAAATCCCAAACTGTGCTGTATTGCAGATATCCATAAATTTGCTGAGTTCTTTCACAATGATTCCACATTCTTTCCTGATAAACTGGATTCAGGAGACTCTCAGTCTAATAAACCCCCTATGTAATCAGTGGGCCTTAGTTGATCCTTAACTGTTTGATTTCCTATGTTTGACTTAACCACCAAAATTGTCAAAGCAATTTAATACTTTCCATAGCATACATTGAACTGTCCTTAGTCTTTGCACAGATGGGGCTCATTTATAGGCTAGATTGCTTCTATGATCTCAATATCTATTCAAGGCTTCAAATATATCTTCAGAAGTCTTATCAAAGCAACATTAAGAAAATCGAATGGGCCAGAAATGGCTCTCTTGACGGAGAACACTCTTATCGTTAGGGTAACATAAGGTTGGGTTCTTTTGTTTCTCTTCATAAATCTAAACATGCATAACTTGATATATCTTTTAGATGGAGTGTATATTCCATGTTGATGACAGAATAGAAGAAAACAAACATTTAGTTAGTTTGTTTCACAGCTAATGTATATCCAGGACTCAATATGTACTTGTGCTTGTCCTAATCAATGGAAAGTCAATATTTTAAGAGCCCTACTGCACCTTAAAAATGATCTAGGTTATCCTACCAGGTTTTATGTACAACGTGCAATATCCACCTTATTTGAAGGTTTTTTCTTGGTATATGAGAGAAGAGTACTCCTCACAGTAATCTCTTTGTAACACACTGACAACGACTGCAGTCATTGGACTATTTTTATTAGTCCCCTACTCTATCTAGAATCTCATTAGGAATGGCCAGCCCTTACCTTCAGAAAAGCAACCACCTGGGACTCTCATCTCTATAAGTCTTTGTATATAGTCAAAATGCAATCTTCCACTCCCTAGTCTCATACACCTATATTCCGAGCCTCGTGTTTTTGAGTGATTTTTTCCTGAATTCTTTGCATTGTCCCTTCCCAAATTACTCCTACATTACCTATTAACTCTCTATATCCTCAGCCTTGTCATAAAATTCTTCCTCTGCTTTTCTTGAGACTTTATGAGTCCTCCTCTCCCTTCCCCCAAAGTTTCATCTTCTCTGGTAGCTTTCTCAAACAGAGTTAGTTCAGTTCTTTCATACTTCATAACCCTTAGGTTCTGTTGGCAAGTGCCCTCGTTTTACCAACTCCCCTTTGAAACTTAAGACACTTATTTGTCCATCTGTACAAAAATGTTCTTTCTGTTCTTTAGTGTTCATTCTATTTGGCTATTCCATCCATAACTTTACCTCATTTCCTGAATTACCAACTTCAATCTCCACCCACTACACATCTCCATTTATTAACAACTCTGTGTATTTCCATTGCCTTTTGTCTACAAAATGTCAACCTCTGATCAATCAAAACTACTACCTTCTATACCTGAGTTACTGAAGATTACTGGAGAGGAAACTGTAGGTTGTGGCTACCAACATTTTTTAAAGGACAGAAACAAAGTTGAGGCCCTCGGTTATAGTTTATTCCAAACACCATATACCCTGTATTTTGTTCTCTTTCTACTTCCCCCAAATCCATGACTGTTCTGCTCAGTTTCAGCTTAAAGTTCTACCTTTTCTGGAGGAAACTGACATTCTTATGTTTAAATTTCCTCAGCTCTGTTCTCCCATCCCTTCAAGAAAACATACATCTGTAACTTTTCTCATTTTTTTCTTTCCCTAGACTCAAAGAATATGTGTCAATTATTAAAAACAAATCCCTACTAATTTTTGGATATTAACCTGATCTTTTTCCTCCTCCAAGAACCCAAACCATTAGTTTTGAGTACCCCAATCCATGGTGAAAACCAGTTCTCTCCCCTATAAGTTGTGGATAGACAGATACTTTTGTAAAATACAGTACAAATGAATTAATATAAAATTAAATTTAAAAAAAACACAAGACATATGTAATATAAGCCTACTGCTTATACTCTTGGATGTGCTATAATTACTTGGTTATCTTTTCTTCAGAATTATTAACTTCTACACTAGCTTTACTCCAACTAGTTAAAAACAGTAAAATCTTTCAATTCCTCAAAAACATTTTAAATTGAAGAAGAATCTTCACTTCCTAAGTCTTTTCCTAATTCTTTTTCCCTTTACCACCTCCTCAGTTTAGCTTCTCAGAAAAACAATACTCACCCGACCTTTGAGACAGAGAAAGAGCTGGCTTGCATTGGAGTGTAAAGTGCTTATCACAGTTACATGTTCAAATTATGATCTGGTGCAAAACTGAATTTCCAGAAGTATGTACTGTCATGGCTAATCTGTGCCTCTGTCCCTCTCCCACTTCCCTACATCTTTGGGGAGTGTAAAGATATTTAAGGCAGATTTCATTTCCCCAAATGAGGGATTGAAATTTAAAAAATATATACATCTATTTGAGCATTGTTTTTGAAGTGGCACAGATAGCTTATCATTGGAACTATACAGAAAGATATGTCTAATTATATGACTCTGCAGTAAACTAAAAAGTACTTATAGTCATAACAACTATAGAACCGAATGTACTAGTTATCAATTGTGACTTAAAAAATAAAGTACAGCTGTTTGAGCATTGATTAATTTGATTATGCCCACATATTTATTTAACAGTTATGTATATGTAGAAAATTAAAAAGCAATGTTAGATATTTCAGTTGTAAAAGTATTTGTCTTGTTTTTTAACTCTTTTACCTTGACAACAGGTATCTATGAATTTGTTTCATTACTTTGCTACTATATAACGTATCAGTCATTTCTAATCATACACTATTTTATATAGGATTTTAATTCCATATATCTAAACACTTAGGTAAAGTAAGTCTTTATGCAATATTGTTTTTTATTTAGCTTCAGTAGTCTGAAAAAAATCAAAGATCATGAGCTATTAAGAAAATATAAGAAAAATGGGAAAACATTATAATATAGATTCTTTGAACATTTTTGGTAGGAAACAGTGATAAGGAGCAATGACAGTGTAAACTGTAAAAGTATAAACCTTGAAAACTGGGAGACACAATGCATGGCTGGTGGTACAGAATTGATGCTCAGCAAATACTTTTTGCCCACAGTGGTTATCCAACTAACAATTAATTTGCATAAATGGGTCAATGCTAATAAGTACCTAACAGAGATGAACCATTTCTACTAACCTTACTCATTTTCCTTTTAATTTTAAGTCAATATTAGCTGACAACTGGGAATAGGTCAGAAACAAATATGCTTATAATAGCTTGCATTTTGTTAACTGAATATACCTAAATCTTCACATTCTTTAAATACCTTAGAAAAAATGAGCATATGTTTTTAACTTTCATGAGAACTATGTGGTATAACAGAACATCTGTTTATTGTTTTCTTGATTAACATTTTTATTATGTGCTATACATGGAAAGAGATTATTAATCTTTTTATTTAAAAAATTAAATTTCTTTTTTGAGTTTTCAAGACAAGATTTGCAAAAATATGTTTTAGAAAAAAATAATTATATTTTATTAAATCAATATGACTTTATCCTGAAATACAGTGAGTATCATAAGCATCAAATAGCCTTTACACAACCATCACTAAAGGTTCAAGTATAATCATACATGTCTTCTTATAATCCTCATTTAAATATATCAGTAGTTGTACATATTGTCTTCATTCCTAGCCTTTGGAAATGATTAGCAGAATAATATACAATGATCTTAAGTTGTTTAATTTTAATTAGTTTCATTTTTTCCAGAATACTTATCCATCACATTCTCTTTTTAGTAACGTCATTTTCAATGTCTATTTGTAATTTGATTTTCCTCTGTGTGTAAGTTACTTCCTAAAGTAAATTACGTACATGGGGGTTATGCTTGTTTATTCACTTTTTTATCACTCTCCAATAAACATAATATTGGAAGTCCTAGCCACAGCAATCAGGCAAAAGAAAGAAATAAAAAAGCATCCAAATTGAGAATGAAGAAGTTAAATTGTCACTTTTTGCAAATGACATAATTCTTTATAGAGAAAACCCTAAAGACACCACCAAAAAGTCTTATAAATAATAAATGGATAGAGTAAAGCTGCAGGAAACAAAATCAATATACAAAAATACATTATATTCCTATACACTAACAATGAAATTTCAGAAAAAGAAATGAAAAAAACAAAAAACAAAAATCAATTCCTTTTGCAATTGCAACAAAATATATCTAGGAATAAACTTAACAAAGGATGTGAAGGACCTATACACTGAAAACTATAAGACAGTATTAAAAGAAATTGAAGAAGACACAAAGAAATGGAAAGATATTCCACGTTCATGGATTGGAAGAATCAACATAGTAAAATGGCCATATTATCCAAAGCAATATACAGATTTAATGCAAACCCCATCAAAATTCCAATCACATTTTTTCAAGAAATTGAACGAAAATCATCAGATTTGTAAGGAATCACAAAAGACCAAAAATAGCTAAAGCAACCCCAAGAAAAAAGTAACACGGCTGAAAGCATCACACTCCCTGACTTCATTAGTACTACAGAGTGACAATAATCAAACAGCATGGTATTGGCATAAAACAAACTCATAAGCCAATAGAATAGAATTGAAAACCCATAAATAAACCTACATATATATGGGCAGATAATTTTCAACCAAAGACATACAATGGAAAAAAGAAAGCCTCTTCAACAAATGGTGCTCGGAAAACTGGAAAGCCACATGAAAAAGAATGAAACTAGATTGATATCCATCACCATATACCAAAATTAACTCAAAATGGATAAAAAACCTAAACATAAGAACTGAACCAATAAATTGCATAGAACAAAGCATAGTTACTAAACTTATAGACCTTGGGTTCAAAGAGGGTTTTATGAATTTGACCTTAAGGACAAAGGAAGTAAAAGTATAGTAAATGAATGGGACTATATCAAACTAAAAAGCTTCTGCATAGCAAAAGAAACCATCAACAAAACAAAGAATCAACCAAATGAATGGGAGAAGATATTTGCAAAGAACATCTCTGATAAGGGGCAAATATCCACTATATATAAAGAACTCATACAACTCAACAACAACAAAACAAACAATCCAATTAAAGAATCAGCAGAGGACCTGAAAACAGATATATGAACAGATATATGAAAAAATGCTCAACTTCATGATCTGTTTGGGAAAAGTAAATTCAAACCACAATGAGATATCACCTCACAACTGTTAGAATGTCTATCATCAACAAGACAAATAATAACAAGTGTTGGAGAGGCTATGAAGAAAAAGGAACTCTCATACACTGCTGGCAGGACTGTAAATTGGTACAGCCACTATGGAAAATAGAATGGAGGTTCCTCAAAAAATTAAGAATAGAATTACCATATGAATTGGAAACCCCTCTTCTGGGTATCTATCCAAAAAAATCTGAAAACATTTATCTGTAAAGATATATGTACCGTGATGTTCATTGCAGCATTATTTACAGTAGCCAAGACACGAACAGAACCAAAGTGCCCTTCAATAGATGGTGGATAAAGAAGACATGGTGCCTATATATAATGGAATATTCTTCAGCCATAAGAAAAGATGAAATAGTGCATTTGTGACAACATTGATAGATATTGAGATTATGATGCTAAGAGAAATATGTCAGACAGAAAACGTCAAGAACCATATGACTTCACTCATATGTGGGATATAAAACTGAAAACCCCAAAGTCAAAACAAAGCAAAAAAATCCCCAAAGAAACAAAAACTCATAGACATAGACAACAGTTTAGTGGTTACCAGAGGGTAAGGGTAAAGGGCTGGTGGTAGAAGACGGTAAAGGGAGTCAAGTATTTGCTGATGGAAGGAGAACTGATTCTGGATGGTGAACACAGAATGATGGTGAACACACAATTCAATATATGACTCTGGACGGTTAACACACAATGCAATATATATAGATGATGTATCATGGAAATGTTCACTTGAAACCTTTATAATTTTACTAACCAATGTCACCTCAAAAATTTAATAAATAAAGAAATATATTGAAAAAAAACAATAAGTGGCTACATAAGTGTGTGTGAATGTGTGTTATGTTTGCAGAGAAAGGGTGAAAACCAAATAAGCACATTAGCAATATTCTATAACTCTGCAAAGTTCTTGTGATTGAATTTCAAATGATATTTCCATAACATCGTGGTTTTACGAGAGGAATGGGGAATAATTCATTTTGGACATAACATATTGCTAATAATATTCTCGTTTACGTTTTTACAGTTTCATGTAAACCTTTTGCTAGCTCTCATTTTTGTATAGCTGCTGTCTCACCAGATATGTAATATATTATATGCTCCAGTAAGTACAAATTTAGTTATCTCTGCATTTTGAGCTACGAATAGTATAATTATTCTAGTTTTTTGTTACTAGTTCATTTCCTCAGCATACAAAAGCAATCACATAAATTTACACTTTCTAAAGGGCAAAAATACACTACACAATGGAATGGAGAAATGCACCTAATCTTGGTAAGAAGAGATATTTTACTTTGGAGACTTCATCTCAATAATTAGTATTTTTTAATTCATCTAAATATTGAATGCTCTTAAAACAGAGAGACCATTTCCATGTACAATCTCTGGTGATAGAACTATGAAAGCAAAAAAAGCAGATGTTTAAACTCATTTTTATACTCTATAAATTGTTTTCCTGTAGAAAGTATCTTTCAGATATTATAGAGTCAATAAATAGATATTGAATTGCTTTGATATTACCAAGTAAGAATATGACATATTTTTCACTCCATTCAGATGTAATTCAGAAAAAAATTTTGCACCCATCCCTGAGTTAACCAAATTTTATTAAACTGTCCCCAGGATAGGACTAAAATTCATAATATAGTTTGGTGGTCTCTTGCTAATATATTTTTAAAATATTTCCCCAAATATTGTTATGTCTTCCATTTTCTATAAATTCTGTGAGAAAGAAATAACTTCAATGATTTTGGTCTAATATTCGTGAACTATGTTAAATTCATAAGTGATGATAAATGTTTGGCATTACAACTAATTTTAGGGGGGCTAAAATATTGAAAATTATAGTGTGTGTAGAGTGGTAAATTTTTTTTAATTTAGTGATACATATTTTTATGGAACATTAAATCAGTACCTACATAATATGTACTTTTTAAAATCTTTGATCAATTATTTTGTTAATCTTAGAGATAAACAAAGTTAACATGAAATGAAAAGACACTAAACAAAAGATTTTGCCATGTAAGAACTTAAAAAAATTGTTGGGGAAACGTGAAATAGGGAGACTGGAGTTCTAGTCCTACTCTGTATTAATCAGTTTCCAAAAATTTCCCTTAGCTTTCCAACTAAAACAAAGGAGATGGAACAAATGACCTCTGAAGTAGTCTTCATGTAAAATTCTACAATACCCTAAACAAGTGAAAAAAGTACAACTTTAGAAAGTGAACACTGGGAAGCCAATACCACACACACACACACACAAACACACACACACACACACAAATTCAAAGACAACCCAGAGATAAAACACTATTTTATAAAAATAATCTCCCTAAATCTTTGTTGATAAAACAAATTAAATAAATAAAACCATAATAATAAAGCTAACTGTAATATAAATACATGGTAAAATAAAATGCCACTGAGACCATGTACATGGATAAATTACACAATGTCTTCCTGAACATCAACAGATTCCTCTCATCATTTACTGTCTGGTAAGGTCATGTGCAAACCAGCACATTGCACCATTTGCCGGACGTCAATAGGCGAGGCGAGAGAAAGGAAAAAACTGTTCAGAGGAAAACAGTGCTTCTTCATAATCTTCTAGTGTGGCCATCAGAGTTGCGTCATGCATTGGCGTGCTATCTTGCTATTCTAGCCAGATAAGCTAGTCAAATTTGAAATACTGATTTATTTGAGTGGATTTATGATAGAGATGCTCTGAAAGAAAAGTGGTGCTGATTCCGTGTTGGCAGATGCCTTCTGAAAGAAATTACTAAGTAAATGATTTTGGGGATGAAGCCAGTAAAATAGAACTATGAATCTTAGTGACACAACCACACAGTCTGACATTTGATAAAACACAGTAAGTTAAAAATAAACATATTAGTATTGCAACTTCCCCTGAGAGAAACAAAAACTTAAAAAATAAGTGTTGGCAAAGGTCTTAGCAACCCAAGAAACATTTGAGTAGGATTTGATCTATTGGAAAATGGCATGATTTCAGATTCACTAATTGGAAACCTTCCAAACCAAGTACGCATTATAATTCTTCACCAATTCAAATAGAGCATTGAGTATTTGCCAGACCACCTGAAGTGTTGAAATACTTAAGATTGTTGTAAGAATTACAGAAAATGATATATGTGGAAGGGTCCTTAAAAGTAATAAGCCTTTTTTGTATATATTTGATTGTTGTTATCACCAAAAATATGGGCCTTATACAGCATACAGTGTTAGGCGCTTGTTTTTTTTTAGTGTTCGAGGCATCAACTCTCTCTCTCTCTCTCTCTCTCTTCTCTCTCTCTCTCTCTCTCTCTCTCTCTCTCTCTCTCTCTCTCTCTCTCTCTCTCTCTCTCTCTCTCTCTCTCTCTCTCTCTCTCTCTCTCTCTCTCTCTCTCTCTCTCTCTCTCTCTCTCTCTCTCTTCTCTCTCTCTCTCTCTCTCTCTCTCTCTCTCTCTCTCTCTCTCTCTCTCTCTCTCTCT